>NC_091778.1:16875000-17500000 GCF_029378745.1 Bos indicus
CTTTGTTTACAAGCTGCTTGGCCCGACTCGAGGCTCAGATCTTAGAGAAAGGAACAGCTCCAGCAAGAGCAGCAGCCTCAGAGATGGCAGCAGCAGCAGGAAAAATGAGCCAGAGGCCAGAGAGAGAGACAAGCAACTCCTACAGCGACTTAGAAACTGGTAAGAGGGCTTTTATTCTTAGAATCCATTTATGGCTTAGAAATAAACCTTCTGTCAAGCCTTTTATTGCTAGTCAGATGACAAGATAAGTCAGAGTCACATGAATGAAGGCTGTTGGAGTCATCTATCCATTCACCCATCCATCCATTCAACCACTCATCCAATCATCCATCCTTCCTTCCCTCCATCCACCCAACCATCCATTCAACCACCCAGCTATTCACTCATCCACCTACCCACCTATCCACTCAAGTATCCATCAGGCTGTCCATCCATCTATCCATCCATCCATCCATCCATCCATCCATCTTTCCATCTACCCAACCATCCACTCATCCACCTACCCACCTATCCACTCAAATATCCATCATTTTGTCCATCTGTCCATCCATCCATCCATTTATCTATCCACCCATGTATCTATTTATCCCCTTTCAATCATTCAATGACCATTTATTGAGGATCTATAGGAAATGGCATTGTAGTGGAAAGGGTGGGATAACCCCGATTCAAATCCTTGCTCTGCCATTTCAGAGTTATTCTGTGTGCTGGATGTCTTCCATTGGCCCCCCAGAGTCACTGCATAGACCTGTGCAGATGGCGTCAGGAGCCTCCCTGCCTCTTGACTTCTGTGTGGGCTCGTCTCATGGAAAGGATGAGCAGGAAATGAGAGGGAGGGAGGAGACCAAACCCAGAGTCTTTTCCTCCGTCTGGGGTCCCTCAGCTCAAGCTCATGGGTCTTACTATGTGGCCCTCGCCACACAACCCTTCCCATCTTTGGGTTGTGGGACTCTGCCTTTCAGGTAAGAGCACCACTATTTACCTGCCCCAAGGTACTTCCATATCTCTTATGGTTTTCCTATGCCCTGACCATGCCTTTTAAAATAACCCTTTCATTAAACTTTCCTCATGTTATTTCAGTTTCAGTTGGCCATCAGTTTCCTGCTGGGGCCTAGACTAATATACTATGTGATCCTGAGTAAGTTTTGTTTTACCTCTTCAAATCTCAATTTCTCCATAGGTAAAGTGAGGCTATAAATTCTGCCCTGCAGGATTGTTGCGAGGCTCAGGGAAGATAAAGGGCTTACCCAAGTTTGTGCAGCTGGTTAAAGGGCAGGGCTGGGAGGCAACACCAGAAATATTTGAGCCAAAACCCAACCTCCTAGCATCTGGTGCCCTAGGGTGTGGCCACTCTGGGATAAGTGGCAACAGAGGGTCACATTAGTGGACTCAACGACCCTCTTCAGCCTCACAGGCTCCTCCTGGCCAGATTTGCTTTGGTGTGCTGTGCTTAGTCGCTCAGTCATGTCCGGACTCTTTGCAACTGCGTGGACTGCAGCCTGCCAGGCTCCTCTGTCCATGGGATTCTCCAGGCAAGAATACTGGCTTTGGTACCTTGCACTCATTGCTCAGATACTAGCAGAAGGGAAGCAGTTTGCATCCTTCTTCCTCCCACTGCATGGACAGTCTTAGAGGGCCTGAACCATCAATTCCATTCAAGAGCAGTATTCAGGAAAAGGATACCCTGGTGTTGGCTGATGAGGTCAAAAGAAGTATTGCCAAATTTCCTTCTTAATCAAACAGACAGTAAAGGAAAGGGGAGCTGGCATTTGTCACGAGAGCTCCATGAGCTAGGTGCTTAAATGAATTCTCTCATTTAATTTCCCAGCAATAGAGGAGGTGGGAATTTTTACCCCTATTATTCAGGTGAGGAAACTGCAACTTTGAAAGGTTAAATAGCCCACACAATATCCAGCCAGTAAAGGATGGCGTAGATGAGGGACCACTCAAATCCAGTCCTGCCTGTATAGCCTTGTCTCTTCCCATAATACCAGGATTAACAGAAGGAGACCATACTCTGTTTTACTGGCTCGGCAATTTATATTTCTTTCCTGCATCTTCTGGGACGTGGGTCCATCAGTTACTCTTCTTACTCTCTCTCCTGCATCTCCAAACTTGCTCTCTTCCTTGGCTCCCTCTCTTCTACATAAGAATGTGTGTAAGTCTCCTGAGTCCTTGAATCATGCGTCTGCTCTACCTTGCTTTCTCTACTGATCACCAGTCTTTCTTACCCTACTCCATCTTCTCACCTACCACTGCCAGCCTTCTGTCCCCATCGAGCCTTGTCCAGCGAAAGCTAGTAATGACCTGGTCACTGATTTCAACAGGAATCATCTAGTTTCATCTTCAACTTCATTCATTCATTCAATAAATTTTGTTGAGTCCCTACTCTGTGACAGGCATAATTCTAGATACTAAAGCAATGAATGAAAGAAAAAAACAAAACAAAACAAATCCTTGCCATCCTGGAGCTTACATTCCAGTGGTTTGGGGTGACAGATGATATTAATAAAACAGTACAGCAGCTCTTGCATTTCTCTCTGTCTGTGTCTCGATTATGTGTCTCCCAGGCCAAGTCTTCTTGGCCCTATCTGAGAGCACTCCCTGCCCCCCTCTTTTTCTCACCTGTGGAGGCTGATCCGCCCACCAGCTCTGTCCTTGGTCTTGATATCCCCTCATTCACTCTAGAAAGACCTCATCTACTCCCTGGCTTCAGCTGCCTGAATTTGAAGGACTCTTGAATCCAAAGACCCAACCTAGGCATTGATTTCGTGCTGCAGATGTATTTATCCAGCTGCCTCTTGACTCTTCCACCTGGGTATCTTGCCTCAAGCCCCTTTGGACCACAGAATATCCTTCACTGAATATTCTCTCCCCCACTCCCACTCTGCTCCTTTCCATGTATTCCCAGGCTCTGTGTGGTCCCTAGTATTCCCAGGTGTGCATGCTGGACTCCTGGTCTTTATCTTATACGTCCCCCTACTTCCCCCCTTCCTGAGACCTATCTCCCAAGCCGGTTCCTCCCGCTCCCCCCTGCCCCCAACCACTACCTCATCCCATCACTTCCGTGGGCCCCCACAGCCACCTTATCTGCAGTGTCTGTGCACTACATTCAAGCACAGCGCTTGGCATATAAGGGTCATCCACTTAGTGTGTGTCACAGGAATGTGTGCATGTCTAAATAAGGGAATACAAATGCCTTCCCTGCCTACAAGCCCATGAAATCCTCACAGCAACTCCAAAAATGGCCGATAACACCTTCCTTTCACAACCCAGAAATCTGGGGCTTAGAAGCATGAAAGACATTCCTGCAGCTAATAAGGGGGAAAGCCAGAGCTGCAGCGTTCCTATTTCTCTGGATTTGAGAAATCCAACACTTAGGGCTTCAGGCTGGGCTAGGACGGTTCCAGGAGTGACTTGCCAAGAAACAAGAAGTTCTCTGAGTGGATGAAGTCATGTTTCCAGAGCTAATAAAGCCAAGGTTCTTACCGCATTCTCCAAGGGAGAGAAATTTAAAGTGCAGCTGTAGTCCTTGGCGGCTCTAGGTGACCAGAGAGCCCAAGGCCAGCCCTGCTGAGAGTGTGATTTGCCCCCAGAAGCATCCATTGCCTGCTATTGGTGTACACGGTACTGCTCCAAACCTGGCCAAGTTGCCGAGTTCATAACCACCAGCTGATTGTAGCATCATGGGAAATAAACTCTTCAAAAAAGTAAGCAAAATTTGCTGCTGCAAGTTGGGGGAGAAAAAAAGAACCATTGCAAATGCATATTAAATATATCTGACACTGTGTGTAATATGGTTTCAATGCCAGGCAACTTGTTAGCTTCCTAATATGTGTATTCTGGAGTGTTTGCAAATATGCTACAGAGCTTGGCAAACAGCTCCACAGGCACCATGGAGAGGCTGCTCTTAATTTAAGCCCATGTCATCTGTGGCTTTTAAACTCTCTCCTGCCCCAGTTAACCCAGGCCTGGGTTGGTGGCCCCCGGAGAAGCTCATCTCATTGCCATCCTTTCCATTCTTTTGATACAGAAAATCAGTGGATACACCAACTCAGCTTGCTATGGAGGGTTGCAACCCTACCCCTCGGCTGGCCTAAAACCCTGGAGTGCCAGGGCTAAAGGGGCCTTTCTAAAGCTTCTAGTCCTAGGACTTTCCTGGCTGTACAAAGGTTAAGACTTCCCCTTCCAGTGCAAGGGGTGAGGATTCACTCCCTGGTCAGGGATCTAGGATTCTACACGCCTCACAGCCAAAGAAACCAAAACACAAACTACAGAAGCAATATTGTAACAAATTCAATTAAGACTTTTAACAAATGGTCTATATATAAAAAAACTTTAAAAAAATAAAAATGAAGCTTCAAGTCCTAGCGCCCATTGTACAGCAGAGAAAATTGAGGTCCAGATAAGAAAGGCCCTTGACTGAGGGCAATGGTGCAAGATGATAACAGTAGGAAGACTGGATCTAGGCCATCCACAGCATTCCTGGACATTTTGCTTGGTGCCTAGAGTTTAGAGAGAGGCTGGATGTGTCTTCAGAACTGTTGCATTTTTTGACAGAGGCCAGAGCAGCAATCCGACGTCCCTTGTGGCTCAGACAGCTAAGAATCTGCCTGCAACGCAGGAGACCCAGGTTCGATCCCTGGGTCAGGAAGATCCCCTGGAGAAGGAAATGGCAACCCACTCCAGTCTTCTTGCCTGGAGAATCCCCATGGACAGAGGGGCCTGGCGGCTACAGGCAGACATGACTGAGAAACCAGCATTCTCAGAGCAGCCAGCAGGGAATGAAGGAGGAGCCAGCATCCATCTCTCATGACTCTCGGTGGAACAAAGCACCCCCATGCTTGTTCCCATTCTCCACCTGGCATCTTGCCTTCCAGAGCAAAGGGTACGGGTCCCAGTCCCAGCCACAGGGCCAGCCAGGATGAAAATGGGAGGCCTGGTGAAGGCAGATACTGCCCTAAGCGCTCCTTCTCTGGCTGACTTGCCGTCTTTCTGGCCGAAGGAACAGAACCTGGGGAGCTTGCTCTGAGCAAAGGAAATCCCCACTCGACTTGGTTTCCGTAATCTGCCTGCAGATCTTGCCTGGTTAACCCCGTGGGTCATTTTAATTTTCCAGAAGCTTTCCGACTTCCCTTGGATCCTTAATCAGATAAGGGGATCTGTGCATGTGTTTGTGTGTGTGTATGTGTGCGTGTGTGTGTGCAAGCGCACATGCGCACGCGTGCCCGGGCTCACTCAGATCTCCTCCCCCCTTTTTCCTTCCCTCTTTCTCTCCCACAGGCGCAGTCTCTCCCCTTCTCTCTCTCTCCATAATCACTTCCCATCTCTTCCAGAATGCTTAATGGAGTCTGGAGAGGAGACCAAGGACGATTTCATCTCCAAGAGGGAGCCAGCCCTCACACCCCTCTCTCTTCCCCATCGTCTCTTTCCTTGTTATTCTGAGAGCGGATTTGGCAAAGTGCTTTCTCCGAGGAGGGAGAAGGACACACCTCCCCTGCCTCTTTGCTCCCTGCAGAAGGGGGATTTTTTTTGCCATCCCCTGCTCTGCTGTCATTGGGTCCTTACCTAACTGCCAGAGCCCAGTGCTGCTGGCAGTCACAAGCCAGCTCGGGCTGGGGGAACAGAATATATGAGGACGCATAATTGGCTGTGGAGGCATGCTGGTGGCTGGCGGGCTCCTTGGCGATGCCCACGGAGAGAGAGAGCCCAATAGGATGCCTCTAATAGCTTATCTCCTAATACTTGTTGTTAGGAAGCTGTTGTCTTTCCCTCCGAGCCTGTCTGCCCGGTGATGCACGGCATGGCTGGTGTCAGCTGCCTTCTCCTGCCGAGAGGACGCCCAGCTCCCTTCTGCTGGGGAGGGCTCAGCACCCATCCTGGTCCCGGGCATTCTTATCCAGCCTGGGGAGTGCCTTGCCCACTGGGGTGAAGGGTCAGCTCTCAACATCAGCCCAGCAGGAGGAAGAGGAAGGAAGGGCACCTAGGGCTTTCTTTGCGGATCCTTTCCTGGGCCCCCAGGTGCCCGGCATGGTGCTTGGCACACAGCAGGCACTTAATAAGTGTTTGTGGTTCTGAACTGAATTATCTACGGTTGGCATGAGGCTGGACCAGATCACTCAAAGTCCTTTCCAGCCCTATGGGTTAGGGGTCTGATAAATGCTGTCATGCACCCCCAGCGTGCCTGGCGCCCATGCTAGGCTCCCCTGGGAGCAGAGGGTGTTTCAGGCACCAGCTCTGTCTCTGGTGCTCACCTCACAAGGCTGCAGTAAGAAGAAAGTGAAGTAACACATGAGAGTGCCAGGGCCATGCATGGATGAGCACCTTTCTCGAGTCTTCCAGAAGCCCAGGGCACTCACCCTCTAACCGCCCTTAGAGAATCATCTTGTCTGATCCCTCTGTTTACCAATTAAGTGCCCAAAGCCCACAGGTGGCTAGTTCAGGGCCTCATATGCATCTGAAACAGAGTTAGGAGGCAAATTCAGCGTGCATGACTCCCAGCCTGGCACTCTCTTGGTAACAGTAGGTTGCCAAAGAGTTGAGTCCTGGACCCAAGACACGTGAGGGTGGGACCAAGCTGGACCGACATAGATGGGTACTTGAGTCCAACAGGAAGTGCTCTGAGGATGCAGAAAAGGAAGGCACAACCCCAGCGTTGATAGCCTTCGATCTTTCATGGTTTGTCTGTTCCTTCATTTGTTCCTTGGTTCATTCATTCATTCTCTCCGTGAATATTTAAGTAGCACTATCTCTATGCCGGGCGCAGGAAGTTGACTAGATGGAGTCCTTGCAGGAAAGAGGCCAATGGTCTGGCTCTAGTCCAGGTTGGCTGCTCCTGGTCCCCCACCTTGGCTCTGCCTCCCGGGCCTTGGCCTTGGAAGATCCCACCAGCCCTCTGGATGATGGTACTGTCTCTCTCATCAACCGGGAGGCCTACTGCTGTGCCTTCATGGGCAGCACTTCATATCTGGCCTGTCCCAGTGCCATACACAGAGCCCAGGCCCTTTCCCCTAACTGAGTAGAAAGTGTGTGCACGCCCCCCTTCCCCACCACCTAGTGATGCCAGGAGGGGGTCCCTGGCCGGGTTCCCTGGGTGTCCCTGGATCGTCTGGAGCCCTTGTACTTCCTATGTCCTCTGCTGTGTGCAGAACAGGATGAACTCTGTCTCCAGGGAGAGGGGACTGTGGGGACTCAGCCGAGCTGCTGGCCAGGCTCTGACCGCTGATCCTGGCTCTTATCCACTCGTGATCAAGGGCCTGCCTGGTATCCCCATTTGGGAAGCCACTTCCTCTGGGATAAAGGTTCCTCTGGGGAGGTTTCTTGTTCCCATAGCTGTCCCCCTCCTTGCTGCTGTGGAGCTCGATCCTTACCTGCCTAGGACTCCTCATCTCGTTGTTCTTGCTCCTTCTGGTCTGCTTGGGCTCCTCCTCCCACAGAGGCTGTGATGATGCTTGCTCTCTCATCACAGCCATCTATGGCCTGGCCTACAAGATTCTGACCCAGAGCCAGTGCAGCAAAGCCAAATCCCCAGGAAACTTCATGAATGTCTGAACTTCTAAGTCCCAGGGTGAGGCAGCAGGAAGACATGAACTGATGTTTCAGGAGTCCAGGGAATCCTTTCCTTCCTGTGAGCTGAGGCCCAGGATGTGGTCATCCCGGTGAGCAGTCACACACATCGTCTGATGGCTTGATCCCTCCCTGGGAGGGGGTGGGGGAAATGGGCAGTGTCTTGGGGTCTGGAGTCAGGCTGGAGTCTCTGAGCTGCTTGTTCTGGGGACATGGGCAAAGGGTAGCAGGCATTCCTGGTCCTTCCCCGCCTCCCTCCCCCTCTGCCCCTTGCTGGCCCTGCTGGCGGGTGAAGTGGAAAATAACCCAGCTCTTAGGGGAGTGTGTGTCTCGGCTCCTTTCCCTGGCTGCTAATGGAACCAGCAGCTGTCCTCAGCCATGTGTGGCTGCCCTGACCCTCGGAGACTGAGGGTGGAGACCAGCTGGGGAGAAAAGGGCTGTGCTGGGTTCGTTTCCTGTGGGGCACAGAGCTGACATCAGGCAGGGAGCGTGGAGAAACAGAGCAGTCGATTGGGAGGTGGAGACTTGAGCGTAATCATTCCAACTTCCATTTACTGAGCGCCTCCTGTGAGTCGGGCAAAACACAAGTCGTTCTAGTTGCATTATCTCATTTAATCCTCAATCCCGGGAGACAAGGTCGGAATTGTTAACGCTCTTCCTCTGTGGCAACTGATACTCAGAGAGGTGAAGTACTTGCCTTGAGTCACACAGCTAGAGGGTGGCAGCTGGAACCTGAACTGGGACTGCTTGACTCTGAAGTTCTTTCCTGGGAATGTGGGAGGGTTCCAAGAGGGTACAGAGGTGTGTAACTCCTGTTGCACAGGGCTGGATACCTGATTCCACCTTGGAAGGGAAGAAAGACAGGCGGGGGTGGGGGTGGTGAGAGAGGGGTTTTCCAAGGGAGCCCGAGAGACCGTTAGGTCCTGGTTGAAGGTGCACCCCGGCCTTACACAGGAACTCAGGAATGTGTGTCCTATCTTTTGAATTGTCATTAAAGTCACTCTTGCCTTTTACTATGGTCACACTATGGGTTTCCCCGATGGCTCAGGTGGTGAAGAATCTGCCTGCCAGTACAGGAAACAAAGGTTCAATCCCTGATCTGGAAGATCCCCTGGAGGAGGAAATGGCAACCCACTCCAGTATTCTTGTCTGGGAAATCCCATGGACAGAAGAGCCTGACGGGCTACAGTCCATAGGATTGCAAAGGGCTGGACATGACTGAATAGGCACACACATGTGCATGGTCACACTGCATACATTGTGTGACTGATTCTAACCTTGCATGGTTGATCGCCTGTGTTGGGCTCATGAAAACCAACTCTGGGAAGACCCAGTGACAAGCCTTTTGTTGAATGAGTGAGGTGAGATGAGATTGGACATGGCCTTGGAAGTGGCCAATGGAAATTCCAAAGCCAGCTGGAGCCTGGAAGAGGAACGGAGCAGTGCAGTTCTGTAGGGAGCCAGGGACCAGCTCAGCATAGCTTGCTACTTGGCATGGGCCAGAGTGGCCGCTTGAAAGATCTTTGCATATAATGCCGCCGTTCCGACGCTCAGTCATGTCTCCAACTCTTTGTGACCTCATGGACTGTGGCTCTCCAGGCTCCTCTGTCCGTGGGATTGTCGAGGCAAGAATACTGGAGTGGGTTGCCGTTTCCTCCTCCAGGGGATCTTCCTGACCCAGGGATCAAACCTCTGTCTCCTGAGTCTGCTGTACTGGCAGGCAGATTCTTTACCATCTGAGTCATCTGGGAAGCCCTTGTGTATAATAGGTGCTCAATTAATACTTGGATCAAGAACAAATGTTCTCTGGGACTTCCCTAGTGGTCCAGTGGCTAAGACTCTAGGCTCTCAATGCAGGGGGGCCGGGGTTCGATCCCTGGTTAGGGAATTAGATCGCATGCGCCAAAATGAAGATCCTGCATGCTGTGACTAAGACCTGGCACAGACAAATAAATAAATTTTTATAAAAAAGAACAAATGGGCTCCCTCTCGAAGATTTATCATTCTTCTTGCATGAAAGGAAACGAATGAGTGTTTATGGAGCATCTCCTCTTTGTTAGGCATGTCTATCCATTCCTAGGTAGTACATTGTCTCATTATCTCAGGTACATTATCTCAGGCAGTCTGGACTTTTGTCAAAGCAGGACATTTAAGCCTCCAAATGGGGGATGCAACATACAATGTCCCCAGAAAAGCTCCCACTGCCTGCAAAAGCCTGAGTCCCATCATTTCCCCAGTTCTTCTTGGGAGCCCTCTAGAGTCCATTCTTCATCTTCAGCACCCCTCATTCCAATCTTGCACTTCTGTGATTGTGCCATGGTGTCATTTTTGATGCCACATCCATCTCCTGAGGGGGCTAAGTTGACTGGCATGGAGAAGCAGGAGAGGGCTTGGTGGAGGCTCTGAAGTGTGGTGAGGATCCCAGGGCTCTGGGTCTACCCACCTGAAGCCCTGGCTGCCATCCTGTCTGGCTGTCTTGCTGTGTGATTTTAGACAAGCCTCACTCACTTCTGGAGCCAGATTCTGGCTGTACACTTTACAGATTTCTGATTCTGTGAAGTGATGGGGGTTCAGGGAAGGACCCAGCAGCTTCCTAGGTCTTTCCCTGCCTTTTGCTTCCGATCTGAATTTCTTTTCCTCTCCCCACGACCAGGCAGAGTCAATCACGCAGGATTTGTGAGTCCTGGCTCCACCACTTTCTGGCTCTGTGACGTCAGGCAAGTTATTAACCTCTTTAAGCCTCAATTTCCTCATCCGTAAAGTAATACCCTCCTTATGGGTTGTCATGAGGATTAAATGAGATAATGTTTATAATCACGGAAAGTGCCCGATCGCAGGCCTGGTGTGGGGCGAGTGCTCAGAAGAGCCTGGGCTGATGTTTCTTCAGCCCGCTGACCTTCTTCCCCTTCTTTCTCACCATTACCATTGTCTCCATCAGGGAGCAGGACAGAGGCAGCCCTGGAAGAGGCAGACAAATAGGTCACCAGACCCACTTCTGTTCTCTGGGAAGAAGCAGCCAGGCCTCTGATTCTTCTCTGTCTCACTTTCCAACCATCATTGGATTTCACCCACTTCACACTTTGATCTCTGCCAACCCCATCTCCTGGGGCAAGACCAGAAGGACTGTCTGCCTCTGAGTCCCGAGGAAGGGGAAGGAGGATGGCCAAGGAGAAACCAGTATAGATGCGCTTAGAAGACCAGTCAAGTCCTGCCCAGGAAAAGGTCCAGGCGCAGGGGCTGGTAAAGGAGAAGAGGCCATGGGCAGGGCTGGCTGGCCCACTCTGAGGTCCGGGACCTGGACAGCTGGTAGCATTGTCTCCACTTCCCTGTTCCCAGAGATGGACAGACAGGACCGGAAGACCTCTGAGATCCCAGGAGTGGCACCCATGGGTCCTACAGCCCGGTGATCTATGGCCTGACTCCTTCAATGTCCTCTCTTCCTATTTTGTCCCAGGCCTCACCACCCCCAAAGCCTCCAGCCTCATAATTCAGTATTTCCTGCAAACTCTATAACCGACTGACATTCACCAAAGCATACTCAACAAAGCCATCAGACGTCTGGGTGGAGACAGCAAGGCACAGGGCCTGGAGATCATGAGTAGCCATACTGAACAGTGGGAAAAGCTCCCAGTGGAGACCAGGTTCTGGTCCCATCTCTGACATGAATTCCCTGGATGACCCAGGAGGAGTCACTCTCTGGGACTCCATTTCAGCATCAAAGAAATGGGTTAGCAGGGCTTGATGATTCCCGATGGACTCTCAGCTCAATTCATCTGTCTCTGCACTTCTCAGGGGCCTCAGGCTGTGGCCATGGTAGGGATGCCCGGTTCCCCACTGCCCACAGACCCATTCCTCCTCCCGGATCCCAAGATCCCTCTCTGCAGAATCAAAGCATTACCCTTTGCCCTCCCTCCCCTTTCCTCCTTTCCCATCTTCTCGTGTCTGTGAGCATCTGCATGGAAGGCACTGAGTTAGGCCCTGGGAGTGTGGGCTGAGTATGGAGGTAGACACAGTTCTCTCTGCAGAGGCGCTAATGCTGGGGAAGGCTCTGTGTGATGCAGACACGGCGCAGATCCAGAGGCAGGAGGTAAACTGGAGAGATGGGAGGCCATGGAGGAAGTGAGAGGTCTGGAGGGAGATGAGGGAGACCTGCGGAGGCCACTGGGACTCTTTAGGAAGAGACAACACAACTGGATCTTGAAGGGTGCTCAAGACACTCCCTGCAGACGTGGAACCATGAAGGCCTTCTGGACGTGATGATGACCATCAAAGCAGGGAAGTCTAAGGATGGGCAGTACATTTAGGGAAGGTGGTTCTACATGGTTGGAGGGTAGGTTGTGTCCAGCAAGACGGAGTGTGAAAAGCTGAATTATCAATGAGCCAGAAAAGAGGAGCTGGACCAGATTAAGGAGGACTTTTTTTTTTTTCTTTTTTAATAAACCATGTATCTGTTATCACTAATGGTAATAATAATAATAGCCAACACACAGCATTCATTCTATTTCAGAGGCTATTCTATGGCTTCAGTACATGTTCTGTTTTATCCTCCGTCAATCCCTATGAGGTATTCTCTATCAGCATCCTCATTTTCCAGATGAGAAAACGGAGGCATGGGGAAGTTACTTGCCTGAGGTTACACAGCTGAAAGTGACAAGGATTCAAATCCAGTTTGTTGAGCTTCACAGCCTGTCTTCCAAGACCGCAAGGAGAGCAGTGAGAGCCTCCAAAGGGTCTTGGCTGCCCCAGGCCCAGGGTTTTCCTCAGCAGGCGGACCTCCTCCCTGTCTGGACCACGCATCACCTCTCACCTACCCTCTCAGGTAGACAGGTGAGGGGCGGCAGTTGGGAGCTTGGTCTGGGGAAACATTTGTACCCAGTTCTGAACATCTGCCTCCATTTTGATCTGATTACTCTCATCCTCTCCCTACTGGCAGGAGACAGCACCTGCTTTCCATGGTCTTAATTAAGCCTCATTTTTGTTTTTATTTACTTAGCACCAGCCTGGGAAGAAGGATCTCCAGTGAACGAATGAGGAGTGGCAGGTGAAGGGGTGGGGCCCATGCTTGCAAACTCTCGCTCTTTGAGCCAGGGAGAGCCTTGGCCACTGACAGCCCACAACCCTGAAACTTTCAGGGATGCTCCACTGCCTACCTGTACTGGCCAGGAAGGTCCACATTCCCCGAGGTTCCATCAAGCTTCTCCTTGATTTCAACCACCTCCATGATTTAGTGGTTCTGATACCTGGGTTAAGATACTTAATCTGGGGACTCCCTTGCTGGTCCAGCGGTTAAAAATCAGCCTGCCAGTGCAGGAGACATGGGTTTGATTCCTGGTCAGGGAACTAAGATCCCACATGCCGTGGAGTAACTAAGCCCCTGCGCCACAACTGCTGAGCCCGCATGCTGCAGCTATTAAAACCCAGACGCTCTAGAGCCCGTGCTGCGAAACAAGAGAAGTCCCCGCAATGAGAAGCCTGCGCACTGCAATAAAGAGTAGCTCCTGCTCACTGCAAGTAGAGAAAGCCCAATGGCAGCAACAAAGGCCCGGTGCAACCAAAAAAAAGATACTTAACTTTATAGAACCTCAATTTCATCTGTAAAATGTGTGTGGTTAACGATACCTTTCAGAATTAATATGATACAAATGATTTTCTCTAAATCTCTAACCTCAGGTCGGCATACAATAGGTGCTTAAGCACTTTGTCCACTTTTTTTTTTTTTTGGAAGATGACTTTTATTTATGTATTTATTTATTTTGGCCATGCCGCACATCTTGTGAACTCTTAGTTCCCCGGCCAGGGATCGAACACATAGCCTCTGCATTGGACGTACAACGGGAAGTCCTGCCAGGGATGTCCCTCTCTGTGTTTTCTATCATCCTCCCCAAGCCCCTGTGAGATAGGGAGTGTTATCACGCCGCCCCTCTTCAGAGGAGGAAACTGAGGCACTGAGCGAAGTTACTTGTCTAAGGCCAAGTAGCAGAGGTTGAACAGCCCTGGCTCCACTGTGCACCACTCTCTCCTTCTAGGTGGGGTGTCCTTCCGCGCACACGCTGCCCTCATTCAGACTACGCTGCTGGCGGCTTCCATCTCCAGCAGCTCTGTCTTTGCCTACATGGTCCGCACTCTGAGGTCTGTCTCCACAGCTGCCCGCTTCACAAAACCTTTCCTGATTTGTGACTAGAACGGAATTTCTCTCCCTGCGCTGAGCCTGTGTCTTTCTTGGATTTTAAATGTAAAGATTGGGACTTCCCTTGTGGTCCAGTGGTTAAGAACCTGCCTTGAAATGCAGGGCACGTGGGTTTGATCCCTAGTTGGGGAACTAAGAGGCTTCTCTGGTGGCTCAGATGGTGAAGAATCTGCCCACAATGCGTGTTCGATCTGCGGGTTGGGAAGATCCCCTGGAGAAGGGAATGGCAACCCACTCCAGTATTCCTGCCTGAAGAATTGCATGGACAGAGGAGCCTGGCGGGCTACAGTCCATGGGGTCGCAAAGAGTCAGACACGACTGAGCGGCTACGACGCACACGTGCATGTGGGGAACTAAGATCCCATTGGCCACAAAGCCACTAAGCCCAAGTGCCTAACTAGAGTCCGTGCACCGTAATGAAGGATCCCGCAGGCCACAACAAAAACGCTGCATGCCACAACGAAGGCCTGACCCGGACAAGTGTAAAAACAAACAAATACATAATTCAAACAATAAATGCAAGGATTTGGGCTCAAGCCCTACGTCTGCTGCTTAACTGCAGGGAGTGACGATGGGTCACTGGTTCAAACGCTGCCCTCACCTTTGCCTTGGCTGTGTGGCCCTGGGTGGTTTGAGTGAGTCTCTATTTCTTTCTGTTGTTATGAGTGGAGATAGCCTGTGCTCAGCACTAGGACAAGTGGCGCCGGGATTCCAGCGCCAGAGTGCTTGGGCTCATAGCCCAGCCTGGTCACTCGGTATCCATGCGAACTTGGCCAAGTTACTTAACCTTTCAATGCCTCAGTTTTTCCATCTGTGGCATGGAGATGCTGTAATGATACCTACCGCATCATGCTGTTGTGAGGATTAAATGAGATAATGCCTGGGGACATTTAGAACTGTGCCCAGCACTTAATAAGAGCACAGTAAGCCTCGGTTGCTGTAACTTCTGAGGCTTGCTTGGGGATTAATGGAGACTGTGAAAGTACTTTGTAAATTTCCAAGCTCTGGACCCGCACGCAGTATTGATTGTTCTCCTTCTGCCTTGGACCTGGGCCATTTGTGTCTGGCCTCGTTCCCCTCAAGGGGCAGGGATCAAGCCCCACCATCTGGGTCCCTCCAGAGGCTCTGCCTTAAGCCCCATGTTCTGTACATGGGATTCAGGGACCCTGCTTGAGCAAGCAGCCCTGCCTCAGTTTCCCCGAGGACCCCAGCTGCGGCCACACTGGGAGCTGATCGGCCAGCCACCTGGCATGGGCCCAGCCTGCTGCTTGGGGCTCCCGGTCAGCACTTCCTGCAGAGCCCCAGTCAGCATCTCTGCCGATGCCCGCAGTGCGCCATTCTGACCCAGGGTCCACCGCAGGGGTGAGCCCACTGCAGGGGCGAGGCCTGCCTGGAGGGAGGCAGGAGGCAGAACTCCTAAACCCTTCCTGCTCTGACTTTCCAGGAATCCAGCCTTTGGAAGTTCCAGAGATGCTCCTGTATTTCACCCCCTCCAGCCTGGGGCTCTGGTGGGGACTCCTGGCCGGGGGCAGGTGGGGGGCATTGTGGCAGGCCCTTTGCTGAATCAGCAGGACCAGTGGCAGGCAAGGGAGAGAGGGTTTTCCCCTCTTCTGCAGTTTGCATTTACTTTTCCAACAGGTCAGTGCGCTGCCGAGTTAATTCAGAGAATTGCCGAGGCAGCAGCAGCAGCTGTGCCCTGGGCCCAGCTGATCAGTCAGCCATCAGGGCGCTAACCAAGACCGGCAGTGCCACCCGCTCCTCGCCGGGGACAGGGGAAGGTGGCCCCACTAAGCGAGGCTGCCGCCACCATCCTCACCCCATGCCTGGCTCCCCCACCAGCTCCTGGTGGTCCAGCCAGTCGGGCACCCTGAGGAGCCAGACAGGAGGCCACCACATTCACACGGCACCTGGTGCTGCTGGACACACCTGGCTTCACATCCCAGCTGGCATCCACTAGCTGGGAGACCCACGATGAGCTCCTTAACCTCTCTGAGCCTCAGCGTCTTTGTTGGTATCATGGGCACAGTAGCGGTGCCTGCTTTATCAGGCTCCTGGAAGGACTGTAGATCAGCTGGAAAGCACCTAGTCAGTGTGAGGGTCACGGAGAATCCTCCCCATGCCTGTAATTATGATTAAGAGACAAACAAATATCGTTTATTAACGCATATATGTGGAATCTAGAAAAATGGTACCAATGAACATATTTGCAGAGCAAGAATAGAGACACAGATGTTGAGGATGGACATATGGACACAGGGGGAGAAGGAGAGGTTAGTATGAACTGGGAGAGTTGCATTAGCACATATACGCTACCGTGTGTAAAACGGATAGCTAGTGGGAAGCCGCTGTGTAGCAGAGGGAGCTCAGCTCAGTGCTCTGGGATGACCCAGAGTGGGGACGGGGGTGTGTGAGGGAGGCCCAGAGGGAGGGGAATGTGTATACACGTAGCTGATTCACTTTGTTGTACAGCGGAAACTAACACAACTTTATAAAGCAACTATGAAAAAGTGAAAGTGTTAGTTGCTCAGTGGTGTCTGACTCTTTGTGACCCCATGGACTGTAGCCTGCCAGGCTCCTCCGTCCATGGGATTCTCCAGGCAAGAATACTGGAGTGGGTTGCCATGCCCTCCTCCAGAGGATCTTTTGAATCCAGGGATCTAACCCACATCTTCTGTGGCTCCTGCATTGCAGGCGGATTCTTTACCACTGAGCCACCGGGGAAGCCCTGATATCTGTATACATATAGCTGACTCACTTTGTTGCACAGCAGAGACTATTAATAACACAACATTGTAAAGCAACTATACTCCAATTTAAAAAGAAATAGTGTTTATAGATGAAATTCCCATGTCCAAAGTGGTCCAGGTTGGATGTTCCAGATTCTGTGGGACTTCATTTTTCCATCTGGGTGGATAATACAGAGACGGGTTAGAAGATTGTTCTCACTTCGTGTTCACAAATGTTTCTGAGCACCTGCTATGTGCCGGGCTGAAGGCTGGCATTGAAACCAGGTTGAGATGATTTGACCAGGACAGAAGCCCCTTCCTCAGGGAGCTCTTGGTTGGTGGGCGGTGTGGAACCCTGAGGAATAACCAAGAAAACAAGGGAGCAGGGCATGGAAGGGCAGAGTGAAGAAGAATCCGGCTCTGATGGTCTATGGCAGCTTCTGAGGGGTGACAGGCAGCCAGGGGATGGGGTGAGGAGAAGCCCAAAGTGGCGGGGAGTGATCCTGGAGTTTAGAGGGCCTGAAGTCTGCAGCTTTCCTGGTGATGGACCACGGAGGGCCTTGAATGCCGAACCTAGGACCCTGGCTGTTGTTATCCTAGTAGCAGGTAAAGGATGTCTGATGCTCCAGCCTCATACCAGCAGGTAGGAGCTGGCTCCAAGCACAGTGCATTAGGAGAAGAAAATGTGCCTGGTTTTGCGAAACTTGATAGCCTAGAGCTGACACAGAGCTGCTGGAACAGGCAGCTTTCTATACTCAGACAGGACTCTCCCTGCCACTAAAGACTGCACTACAATTTCCTTTAAATAACAAATCTCCTTGGTGCCTTTTTCTTTTCTTTTTTGTAAAGGAAATATACTTGGTATGCGAGATGTGGCAGACCTCTACATTGAGCTACAGCCATGGTTTCCTTCTTTCTTTAAAAAATAACTTTAAAAATTGTGATCAAATACACATAACATAAAATTTACTGTCTTCACCACCTTCAAGAGTATATATAGAGAGTTAAGTACATTCACATTATTGTGCAATGCATCTCCAGAACTTTTTTTACCTCGTAAACCGAAACTGTATCCATTAAAGAAAGAAGGCCCCCTTTCCCTCTCCTCCTCCCATCCCCTGGCAACCACCATGGCTACTTTTTGTCTCCATTAATTTGTCTCCTCTGAGTCCTCATAAAAGTGGAATCAGGCAAAATTTTGTTTTTGTGTGTGTGTGTGATTGGCTCATTTCATTTAGCAAGATGTTTTCAAGGTTCATACATGTTGTAGCACGTGTCAGAATTTCCTTGCCTTTGCATAGTAAAAGACTTTTATCAGTTTTCACAATCAATAGCCAGACAAAAGATAAAAGATGCTTAAAACTGCAAGTCATAATGGGAACATGACCTAACAATATAAAATAATTGCATTTAATTCAGGGAGCCAAGCAGGGTGATGTGGTGAGTGGAAGTGCATATATGCTCATGCTTTCATCACCTAGCCAGTCTATGTCTTTTTGTTGGTGCATTTAATCCACTTGCATTTATGGTAATTATTGATATGTATGATCCTGTTTCTGTATTCCTAATGCTGCTGCTGCTGCTAAGTCACTTCAGTCATGTCCGACTCTGTGCAACTCCGTAGACGGCAGCACACCAGGCTCCCCTGTCCCTGGGATTCTCCAGGCAAGAACACTGGAGTGGGTTGCCATTTCCTTCTCCAATGCATGAAAGTGAAAGTGAAGTCTCTCAGTCGTGTCTGACTCTTAGCGACCCCATGGACTGCAGCCTATCAGGCTCCTCTGTCCATGGAATTTTCCAGGCAAGAGTACTGGAGTGGGGTGCCATTACCTTCTCCGTGTTTTCCTAATAGTTTGGGTTTATTTTCTGTAGGTATTTTCCTTCTCTGTGTTAAGATAGAATATTATGTTAAGAATATAATATTCTATTATCTGACTACAGTACATTTTCTTTATCCATTCATCTGTTGACGGATACCTGAATTGCTTCTATATCTGAACTATTGTGAATAACGCTGCTATGGACACGGGTGTACAAATACCTGTTTGCATTTCTGCTTTGCCAGCCTGTCAGGTATATACTCAGAAAGGGCTAGGTCCGATGGTAATTCTGTATTTGATTTTTTAAGGAACAGCAACTAGATAGCATATTAAAAAGCAGAGATATTACTTTGTCAACAAAGGCCCTTCTAGTCAAGAATATGTTTTTTCCAGTAGTCATGTATGGATGTGAAAGTTGGACTATAAAGAAAGCTGAGCGAAGAAGAATTGATGCTTTTGAACTGTGGTGTTGGAGAAGACTCTTGAGAGTCCCTTGGACTGCAAGGAGATCCAACCAGTCCATTCTAAAGGAGATCAGTCCTGGGTGTTCTTTGGAAGGACTGACGTTGAAGCTGAAACTCCAATACTTTGGCCACCTGATGCAAAGAGCTGACTCATTTGAAAAGACCCTGATGCTGGGAAAGATTGAGGGCAGGAGGAGAAGGGGGCGACGCAGAGGATGAGGTAGTTGGATGGCATCACCAACTCAATGGACATGGGTTTGGGTGGACTTCAGGAGTTGGTGATGGACAGGGAGGCCTGGTGTGCTGTGTTTCATGGGGTCGCAAAGAGTTGGACACGACTGAGTGACTGAACAGAACTGAACTGATACTGTTTCTGACCATAGAGTCTTAGATGTAGGAGGAACTTCAGAATTCACACATGCCTGCTTACGGACAGGGAAATGGGCACCCTGGCAAGGACCTTCCTTCTGCCTCTCACGTGAGCTGGTGGCCCAGTAAAGACTAGAGCATGGGATTTGGGGTTCTCACTGCATGCCTCTTGTGCCTCAAAAGATGGCTGTGGGAGCACCCCACAAAGGCATGCTGATCTGTTGATGGGGAGACCAGAACCCAGAGAGGCAAGGGGTCCTGAAGTCACGCAGCTGCCTCGGCAGACGAGCAGCAACATCTCCACCCAGTGCCTTTTGCTCCTCAGGGCTCCAGGGGCCCTTCCCCTTCTGAGCTTTAGTTCAGAAGACAGAGCCTCCCGTTTGGATATCCAAAGCCCCCACAGGCTGACAAAGATGCTGTTGGCTGCTGAGGAAAGAGCACAACACAGAGACCCCAGACCTATGTGTGGCTCCACACGAGTCATTCTCTCCTCGTGAGCCTCAGTTTACCCTCTTATACAGTGGGTGATGGGGCAGATGGCCTCTTGGTCCCTAGCAGCTTTGCTCTTGCCCATCCAAGGAAGCCGGGCTCTGGGGTGTGCTGACCAGCACCCTCTGGTGGAGACAACCAGCATCCCTTCATTTGGACCATGGCTCCCCAAGTTCCACAGATTCTCTTTGTTTTACAGGTGAGTAAACCAAGGCGTTGGAGCTTCCCAGGTGGCACAGTGGTAAAGAATCTGCCTGCTGATGCAGGAGACTCAGGATTGATCCCTGGGTCAGGAAGATCCCCTGGAGTAGGAAATGGCAACCCACTCCAGTGTTCTTGCCTGGAAAAGTTCATGGACACAGGAGCCTAGCGGGCTACAGTCCATGGGGTTGAAAAGAGCCAGACACGACTGAGCAACTGAGTGTACGAAACGTGCACACCAAGTCTCTGGGAACAGGAGCACTGCAGGGAGGGCAGGTGAGAACCCAGGCAATCCAGGCTTCCTCCACATCCTGACCGTGTACAGATGGGTGGCCCAGCCCCTGCTGATCCTGTGCTATTTGTTCCCAGCAGCCTCCCCAGGGTCAACATTGCCAGGGACCAACGGGAACAGCCGCCCTGAAGACCTTCACCCACCAGCTCTGGAGGGAGGCCCTGTGCCCTTAGCTCATTAAAGATGCATGAGTTTCAGTCTGTGAGTGAGACCAAGAGGCGGCCCGGTCTGCAATAAAGGTCCACCTCCCGCCCCGGGCTGGCCAGCGCCATGGAAACCTTAGGTGGTGGCCAATATCGTTTATTACCAAGCACTTAGGCAGCTGTTCTGGGCTTCTGCCCAGAGCACCCTCCTCCCTCTTCCCATCGTGCAGGCCCCTCTCTTTACCCAGACTGCCTCTTCTCTGCTTCCATTCTGTCCTGAACTGCCCATGCTGCCTGGGATCAAACACAGCCACTCAGTACCATGTGGGATGGGTCTTGTCATTATGACGCCAGCATTCCAGGTAAGGAAACTGCCTCTCTGAGAGTCAGAGCCTCACTTAAAGGCAAACAGTTGATAAGTGACAACACCGGGACTGGACCTCAGTCAAGTTCATCGAATGACCTGCTGAGTTCTTATGCAGCCTCCCAGCTGGCTTGGAGCTGCCCTGGGAGCAGCCAGGAGGAATCTGGTTTTGCCAAGCTGCTGCTGCTTAACTGCTTCAGTCGTGTCCGACTCTGTGTGACCCTACGGTCTGTAGCCTGCAAGACTCCTATGTCCATGGAATTCTCCAGGCAAGAATATTGGAGCGGGTTGCCATGCCCTCTGCCAGGGGTATCTTCCTGACCCAGGGATCAAACCTAGGTCTCTTGCATTGCAGGCAGATTCTTTACCACTGAGGCACCAGGGAAGCCCTGTTTTGCCAAGGTCAGTGACTTAATCGATGATTTGGCTTTAGAAGCCAGCTTCGCTCATAGATGATGGAGGTGCAAGTCTGCTCCTGGCTTCCTGATGTAGATGGTGGCTGTGTGGCCTTGGACCAAGCACTGGCTTCTCTGAGCTGCCACTGCCCGTCTTCACACCTGGGGTCATAATTGGGAATCCTCACACAGGGGGCCATCCTGCCTTGCGAGGCCATGAGCCTCATGCAATGATGGGTCAGGGAGCCCTTAGAGCCAGTGGTTACTGCCTTACCCTGATCATGAGTTAAAGTATGGTGCTCTCCGGGGAAGAAACTCAAGAGCTGGAACTTTCTGAAGGGAGACCTGCCTCCTCCAACAAGAAATTCTAGAAAAACTCAGCCCTTAACACCTCTAACCAGGAAGTCCAGCTAGAGAGGACAGGCAACCAGCCCCTCTCTCCTACTCTGTGCCGATTACCATTGAGGTCAGAGCCACAGGAGCCTGAGGGACCTTCTTGTCTAGCCCCTGAGATTTGGAGAGGAAACGCGGCTGGCCCCAGGACACACAGCGATCAGTGGAGCAAGGTGTGGTCTCAGTCTGCTGGCTCCATGCCCCCCGTCCTGTGCTGCTGGCAGTCGGGGTGCGGGGCCTGGCTAAGTGGGGGGCCTGCAGACACCTCAGCTTTCTCCTTGAGCTAACCTTTGCATCATGGGTCAGAGGCAGAGTTCCCTCTCCAGGGATACCCCGTGACGTGGGAAGAGGAGATGGGGAGTGGGGCCTTGCTGCCCCAGGGATGGAGGCCCTGCTGTTCAATCAGGTGCCCAGGATTGGGCTCAGGGACAAGCCGTGAGTCGGGGTATTCAGATTGTGGGTCATGGTTACTATTTTCCGAATTAAAAAAACCGAGGCTTGGTGAGGTTACATGGCTTTCCCAGGCTGCACTGCTTTGATTCTGCTTTGAACACAACTCTCCTGGCTTTCAGAGTCCACACCCTTCTCCGTGGACCTGGTGACTTGCCCTGTGCAAGTTCAGGCAGGTGGCCCCCTCACGCTCCTGGGTAGAGGCTGGGCTGAGCCTCATTCCAGGTTCCTCTTTGCCCTCGGGCTTCGGCCACGCCGGGCACTCAGGTTGCCCCTGGTGAGTGGTGACGTCAGACCGAGTCCATTGTCATGCCATCGCCACCCCCAGGCTGCATCAGCAGCTGCCTGGCTGAATAATTCATCAGAACTTGTTTACTCTTCCTGCTGTTAGTGGCTCTCAAAACCTCCTCCCAGGTCCAGCTGCCCTGGCCTCCACTCCCTCTCCAGTTTGGCCACCAGAAAGCCGCTCCAGGCCTGGGCTGTGTGCATTGGCCATGAATTATTCAGGCCGTGTTTGGCTGGAACCAGGTAGATAGGGAGGCTGGAGGAGAGTCTGGGCTGTGGTGTCTGTCCCATTTGGGGCCTGTGGAAGCAGCATGGCAGGGACAGAGGTGTCTCCACCTGCATTTGAGCTGAAACCCACGTCCTGATGGATCCAGAGTCACCCGCCAGTTGTGGGCCCCAGGGAGCAGGGTGAGAGCTCCCCAGACTTAAAACACAGAGACCCGCACACAGCTCACCATCAGCACTCAGGGCTGCAGGTCGCTCACCAGGCTTACAGCCTTCAGAAAGGGGACAAGATATATCCTATCAGCAGGGCCAACAGTGTGACTCGGGAATCAGACAGGCCTGGGTGTAAATCCCAACCCTTCTTCTCCGCAGCTAAGTAGGCTTGGACCAGTCACTCAACCTCTCTACGCTCAGTAATTTTCCATCTGTAAAATGGGGATAGCTGTGTTTCCCTCCTTGTGCAGAGTGGACAAAGTCATCCCCCTAACATGCCAGAAAGTATTCCGTGTTCTACCTGCACGCTGCCCTGTATTCTGGTGTCCCTGCTGGTTTATTTGCCTCTTCTGTTGTCCTGAGAGCCTTATAAGGAGGTACTGGGTCGCTTTTTAGAAGCGACCTTATAAGAAGAACTAGTCCTGGGGTGGCTCCTTGTAGATGCATGGTAAATACTTGTTGAATGAATGAATAAATGAATGAGTGAGAAATGGCTCTCCAGAGATGCAATGGGCTGATTTATGAGGCAGTGAGTAAGCTCCTTATTTCTGGGAGTGTCCCATTGGGTCACAATTTAGCAGGCATTCCAGAGTGAGGATTGATGCCCTGGTTAGAAAGATGCTCTTTAAAGCTCCTCTCCTCTCATTAAGCTTCTGTGTTTCTAGGATTCAGTGAATACGTATGGGTTGTAGGAGTTGGTGGGTGGTGGATGATGATGATGGTGATGAGGGAGATAAATGCTATGATGGGAGGTGGGATGAGGTGGACAGAAGAAACAGCAGAGCCGCTGGTCCAGCCTATCACACACTGTGCTTCGAAAGGTCAAGGAATTATGGGACTTCTCAGTACTCCTTTGTGGCTTAGATGATAAAGCCTCTGCCTACAATGCGGGAGACCCAGGTTCAATCGCTGGGTCGGAAAGATATCCTGGAGAAAGAAATAGCAACCCACTCCAGTATTCTTGCCTGGAAAATCCCGTGGACGGAGGAAGCTGGTAGGCTATGGTCCATGGGGTTGCAAAGGGTCGTAACATGACTGACTGACTTCACTTTCAGTATTTCTAGAGCCCGGTGTTCAGTAAACAAGCAAGAGAAATTGACTGACTGAATGAATGAATAGATGTCCTTAGTCCTAAGACAGTCAGACAGCCTTAGGAATCATCTCTTTCCAATCCAGTGTATCAACTCCTCAATCTGCCTCAAGCCAGCTCCTGTGGCCCTTCCACCTTGTCCTTTGTCTCAGTTTATCCAGACATAAAAATAGGTCACGCAGCTCACTTTCCTTTCCCTCCAGTAACCTCATCCAGACTGGCTAGTCCTGGCCACACCAGACCTGCCAGGGCGGACCCCTGCCACCAGGATTCTGGCAACCACAGACATGGGGGTACCACAGCCACACCAGGGACCGCTGATGAACTATTTGGATATTTCTGTTGTTTTCAGAAAGACAGCTTCCAAGATTCAAGGCCAGGTGGTGCTGGTCTTTTTTTGGAAGTGCTAATTAATAATTTAACTTCATATAATGATAATTTTATCTTGCTGCAATTTGTGAATTTATAATGATCTCATCCATCCGGTGTCTGGTGCCCAGCACGGAGCATCTCCCCCGCTGTGTATGGGAATGTGATGCTGGGAGAATTTCCCCGAGGGGAGAGGGGCCAGGAGACTCCCTCCATGGGAAGTCTCCCAAACCGGTGGGGTGCACTGGCTTTCTGGCATCTCTCAAGGACTGTTTGCCTGGGAACAGAGGATGAAGCCAGTGGCCCTTCATCTCAGTTTCCTTGGAAATGGATATCAGGGGAAGCCTGGGATCAGCTTGTCATGGCAGGAAGGGCCCAGAGGAAATGTCAGAACTTGCCCTCCCCAGTGAGGGAAACTGAGGCTAGAGACAGACAGGGATTGACTTCGGGTTATGCATCAGTCACAGACCCCATTCTAGAACCTGAATCTGCCCGTCCCTGGCTCAGCCCTTCCCTACACTCCTCCTCCACACCAGCTCACTCAACCTTCATGCCTCTTTCCTGGGCACTTGGTGGTGAGTGCTCCAAGTGCATCTTGATGGAGACAGAGGATGAACACTCAAGCCCTTTCCTCCCCTGAGGGTTGGAGACCAGACCACTCTAACTGCCTCTCCAGCCAGTGGGGTAGAGTTGGGGAAAAGCTGGAAAAAAAAAGGGGATTGGTGGGCGTGGTTGGGAATCCCTCCTACCTGAATACGAAACCGTCTCTCTGCAGCGTCATGACCTTCCTCTCTGCCGGGTGATACCCACATCCTGGTGTCCAGAAGTGGGCGTAACTTAGACTCAACTGACCTGGAAAAGACAGCAGAGCTAGGACTGGGGGCTAAGAATGTTCTAGACTTAAAACTCCAGGGCATAGAAGAGGGAGCCATGAGGCTGGAGCAGGAGGCAGAGGCCAGGCTCTGGAAGACCACTATTGACGTCATCTTCAGCCCATGCCAGGAGTGATTAAACTGCTTAGGTGAGACCTTTTGCCTCTGGGGGCTTCAGCTAATTTTCCTAGCTTACTAGGAAAAGCACTCCGGAAGATGCTAGAGGCAGCCTTTGTGTGTCTGTATCCAGCTGAGAAGGCGCTACAGATCAGAGTGGGGTGGCTTGCTGGCCGCCCCCACTCCCGGCTCTGTCCATCAGGGTTCCCAGGTTCCCCTCCACCCAAAGCTGGGCTGGTGGCCAGGCCCCAGGTTGGTCTTGGTCCATGCTAATGAGATGCTAATACTGAAGACCAGATTGGCCGCAGCATCAAAGTGTTTAGGGACCCTCCTGACAGCTTGAGAAGCACCCCCAGTCACTCTGGGCAGCTCGAGCTCTAAGCCAGGATGTTCTCCTAGCAATTGTACCTGTCACTTCTCATTACAGCTGATGTGCCTGGTACCTGCCAGGGCACCATGGGGCATAACTGGCCACGTTCCCTCCCAGAGCCCCCGGGGAGGTTGGTGCCTGGTCTGGCGGGGTCCCTGGGGACTCCGGAGGCTTCAGTGGTGTCAGAATCAGGTCTTGTCCATTCCGGATCCTGGTGGCTGCAGATGGAGTAAAAGATCTCACAAGGACTTCTCACACTCAAAACAATGTGGCGATCTTTCTTTGTTTTAACTTGCCCATCCAGTTTGTGTTCAGACAAATCTCAACTGTGGCACAAGCTTTCTCCCTTGGACGCTCAGAATTCAAGAACCTTAGAAGGTCAGAAGCGAATAGTAAACGCAGGGTTTGCTTCTCTTTTTTAGTGTTAGTTTTTGATTTGCCTTAACAGTTGGCCAAATCAGATATATGCAAATTGAAAACAAAGAAAATACCGAAAGGCTTCTAATACGGAAGCACACTTTCCCCACCCTTCTTACCTCCACTCTAGCTTTTCAGGGACGATGCATTTTTTAACTCTTTCAGCTGCTATTTTTGCTGTTTGCCTTCATGCTTCTAATAATATGTGTATGATGCTGTGCTTGGTTTATCAGTTTCAGACATCACCTACTGACTTCCTGTTGTGGTAGACAAAGGTTTCTTTCTGCTACCTATGTTACTTCTGTCCCCTCTTCCTTATGGGGCTATGTTGTACTTTTCAGTCAAATCTAGAACATTGTTGTTGTTGTTTAGTTGCTAAATGTGCCCACTCTTCTGTGACCCCATGGACTGTAGCCTGCCAGGCTCCTCTGTCCGTGGGACTTCCCAGGCAAGAATACTGCAGTGGGTTGTCGTTTCTTTCTCCAGGGGACCTTCCTGACTGGGGATTGAACCCAAGTCTTGTGCATTGCCAGGTAGATTCTTTACTTCTGAGCCACCTGGGAGACCCTAAAACATTACTCAGTTCAGTTCAGTTCAGTCGCTCAGTCGTGCCCGACTCTTAGCGATCCCCTGAATCGCAGCACGCCAGGCCTCCCTGTCCATCATCAACTCCCGGAGTTCACTCAAACTCAGCGTCCATCGAGTCAGCAATGCCATCCAGCCATCTCATCCTCTGTTGTCCCCTTCTCCTCCTGCCCCCAATCCCTCCCAGCATCAGAGTCTTTTCCAATGAGTCAACTCTTCGCATGAGATGGCCAAAGTACTACTGGAGTTTCAGCTTTAGCATCAGTCCTTCCAAAGAGATCCCAGGGCTGATCTCCTTCAGAATGGACTGGTTGGATCTCCTTGCAGTCCAAGGGACTCTCAAGAGTCTTCTCCAACACTACAGTTCAAAAGCATCAGTTCTTTGGCACTCAACCTTCTTCACAGTCCAACTCTCACACCCATACATGACCACTGGAAAAACCATAGCCTTGACTAGACAGACCTTTGTTGGCAAAGTAATGTCTCTGCTTTTGAATATGCTATCTAGGTTGGTCATAACTTTCCAAGGAGTAAGCGTCTTTTTTCCATGGCTCCAGTCACCATCTGCAGCCCCAAAAATAAAGTCTGACACTGTTTCCACTTGCCAACATCTGCTGGATCATGGGAAAAGCAAGAGAGTTCCAGAAAAACATCTATTTCTGCTTTATTGACTATGCCAAAGCTTTTGACTGTGTGGATCACAATCAACTGTAGAAAATTCTGAAAGAGATGGGAATACCAGACCACCTGACCTGCCTCTTGAGAAATCTGTATGCAGGTCAGGAAGCAACAGTTAGAATTGGACATGTAACAACAGACGGGTTCCAAATAGGAAAAGGAGTACATCAAGGCTGTATATTGTCACCCTGCTTATTTAACTTATATGCAGAGTACATTATGGGAAATGCTGGGCTGGAAGAAGCACAAGCTGGAATCAAGATTGCCGGGAGAAATATCAATAACCTCAGATATGCAGATGACACCACCCTTATGGCAGAAAGTGAAGAGGAACTAAAAAGCCTCTTGATGAAAGTGAAAGTGGAGAGTGAAAAAGTTGGCTTAAAGCTCAACATTCAGAAAATGAAGATCATGGCATCCGGTCCCATCACTTCATGGGAAATAGATGGGGAAATAGTGGAAACAGTGTCAGACTTTATATTTTTGGGCTCCAAAATCACTGCAGATGGTGACTGCAGCCATGAAATTAAAAGATGCTTACTCCTTGGAAAACATTATTATGATGTTGTAAATGTGGCTCATTTCAGAGTCCGGGTATGGACTGTGATTTTATTTTCTCTCCTGTACTTTTTTTTCTGGTGTGGTCAAGGCAATAAGGACTCTTCAGCTATCCATCTGTTCCTCTGTATTTCTCAACATCCCTTCCAGTTAGGGAGGAGACATGTTACTTGAGATACCCCCTTGGGCTAAGGCAGTCAAGAGCCTGTATGTCTCTTCCATCTCCCTCTTTCCCAGTGAGGAGACTGCAAGCAGTGGGTTCCATGTCTGCAAATATCAAGAGAAAGACTGCTTGGCCAGTATGGCAATGTGATGTGAGTGGGAAATAAAGTCTTACTGTCTGTCATGACATCTCTCTGGGAAAATATACACAGAAATGATAACAGTCACCCAACACTTTTAACTGCATCATTTTCATTTTTTAAACTGAAGTATAGTTGATTTACAATGTTGTATTAATTTCTGGTGTATAGCAAAGTGATTCCGTTATATTTTTTTTTTCAAATTTTTTTTTTCCATACCACATGGCTTGTGGGATCTTAGTTCCCCAACCAAAATTGAATCCCAGGCTCATGGCAATGAAAGCACTGAACTCTAACCTTTGGACCATCAGGGAATTCCCTGGATTCTTTTCCATTATAGTTTATTGCAAGATATCAACAATATTCCTTGTGCTATACAGTGGGATCTTGTTTTTTATTTTACATACAGTAGTTTGCATCTGCTAACCTCAAATATGCCAACAAAGGTCTGTCTAGTCAAGGCTATGGTTTTTCCAGTGGTCATGTATGGATGTGAGAGTTGGACTGTGAAGAAAGCTGAGCGCCAAAGAATTGATGCTTTTGAACTGTGGTGTTGGAGAAGACTCTTGAGAGTCCCGTGGACTGCAAAGACATCCAACAAGTCCATTCTAAAGGAGATCTGTCCTGGGTGTTCTTTGGAAGGACTGAGGCTGAAGCTGAAACTCCAGTACTTTGGCCACCTCATGTGAAGAGTTGACTCATTGGAAAAGACTCTGATGCTGGGAGGGATTGGGGGCAGGAGGAGAAGGGGCCGACAGAGGATGAGATGGCTGGATGGCATCACCGACTCAATGGACATGAATTTGGGTGAACTCCGGGAGTTGGTGATGGACAGGGAGGCCTGGCGTGCTACAATTCATGGGGTTGCAAAGAGTCGGACATGACTGAGCAACTGAACTGAACTGAACTGAACCCCAAATATCCTAATTTATCCCTCCTACCCTCCCATCTCCTTTGGTAACTTGAAGTTTATTTTCTCTGTTTGTGTGTCTGTTTCTGTTTTGTAAATATGTTCCTCTGTATCATTTCTTAGATTCCACATATAAGTGATATCATATGATACTTGTCTCTGTCTGACTTACTTCACTTAGTATGATAATCTCTAGGTCCATCCATGCTGTTGCAAGTGGCATCATTTCATTATTTTTTATAGCTGAGCGATACTCCATTGTGGATATGTACCTGTCTTCTTTATCCATCCATCTGTTGATGGATATTTAGGTTGCCTTAATGTCTTAGCTATTGTAAATAGTGCCGCTGTGAACATGGGGAATCGCATCATTTTCTTAAATTTTTCCAAATGGTGTGTTCCTTTGCTGCACCATTCAGTTCAGTTCAGTCGCTCCGTCGTATCCGATTCTTTGCGACCCATGAATCACAGCACTCGAGGTCTCCCTGTCCATCACCAACTCCCAGAGTTCACTCAGACTCATGTCCATCGAGTCATTATTATTAGTATTTTGTTCACAGGCGTTATCTCACATCAGCTTATCTATCAATTCTTGTTTCTCTGGATTCTTCCTTCCAGGAGCCCCGAATTTCTTATTTCAATCTGGCCTATTGCTCTCTAGGGCTGCTGCAAAGGTTTATTCTGGGAATTTCCTCTAGCCGTCCCTATTGTTAAATATGTTGAATCTCCTATTTCCTGGATTCTATTTTCTTGGTTTGCATGCTAAGTCACTTCAGTCATGTTCAACTCTTTGCAATCCCTTGGACTGTAGCTCACTAGGCTCCTCTGTCCATAGGATTCTCCAGGCAAGAATACTGGAATGGGTTGCCTTTCCCTTTCTCCAGCGGATCTTCTTGACCCAGGGATTGACCCTGAATCTCTTCATCTCCTGCACTGGCAGGCAGGTTCTTTAACACTGGCGCCACTTGGGAAGCCCCTTTTCTTAGTTCCCTTCCCACTTTTGCTGGAGCAATCCTCTGACAGCTTACTAAGTAAAAGAGCATTTGAAATGAATTTTCTGAATCCTTACACATCGAAAAACATATTGTATTCTCAACTTATATTTTAATTGGGTGTACAGGTGTAGAATTCTATTTTGAAAACAATTCCTCCCAGGAATTTAAAAGGCACTGCTTCGCTAGTTACCCAATATCCAGCATTGCTCTTAAGAAGTCCTATAACCATCCTGATTCTTGCTCCTTTGTAGGAAACCAGTTTTTTCTTGCTGGAAGCTTTTAGGATTATCCCTTTATGTGTTTGGACATTTTACAATAATATATCCTGGGAGTGAATCTGTCTGTTGTTCTGGGCACCTGGTAGCTCTTTGATCTGGAGGCTCATGTCTTTCAGTGCTAGGAGATGTTCTTGAAGTATTGCTTTGATCACTCTGTTCCATTTATTTCCTCTTTTAATTGGCTCCCAGCTCCTGGGTTGATACTTGAATGAACCATGGCTACAAAATTGCTACATAATGAACCAACCTAAAACTTGGTGGCTTAAAATGCAGTTACTTATTCTCATGGATCAGTGGCTGAGAGCCACTGATTTAGGCTGAAATTGACTAAGTGGCTTATGTTGACTGGGCTTACCCATAGAGCTAGAAGTAGGGTAGGGGATGGTTAACCTGGGATGGGATTGGGTGGAGGAGCTTAGCTTGGTTCTAGATGGCTCTTATATTCACTGTGGGACCAGTAGGTTAGCACAAGCATGTTCTTCTCAGGGAGGTGAAAGAGAAAGCAGAGCCTGATCATGTAAGAGCTTTCAAGCCTTTGGTCACATCCTCCCAACTAACATCCAGGGGCCCAAAGCAACCAACACAGCAGAACTCAAAGTCAAGAGGGCTCTTTAGAGGGAAAGCAGCAAAATCACTTGAGAGAAGGTTTGATAGGTGGCTCAGTGGTAAAGAATCCCCCTGGCAATGCAGGAGACATGGGTTCGATCTCTTGGTCGGGAAGATCCCCTGTAGAAGGAAATGGCAACCCACTCCAATATTCTTGCCTGGAGAATTCCATGGACAGAGGAGCCTGGTGGGCTCCAGTCCATGGGGTTGCAAAAGAATTGGACAGGATTTAACAACTAAACAACAAAGAATTAGGGCAACCAGAAGAACACTGGAGTGGGTTGCCATTTCCTTCTCTAATGCATGAAAGTGAAAAGTGAAAGTGAAGTCGCTCAGTAAGTGTCTGACTCTTTGTGACCCCATGGACTGCAGCCCACCAGGCTCCTCCGTCTATGAGATTTTCCAGGCAAGAGTACTGGAGGGGGTGCCATTGCCTTCTCCAGTGGAACCTACTACCATCTTTTAAATGTTTCTTCTTATTTTTCCACATTTGCCACATTGGTCCATATCTCAGAAGGTTTTGTTACTGCTGGTTTACACTATGTGTTGTGGATTTTATTTCACATTTTTAATTTTCTAAAGCTCTTTATTTTTCTCTAATTCTTTTCAAGGTATCTAATTCCCATTTTATGAATGCAATGTATTTTCTATCTCTATTACAAACTTATTATAGTTTTTCTGTAAGATTTTTTTTTTTAATCCTTTACATTATCTCTTTTCTCCCAGGGGGCTGTTTACCTATTTTTGTTGTGTTTGCTTTCTGCCATCCTGGTGGTAAAATCGCATGGCACGGGTCTTGGGTATGGAGTTGGAGGCAGACTGCCTAGGGGCATGCCTCAATTCCATGGTTTACTAATCAGATAACGGTGTTTGAACTCGACCTCTTTCTTCCTCAGAGTCATCATCAGCAAAATGGGAACAGATGTAGTAACCTATCATATAAACTTTTTGGGGAGGATGAAAAGAAGTTACCACAGGCAAAGCACCTCACACATCCCTAGCACACGTAGCAAGGCCTTGTTATAAGTTTCTCAGGTTGACACCTCAACAAAGTGTGTGGTTAGTGACAAAGCTTGAGGAAATGTGGGTTTTATCACAAAGTGAAGGGGTGGGGCGCTTGCTCTTACAATTGGAGATCATACTGGCATTGTAGGCTTTTTTTTTTTCTAACTCCGTGCATTCTTCCAGTAAAGATGGCAGGGAGGAATCTTATGACTTTGGGGGACAAGAAGCCTGGGGCTCCCAGTGATTTCTGTTTAGACTTCCACTTCTTCCCTGAGTTTCCAGCCCAGGCTTCGCTCATCACTCATCCTTGTGTGGCTGGTGCCTGAGCTCAGGGTTTGCTATCAAAAGGGCTTCTAGGAGACAAAGGTTACAATGCCGTCTTTATCTAGAAGTCAGAGCTGCACCTGCAAGCTGCTTGAGCTGCAAAGAGTCTCTTTCAAACTTTCCATGGAAGCCAATGTGCACAGCCCAGGGAAGCAAAACTGCTCTGGTTGGGGTGGGGTGAGGCTCCCCACTTACTGCCCCCACCAGCCTCCCTCTGAGATGTTGATTCTCCAGCACTCAGTTTGAAAACCTTGAGATGCAACCATCCCTGCCTTTCACAAATGACCAGTCCCAGCCTAAGAGAGGAAACTGGCCAGAACTTGGCCTCCGACCCCAGGTTCAATGGTCTTCCATCCTTTTTGTCTCCAAACAGAAGGCATAGTGGAGGCTTCCCTGATGGCTCAGATGGTAAAGAGTCCCCCTACAATGCAGGACACCCGGCTTCCATCCCTAGGTTGGGAAGATCCCCTAGAGTAGGGCATGGCAACCCACTCCAGTGTTCTTGCCTGGAGAATCCCATGGACAGAGCAGGCTGGTGGGCTACAGTCCATGGGGTCTCACAAAGTCAGGCAGACTGAGGGACTAACACACACCCCCACACACACAGAAGGCATAGTGGTTGACATCCATTTACCTCTTTTTAAAAAGTTAAAGTCTCAACTTCCTCCCCCCACAGACTCTTCTGCGTCTAGCTTCTCTGACTCTATCTTGATATTCTATTTTCATCCCCACCACCTCTGGGGATAATGACAAGAGGCACATAATTGCTATCTGCTGGGAAAAGTAGCTCTACCTGGGGTGTGTCCTAAAATATTATCTTCCCATAATTTGGCCGCTGCCACCCTCTGTGATCTGAGCTCCCTTTCTTCCCTTTCAGAAACCCCTGTCCCAGGCAGCAAGGCTCTGCTCCCCTAACCTGCACCTTCCCCAAACACGCTTTAAACAGACCCCCCACGTCATGGATTGTATTCGAACAACCAACCAGGGTGGAGAACACTAGCATCCTTTCATTTCTGTCTCTCCAAGTCAAAATTCATTTTGAAAATTTTTTTAGCTTTATTTTATATTTTAATTTTTTGGCCATGCTGCACGGCATGTGGGATCTTAGTTCCCCTTACTAGGGATCAAACCCATGGCCCCTATATTGGAAGCCTGGAGGTTTAACCACTGGAGCACCAGGAAAGTATCTCTCCAGGGTCAAATTCTGTCTTCTTTCGATGTTTGGCACAAATGCCCCCTTTTCAGAGAAGTCTTGCTTTGAGTAAGTTACTTGATCTCTTCTTGAAGCTCTTCTTGAACTACATTTATTCAGCTGTAGAATGGGTGGTGTGGAGCCTGCCTTCCTGGGATTTGAAGGTGTGAAGGTGTTAGTCACTGAGTCGTGTCCAACTCTTTGAGACTATGGACTGTAGCCCGCCAGGCTCCTCTGTCCATGGAATTCTCCAGGCAAGAATACTGGAGTGGGTAGCCATTTCCTTCTTCAGGGGAATGTTCCTGACCCAGGGATCGAATCTGGGTCTCCTGCATTGCAGGCAGATTTTTACCATCAGAACCACCAGGGTTTTGGGGACGATTAAATATGTTGACATAGACTTGGCATGGTGCCGGCCTCACACAAAAGGAGGCTCAGTAAATGTTAGTAATTACCATGTGTGCACCTGTTGTAAAAATGTCCCATTCTGTCTTCTGGTGTATGTCTAATGTCTCCACTAGACGGGTGGATCTCCGCTCTAAAGGCGCATTAGAATCAGCTGGGGGGCTTTTGAAAAAACAGGGCTGTCTGGGCCCCACTTCAGATCAATTGACTGTGAATCTTTGGGGATGAGCCCAGGAGGTGGTTTTTTCAAAGCCTCCCAGGCCACAGATTCTATCAGATAACCACTGCTGAGAATGCAGAGTTGGCTCATGAGCTGCCTGAGAGCAAAGACTAGGCACTGTTCACTTTTTTTTTTAATCTGTGATACTGTGATTTATAATAAGAAATATATATATTTGGTCTTTGTCCCATTTCTGACACAGAGCTCCTAAAACTCTTGGCATTTCCTAAATGTTGAGAGCACAAAGTTGTCTTCAGTTATGCTAATGAGGTGGTTTATGGAAAGCCCCTGGTTGACCTAGGGGCTTTCCTGGTGGCTCAGATGCTAAAGAATCTGCCTGCAATGTAGGAGATCCTGGTTCGATCGCTGGTTAGGGAAGATTCCCCTAGAGAAGGGAATGGCTACCCATTCCAGTATTCTTGCCTGGAGAATCCCATGGACAGAGGAGCCTGGAGGGTTATAGTCCATGGGGTCACAAAGAGTCAGACACGACTGAGCGACTTAGCACTACAGCTCTACTACCAGTAGGTCAGCTGAGGAAGGGGGCCGGTCACTGAGCAGTCAATCATATTCTTAGAGGGTCACAACTGTCAGGCCCATCCCAGCCCTCCAGAGAGGAGAGAGGGGCCGGAGACTGAGTTCAATCACCAATGATTTCATTAATCGTGCTCGTGTAATGAAGCTTCAGCTGAAAAGGACAGGGTTCAGAGAGCTTCTGGGTTGGGGAGCAGGTGGAGATTTACAGAGAACGGCTTGTTCAGAGAGCATGGAAGCTCCATGCCCTTTCCCTGTACCCTGCCCTATGCATCTCTTCCATCTGTTCCTGAGTTATACCCATTTATAATAAACCAGTAAGCAAGCAAGGAAAACGTTTCTCTGAGCTCGGTGAGCCACTCTTGCCAATTAAACCCCAAGAGTGGGGTGTTTGGAACGTCTAATTGATAGCTGGTCAATCAGAAGCACAGGTGACGACCAACAGGGTGTTGAGGGGAGATAGTCCTGTAAGACTAAGCCCTTCCCCTTGTTGCAGTGAAAAGGAAAAAAGAAGAATGAGTTTTTCTCTTTCCCTTTCCTGAGAACAAAGAAGATAAAGGAAACAGGGAGCAGGCCTGAACCCTCTTAGTTTTTTTTTTTTTACTTTAACTGCTCCTAACTCTGAATGTCTGTAACTAAGTTTGCTTTTCTGCACCCTAGCTCTGCAGGAGCTACACTTCACAACTATTTTTCCTTTGACTCTAAATACATCCTGTCTCTGGTGTTTACCCTTATAACATCCTTCCCCTTGTAGTTGTCTATCACAAAGAAGCCCACAGACCACAGAACTGCCAGACTCAATTACCGGGTTACTGATGCCAGTCTATGCCTGTCTCTGAAACAATGTGCAAAAGGAAGAAATCAAGATCCTCACGCCTTCATTCCTCATCACGGACTCCTGACTGCCCGCCCTCGTTTTTATATAAGCCCCGCGGAGGGGAGGCACAGTTCCCGAGGCGTGAATCTACTATGTTCCCTTCTCCGCCGGCTGAGAAAAAAAAAAGTTAAATCTATTTCTCCAAACTCTGTCTCCATATGTTTTATTTGGCTTCGGTGGGCAGAGAAAGCCAAGATTTTGGCCAGCAACAGGCTGAGGGATCTGATTTTCTCGCCAGGTAGACAGTGTCGGAAGTTGAGCTGGAGAATTGCTGGGAACTGGGTGCAGAATCATGACATCATAGCGGGCACCTTGCATCCAGGTTTCCACGGCTGGCTGAATGAATGTACGTGTGTTGAGAAGCAAAGTCCAAGTCAGAACGAGAGAGTCTTTGTAGATGTGGATTTTGCACTGAGGTTCATCGAGATCAGACCTGGTGGGCTGGTAGGGGCAACAGCCTGGAAGCCTGTGTTTGCCTGTCGGTGGGGCTCTGTGCCCAGGTCTAGGGTCACACTTATGAGGGCCTCACAAAGAGCTTTCACTAGATCTCATTGCTGCCCCGTGAGTGGGTGCGTCCTTCCCCTTCCTAGTGATCCCAGGGACAGATGAGGAAACTGTGGCCCAGAGATGGTGTGACCTCCTACTCAGGGACACCCTGTCAGAGAGCTGCAAAACCAGGCCCTGGACCTTGTGTCTCCTGACATCCGGTCCTGCGTGGTCAGCGTTGTTGGAGTGAGGCTCTGAGTCACCCGCGCTGCCTTCTGGGAGTGAGTCGTGTAGGGGAGCAGGTCGAGGAGTGGGCACCTCTCTGAGAAGTGGGTTTCAGGACCGTGGTCCTTCCTGGGGACTTGTGGGAGGAGCCCTTGCGGAAGCGTCAGCAGGGGTGGAACTTCTATATGTGCGTGTACGTGTGTATGTGTGTGTCTATGTGGGTGTGTATGTATATGTGTCTATGTGTGTCTATGTGTGTGTATGTATACATGTTTATATGTGTACACATGTATCTCTATGTGCGTCTATGTATATGTGTACGCATGTGTGTGTATGTTTATGTATGTGTGTGTGTGTACCACTCCGTGCCTGTGACTGTGCTGTGCACCCCCCACCCCACCCTATGTGTGCTGCATGTGGCTGCGCACACGTGTCTGTAGTGTGCAGTGCACCGTGAGCTGTGACTCTGGAGGGCTCTCGAGCGCCTCAAAGCCTGCTCCCCCACCATCGAGAGTCCCGCCACCCACCCGCAAAGTTCAGAGACTCAGTGACTGCCCCTCCCCAAAAAGCGCACAGAGGGGAGTGTCTTCTCCTGGGGGAGGGGGCGAGAAGGGTGGCCTGGGCTCCAGTGCCTCGAAGGCAGCGGCGGCGACCCCTGTCTGTCCAGCACCTTCTCGCTCCCCGGCCCCACTCTCCCCGCCCACTCACCGGGACGTCTTTCCGGGGAAGCACCGATGTGCACAGGAGGCTGCCTGGGGCTCCCCAGCCCCCCCGCCCCCCTTCCCTGCCCTGCGCCTGCTGAGCCTTCCCTTCTGCCAGGCTCGGCCTCGGTGGGAAATTTCCCTGGGCACCTTTACTCCCGACCGCGTGTTAATTGCTTAGTCTCCAGCCTCCCCATCCACCGCAGGGTCACCTTGCCAGGAAACTTTACTCCAGGGAGAGGTGGGAGGGGCCTCCAGGAGTGGGGAGCCGATTGGGGGGCGGGCCTCGACCAGGAATGTGGCCACCTCAGGAAGACAGTAATTAGGTAAGGAGGGCTGAACACACAAATCCGGCCTCCACCTCCCCCTGCCTTCTTCCTCTCCTGTGTCTATAAGCACAGAGGACTCATCTCAGAATGTGAAGGTCCTTCAAAAGAAATGACTCCCAGTATGCCCTGGACTTGCAGGGGATGTGCCAAGCCTGTTTCAGATCAGAGGAGAGGTCTTTTCCAGGAGACAGCATGCAATGGGAAGGTTGGGGGATGTGTGCCCTAGAGGGGCATAGACTCACCTGCCTGGAGGCAGGGGAATGGTGGGACAAGGTCTTCCTGGAGTTATCTCTCAATAAGGACATCAAGGCTGTATGTCACCTCTCTCGAATGAGATGATATTCTGTCCTCAAACTCTCCCCAATCTACTCACATCCCTGTTGCTGGCATCTTCAGGCCTGTTATCCGAGGATAAAAAGGGCTTTTGCCAGTATCTCTGGCAATTCTCTTATTGAGCCTGGAAGGCAGAGGTTTGGGGGGTGAAAAGTGTTAGTCGCTCAGTAGTGTCCGACCTGTAGCCCAACAGGCTTCTCTGTCCATAGGATTTCCAGGCAAAAATACTGGAAGTGGGCTGCCATTCCCTTCTCCAGGGGATCATCCCAACCCAGGAGTCAAACCCAGGACTCCCACATTACAGGCAGATTCTTTACCATCTGAGTGAACTGAGACCCGAGGCGAGAATTCTTTCTTTCAAGGGACATGGTCTGAACTCTAGTTCTGGGGTTTTCCTCTGCAGATACTCAGGCCCCCTAGACTATCCAACCTCACAGTAGTGGAACTTCTTCCAAGGGAGGCTCAGGGGTAAGCAGAGGCCCTGGTGGTGACAGGAACCATGCTGGGAGGAGGAGATGGCTTCTCAAACTTGCCCTCCATCTCTAAGGACAAGCCAGATGGCAGGAGTGGGAACACTGGAGTGACTGAGACAACCTCTCAGGAATGAGGAGACTGCCCAGGCCAGGGCAGGGCCAATCGGACTGTAAGCCCCTGAGGGCATGTCTGATTCATCTTTATCTCTCCAGATGTCTCCTCAGAACTGATGCTTGGTGAATGTTTGTTAAAGAAATGAATAACTGAACAGAAGGTAAAGGTGGTTAGCTAGCCAACCAAAGAGATCTTGGGTTGCTAGGTCAAGTGCAAGGAAGGAGAAGAGTTAAGGGGAAAATGATAAGTTAGGATAAGACTAAGTTAGGTTGAGATGACAAACAAGCCCTGAATCTCAGTGGCTTGAAAATCAAAGGTTTATTTCTCATTCACACCACATGTCTATATAGACTGGCAGTTCCTGTATAGACTTTTCTCACTGTAGTCACTCAAGCACCTAGGATGATGGAGCAGCCGTTATCTTGGATATCACCAGTCACTGTGCTGAGAGAAGAGAATGCAGAGGTCTCTCACTAGCAGTTAAATAGCCTGAAAAGTGAAACTTTTATTTATACTTCATTGGCCTGAACTAGTCACATGGTTACTTTTGCTCATACCCCATTGGCCAGAACTAGTCATGTAATACCTCCAATAGCAGGGGACCAGGAAATACAATTCTACCATGTGCCTGAGAGATAGAGAGATGGAGATACTTAATGAATATCCCTAATGAGGGTCATTAAAGAATTAGTTATGGAGAACCAGAAGGGGAGGGGAGCAACTGACATTGTAGATCTTTACCGACCCACATCCCAGAGCTCTAAACCTGTGGATAGCACTCATTTGAGATCATAAAGTCATAAACTGACCCCTGGAAGAGAAAGGGAGATGACAGGTTGCATATAAATTAAACTGAGTAACAGCTGGAATTCCAGTTGAGCTATTTCAAATCCTGAAAGACGATGCTGTGAAAGTGCTGCACTCAATATGCCAGCAAATTTGGAAAACTCAGCAGTGGCTACAGGACTGGAAAAGGTCAGTTTTCATTCCAATCCCAAAGAAAGGCAATGCCAAAGAATGCTCAAACTACCGCACAATTGCACTCATCTCACACGCTAGTAAAGTAATGCTCAAAATTCTCCAAGCCAGGCTTCAGCAATACATGAACCGTGAACTTCCTGATGTTCAAGCTGGTTTTAGAAAAGGCAGAGGAACCAGAGATCAAATTGCCAACATCTGCTGGATCATCAAAAAAGCAAGAGAGTTCCAGAAAAACATCTACTTCTGCTTTATTGACTATGCCAAAGCCTTTAACTGTGTGGATCACAATAAACTGTGGAAAATTCTGAAAGAGATGGTAATACCAGACCACCTGACCTGCCTCTTGAAAAATCTGTATGCAGGTCAGGAAGCAACAGTTAGAACTGGACATGGAACAACAGACTGGTTCCAAATAGGAAAAGGAGTACATCAAGGCTGTATATTGTCACCCTGCTTATTTAACTTATATGCAGAGTACATCATGGGAAACGCTGGACTGGAAGAAACACAAGCTGGAATCAAGATTGCCAGGAGAAGTATCAATAACCTCAGATATGCAGATGACACCACCCTTATGGCAGAAAGTGAAAAGGAACTAAAAAGGCTCTTGATGAAAGTGAAAGAGGAGAGTGAAAAAGCTGGCTTAAAGCTCAACATTCAGAAAACAAAGATCATGGCATCTGGTCCCATCACTTCATGGGAAATAGATGGGGAAACAGTGGAAACAGTGTCAGACTTTATTTTTTGGGCTCCAAAATCACTGCAAATGGTGACTGCAGCCATAAAATTAAAAGACGCTTACTCCTTGGAAGAAAAGTTATGACTAACCTAGATAACATATTCAAAAGTAGAGACATTACTTTGCCCACAAAGGTCCGTCTAGTCAAGGCTATGGTTTTCCCAGTAGTCACGTATGGATGTGAGAGTTGAACCATAAAGAAAGCTGAGTGCCAAAGAATTGATGCTTTTGACTTGTGGTGTTGGAGAAGACTCTTGAGAGTCCCTTGGACTGCAAGGAGATCCAACCAATCCATTCTGAAGGAGATCAGCCTTGGGATTTCTTTGGAAGGAATGATGCTAAAGCTGAAACTCCAGTACTTTGGCCATCTCATGCGAAGAGTGGACTCATTGGAAAAGACTCTGATGCTGGGAGGGATTGGAAGCAGGAGGAGAAGGGGCCGACAGAGGATGAGATGGCTGGATGGCATCACTGACTCGATGGACGTGAGTCTGGTTGAACTCCAGGAGTTGGTGATGGACAGGAAGGCCTGGCGTGCTGCGATTCATGGGGTCGCAAAGAGTCGGACACGACTGAGCGACTGAACTGAATTGAACTGAACAGCTCTGTGCCTAGGTGTGCTGAGGTCTGAGAATATATGATGAGCACAGCTCCTACCCTGATGGAGACAACAATTATATAAGAAACAGTAAAGCATGAAATAGCACAAAGATTTTATATCCTAGATCCAAGGTGAAAAGTGACCAGCCAAGGAAAGAGGAAGCAGTATAGTCTAGAATTGCCCTTAATAGTTGCTGCATTTTCTTCTGTTGCCATAAGGCTGGTGCCACCCAAATGAAGTCACAGTCCTGTGAGATTATGTGGTGTCTGATTCCTGCCTCTACATTCACCAGTGCCCTCCAAGACTAGAAGCCTCTGTAAATGAAGACATTCCTTGGAGAAAACCAAAGACTCACCTGAAGTCTCAAAAGGACACTGAAGTTGTCTCAGTAAGTTATACTCTCTTGTTAATGGAATGTTTCCTTTTGATTACAGTTTTACAGACATTTTCCTGGGGACATTGAGCTACCCTTGTGCTCCCTGATCCAATCAATAAACAGACTAGAATGAGAGAGAGAGAGAAAGGGGAGAAAGACTGGGGAAGACTGGACCCCTTCATTTTGGCAAGATGGATTTGCTTTTCAAACACCTGGAGGAAAATCCCCTCTCTCAACAAAGTTTGACTTTGCGCAATTTATCTTGAATTAGGAAAATCAGAAAGCTTAGAGTAATACTTGGAGTGAGTATCAAATATAATAGTGTCAGAAGAACTCACATATGTGTGCTCACTTGTGAGCAGTAACTTCATTCAAGAATCATAGTTGCTAAAAGTCAGATCCTTTTATGCCCCCTCTTGCCTTCAGAATCGAGCCCAAAGTCCTTTGCTTGGATCTGAAGACACTTCCTGTTGTGTTTACACCCCATGTTTCCCCCAGCTTCCCCTTTCCTTTGACGTCCCCCCTACTCCAAACTCTAGCTCTAGGCTGCATCTAATCCTTACCCCAACGTGGCTCATGCCTCAGCACCTCTTCTTCTGCTGTTCCCTCGGCCTGGGATACCTTTCCATCACCTACCTGGAAAATCCCTCCTCCTCCTTGTAAGTCTGGCTTGAGTGCCTCTACTCTGTCAGCATCTCCTTAGGCACCCCCACCACCCATTCCCTGTGGGGTCTCTGCTGTCCCTTGTACAAATTTCCACTACAGTCGTTATCCCACTGACTGACAATCGTTTCCAGGCATATCTCTCCAACTAGGCTACAGAATCCTAGAGGGCAGTAATAGTGTCTTATTTCTTTTTTTTTAATCTGTTGCACTGAGTGTAAGACCTAGCACCTCGCAGGGGCTGGGTGGACATTTATACAATACATGGAATGAATGAATGAGTAAATGAATGAATGAATTGGAGAGATTCTTAAGGGGAACTTGATGTAAGCGACCACTCAAAACCAGGATTCCTTCTATGGCAGGACTCAGCGAACTATGGTCCATGGACTGAATCTGGTCTGATGCCTATTTGTGTGAATAAAGTTTTATTGGAACACAGCCACATCTATTTACTTATTGCTCATGGCTACTTTTGTAACATAGCAACAGAGTTGAGTAGCTGGAACCATATGATTCTCAAAGCCTGTCGGACTCTTTAGAAAGAAGTTTACTTACCTCTGTTCTTTAGCATTGACTCAATCATTTTTGGGCTAGAGACATGTTTGAGACCTTGATAAAGAGCTTTGAGATTGAATATATGTACATACACAGGACACTTTGCATTCAATTTCATGGGAACCAATGATTCCTTGAATCCCATCCATCAATCCCTGAGAGATCCAGTGACACCAGATTAAAAATTCAGTTGCCCAAGGCTAGTGAGACTGGAGATGAGAAAGTGATGGAGAATGTGGTGCAAGGTGGCTGGGGGTCTTAAAAGTCATAGCTCTTAAAAAATCAAACCTTAAGAAAGAGAGAGACTGCCTTGCCCTGAAGCATCTCTGACATATAGCTGGCCACCTTGTGTACTGTATCTTCAGCCTCAAGAAACTTACTGCTGGGCATCCGATGATGCTATCACAGAAATGCCCAGTTTGTAAGGAAGCCTGTCTTCACACTCAACTAAGCTGTTATAACAGGAGCCCACTGGTCCTCTGGGCTGTGAAGGCTATGGCCCAGTGTGCATAAGCTCATTTTTTCAGCTGATGAGGTGAGACTAGAAGAAACCAGAAGACCAAGAAGAGGCCGCCCATCTTGATCTTCCCAGAGGACTTTGGGAAAGGGCACAGAGAAGAGGAGACAGGACCATTGCAATCCATCAAATCCACCAGCCTTGCTTCCTTAAAAACAAAGGGTGGATTAGGAGGGGGAATGGGAAATGTGTGTGTCTGGTAGTTAATGAAGTCATGAGCAGTGGGAGGCGTTAGGCCTCTGGGAAGCAAATTGTGGGCCAAACGAGCTCATTTTTTTAGCAGAATTATTAAATTAGCAGATGAAGGAAACACATTAGGCGTTATGAATCTTGCTGTTAGCGGAGCCCTTGATAGAGGGTTGTGCAGATGCTTGCTAAATTCCTTCCATCCGGGGTTAAAGGCAAAGCTGGCACCCCTGGATCCCCAGTGGGAGGGATGGGTGGGATTGATGTCATGAACATCTGGGCAGGGTGCTGTCTTGGGGGCTTTAGGTCCACTGACCCATTCAATCTCCACAACACTCAAGGAAAGATGACCTTCCTCATTTCAGCTGGAAAGATGGGCTCAGAAGGGTGACGGGCCTCGTCTCAGCCCACAGAGTCAGTGGCAAAGCTCAAGGCCAAATCTCCATCTGCCTGAGTCCAAACCCAGGGCTCTTGCCCCAGGGGTAAATGAAGACCTCCCTCTGGGGTAACTTTGGAATGGAGCAAAGGCACATGAGAAACCAGTCGGATGGGAGACAAAAGCTGGAGTCAGGCAGGAGGGCTGAGTCCAGGATAGGCGGGGAGGCTGGCCCCCAGGAGCAGAGCTGATTGCAATTTCTGCTTTTAGAAAGATGTGATGAATAGACGTGTGTTCAGAGAAATGAAAGGGCATGGAATCTGGGTCAGATGGGAAATAGTTAAGTGCTCTGTCCCTTGCTCAAAATATTCACAAGCCTATTCTGGGGGATGCTGGTGACTGCTGTGGTCTCAGTGGGTTGGGCTGGATCACCAGTGTCCCACAAAAAAGCCAGGAGAGCTTTGTAAGGATGGGGGTTACCCAACCCTGTAGGGAGAGCTCCCTGTCACTGGAGACATTCCAGGAGCTGACATAACTTGGCAGGAGAGTCTGACTCTGGGTAAGATCAACCTTTTGATTGGCTAAAGCCCTTCCCAGCACTACAATTCTCTGTCTTCAAAGTCAAGCTTGAGGAAGACTATTCCAACAGCAAAACTCTCCAGAGATTCCTGCAGAAATCTGGCAGTGGAATGGGAGAGTCTGTAATTGTCTCTGAGGTCTGCAAGTGACCGACCATGCGCCTGAACATGGAGGGGAAGCACTTAGTGACCCCTGGAGACACCCTCTAGTCTGAGGACCACTTCTGGGCAGCAAGGTGACTGACGGGCCTTCCCAAATCCTCCCAGCATAGATAGGGTGAGGGGGGACAGGAACTTCCAGAGAACCTTTTCTAGCAGTGAGAACCAGCCCATCAAAAATAAGAGAGGAGAGAGAGACTTCCCCCGTGGTCCAGTGGCTAAGTCTTTGAGCTCCCAATGCAGAGGACGCAGGTTCGATTCTTGGTAGGGAACTAAACCCCACGTGCAGGCCACAACTGAGACCTGAAGCAGCCATTTAATATTTTAATATGCATATTGAAAATAAGAGAAAAGAGCCAAGGTAAGGGAAGAGGTGACTGAGACAGGACAATGGCCCAAGCCACCTGCCTACAAACGTTTCCTGAAGTCCTAGTGAGTGCCAGAGCCCCAGAGAGACAGTAATGAGCCGTGGGAAGCTGGAGTGCAGTAGGCAAAATGAGACATGGTCATCCTCTTCTCTCACATAAGCTGGACGGAGCCAGGATACCCCAAAAAGGGAGCAGGCAAGGAGATGGGTTTACTCAGAACCACAGGACACCATGCATTCTGGGGTATCTCTGTTTATGAATCTCAGGTTATGTGACACTGAAGAGAATTTGGCTGGAGGGAGGTGGAGGAAAGACAGTGCATGAATGGGGAAAAGCGAGGGATGGGAAGATGGGGAGAGAACCAGGAAGCCAGAAGGGGTCAAATTTCGTAGGGCTTTGAATGCCAAGCTCTGTTCTTGATGCTGGAGGCAGCGAGGGGCCACCAAAACTTTCTACATGGGGAAGGATCAAGGTGAGAACAGTGTGGCTGCCACGCGGAGGCTGAATGGAATAGGAGGCCAGGGAGGGAGTCACTGCAGGATCCAGGGATATTGGCAGCCCCAGGAGGGTTAGGCTGAGAGGCGCTGGTTAAGAGCAGAAGGTTCCATACATATCTGAGCACACCTCCAAATGAATATCGATTTCTTTGCACACATTCAGGTGGGAATACGTTTATTGTGTGTCTGTTGGCCAGTGAGGCTAAGGTTATGTGAGTTTTGTCTTGCTGTGGAGGGGTGTGCATGCCTGTTGCAAGAATCCGGAGGCTTTGATTCTGCATGTATTTGTGTGTGTGTGTGTGTGTGTGTGTGTGTGTGTCGTCACATGCACATCTTGCCCAGGAGGAGAGGCAGTGCCAATAAACCCTGCTTTCAGTCTTTGGAACCTTGCCACAGCCCCGCGACCAGGCTCCTTCCACCTGCATCCCCTCTCTGATCTCCTGCCACCAGCCCTCAGAGCAGCATGGACCCTCCATGGAGGACCGGTGGACGGGGTGCACCCATTTCACGAGGGTGTCCCCACCCCCCACATTGGACCACTTTACCATCCCTCACTCCTGCCCGTGGGCCCTGGGATGACGCAGTAACTGCTTTGGCCCGGAGGGGCAACGCCAATCCTCCCTGTTTCTTTTTTGCTGTTTCTTTCTTTCTGGTTGCCCTGGGTTTTTGTTGCTGCACTCGGGCTTTCTCTAATTGTGGTGCATGGGCTTCTCATGGTGGATTCTCTGTTACGGTGCGTGGGTTCTAGAGGGTGTGGGCTTCAGTAACTGTGGCTCACAGGCTTAGTTGGTCTGAGGCAGGCCGGACCATCCCTGACCAGGGATTGAACCCGTGTCCCCTGCATTAGCAGGTGGACTCTTAACCACAGGACCACCAGGAAGTCCCCTAATACTTTCTTTAGCAGAGGGGTGGGCGCTGTGGGTGAAGTTCTTGGTTGAAGGACAGGTGGGGTCCCCTCCCCCACCATGCCAGGCTCACCCCACATTGCAGCCAGGATCTCCTGAGTGTTCTCACCTGGGTCAAGACCACATTGATCCTGCCTTTCCTGAGACCTGAGCCAAGAGGCATGGCTCACTCTGCTGCTGCTGCTGCTAAGGCGCTTCAGTCGTGTCCGACTCTGTGCGACCCCAGAGACGGCAGCCCACCAGGCTCCCCCATCCCTGGGATTCTCCAGGCAAGAACACTGGAGTGGGTTGCCATTTCCTTCTCCAATGCAGGAAAGTGAAAATGAAAGTGAAGTCTCAGTCGCGTCCGACTCCTAGCGACCCCATGGACTGCAGCCTACCAGGCTCCTCCGTCCATGGGATTTGCCAGCAAGAGTACTGGAGTGGGGTGCCATCGCCTTCTCCGGGCTTACTCTGCAGGCAGCCGTTACAGGGGCTAAGAGGCCTCACCTAGGCTGCAAGACCCCAATCCACCTAGTAGGTCCTCTTGATTCACAAGATGACCTGGGGCTGGATCTTCTTTTAGCCTCAGTTTTTCCCTGTGTAGAATGGGCCCAGGGCATCTCATTGGAATCCTTGTCATGGAGTTTTCATCCATGATGCAGCCATGTAGAGTCCTATGCAAATCCTTTATCCAGACATGTGATGGTAAGTTTAGCTACTAGTTCCCTGAAAGAAAAAACAAACAAGAAAAACCCAATCTGCAGTGTTTGCCAGTTTCTCTGGTGTAAATATTGCCACCATGACTGATTTCTATCCACTAACGTGGAGCCACTGAACAAGGAGACAAGAAGAGATGTGCTCAGTTGGCTCTTGTGAGTTGGTCCAGCATACCCCTGCCTTTATCCTAAACAGCCAGTGTCAGCCCAGCATGAGGGAGTATTGAAATCAAGGGTAGGCAGGAAGCAAAAGTCCAGAAGAAAAAAGTCCAGCTACGGACTTCCCTGGTAGTTTAGTAGCTAAGACTCCACACTTACAGTTCAGTCCCCGGGGGGGATCTAGATCCCATATGCTGAAAGTAAGAGGTCGCAAGCCACAAGTAAAGGATGCTGCGTGCTATGTTGAAGATTCACGATCCCTCATTGCCTCAACGAAGACTCAGCACAGCCAAGTAAGGAAATGAATAAATCTTAAAAAAAAAAAAAAAATACATGTCTGGTTGGAGTGCCAAGCATTGAGTTTGAGTGAGAGGTGAGGTTGTAAAGAATTAGGAAGTTTGACTCCAAGAGGATGAAAAACAGGTTGGAAAGGGTGATGGGCAGGGAGGTGCCAGGGAAAGTGGTTCAGGAGGGAAACTGCATTGTGCTAAGTGAGCATGGCCAGCCCAACATGGCCAGAATAGAATATTGCCACCTGCCTTTCTGAGGCCCAGGAGAGGGAGCAGGGTGTAAGTGAGGATGAGGGAGCTGAGAAAATGGGCAGGTGTTTCCTGAGCTCCAGGGATGACGTCTGAGCAGGCTGGGCGGGAAAGGGCAAATCCAATTCCGTAATTGTTGGCGCATCAATTCTGATGACGGTCCCCGAAGGGTGATGGCAAGGGCCCAGGGAGGAGGGATGCCCCGGCTGACATCATCTGCTATTTCTGGACCGACTCACAGCTTACTTCAGTGGGAACTTCCTTCAGCACATAAATCACCGTGGTCTTCTCATGACTGCCTCATTTCCCCAAGAAGACGGAGGGAATCCACGCACACGGGCATCCCTGGAGAGGGTGCTGGGTGCGGAGAGGAGAGTGCGGCCGTCCTGACGTCACGCCGACGTGGGTTCAAATCTCGCCTCTGCCCCTTGTTAGCTGAAAGGCTTTGGGTGACTCATTTGTCTTCTCTGACACTCCGTTCCCTCGAATGGGCTAAAAATACCTGGGATCGCTGGATGGGTGACTAAGTGAGACGGGAAGTGGGAGGGGCCAGCCCAGGGCATGCTCACTGCAACACCAACTCTCACGCATTCCCTTTTTGTGCTGTTTTGCTCACTTTAGAGAACAGGCCTTTAGAGGACAGTGGTCATTTTAGAGAACAGTGGGCAATCAGTGGAAGCTTCCAGAAGAAGAGGTAGACTTCATTTCTAACCCCTTCCTTGACTTTGCGAGGCTCACAGGACGTGGGAGTGGGCTGCCTCTGGCAGGGTGGAGTTGGTTCTCCTGGGTGGGGGACCTGGGGTGTGAGCAGAGAAAGCTCTCTCCCTGCAGAGCTTAGACTTTTCCTTCGAAACTTTGGGGCAAGCAGGGCTCAGAGGCCAGGAGGGCATCTTGGGAGCTCAACAGCACAAGGCCTGCCTCCCAAGCCGAGGGACCTGCCCTTCCATCACCGGTCCCCATGTCTGCCTGATGCCCTTCCTGCTTGACGCCTGGCTCTCCGTCTTTCTGTCCCCACTGTCTGTCCATCAGGCCGGGGGATGGGAGGGGGGATGACTGTCGGCCACACGCGTTTCTGCAGAAGCGGGCCTGCATCTGTCCATCTGTCAGTCTGCGCTCCGCCTCCCGGTGGCTCTGATTGCGGCTGACTCGTTTGCACCTGGGCTCCTTTTTATGATGTCTGAGTGACAGAGAGGTGATAAATGAGAGTAAGAGAGAGTGACAGACGGGAGCACACATAAGGGGGATGGAACACGTGCACACGCAGAGGACTGACAGTTGGGGTGTCCTCCTTGAGACAGGGTCACTCAAGGTCTCCCCAGCCCTGGAGGGGAGCCCGGGACACCATCCACCCCACGTCGAAGCACCGTCTGTCGGCCTCCCTGACCGCAAACAGGAGGGACCCCCCACCCACAGGCTCTAGGAGGAGGAGGAGGAGGAGGAGGAGGAAGGACAGTCCCCATGGCAACCAATGGAGAGGCCCTTTTCAGCTCAAGAAGAACCTTTGTCACAATGGAGCTGTTGAGCAAAGAAAATGGGCTGTTAATTAGGAAAACAGGCTGCAGTTCGGTTATGGGCTGGCCCCCCCTCACCTGTCAAGCCTGCTATGATGGAGATTCCTGAGTAAGAAGTGAGGGGAGTCAGGCTGGGGTGATGAAGATGGGTCGACTTCTAAGACCACTTCCATCACGAATCCAAGGCAAGCACATTACACCAGCGCCTGGCTTGTAGCAGGTGCTTAAAACCAGAACTGTGATTAGGATGGAGGTTGGACTGAGTGACCTCAAGGCCCGACCCCACAGCCACTGAGCTGGAGAAAGACAAAAGGCCAGTTAGTGGCAACAAGTTATGGGTATCCAGGGGCTGGGAACCTGGAATAATACAGGGCTTCCCAGAATAGGAGTGTCTCCATCGCCCTCACCCTGATTTGCATGGCTCCCACAGGCCTCCCTCCCTTCTTCTAACTCAATTTCAATTTCAGTTTCAATGTCAATAACTTCCTTGGCACGACAGGCAGCCCTTGGTTGCCAAAGTGCATTGGAACATTGAGTTTCAGAGTCTTCAACCAGCTTTGTCCGCCCAGTGTTGCCCCCTCCCAGGCCTTCCAGGCCCTTCCTGTGAACATGTCTTATCCTCTGTGCCCTTTCAGGAGACTTAGTTCTACCCTCTCCAGCTGTCCGTAAGGTTATTTGAAAAAAAGACACACTCCCTGGTTTGATCAAGATGTTCCAAGAGAGACGACTCACAGGGCGCCAGCTCTCCTCTCAAAGTGCTGAGACGAGAGTGGGAGAAAGGCTTAGTCCCTCTATCTTGAGATGCCGGCCACACGGGAGAGGCAGATGAGAGTCAACAATTCCAGTCATGTGGCAAGTGCTTTGATATGGGGGTTGGGGGGTGGGTGGGGTGTGATGCTCTGGGAGCACTGAGGAGGGGCCTCTGAGCTGGGGAGTGGGGAGAGGGAGGTGGAGGGGCAAGGGCAGAGTGGGGGGCCTTCTGAAGGACACTCAGAGGGCAGACCACTGAGTTCCTTCTGTCACAGGTCAATGATGGCTGGAATGTCACCATGATAGTAACGTCTTTGACATGAGCCATAACGCCAGTGTTAGCAGTGGTGACAGCCTCCGGAAAGGGAGGGTGTGACACGGACCAGTGGGAAGAGGGTAAAAGGAACCCCAGTAGATAATGCCTGAGGGACAAAGTGCTGGCCCGTGGGCAGGGAGGTGCATGGGCAGCCCATCAGTGAGCGCCGATTTGGACTTGACACCGTCCGTCACAGGCAGAGAGGGGCGGGAAGTGGAACCAGGGTGCTAGGAGGCACCACCCCATGCAGAGGGACCACCGGAGATGCTTGGGGCTCGGGGACAGAAACAGAGGGATCCTGGCTGAGGAAGGAGCGGCTTTGGAGTGCAGAGACAAGCAGGCAGTGATGCTGGCTTTGCCACCGTGACATCCCGTGCTGACCCGGGGTCACCTGTTGCCACCACCAATGGGGAGCCCCGGGTCAGGGAGTCAGACAGACAGGACTGGACGAGCATGACCTTAACCCTCACCCTTCCCTCTTCTCCCCAACCAGAATGTCGCGAATACTAATGGAAAACAGACAGCTCCCCTCCACATCACCAGCAAGAGAGCAAAACTCTCCTGCAACAGAGAGGAGCCGCAGGTGCTGACTCTATCTGTCTTCCCATAGCCTTTGGCCGGGCAGAGAAGAGCCCGGGGGTGGACAGCTTTGGGCAAGACTGACAAAGCTCTGAGGCTCCAGGGCATCTACCTGGGAGTCGGAGGGGTTTCCCGTGTGGTTGTGCTAAACCAGTAGGAGCAAACTCCCCTCCAGCAGTGCCCCAATCCTGTAGGTTCCTGGGGACCCCTCAGCTGTTGGGTCCTGAGCATTCACAGAGGCTCCTCGGGCAGGAGAGCCATCCATCCTGTTTGCCCCTCCTGGTCCTCCTCTTTGCTCATCATCAGGATCTGACAAGCCTGGGGACTCGGGAGGAGGGGAGCTGTGATGAAATGAGGGCCCCAAGGATGAGGTTCCATCTGGGGACCTTGGGGAAGAAGCCTTGTATCTTCATAGCCTCATTTGACTCTTCTGTAAGATGAGAGGAATGGACCAGATCGAGGGTTTACAAAGAGGGTCCCTTAGAAGCCTGATCCTGTAAGGTGTCGAGGGGGAAAGCAGTTTGGGAGAGCGTACTTTTCATCCTCCAGTATGCATGACAGACTCGGAAACGCTCCATAGCACAGAAATCTGTTCAGCAATCGCTTCTCAGCCTTTTGGTAAGATTAAGTGTAGAAACCTGTTCAACTTTGTCTGACCCAGTGTTTCCCAGACAGGCTTTGTTTTCTCAAAATGCCCATTTTCATCCCAAGGAAGGACATGTAACGTAGTTTAGAAAACAGTGGAATAAATGCTCCTTTGCAAGAGCCCCTCCAGTTCTAAAAGTCTGTTTGCTTCTCTAAAGCAAGTGGGAGGGCTGGGGAGGAGAGAGGAAATGACATTTGAAAGCTCTTCCCATGTGCCCAGTTCTGCGTCAAGTCACCCACCTTCTCACCTCCCCACCCCCTAGCTACATCACCCCATGGTGTGGGTGTGAGTTCTCCCCCCTCAGATCAGGGCAGAGAGGCCTGAACTGACTCCAGGGCGAAGAGGGAGGCTTCCTTGGGCTTACTGCATGCGGGAAAGTCAGAAAATCCTGCTTGATGTGACCTGGAGGTCAAGGCTCGTTCCGGGCAGTCTCAGACTCTCTCCAGCCTCCATCAGCTCCATGGTCTGGAAGATCCCCTGGAGGAAGGCATGGCAACCCACTCCAGTATTTTTGTTTGGAAAATCCCCATGACAGAGAAATTTGGCAGGCTACAGTCCATAGGGTCGCGAAGAGTCAGACACCGCTTAAGTGACTTAGCACGCACGCGGGGGTTAAGACAAGGAAAGCCAAGGACTAGGGTAAAACCCCGACATGTAACCGACCAAACCAACTCCCAAGAAAGAGTTTGATCCACAGAGGACAGGCCCTGAACAAAAGCATAAAGCTGCCAGTGTGGGTCTGCGTGATGTAGTGAAGAGAAACTGAACTTTGGAGCTAAACAGACAGGGGTTCAAATCCTGCCACGAGGAACCTCACCTAACTAACCCTACTTAACTGCTGTCTGGGTGAACTACTACTATTCCCTCTGTAAAAGCTGCTGACTACAGCGGGCAGCACTTGGAATGCCTGGTTGTCAGACAACTCCTTTCTTGTTTGCCTGTGTTACGCGTGTTCCCAAACTTGTTTATGTCAGTTGCGCTTGTCACCAAGAGCAGATAATTGAATCAGCTGTAACCCAAGTCAATTAAGTACAAGTGGAGAAAGGAGTTATGCTTTTATGGCAAGTAATTTAATGCCTTGGGAAGAATGTTATTAACTAAAAAAAATGCTGTTGTGTTAGGTGTGGCCAAGACTCTACAAGATTTGAAGACATATCAACCCCATACAAGGAGGTCTGTGTACCTTGACTATCCTTGCTGGCAATCAAAACCAGAAATCTCTTAGGTGATATTTACATGGTCTCCATTACATGTGATCCTGGGAAGCCAAGTCACCTTTCTGAACTTGTTTTTCTTGGCTTTAAAATAAGTTAAGGGGACTTCCCTAGTGGCCCAGTGGTTAAGACTCTGTGCTCCTAATGCAGGTGGTCCTGAGTTTGATCCCTCACCAGTTAACTAGATCCCACATGCTGCGACTAAGACCCAAGGCAGCCAAATAAATAAATATTTTAAAAAAATGTTAAGTAGGGAATTTCCTGGTGATCCTGTGGTTTGGACTCCTTGTTTCCACTGCAGGAGGCCTGGGTTTGACCCCTGGTCAGGGAACTAAGATTCCACAAGTCATGAAGGGTGGCCAATAAATAAAATAAGTTAAATAACTCCCCCGTGAAGAGTTCTTACCAGAAACAGATGAAGCCACGTGTAGCGCTGTTCCTATTTTTTGTTTACTTCTCCATGATTCTCATCTTTTGGCCATGACTGTGTTCCCCCATCTAGTGTTTGCAAGGCTTTGTCCTAAAGTTTGCAGTTCAGCTAATCTGATCATAACTAGGGTTTAAGATGTGGACTCTCCCTAAGAGGGAATGGGGAAAAGTCTTCCCAAGAAGTGCATAGACTAGGTATGATTCCAGGCAGGGTGACAGAGCAGCAGGGTGGCGGTCTGAGTTGAAAAGTCTCTGGGGTGTTCCTCCAGTCACAATTTGTGTGGTCCAGGTGCATGCATGTGTAGCTACTTCAGTTGTGTCTGATTCTCTGGGACCCTAGGGGCTGTAGGCTTCTATGTCCATGGGATTTTCCAAGCAAGATACTGGAGTGGGTTGCCATGCCCTCCTCCAGGGGATCTTCCCAACCCAGGGATTGAACCCAATTCTCTTGCATTAGCAGGTGGGTTCTTTACCACTAGCACCGCCTGGGAAGCCAGGTGAGGACGTGCTTATCCTTTCTGATGTGACCTAGCCATCTTTATACGCTCGCCATGACTTGCCAGGTTCCCAACCCTTCTAACTGGGGGTCAACTCGGTCTCACTCCAGAGCAGTCTCGTCTCAAACCACGCACACCCAGAGGAGATTGAGGCTAGATAGAGGAGTTGGAGTTCTGCTCAATTCAGACCTCCTGCGCCTCCTGCCCATCACCTCAGAGTTCGGGAGAGGTGTGGTTCTCCCATACCTGCACCCCCGATGGGTACTTGTCAGTCAAGGATGGACATTCTGCCCACGGCTGGTCCAGCTGCTTTCTGCCTGCTCAAAGCTCTCCTAACCCCTGTCATTTGACACCTCCTGCTCCTAAATCCTGGTCCACGGAAGCTAAGAGAGCCTCCACAGGGATCCGAGTGTGCCTGCATTTCTATTCTGAGAACCGTGCTTCTGCTCTTCCCACTGGTGCTTTCCCAGCGCTTGTCCACTGGTCTCAAGCCTCCACTAGTTGGTTCATCCCCCCAACTGGAGCCCTCAGGCCTAGGGGGCTGCTTCAATAGCTCTTCTGTCCCCAGGAAGTCAGCACCATACGTGCGTCTAGATCCCCGAGCCCAGGAGAGGGACCCACTGAAGCTCTCTTGTAGGCGGGGATGGGCCAGGGGCCGAGGGGTTGGGAGGGGAGCAAAGGAGGAGACACGTAGACAGCCAACTCTTCTCTTTTGTGCTGGCTTCTGCATCACGGGCAGAGTCAGGCAGACCTGGGGTCATCGCTGATGCATGTGAAATCTAGAGCCCTCCTGAACCTTTGTTTCTCCATCTGTAAAATGGGGGTGCTGACGGTTGCCTCATCTGCCTATGGAGAATAATGACAATAAGATAATGTCTACAAAGACCTTTCTTCCCCTAGGTGACCTGTTCTCATTAAAGAAGCAAGGGAAACATTGAGAAAAATAAAAGCTCTGCTGGCCAACCGGCCTAAGAATGGGAGTGGTGAAGACCCTGGACCACAGGGGTGGACATCAGATTGTCCCTCCTGATTGGGAAGGGAGACTCCTTGACTATCCTGGGCAGCCATATGTAGGATCAGCCTCCTTGACTTCTGGCTTGTTGATCTTGACTGATATTTCAGAGTTGGAGCAGAGAATCCATTTACCTTTTGGCAAAACTGATGCCCGGAGGGTGAATGCTGGTTCAAGGCCACACAGCAGGTCAGGGTCGGGATGGGACAGGCTATCAGAGTCCTGACTCCCAGGTAGAGGGTTCAGGTCGTGCCTGCTGCTGCCAGCCCGCCAGCCCCTCTGTATCCTGATGTTGGCACAAGATGTGTGGTAATAAGGCTGCCTGTGCTCCATGGGGGCACCCCAGCCGTGCTGCTGGTCCTGCCCTGTTCTCCTGACTCCAGGAGCAGCTCCTTGGGGTTCTGCTCAGGGAAATAACCCTCCCACCCCCATTACAGAAGGGGAGAGAGGCAGAACAGAAGAAGGGAGTCAAAGCAAACAGAGACAAGATGGAGAGCCACCTAGAGACAGAGTGATTCATTCACTCGTTCTTGCATTCATATCTGACTTTCAGCCCAGATGCGCCAGTAATTTGTGAAGATGCTAAAATTCTTCCACTCGCTGCTAAGTCATTTCCTTCCAGAGCTCTGTAGCATCACAGGTGCCAAGGACCCTCTTTTAGGGTCTCCAGTATCCTGCCAGCATCCAGAAACTAAAAGGTTCGTGCCTGGCCCACCGGGACCCCAGGACCCCTGCCCCAGTACCGATTCTTAAATATTTTGACTAGTTCCCGCTGGTCACCAGAGAGTAAAGAATCTGACCGCAATGTGGGAGACCCAGGTTTGATCTTCAGGTAGGGAAGGTCCCCTGGAGAAGGGAATGGCTACCCACTCCAGTGGTCTTGCCTGGAAAATTCCATGAACAGAGGAGGCTGGCAGGCCGCAGTCCATGGGGTCAAAAAGAGTCAGATGCGACTGAATGACTAACACTTTCCCTGGTCGTAGATGCCAGCAAACACTTTGATTGAAACCTTTGGATGAAATGGGAAGTGCTCAGCTGTGAAATGCCATTACTCACTCATTCAGCAAATGTTTCTTGAGCACCTAGTGTCTGCCTGGGGAACGGGCTAGGACTCTGGGATGCTGAGCTGTGCAATGCAAGGTGACGACTCAGAGCCTGCCATGAAACAGAGAGAGCATGGAGGGGAGCATCCAGCTCTAAACAATGACCCAGAGAAACAGGAGACACGGCAGGAGGAGAATGAGATGGGCTGCCTCCTTGGCTGGGAGCAACGGTGCAGGAGGCTCTTGGGCCCCTGGGGAGGGGGCCTTGGAGTCCAGCTTGGAACTGTCAAGGTTCTTCAGTTCTGTTCAATTATCCACTAATGACTCACAATGAACAGATTAGGAAGGGGACTGAGGACAAGGATGCTTAATTATTCAGTGAAGGAGTGAGGAGGAAACACAGAGTGTAGTCCCCAGGACAGGTTTCAGGAAGGTGGGCGAGGGGAGGAAGTGGGGGAAGGAGGCTCAGTGCCCCCCGCCAACTCCTGGTAGCTCCATAACCATTGCTGGGGCTTCCCAGGGGCTGGCCCAACCGCGGAGCCCGGGTCATCAGGACCAGAAGTGGAGCTCAGTGTTGGGAAGGGCAAAGGGGATAAGCGTGGAAGGTAGAGAGGTAAATGGAGACAGGCAGGCATACAGAGCTGGCTCACCCCAGGCTGGTGGTCTCCATCAGCACTGGGGCCCACAGAGCAGTGAGTCAAGTCTGCAGACTCTGTCTGCTGGAAACTCCTTAAGGTTGCCCTTGTCCCAGCCTGGAAAGGACACTGGCCTCGTGGCCCCCCTCCACCACCTCCTGCTTCCTGATGTCTGGGTCTCCACCTTCCTCTGGTCTCCTGGGGGCGGGGGAAGTCCATGTAGCCTCTTCCAGGACAACCGCAGCAGCGTCTCCGCACCAGACACTAAGGTTCATGTTCTACGTGAACGTGGGCCTCCCAGGAGTCCTGAGAGTTGGCGCAGAGGTATTCCTTTCCTAGGAGGCCCAGGAGGAAAGTGGGGTTCAGACAGGTGACTCTACTTGCCCAAAACCTCAGAGGTGATGTGTCAGAGATGCAGCTTGGCCCCAGGTCTGCCTGCTTCTCCCTAAACTTCTCTTCGTACTTGTTACCAGGTTGTCCTTCAGGCCTGAGACTGCAGATAAGGAGAGCCAACTCGTGGCTCTGCTGAGAGTGGCTGGGCCTGAAGTCATGTCTCCCCACCCCTGGGTCCTCCTCCCCCTCCAGCCTCATTACCCTTAACCTGGGAGGAAACTTCTAGCACTTCTCCCTACTCCCACTGGTGTTCTTAGGAGCCCAAGGGTGATGCTCTCCAGGCCCCAGGGGGCCCTCTCTGATACCCGAGACTTCCCTGCCTCTGTCACACCCCTGGCAGCCTACAGAGGCCCAGGGCCCTGGGATGCTCTGTATGACTGAGTCACCCACATAAGTTTCAGTTCCCTGACTTCATTGTCTGTCTTACATCTCTGCCTTCTGTACCACTCAAGGTAAACCTCATGCTAATTGATTAGAAAACCTGATTAGACAACCAGGGGACGTGGGTGGACGTGAGGCACAATGTCCTTTAGTGAGGGATGATGGGGGTCGAATGGGAGAGTAAGAGTTTGTCCCATTCTAGGTTAAGTTAGATTCCTGTTCAGTTAGATTTCTGAAAGAGACAAGCCTTTGTAATTTTCTAACTCTTGCCCTGGGGAATGGGCAGAAGGCTGCTGCGTGTCTCCTGTGGTCAGGTGCTTTGTAGACATTACATCATTTATTCTCACAACTATCCCATAAGTGGGAGTTTCATTTACAAATGAGAAAACTGAAGGTAAGTGACTAGTCTATGGTCTCCTAGTTTGTACAAGATCTGGATTTGAGCAGAGGGCTCTTGGACCCCAGAGTCACTGTTTTCCCACCACTGAATAGAGTTTTGGGAAACAACCTGGAGATTCAGGGATCGGGGGAGGTGACCTTGAGACAAAGGCACTGTCAATGCCTTCCTGTGGGCTACCGGCAGGGCTCGGGCCCTCCCATGCTCCAGCATCCTGGCAAGGGACACAAGCAACTCACAGCTCTGTCCAGAGTTTTACATGTTCTCAATTAATGCTCACAAGCAGCTCCAGAAGTCTTAGCTCCCTTTTGCAGATGTGGAAACTGAGGCTCGAGCATCTGAGAACTTATTCTACACGGTGAGAGAAGTAAATGGCAACACCAGGAGTCAAGAAATCATTTAACCTCAAACCCAAGGTTCTTGCAGCTGCCCTCAAAGTGGGGGGACTGCCATCTCTGATAGCAAGCCAGAGACCATAGACCCACAGGTGGGGCCCCAGACTCACAGGCCCAGGCCAGAGGTCAAGACCAGGATATTCCATGTGGAAGGACAAGAGATGTGTTTTTACCATGGAATGGGGCACACAGGGTCAAGGGGCTAGAGTTTTGGCAGAGCTTCAGAGATAGATGCATCGGTGTCAGCATCATTTAGCTCAGCCTCCTAACAATGCGTGTGTGTGTTCAGTCCCTCAGACATGTGCAACACTTTGTGAGGCCACGGACTGTAGCCTGCCAGGCTCCTTTGTCCATGAGATTCTCCAGGCAAGAATACGGAGTGGGTCGCCTTTTCTTCTCCAGGGGATCTTCCTGATCCAGGCATCGAACCCTCGTCCCCTGCATTAACAGTCAGATTCTTTACCACTGAGTCACCTGGGAAGCCCTCCTAGCAATACAGGTGACCACAAATTACAAGCAGAGACATGACTGGAACCCAGCCTCCCCCAGCAACCACCCTCACACTCAGAGCAACCCTAGGAAGTGGGATGCTTCAGAGATCGATCTGTCCCAAGGCGGAGGCTGCTTCTCCTCTTTCAGTTAATACGCTCTAGGTACCCAAGGTAGAGAGTGGCCAGAGCAGCAGCTTAGGCCTTCCAGACCGCACGTCTCCCTTGGTTGTCCAAGTTCTGGATGTCTTGCTAGCCTGGATAGAACCATTGTCACCCTGCTCTAAACTCTGCCCCTTCTGCTGTGCCAGCAGCAAATCTGAGATGCCTTCTCTCAGCGGATGGCAAGCCCTTTGAGCTCAGGATCTTAGGTGAGAGTCTTCTCTTTGTTTTTGTGCGTGTATTTGCTTCACTGGGCCTGGAATGCCCAGGGCAGGAGCACATGGATGAAGGGATGGGTACCTCCTTTTCTTTCTAAGACCTTGACTGGGGTTCTGATGCCCTGAGGGTTTGGGTGGGGTGGGGGTGGTGTCTAAGGCTCTTGTGTTCTGTTTGGTCACCCACTTCAAGATCCTGGGCTGGTGTGAGCAGTAACGGGTGTGGAAATGGTGGTGGTGGAAAAAGGAAGGGGGAAAGAGGGGGTGAGATGCCTTGAAAGGTGGGGCGTTCCCTTTTCTGTTCCCTTTGCAGGGCTCAGTCTGGGGTGTGACCAAGGACCATTCTCTTCGCAGCAGTTATAGGGAGGTTCTAAATCCTCAATCTGACTGTGTCACTGCTTTGCTCAAAATCCTCCAAAGCCTCCTTGTCACCCACTGGATGGAGCCCAGGTGTATGGCTTCAAGACCCCCATGGTCTGGCCCCAGCCCTGAGGCTCCTTTCTCCCTACTCCCTCCATTGCCTCTCTGTCGGGTATGTAAACTCGATCAGCCCAGCCAACACAGGCTCCTCTCTCTACAACATCATCTCTCCCCTCTTTCCTTCTCTCCTTGGCCTGACTACTGCTTAATAATCTTTCAGGACTCCACGTGTCATCTCTTCTGGGAAGACTTCCAAGACTTCTGAAGGTCCCAGAGGGGCCTGTCCTCCTCTGTGATCGTCACACTCCCATCCTCTGAGTGGTGGTTGCTTCGTGTCCTCCCACTAGACTCTGCAGCCCAAGGGGGCAGGGGTGTATCTGCTCAGGGAGGTAGTCCCCCAACTCCTCGCCTCTTGCTACTCAAAAGTGTGATCCACAGATCGGCAGCATCAGTGTCACCCGAGACCTCGTTAGAAATGCGTAACCTCAGGCCCTTTCCCGGACCTACTGAATCAATTTTAGTATTTTTCAGTTGCTCAGTTGTGTCCAACTCTTTGTGACCTCATGGACTGTAGCTCAGCAGGTTCCTCTCTCCATGGGATTATCCCGGTAAGAATACTGGAGTGCCATTTCCTCCTACAGAGGATCTTCCTGAGTCTCCAGGATTGGCAGGCACATTCTTTACCACTGAGCTACCTGCCAAGCCCCTCTGCCTTTAAACAAGACCCAGGTACTTTGTGTGCACATTAAACTTTGAAAATCTCTGATCCAGCCAAGATTCGGCCCAGAGTAGATACCCATTCGCTACTTTGAGTCAATGAAGAAAGGCATGGGGTCTGCACTGAGAGCCATGACAGCCTCAGGCTTCTACCTGTGACCACGTGGTGGACCCTGGAGTGGGAGGGAGTGAAGAGGGGTGGAGTGAAGAAGTCAGCTACAGGACACAGACTCCATGTGCCCAGTGCACACACTTTTAAAAAGTATTTATTTTTATTTATTTGCTTATTTGGCTGCACTGGGTCTTAGTGGTGGCATGCAGGATCTTTTAGCTATGGCTTGTGAACTCTCACTTGAGGCAGGTGAAAGTTAGTTCCCCTGCCAGGATTGAACCCCAGCCCCCTGCATTGGGAACACAGAGTCTTAGCCACTGGACCACCGGGGAAGTTCCTCACACACTTTTGAAGACATTGTTCTGCTGAGACTTTATGAAGGTTGGATCTTTATCCCTCACTGGTAGATTTGGGAAATAAAGGGCAAAGTGACTTGTTGCTATGGATCAGATCTTTCTGTCCCCATAAATCCATATGTGGGAAGCCTAACCCCTCAGGTAATGGTATTAGGAGGCAGGACCTTTAGGTGGGTGGAGATGGAGGTGAGAGTTGAGCCCACATGAATGGATTAAGCGCCTTTGTAAGAAGAGACCCCAGAGCAAGCTTCCTTGCTCTCTGCGCTCCGCCATCTGAGGATACAAGGAGAAGACAGCCATCTGCAAACCAGGAGGAGAGCCCTCACCAGACGTTGAATGTGCTGGGACCTTGACCTTGGATTCCCCAGCCTCCAGAACTGTGGGAAATAGATGTTTGTTGTTTCAGCCACTCTTATCTGTGGCCTTCTGTTATGGCAGCCCAGGCTGACTAGGACACTGGCTCAAGGTCACAGAGCAGCAAACGGCAAAGCTGGGGTTCCAACTTCAGTCTGCCTACTTCTGGCTGGAGGAGAGAGAGGGAGAAGGTAGAGAAGGGCTGGGCATGGGAGGGCTTGCTGGGCCAGGCCCAGGAATGAGCTCACTTCAGGATGGAATTGAAACCTGTTCCTATCAAAAGAGGAGGCGAGGGAGGGACTTGGGGGGACAAGGCCTGAGCAGGCTTGATTTGTGGCTGAAATCCCAGCTTCCACTCCGGGGACCTCCGATTCCCTCAGCCCAGCTGGGGTTTGCTCTGTGTATCTTTGGTGGTGCCCTCTCCCCTTCCGGGTGTGAAATCTATCCCTCCCCGGAGCTTTCCTGCAGCCGCACACCCCCCAGGCCGCATTTCCTGGGCTCAGCAGAGTCTGGACGCCTTCCTGTCCCTGCAGATATCAGCCTGGGACATGGCTTGAGTCTCCCAATTCCTCTTTCTTCCCTTCATCTCTCGCCTTGCCTAAGAGGGCTAGGATCTGCTCAGCTACAGAATGTGGAACCCAGAGAACAGGATCTAATCCAACCCCCTCGATGTTTCAGATGAGGCACAGAGGGCCAGAAGAGGAGAAAGTTTCCCAGGATCACTGGTTAGGAGGGAGGTCATGGACAACGCTGGACGCAGGAGTCCAGCCTGCTATTTGTGTTTTCCGTTGCGCTGGGCAGTCTGCTCAGCGCCTCTGTGGAGAAGTGTACCCTCAGGTTTTGCCAGGTTTATTATTAGCCCTTATTTATTGAATACTCACCATCTGCCTGACATCAAGCACTTAACATACGTAATCACATTTAATCCTCATAATAGCCTCATGATTTATTTACTAGTCTTCCCATTATCATTATTATTCTCATTTTTCAGATGAGAAACTGAGACTCAGAGAAGTGATATAACTTGCCCCAGGCACACAGCTAGGAAGTAGCACCACAAAGATTTGAACTCAGGACTGCTCAGCTCTGAGCCCTGCTCGGCTACATGTCCTCTTGAGTGGGTTCAGCTCAGATACTCAGACTCATGTCTGTGCTGCAACAAGAGAGAAGCCCTGTGTCTCTCTGAGTGGCTGAGTATCCAAGGGCCATGGCTACACCGTCTTACCAGCTCACTGTCAGTACAGACCCTTTGGTTTACAAAGTACTCTTAAATTCGTCACTTTATCTCAGTGCCTACATAAACTCCTAAATCTGGCAGAATGGCTATTTCCCCCATTTCACAGGTTAGGAAACTGGGTTTAACACCCCAGAGCACATAATTTTTGGAACCTGGGTGGTGGTATTGATGCCATGATAACACATCACTCCCCAACTGGGCTCATGATGAATGCGAGGACCCTCGGCAGCATTCAGCAGACACTAGCCAGGGTGTTCAGACACATCATGCTTGACCGTGCCAGTCCACAGGACTCTCATATCTGGATGAGGGCAGGCCCAGGAAGACACATCCCAACACACCTCCAGGATTCTTCTATAGAAAAGGGGGTGGTTGTGGAGTTTCCTTCCCCTATCCTGCCTGGGTTTGCAACATCTGTTTGCTAGAAGATGTTTGTGGAGGGAGAGAGACCCCGTGGTTAACATGGGGACTGGTCCAGCCTTTGCAACTATAATTTTGTGGCCTTGGGTTAGTCCCATAATTCCCCTATACCTTAGCTTTCTCATGTATAAAACATGGGAATAGTGTCTACTCTACTCTTCAGTTCAGTTCAGTTCAGTTCAGTTCAGTCACTCAGTTGTGTCTGACTCTTTGTGACCCCATGAATCACAGCACACCAGGCCTCCCTGTCCATCACCAACTCCCAGAGTTCACTCAGACTCACGTCCACCAAGTCAGTGATGCCATCCAGCCATCTCATCCTCTGTCGTTCCCTTCTCCTCCTGCCCCTAATCCCTCTCAGCATCAGGGTCTTTTCCAATGAGTCAACTCTTCGCATGAGGTGGCCAAAGTATTGGAGTTTCAGCTTCAGCATCAGTCCTTCCAAAGAACACCCAGGACTGATCTCCTTTAGAATGGACTGGTTGGATCTCCTTGCAGTCCAAGGGACTCGCAAGAGTCTTCTCCAACACCACAGTTCAAAAGCATCAATTCTTTGGCACTCAGCTTTCTTTACAGTCCAACTCTCACATCCATCCATGACCACTGGAAAAACCATAGCCTTGACTAGATGGACTTTAGCTGACAAAGTAATGTCTCTACTTTTTAATATGCTATCCAGGTTGGTCATAACTTTCCTTCCAAGGAGTAAGCGGCTTTTAATTTCATGGCTGCAATCACCATCTGCAGTGATTTTGGAGCCCAAAAAATAAAGTCTGACACTGTTTCCACTGTTTCCCCATCCTCTTCCCGTGAGGTGATGGGACCAGACGCCATGATCTTTGTTTCCTGAATGTTGAGCTTTAAGACAACTTTTTCACTCTCCTCTTTCATTTTCATCAAGAAGCTCTTTAGTTCCTCTTCACTTTCTGCCATAAGGGTGGTGTCATCTGCATATCTGAAGTTATTGATATTTCTTTGGCAATCTTGATTCCAGCTTGTGCTTCTTCCAGCCCAGCGTTTCTCATGATGTACTCTGCATAGAAGCTAAATAAGCAGAGTGACAGTATATAGCCTTGACGTACTCCTTTTCTTATTTGGAACCAGTCTGTTGTTCCATGTCCAGTTCTAACTGTTGCTTCCTGACCTGCATATAGGTTTCTCAAGAGGCAGGTCAGGTGGTCTGGTATTCCCATTTCTTTCAGAATTTTCCACAGTTTACTGTGATCCACACAGTCAAAAGCTTTGGCATAGTCAATAAAGCAGAAATAGATGTTTTTCTGGAACTCTCTTCCTTTTTCCATGATCCAGCAGATGTTGGGTAAATTAATACAATAGAAATGAAAGGGTTTCAAGAAGAACAACGTGTTGTATATTTATGCACTGATGATATCACGTATCAAAATGGCAGCTGGGGGTTGTAGTGTGGGAGGAAACATTTATTGAGCATCTACTGTGAGCATTTTATAGATATTATCTCATACGGCCCTCAACACGGCTCTTCAGAGAGGTATTATAGGATTTTCAGCTTTTGATTCTGGCTGAATAGCTCTTTACACATCAACCATCCTGAAGATAACAACTATGAACTGTGAGAAACATATTAAAAAATAGTTATCAGAAGGAGAGCGACACACAGCAGGCAGATTTCAGAGCTGGGGAGTGGGGGAGGTTATTGACACTTGAAAGATGGGAAGGGCACTGGGCGAATTTCTTAGCTTTTACAAGTTTAGCCTGAGGACAAACCCTTGTCCTCCCAGGCCAGTTGGCTAAAACCTGGATGGAAAGCTGCAGTCAAACTGGTTTGAAGAATAAGGGGATAGATTTCAAGGCACATTCAAGGAAAACGAAGAAGAAAACTCAGGAAAGAGTGAACCAGAGAGGGGAACCCTAGATACAGGGCATAAACTCTGCCCAAATGCCTGGTTGACCTTTGAACCAATGCCTGTGTAAGATAGATGCTCAGCAAAACCTAAAGAAACTGAATGGAAATTTCGGCTGCAACCCACTGAAAGAGTGACAGGTTTGCAATGAGAGTTACCTACTTCATTAAAGAAACAAACAAAACTTCCCCAATAGTCTTCATAGCAACACAGGGAACCCAAAGTCCCTACAACTTTATCATGCACCATATCCAGGATACAATCCCAAATTATTGACATAGAATAAAACAGGAAAATATGATCCATAGAGATCCATAGACCCATGGAGCCTGGCTCTAAAGTGGCCCAGAGTTTTTGATTAAAGACAACCCATGGAACCTGGCCCTAAAATGACTCAGAGTTTTCTATTAGCAGGCAACGATTTAGAGTAGCCCTTATAACTTGTTGGGGCTTCCCTTGTGGCTCAGCTGGTAAAGAATCTGTCTGCAATACAGGAGACCTGGGTTCAATCCCTGGGTTGGGAAGATCCCATGGAGAAGGGAAAGGCTAACCACTCCAGTATTCTGATCTGGAGAATTCCATGGACTGTATGGTCCATGGGGTCACAAAGAGTTGGACGCGACTCAGTGACTTTCACTTCACTTCACTTTTATAACTTGCTGGAGGATGTAATGAAACCATGCTCACAATGAATGTGAAGATAGAATTAATCTCACCCCAAAAACAAACAAACAAGCAAAACTACAAAAGAGAACCAAACATAAATTTAAGACCTGAAAAATATATCTGGGGGGAAAAAAGTATTATAATTGCCATTTATAAATATAAGAAATTCAGATTCAGAGAGAGTAATTTTCCTAAAGTTACGCTGACAAGTGATAGATTTAGAATTTGATTTAGTCTATTTGGCTCTAAGGACTTTATTTTCGCAACTCACTAGGAGGGATTTAGAGATTAGTAGGAGTCTGTGGGTAAATGGAAGTGCATGTGACCTTCCCTGAAGCTCAGCGAGACCAAGGGATGTTGTTCTTTTTTTTTTTTTTTCTTTTTCTCTAATAGAAAATTATTTAATTAGTATACATGTGTTCCCCATCCTGAACCCTCCTCCCTCCTCCCTCCCCACACTATCCTTCTGGGTCGTCCCAGTGCACCAGCCCCAAGCATCCAGCATCGTGCATTGAACCTGGACTGGCATCTCGTTTCATACATGACGTTTCACATGTTTCAATGTTGTTCTAAGGTTTTGCTGTGGTTCTCGGAGAGCAGCCAATGGGATTCTCTATCCATGGTGCTGAAATGTGCCCGCCACCCAAAACTCTTTTGATTATTTGCACGAATGAGTGGGAAAAGGAGTGAAGATAAGCCATAGCCTTTCACGATCTGGAATCTATCCATTTTGTTTTTCAAGTCTAATGCCATGCATGGCCCTATCCATTGCTGTCCGTGGGTTTTGCTCGTGTTCTGCATTATCTTTTTCCATATTTTGCATAATATTTTTCCTCAGAGGTGTCAGTAGATAGAGGGGAGGGGGGTCTTCATGTATTCACATCACCTTCCTATAGATCTACTTCAATCTGATTCTTATTTGGTGAGTTTAGTGAGGTGCCTAATGCTCTGCAGAGTATCTAGGAAGGCAGAGAAAATGGGACCCAGTGCCTGTTCTTTGGGAACACCCCCTTGAGAATGAGCACAAAGAAGGAGTGGAAGAAGGCCAGCCATGTGGACTCAATCTTTGCTGCGTGTTTGTGAAAAATCTACCTTGAAACTTAAGAGGACTTTGAATGGCACTGTGAGTTGACAGAAATCATAAAAGGCTTTCTAGAAGAGATGGGATGTCACCTGGTCTATAAAGGCTAGGCTCAGGGGAGGAAAGGAAAAGATCATTCTAAGACACAGTAGGTACTTAATAGACATTTCTTAATTGAGGGAAATGTGTGCACAATCCTTATGTTTCTATTTTTAAGCATCTGTTTTGAAAAAATGATTTATTTAAAATATTAACAGTCTATTTTAACACTCTCTGTAATAGCTCCAAACTGGAAACTACCCAAATGCCCATCAACAATGGAATGAATAAATAAATTAGGATATGCTCACACAATGGAATACCACATAACAATGAGAAGGGGGAACTCTAGCATGACACGAAACAGTATGGATGAATCAGATGAATCTCAGAAGCACAATGTGGTACAAAAGAAGGTAAGCACCAAAGAGGACCTATTCTAGGATTCCATTTACGTAAAGGACAAAAAGAGGCAAAACTCATCTACAACTTTTGAAGTCAGCATGGTGGACCTGAATGGCCATGAGTGGAAGAAGCACAGGGGGTGCTTCTCAGGGACTGAGAAGGTTCTGTTTCTTGATCTGGATATTGGTTACATGGATGGTTCAGCTTTTGAACGTGTTATTGGGCTGCACTTTTACGATAAATGCATTTTTTTCTGTGAGTATTTTGGATTTCAACAGAAAAGTTAATGAAGAAAAACGGGGTATGTTCCCCAACTTGACTTCCTAGAACCCCATGCTCTCTTGCTCTTTCTCATTGATATCAGGTGACCTGACCCTTTGGTGGTGGTTTTCTCCTCTAGGAGTCACTTCTTCTAAGACCAGGAGAGAAAAGACAGAGCCTCTTACCTCCCGTTTCAGTGATGGGGAAACTGAAGCCTGTAGATGGGAAGTAACTTTTCTTCTTGTCACATAGTGAGTCAAGGAAAGAAAGGACTTTGGTCTTTAGGGAACCTCCTTTCTGTGGCCCAAGTAACAGATCCCTGCTCAGCCTGATCCTCCTGAAGAGACAAAGGGTGTCTCAGGAAGTTAGAATGATGGTTGGGAATGGCTGAAGGTGTTCAGAGGGCTCTGGAGCCCTGCTCACACTGCCAGGTCTGTGTAAAGCAGCATCTGGAGGGCCCTGGGCCTGCTATCTGCTTCTGTGAGATTTGAGACAGCCAGCTCCTCTCCCTAGAGCTGCGACCTGAACTGTAAAATTAGACATCTAACTTGATGACAGCAAGGCTTAAGTGTCCTTCCAGTTCTAGCGTTTCAAGATCTAGATCTGAACTGCAGTTGTCCAAGTCTGATTAAGCACAGTCTGTACTGCTCTGTACCCTCATAGGCTGGGCTGGGTCAGGGTTAGAGAAGGGAGTCCTCAGGACTCTTACAAACCATTCATTCTTGGATAAAGAAGATGTGGTACATACATATGATGGAATATTACTCAGCCATAAAAAGGAACAAATCTGAGTTGTCATGCAATGCATGAACCCAGAGCCTATTAATACAGAGTGAAGTAAGTCAGAAAGAGAAAAACAACTATCTGATATTAACACATATACTCTTGGAATCTAGAAAAACAGTACAGATGAATCTATCCACAAGGGAGAAATAGAGACACAGACATGGAGAATGGACTTGTGGACACAGTGGGGGAAGGAGAGGGTGGGATGAATTGAGAAAGTAGCATTGACAGATGTATGCTATCATGTGTAAAACAGATAACCAGTAGGAAGGTGTTATATAACCCAGGGAGCCCAGCCTGGTGCTCAGCGATGACCTAGAGGGCTAGGATGGAGGGGGGAGGGAGGCGCCAGAGGGAAGGGATATATATATATGATTTATATATATATATATATATGCTGCTGCTGCTGCTAAGTCGCTTCAGTCGTGTCCAACTCTGTGTGACACCATAGACGGCAGCCCACGAGGCTCCCCCATCCCTGGGATTCTCCAGGCAAGAACCCTGGAGTGGGTTGCCATTTCCTTCTCCAATGCATGAAAGTGAAAAGTGAAAATGAAGTCGCTCAGTTGTGCCCGACTCTTAGCAACCCCATGGACTGCAGCCTACCAGGCTGCTCCATCCATGGGATTTTCCAGGCAAGAGTACTGGAGTGGGTTGCCATTGCCTTCATATATATATATATAATTATGACTGATTAGCACTCTTGTATGGTAGACACCAACCCAACATTGTAAAGCAATTATCTTCCAGCTAAAATTAAAAAAAAAATCTATTCATTCATTCAGCATGCATTCCTTTATTGAGCAGCTACTCTGCTACACTAGGCTCTGTGCTGGGGACACGTAGATGAATGACCAAGTTCACTGTCCTTGTGGAGCTGACACTCTGGAGGAAGAGATAGAGTAAATGGTTGTAAAAAGTGTGATGAGTGTTGCACATACAGGTAAGTATCAAATGCTATTGACGCACAGAAGAAGAGTCGATTCCTGTTGAGGTGAGATCAGGGAAGGCTTCTAAGAGGAGGCAATATTTGAGCCGGACCTGGAAGAAGGAATAGGTCAGACTAGAGAAGCACCCTTGACAGAGAGGACAGCATATCTGGAGGCACAGAGCGGGGAAAACAAAGCATTTCTTTCTGTGGGGCTAGACCTGGGGAGGGGGAGAGACAGGAGAGGAGAGGCCACAGGTTTTGACACCGAGACAACAAGCTTGGGTGCAGGGGTGAAGATGCCCGCGCAGAAGGAGCCTGAAACTGCAGGAGGCGGCAGGGGCCTGCGAGGGCCCCCTCCTCATGTATTCTTCCATGTCTTTGTCCCACATTTGAATGAGACTCAGGTTTCTGCTGCACGAAGCCAGCCCCCTGAGGCTCTCCGGTCAATAAGCTCTTTAAGGAGCCAAAGAGAGGCAAGATCAATGCAGTTGTCATTGATTCCACCTCGGTGGCCGATTAGTATCAGGGACTTGGCCGGCCCGGGAGCCCCTCGCTAATGCATCATGGAACTGAGATTAAACTGGGAGACCCCAGCGGCCCTGGGGAGAGCTTCTGCCCACCCCATATGCTGGGGGTGGGGTCGGGGGAATAGAGGAGGAGGTCCTGATCCAACCTGCTGAGGACCCTGCCACCCGGATGAACCCCGTAGACAGCTCCAGACAGACAGTTATGGTTATGTCATTTCCTTGCTTAAAATCTTCCAATGTCCCCCATCACTTGTGGGGTCTGCAGACTCAGTCACAGGGCAAGTGTCTCCTCTGTAATCTGGACCCTCATTATTGTTGCCTTCTCCAGCTTTATCTCATGCACTTTCCCCTCATGCTCTGAATTCTGTCCAGAAGGACTGCCTGCTGTTCTTCCAACTCATCATCCCCATGCAAGGGGTCATTTGCCATTTCTTCCAGGAAGTCCTCCCTGACCTTCCCCTTACCACCACCACCAAAATCCAACAGGCACCCTTCCAAGTACTTGCCTGAGCAGAGCAAGGATGAGAACGATCTGTAACTGCTGATTTTATTGTCTCATCTGGCTGCACATTAGAGTCGCCCAGGTGCTTTAAAAAAGTACTGATTCAGATTCACTTGGTCTGAAAGAGGTCTGGGTGCTGGTGTGTGTGTTTTTCCACTCCTTCCAGGGGATCCTAAGGTCCATCCATGGCTGAGAGTCACTGGATTAGATTTAAATTCCAGAAAAGCAGGGGCCACGTTGATCGCTTTCACCCCTCCATTCCCAGTGCCCAGTGCAGGGTCTGGCACAGTGTGTTCATGGACTCTCCTGACCTGGGGCACCCCCTCTGCTGGGACATCCCTCTCTGCCCAGCCACCACCCCTTCCCCCTGTGAGGCGGCATGGAGAAGCAAGGGTTAGCTCTTGGAGTTGAATAGGGTCACTTAGGAGGCTCTTCTGTAACATGTCACATCGCATTTAATTCTCAGTGTGTTTCTATGAGACAGGAAGATGAGAAATAAACGTCCCATTTTTGCATAGGGGTGGGGACCCTGAAGCCCTAGAACTGTATGTAAAAGTGGTCAGACCTGGGCGCCACGGCTAGAAATAGGCAAAGCCAAGATCCTACCCTGTGGCCAACTTGAATTTTTTTTTCGCATGAGTCTCATTACCAGGGGCTCCTTCGGGCTAAATCAGAGCCTTCTCTGTGGCCATCAGTCTTGCAGCCACTGGCCCTGATCCTTGCCCTTTATGCTCCCCTCTGGGGAATAGCCTTCCCAAAGAGGGTGGCAGTGGTCTTCCAAGAGCCGTCCACAATGGAGGCAGCCCTGGTTCTCCCAACTTCATGGAGCAAGGCAGGGAGGCTGATGTGGTGGCCCAAGGGAGCTCCAGACTGGAAATCAGAGCTGGGCTCTAGGCCTGTCTGTGCCAGCCATGTTTCATGGACCTGGGCCTGTCCTCTGTTTTCCTAGACTCATCCTGACAAACTGGAGACTTCTCTGTCCTGAGACAGAAAGTGGGGACAAAAGTTTTCGAGACAAGGTCAAGGGTATTACACATAGTGAAGGGTTGTGTGACCCTAAAGGGCTGTGTGCAAGTGTCCTAAGATTTTCGGAAGAGGCTCCACCCAGGCGTGGGCCCCATCTCCTCCTGAGCTTGGCCTCTGACTTTGCCTTCCCGCCTTCTCCAATATCATCAACGTTGCTCACCTTGCGCATGGGAGCCTGGACATAGCGTGGGAGGTCTCACTGGCAAGCTCCACGATATTTATTTAGACATACGAGCTTACTTAGGCTTCCCAGGCGGTGTTGGTGGTAAACGACCTGCCTGCCAATGCAGGAGATGTAAGAGATGTGGGTTCAATCCCTGGGTCAGGAAGATCCCCTGGAGGAGGGCATAGCAACCCACTCCAGTATTCTGGCCTGGGGAATCTCATGGACGGAGGAGCTTGGTGGGCTATAGTCCACAGAGTTGCAAAGAATCAGACACGACTGAGGCAACTTGCATGCATGTACGAGCTGATTCAGAGATGAGCTGTTTGAACAAGGACAGTGAGCTAAGGATCCCTCCGTTCTCTGCTTCCCTGGGGGCTTGGAAGCAAGGGACCAGGGCCTCTGTGGGACTGAGACGGTGGGAACCCAGCCCTCCTGCTGCTGTGGGAAGGAGAGGAAATCTTCAGGAGCACCCATCCACAGCCGGACAGGTGAGATGGAGAGCAAAGTGAACTGGGCAGCCCGGCACCTTCAGGGACTCTTCCTACAGAGCTGTCCCGGATGGGAGTGGAGGGGTGGGAAGGGAAGATGAATGGGAGGTGGGCGAGGGGTCAGTGCCCTTGCCCTGGTCCTGCAGAGTGGGTGACAGTGGTATCAAAACCCAGCCCATCTCAGGCCCAAGTCAGGACAAGATTCTCAGGGCGGAAGCCCTAACGTGGAGGACAGACCAGGAGAGCAGGGCCTTGGGCTCCATTGCCCCTCACCCACCCCTTCAATCACATTAAATACCCTGGAGTCATGACCCCTTGAGTCCCGGCAGAGCAGACACCATTTAGCCTATAGTGCTGTAGGATAATTTGTTTTCAATTCACAATAGTTTTTCCTTGTCCAGGATACCAAGGAAGTCAGGCTGCAACCTGCTGTAAGAGAGGAAATTTTCTGGATAATCTGAGCCTCAAGACTCTACCTGGACAGCCAGGAGGGCTCACGGATCCAGGTGTCTAAGAAGCCGGACAGTGCAGCTGATCTTAGAATTTATGTTTTCCTTTGATATTTTCCCCAGCCCTTTGAAGCTCAGATACATAGAATTTGAATAATTATTCCATATAATTTTTGCCACACTCTCCTCACTGGTCCATGTTTGGGGCTATTTTTCATTCATTCACTCATTCTTTTGTGTTAAAAATAAGTACCTTTAAATCCACCACCCAGCATAAAAGCTAAGACCTTGACAATGGTCTCTACCTAATTGTGTGGCTTCCTCCTGTCCCTCCCATCTCCTGCCTTCCTCCCCCCAAAGTAAGCATCATTATGAATCCTCTATCTGCCATTGATTTGCTTTCTTTTTTAACATACTTGTTTTATTGTATCTAAATGTTTTCCAGCCTCTTTGCTGATACCTCCCCCTCCCTCTCCTTAGGGTACTTACAGAATACAGGAAATGAGATGTGAGTTGCTCCATTATTTTTAGCGGCAATAAAACTCTTACTGAAACCACCTTGGCGGCCAGTGTTCTCTGGGGGGAGGGGACAAAGGGGGAGGGAAATTCTCCTTCCAGAGCAGCCACTACGTAAGGAAGGGGCGTGAAAGATGTGCTTTGCTGAGCAGAGTTCAGAAGGGTGGGCTTTCTAAGTAATCCCCCTCCTTCCAAGGCTTCAATTAACCCATCTTTGTCCGAAGCTGAAAGCCTTGTAAAATTGGCATCTCTTCTGCACTCCGCCACCCCAGGCTGTGGCTGCCCAGCCCCAGCCAAGCGGCTCTGCAGAAGCCCTGGGTCTAGGTGGGCCTAGTTTATTCTCAATGATTCCAGCCGGCATCTGTCCTCTGGAGGACCCAGTGCAGGCGCTGACCTGGGGATGCTTCTGAGATGTGATTATTGAGATGGGAGGGCAACCCTAGTGTCCAGTCCTGGACGGGTCACAGCGTCGACCCCACCCCAGGCCACCTCCCCGCAACACGAGCCCCAGTCCATGCTCACGCTGGACCAGGGCTCCTCCTGGACTCTTCCCTTGCTGCTCTTCAGGCCGAGACCCAATTTTATCCATGAGTGAGTCTGCGTAATCCTCTTCTGGTCACCGTCCATGGCCTGGGCAGGGCAGGATGCAGCCCGGGCTGGGAGGCCTGAGCCACTTCTGGGCTGCAGAGGGAGCCCGTGGACACGGGACCAGCTGCCAGGACAGCCACCTCTCCTGCTGGAGCCCTCCCCCGGCGGACCCACCAGCGACCCTCATTTCCTCCAGGAGGGAAGGGAGGCATGAATTAGCCCGAGAGGTCAGCAGGAGCCCACCAGCAGGGCTGAAGTCCCATCACATTTTTGCTCTAAGTAGATTTGGGGTGGAGTCCTGGCAGGGAGACCTTCCCTGCTCCTCCTCCTCCTTTTTTTTTTAAACATTTATTCAATTTACTTATTTGGCTGAGTTGGGTCTTAGTTTAGAGAGAAGTTAGAGAGCTTAACTTAGAGAAAAGTTAGTGGGCTTCTCTCTAGTTGCAATGCATTGGCTTAGTTGCCCCACAGCGTGTGGGATCTCAGTCCCCCTACCAGGGATTGAACCCACGTCCCCTCCATTTCAAGGCAGAGTCTTAATTCCTGAACCACCAGGGAAGTCCCTCCTTCTCCTCCTTAATGCTGAGGGTTGAGTGGGGGGTTGAGTGAGGAGAAGAACCCTGCCCGAGCTGAACTAGAGATACAGCAGAAAGCCTGGGAAAGCTTAAGACTCCCCGAACCAAAAGGGTCTCTAGAGAGAGCCCCCACCCTAGACTCATGGATGGGAAAACTAAGGGCCATCCCGGGAAGTCACTCAGTTCGGGTTTCTCAAAATCAATCTGGCAGAATAACGCTGGCCCATCACTCCTGTCCCCTACACTGAACCCCTTCTACATGTTTCCTCTGCAGGGGGCGTTCTCCTCCCAGGAAGCTGTTATCCTGAGCACCTAATATCCCACTGGCTAAGCATAAAGGCTGGCATCAATGGTCTGAGGTTCAGGGCCTGCCTCTGTGACCTCAAGCACATAACACAGCTGCTCCAAGCCTGTTCCTTTATCTGGAAATTAAAAAAAAAAAAAAAAAAAACACATTGTGTTAATCATCATGTCTATCTTCAAGGCTTGTTGTGAAGTTGGAATGAGATGCTGCAAACATCCAACACAGTGCCTAGAGCATGACAAACACTCTAGGAATCCTAGTAGTTGTATATGATTGTCTTGGAGCCAGTGGGCTCCTATTCATCCTTCACAACCCTGCCCAGACGTCCCCTCCCCCATGAAGCCCTCCAAGGTGGCTCCACACATATGCTTGATAACTGACCCCTCACCCCTCTAGCTTCATCCTGGGCAAACATCGCTTTCTCCTATGGCTGGTTGACACATGGACTGTCTGTGCAGGGATGAGAGTTCCCAAGGGGAAGAGGTGTGTCTCGCTCTCCCATCGTCCCCCTGTCAGCTGTGGTGGGGCGGTTGAGCAGATGGCTTATCAGTGATGGGCATGGCATGGTGCTGTCTTGACTTGTTGGTACCCAACCTTGCAAGCCAACTCCTCTCCTGTCCTTATTTATGTCCCCTCTTTGATGCTATTCAGGTCTGTATTTGGTGGCCTTCGCTGCCCTCTCCTGACCGCAGAGGGCAGGGCAGTGCCTTGGGAGGGGGTGAGGGTGGCATTGGGGCAGAGAGGCAGAGGCTGAGTGAGTTTTGCTTCTTCCTAGACTGCCTTTTGGAGAAGGCCATGGCACCCCACTCCAGTACTCTTGCCTGGAGAATCCCATGGACAGAGGAGCCTGGTAGGCTGCAGTCCATGGGGTCGCTAAGAGTCGGACACGACTGAGCGACTTCACTTTCCCTTTTCACTTTCATGCATTGGAGAAGGAAATGGCAACCTACTCCAGTGTTCTTGCCTGGAGAATCCCAGGGACGGGGGAGCTTGTTGGGCTGCCGTCTATGGGGTCCCACAGAGTCGGACACGACTGAAGTGACTTAGCAGCAGCAGCAGGAGACTACTTGGGCTTCCCGGGTGGCCCAGTGGTAAAGAAATTGCCTGCCAATGCAAGAGACATGGGTTTGATCCCTGGGTTGGAAAGATCCCCTAGAGGACAAAATGGCAATCCACTCCAGTATTCTTGCCTGGGAAATCTCACGGACAGAGGAACCTTGTGGGCTACAGAACATGGGGTCACAAAGAGTCGAACATGACTGAACACACATGCGCACACACAGCCTTTACACATCCTTCTGCATCTTGGGCTTTGACCCCTCTGAGCCCACAGGGAAACCCACAGAAGATGTGTGCCAAGTGGGCAGATCTCCAGAAGGGCCATCATCACGTGGCAAGCCAGCCCTGCATGCTGCACAGGGACAGACCTCAAAGCGAGGGACAGCCCACTTCACCCTGGAGCTCACCTGCCCAGCAGAAACCCTGAGGGTGAGCCCTCGGCCACGTGGTTTTACACACACAGGTACCAGGCTCGCCCAGTTGCTCACAGCTATCTCATGCCTACTTTGGGGAGTGTGACAGATTGAATGAAGATGGTTCCAGCTAAGAGAGTCCTATAATTATCAACTGCGGATTATTTTAATTAAAAAGCTTTGCATCCTCAGCTCTTAATTTCTAAAATGATTATAAATGTTATTATTAAAGAAAAATCCTTGAAGTGAGATCCATAAATCTCAGCCCAGGCTGAGATGGGTGAGCTGGCACAGCAGAGGAGGCCCCGTGCAGGGCTGAAACCACAAGGGAAGAGAAGGAGGGAGAGAGAGGGGAGGCGAGACAGGCTGGAAGGAAGGGAATGGAGGAAGGACGAACTCCCCTGTGCCCCTCTCCCTCTTGCTTCACCTCTGGATCATTAAGCATTTAGGACTGAGCCAACAGACCAGATCTGGGTTTGAAACCTGAGTCTGCTCTTTGTGGTGTGACTTTGGGCAAGTCAAGTGACCTCTCTGAGCTTCAAGCTTCTCTATAATGTAGTTTTCATCCTTCAGGTCTCTCACATAAAGAATGGAAATGATTGCCATCTGGTGGGGCTATTTTGAGGTATGTTGATAATGTGTGGAAAGCACTTGTCACAGAGGAGCAGTTTCTGGTTAGCTCTGGCCCTGTCTTCAGGAGGGGTCCTGGGAGTCTTCTGTTGCTTCATAGCTCCATTCCGTGGTGGTCCTAGGCTCATGATAGGTTGACCCCTCATACTCCAGGAGGGGACCTCAGGAGGTGTGATTACTACCAGCCTGAGCCTGGGACCAAGGGAAGATCCTTCAGCTTTCCCGGTCTCCCACCTCGGGAAGGCAGGGCAGAAGGGATAGAAGAGCCCTGCTTTTTCACTTGACATACAAAGAAATGGATTGGGGGCCCAGAGAGGGAAACGTCTAGCCCAAGGTCACTCAGCAAACTCCCGGCAGATCGTTTTACCCATTTTAGCAGATGGCTAAAGCCTGTCTTTCTTATTTATTTTAAGCCTGTCTTTCTAATGGCTGAGAACAGATCATCTGAACCAGGAGGTGATGCTGATGTTGACATTGGTGCGGTAGCTGGGGGAAGGGGTTGGCAGCCGTGAGACGAAGAGGTCGAGGGGCCGCCGGGGGTCGGGACAGCTGGCTGCCAAGCGCACCCTCAGGCCCATCCCTTCTCTCCCTGGACCTTAGTTCTCTCCTCGGTAAAGTGGGGATGATAATCACAGCCCCGCTGACCTCCTAGGCTGGTGGTGAGCGTCAGATGAGATGATGGATCGGAAAGTGCTTTGTAAGCGGGAAAGCATGAAGCAAATGTAGGAGATTATTAACATTAATATTAATGAACTTGCTCACAGTTGGCCACTGGCCACAGATGATGGAACGTGGGGAGCCTGGGGAAGACGAACTTTTCCAGGCTTTCTGTCGGGCTAGCTGAGGGGTCAGGGAGGGAGTGTCTCTGTGGTCATTTCCCAGATTCCTATAGCTAGAAGTACTTCGGGGAAAAAAAAAACCCTCCAGCTTTTCAGCCATGGGAGCTGGTAATGTGCAGGCAGCACCGGGGATGGTATGGGAGGGACCTCTCTTTCCTGGCTAGCACAGTGATGGAGATTGCTGGCATTGTGGCTCGAGGCTGATCTCTTCTTGGGACCTGAGGACTGATCCCCCTCTGTGAACCCCACTGAGGGCAGAAGGGTTCCTTTCCCTGTTCGGTCTCCCTCTCATCCTCAGAAGACTGACCCATCCCCCCTTGGGGAAACTGCCAGGTCAAAGAGATGAGGATGGAGTCAGGCGCCTGCATCCTCTTTCTAGCACATTCCTCCACCTCTCCTCCCCCGACACTCACAGGTGGGGGGCCCTGGTTTCTGGGAATGCACCTGTGCGTAGAGTTGATTTGTGTCCTGGGCTAGTCCTCCACTCATTCATTCACTTCATTCACTCACTCACACGTTCTGTAAAGCTTCCTGAAATGTCTGAGATGTGCCAGGCACTGGGATGCAGGGGTGAATGAGACCCTGTCCCTGCCATTAAGGCTCAAAGGCTGCTGTCGGTGACAGATGACAGAAGTGCAAACAGGTCCTTCCGCCACTCGCCATGGTTTGGAGCTATGGGAATGTCTCGGAGCCCGAGGTGAGGGGAGATTTTCAGAAAACATTTCCTGGAGGAGGTTGTTCTGAGCAGAGGCTCGGGGTGGGGAACACGTGATGTTCATACTCACCCATTACTTAACCCAAATGGAACATTCCAGATTCTCAACTTACAGAAGAAGGAGGTGCAGATCCACAGGCTTCAGGACCTCTGCTTCCAACTAAATCCCCGACCAGCCGCAGTTCCCAAGGATGGAGAGCCTTCCACAGCTTCTGCCCGCAGGGGCTGGGGAGTCAGAATCTAAAGATGGGATCTGAACTGCAGCTCTGCCTCAAACAGACCATGCCTTCTGGTCTCTGTGCTTGAAAGATGAGGCCAGGTTGTAAGGACCTGAGGTGGTGGTTGTGAATAGCGCCCTGTCAAAGGAGAGCCACGCTGTCATTCCCTATCATTTTATTGTTCAGCTGGAAGTGTTCTGATATCCCCAGCAGGACGGAGGCTTGGAGAGCACAGTCATATTGCACTTCAATATTTGTCGATTCCTTTGCACCAAGTATAGGGCTTAAGAATGTGAAGATTTATCAGGATTCTGTGTGCTTTGTTTGTGTGTGCATGTGTGACAGAGACAGAGAGAAGTGGGGAGGATGTGTGAGTGCTGGCTTGTCTCAAGAAACCCTTGCATTGAGGGTCCCACATGCACACTCGTTGCCTGTGGCCCATATATGCACATCCCCTTCTGTCCCCTAGCACGACCACACGCTTGACAATTTTACTCTGTGCGCCCCATGAGTTCCCTGGAGCAGCCCTGGCTCCCACTCACTCACTACGTCCCCAGGATTCTCTCATTGGCCCAGTCAGATCTCACTTCCTGGTCCATGAACCAACTTAATTGTGGATTTGGAGGATTAGGTGCCAGTGCTAATTCCTCTATCATAAAGAGACGATGCTGAACCCTGGGATGAGGGGTCCAAATCCTGCAGGGTTGGAGAGAAAATATTCTGGCTGGTAGGATTCTGGAGGGAGAAATCATTTTAGGGTGATGGACCTTCCAGGTGGAAGAGAGAGCAGGAGCAAAAACAAAGAGACTGGCTAGGGTAGGCTGAGTTTTAGGGATGACAGTGGTGTGGAGCAAGGGGAGCCTGGAGCCTGGCATGATAGTTATGGTCAGGCATACACACCAGGTGCTGTGATGGTTGTTCCATCCGGCTGGGGCATTGTGAGTGCAGCTAGCTTTGACCGCCAGGTGGAGCAGTTGGTGATGGGCAACGAAGCTGGGCCTGGAGCAGAGGATACAAGCAGCCACGCATGGGCTTCTGGGAAATGAATGTGCAGCTGTGTGCTTGGTGGGCCTGGGGGAGGCCAGAGGCAGGGAGGCCTGGAGGGAGGTGGCTGAGACAGATCAGGGGGACAGTGGAGAGGTTGGCCAGAGGGGTCAGAATGGAGAAAGAAAGAAAGGATGATGGCACGACAGCCTGGATGTGTGGCTTGTCCCTGAGTCACGGGGAAGATACTTCTAGGGAGCCAGAGAGGAAAGGCAGCTTGGAGGGGTGGGAAGGATGGCAGGCTTGGTGATGGGACACCTGAGCCCGTCCCATCCCTCCCCTTTGTCTAGAGGGATCAGAAGCACCACTTGAGAAGCGCCTGCTGTGTGCTATGCATGGAGGCCTGTGGCTATATCATCCCATTTCACAGATGCAACAATGAAGCTAAGGATGTGTGTGGCTGGCTGGTATTGCAGGGTGAGGGTCGGACAGCACCACAAACGCTGGTCTCTCCCCTCCCTTCCTCGAGCCTGAGCTGGCACTGACAGCCCTCCCCTCCCCGCCAGTTACATGCCCACCTGGGCAGTTACAGCCCACAGCCTGGGCCGGCCTGAGGCATTTCTCTGAACTCAGGAGGATAGTAAGAGCTCTTTTCTGGCTTCCCACCCTCAAAGAGCCCAGCCCTCTATTTGCAGCGGCTTACTTACTCGGCAGGCCCTTTGATTTGCAAGAGAAGCAGGCGGCAGGGCTGTCCCTGGCCACCAACAGATTTAGAGATCTGGCTTCGGGTGGGAAAAAAAAGCTTATTTCTCCTCTCTCTCTCTCTCTTTCCCCTTTTTCCTTCCCCGCCTCCTCTTCTGACTTTTTTTTTGAAGATTATTTTTAACAAGGGATTTGAAACTTCAGATGCGGCAAAGCTCTGGGACAACGGGAGATGGAAGGTTGACGCTGATTGGCTGGAGAGAGGAGTGGGACACGGGAGATGGAAGGTTGATGCTGATTGGCTGGAGAGAGGAGTGGCCCAGAAGCAGGACTGACTCACAGTCCTGTCCCGTAGCATTGACTGAGCACCTAAGTGCACACATCAGGCTGGGTGCTTGACACCCATCCTGTCCTCCCCATGCTCCTAGGAAGGAGATTTAATTCATTTTCCAGCTGAAGAAAGAACGTTTCGCTCCAGGTTACACTGTGGGTAAGGGGTGGAATCTAGCCGTACCCACTCCTGAGGCTGGGACGCTGAAGATTACTGGGACCCTCCGTGGACCCCATTCCCCATGAGATCAAAAGCAAAGGGGCTCAAATCTTTCTTTGCCTTCTCTGCCCCCAGACAGATTCATGGACATTTAGAGATGTGCTTCGCAAGAGTCCATTTTTCTGGTCAACCAAGAGGACTTACTGAAGCAGGCTCCTTCCTTCCTTGGCTGTCCCACTGGGTAACTTGGGACTATAATGGTGTAAGGACATTAGCCTAGCTCTGTTTTCAGCCCCTCTTTGTGACTAGGAGAAGAAAATCCTAGCCTGGGAACCCCCAGGGTCCTCACTCTGCCCACTCTGTGACTATGGGCAGACTTTCTAAGGAGGTGACCGCCTTTCTAAGGTGGGCTCCGGTCCCTTCTGCAGGAGAAGCATGAGGTGGGAAAGGACAGCACAGGATGGTGGTGGGAACCTGGCTTTAGAGGCTCACTGATCCTGATAACGTTTGACAGCAGCCTCCCATCACACCTAAGAGAAAATCCAGAACTTCCTACAGAGCCAGTGAAGTCCTGCCTGGTCCATGCTATCCACCAGCTATCTGTCTTTGCACAGGTCTCAGCCACACCAGCCCCAGACACCCTCAGGGCCCTCTTGCCCTCCTCGGGGCCCTTGCATATACTGTCCCCTCTTCCTTCACTTCTGGATGGTTCCTCTTTGCAACTGGGCTGCAGGGAGACCTGTCCATCTGCCACCATCATTTCCTCAGCAGCACTTGTGGCCGATTCTGACTCTGCCACAAGGCTAAGCATCACCCCCAGTTTGTATATCTTTCCATTCCAAGGCTCCCCTGGAGCCTGCTGCAGCCTAGACTCACCATGTGTGTGTGCTAAGTCGCAGCAGTTGTGTCCAACTCTTTACGACCCCACAGACTGTAGCCCACCAGGCTCCTCTGTCCATGGGATTCTCCAGGCAAGAATACTGGAGTGGGTTTCCATGCCTTCCTCCAGGGGATCTTCCCAACTCAGGGACTGAACCCACATCTCTTGCCATCTCCTGCATTGGCAGGTGGGTTCTTTACCCCTAGCACTATCTGGAAAGCCCTTGTCAATGGGTACCTATTAACAAATCATTGACTTTAACCTGGCCACTCCCTCCATTTCTTTTTTTGCAAAATGAGTATAAGAACGTCTACCCCATAAGGTTGCTGCAAGGGCAAGACCAAGTAAAGGGCTGGGCCTGAAGGACCAGGAAATACCATCTTCTACTCATATTAATATTCATTCTCAAATAGAGCCTGTTCAGTGTGGCTGGCACACATGTGCATCTTGGAAACTGGCAAAGAGGAAACCAAGATTCATTCATAGAGGCAGCTCAAGACTGGTTCATAAGCAGGCCAGCCACCTGGGTGCCTGGGGCTCTTTCCTGCCCTGTCCATGCCTCCTGCTGACCATGTGGATGATCACGTGGCCTCCTCTTTTTAAAAAATATTTATTTATTTGGCTGTGTTGGGTCTTAGTTGTTCCACGTGGGGTTTTTGTTGCAGCACATGGGCTCAGTAGTTGAGGTATGCGGTCTTAGTTGTCCTGCAGCATGTGGGATCCTAGTTCCCTGACCAGGGATCAAACCCACGTGCCCTGCACTGGGAGGTGGATTCTTAACCACTGGACCACCAGGGAAGTCCCCGTGTGCCTCCTCTTTCCTCATCGTGTCAAATATGACTGATGGGATACAGGATGCAGGACCTCGGAGAGAATGAGTGAGGTGTGGAGATGCTTCCCATGAGGGACCAAGAGCTGTCCCTCTACACGCTTCCCCACCCCCATAACAGGCTAGTCAAGCCCTTGGTCTGCCTTCCAGCTTGCCCATCCCATGTCCTTCAGCGGACTTCCCTCCCTAACGAAGGACATTTGCATGAGCAAAGCATCTCCAGCGACTGCCTCCTCGCCACCTGCTCCTGTGGCTCTCTCCCCACCTGAAGCCATAAATACATATGCAAAGGCCAGTATGTTAATTTGTGTTTAAGCACTGAGCCCGGATGCCACCGAGAAAGGGGATTAGGCAGTGGCCATGGGTGGGAGGCAACAGATGGCCTGATTGCTTTTACCTGTTGCTAATTTGTTGGGCACAGACTCCTCGTTTGGGCTTAATTGTGCCCAGACCTCCCCAGACGGCAGGGTGCCGGGCACTGGACGGCCCTCGGGTGCGCACATGGGGCGATGGGTCAGGCGCCTACCTGGCAGTGAAATGTCTGCCTTGTTCTCTCCTGACTGGACTCTGATCCCTCTCCCTGGCCAGGCACTCAGGACCCTGGGGGTACAAGCTGCCGTGAGGAGGGGGCTGACAGCGGGGCAGCGGGCCTGACCCTTATGTTAATCAGCTGTGTGACCTTGGGTGGGTCGCTTAGCATCTCTGGGCCCCATCTGCCTGATGGGGAAATGAGCCTAGTCACACCTGCCCTATCTACTTTGCAGGGTTGCTGTGAGCGTTTGCTGAGATAATGGATCTGGGAAGCACTTTGACATGTGGAAGCCTCTCTAATAGGGAGGCATTATTTGCCAGCGGAGCGGTTAAGAGCTTGGATTCTGGAGTCAGTGAGGCCGGGGCTGAATTCCTCTTTTAAAATTTTTTTATTTATTTATGGCTGTGCTGGGTCTTCATTGCTGTGCACGGTCTTTCTCTCGTTAACGGCGAATGGGGACTGCTTTTCATCACAGTGCGTGGGCTTCACATCGTGGTGGCTTCAGTACTTGTGGCTCCCGGGCTCTAGAGCACAGGCTCAATAATTGTGGCCCACAGGCTTAGCTGCCCCGTGGCACATGGGATCTTCCTGGGCCGGGTATTGAACCTATGTCCCTTGCATTGGCCGGTGGCTTCTTGACCACTGGACCACCAGGGAAGCCCCAGGACTGAATTCTGACTACCACTTATAACTGTGAGGCCTTGGGCAAGAAAACCTAAGCTTCTGGAGCCTCAGTTCCCCGACCTGTGCTCTGGGTGAGACTAGCCCCTACTTCAGGGCTGTTGGGAGGAGCAAAGAAGTGAATGCACCTGATGCTCTGTGTCCCCAGAATGCAGCCCTGGTGAGCCATTTTTAGTTTGCTACTGCTCTCCCTTCAAGCCTCATCTGAGCTTCACCTATTCAGTGAAGCCCACTGTGATCTGTGTTCCCTTCTTGTTTTTTGTTCAGTCACTAAGTCATGTCCGAATCCTTGGGCCTCCACAGACTGCAGCATGCCAGGCTTCCCTGTCCTTCACTATCTTCCAGAGCTTGCTCAGACTCATGTCCATTGAGTCGGTGATGCCATCCAACCATCTCATCCTCTGTCACCCCCTTTTCCTCCTGCCCTCCATCTTTCCCAGCATCAGGGTCTTTTCCAGTGAGTTGGCTCTTTGCATCAGGTAGCCAAAGTACTGAAGCTTCAGCTTCAGCATCAGTCCTTCCAGTGAATATTCAGGGTTGATTTCCTTTAGGATTGGCAGGTTCGATCTGTGTCCCCTACAAATGCCAATTGTCTCCTCCCGGTGGAACTTGCTGGGGGTTTATTACTTCCCCAATAGCTGCAATCTGGTGGGATGGTAATCTGGGACTTGTGAGCCTGTCCCCAAAAGGACAGCACATGAATAAGTGTGGCCTGAACTCTGAAAGCATCTTCTGGAGTAGAAAAACCAAACCTCAGAAAACAGAGGGAAGCTCATGTACCCGCAGGGCAGGGGCCACAGCGGAGGGCACAGCTGGCCTCCTTTCATGCCTGGGCCTTCAAGTGGTCCTGGGGCCCATCTACACCCAAACCTGACTCCCCAGCCTTCCTGCCAATCCTTTGAGCCTCAGATATGTTTCCAGAAAACTTCCCTTTGCTTCTGCGAGCTTATCTTTCAAGAACCTGACTGCTATACCCCTAGGCCGTATACATACTTCAGGACAGCACTGAGAACTTTCTTTGAAACGTCTTCTATATTTGACTCCAGGATTTGTTTGTTTTCGGATCTTGGGCGAAGCCGATCGCCTCTCTGAGCCTCAGTTTCTTCTTCTGTATAATGAGTCAGGTGGAGGGGAGGGCTCCCTGGATTATTTGGAGGGTGAAAGTGTCCTGCTGGCCTCAAGCATGTCGCTGGCCCTCAGCGATGATATGACTGGTTGGTGGAGCTCTATCAGTGGAGGATGAGTGGCATCGCTCTCATTTGAGATCGGGGAAAAAACAAGGCCTGCAAGTTTGTTGGGAAAGCATCCCTTTGAGAAGCTTGCTTGAAGGCTTATTGATGGAGAAGTCGTCTCTCTCCTTGGCCTTGAGTCTCAGGGAAATGCACAATTATTGAATGAGGACATGGAAGGTGGCAGAACGCTCTCTTGGGTCAAGTGGGAGTGGGGGGCGTGTAGGGGGAACCAGGGCCAGGGTAGGGGGCGGCAGGTGCTGTGGCGGAGAGGGCTGGGTTCCTATGGGAGAAGGGAGAGGAGGAAGCTAGAGAAGGAGGGAGTGGGGATGGGAGGAGGTGGTGAGAAAACCTCTGACTTCCCTTTCCAGCCTTCCTGATTTCCATTGCATCTCACCCTCTCCTCTTATTTATTTTTTGATATGCTAATTATCATGCTAAGTTGTTTTTTTTTTTTAAATTTTTATTTATTTTACCTCTGTCTGTGCTGGGTCTTCATCACTGCGTGTGGGCTTTCTCTAGTTGCAGTGAGAGGGGGCTACTCTCTAGTCGCAGCGCTCGGGCTTATCCCTGCAGTGGCTTCTCTTGTTTCGGAGCACGGGCTCTAAGCACACGGACTTATTAGCTGCAGCTCGCGGGCTCTAGGCATGTGGACTTCAGTCGCTGTGGCACACGGGCTTAGTTGCCCCATGGCCTGCGGCATCTTCCCAGATCAGGGATCAAACACTTGTCCCCTGCACTGGCAGGTGGATTCTTAACCACTGGACCACCAGGGAAGTTCTCTCCTCCTAAATTTGATTCTGCATCTAAATAACACCGTCCCTAAATCATGCCCCCGCCCTGCCCCCCTCAGCCCCTCATCTGTGTTTAACTTGGAGAGGACACATCACATGGTCCAGGAGTTTCTCACCTGAACTGAAGCCTTGGAGAAGGCTCTCCTGCATGGATCTCTCCGGTAGTTTCCCCTCTCCCAGGTGGGGGCAACACGGGGTATCCGGAATAAGGGTACATGGAGTTTGAATGAGGAGTTTCTCAAGCACTCGCTGGAGGCGTGAGGCAGTTCACAACCCCCTGTGCTCCTCTATCTATGCAGAGCTGACGCTCTCTACCGTGCAGGAGTTCCTCTTTACAGGGTGCCCAGCACGGCACCCAAGATGTAAAAGTTCCATCTTTACAAGATGCCGGGGCTGCTGCACATCCTCCAGCCTGACGCATGTTCACACATTTGGTTCGGGGATCTCACTGCATTCGTGTCTGAGGCAGGGACGTGAAACCAGTTCAGTGCTACAGAGCCTGGTTACATCAGCCAGTCGGACCCAGGGATGGTTTTTTGGGGGATATTATTGAATCTGTCCCACATTCACCTAAATTCTGCTCTTGCCCTTTTTCACATCTCTCTTCTCCAAGTCTGTTCTGCTGGACACCCTCCCTTAGAGTTAAGAAAACAGAGAGAGAGAGGGAGGAGCCGCTGCTCTGGGCCAGCACCTCTGTTTACCTTATTCCTCTAATCCTCACCACAGTCCTTTGAGGCTGGTCATCTTCTCTTTGTTGGGAGTGAAAACATTGAGGTTTAGTGAAGTTAGGTGACCTGCCCAGTGTTATGTGGCTGGTGGAACTCGGGTTGGAACCCACAGGCATCTGAGCACCTCTTTATCACGCTGGCTCCTCCCTCGGTCTCTTAGCTCACAAGCATTCACTGCCCCGGTGGTAGCTGTAGACTCTTCCATCTCTTCTGACTCAGAAACCACATAATTCTATGACATCTAGACTTCTGCAGCCTCTAAAGCAACTTCCTTCCTCATACCATTTACTCCCACTGTGTTCCACCCCCATGGAAGGTACACTGACCATACATATTAATAGTAATCCAGATAATGGTGGAAAACAGAACAGACCAATAGGAAATGAGATGGGGATGGAAGGTTAGGGGTCTGGGTCTATGTATGCTTGGCCAAGAGGTGCTGTGGAGCCCAGCAGGAAGCAAGCTTACCCTTAAACCCAAATTTGACTGATGTTTACGGAGAAGTGGCTCCTCTTGGAAACCCAGCAACCAGTTGCTTGGAAAGTGTTGCCAAATTTTACCAGGAATTTCTGGGGCTTCCCTGGTGGCTCAGATGGTAAAGAATCCGCCTGCAATACAGGAGACCCAGGTTCAATCCCTGGGTTGGGAAGATCCCCTGGAGAAGGGAATGGCTACCCACTCCAGTATTCTTGCCTGGAGAATCCCATGGACTGAAGAGCCTGGTGGGCTACAGTCCATGGGATTGCAAAGAATCAGACATGACTGAGCAAGAAACACTTACTGGGGAAAATTGGCGATAGGAAAATAACATTGAGAAGCTTGGGAAGACTGGGAATGATGCTGCTGCACTGGAAGTCAACTGCTTAAAAAAGGACAAAGAGAAGCAGTTTTCAAAGGAAGGAGGACCCCAGGGAAGGCAGGACCCCTGTCCCTCACCCCTCATCCATCATCACTGGGACCCTACAACTTGTGTAAAAGGCAGCATCTGGGTGAGGGTTGAACCCTTATGGGATTCTGCACACTTTATAATTAATCTGTGTTTAACTTAGCTGTTCCAGTGCCCCGCACCATAGCTCTCATCCACTTGTGGGAAAGTGAGAAATACGGGAGTGAGTTTTTCACAAAGCTAAGTATTCATTTTCAACAGGATTCTCTCCCCCCCGCCCCCGCCACAGTATTCTCTCTTTCCTATTTTCTTGGTGCTAAAACATCCTTTTATGTATGAAACAATGGTGTTGGTAGACCAGACTTGACTTCTTAAGCATCTGTGCTTGGCAGGATAAAGCTGACAACCTTATGTTGAATCCTTCAATTTTTCTCTTGAAAATTTTTGCTGAACTACAAAATCCTGAAGTCTGAGGACCACTGGATTGTACACTGTCGGTTATCATTTGTATCAACTCTCTTCCCAATCTTGAGGCAATTTTTTTCTGCCTAGTACAGATAGTCTTTTGAAATTCAAATACTTCAACCTGGGCTTAAATTTAATAACTTTTTTTTTTTTGTCTACAGGGTAACAGGTATTATATTCCACATATGGCATGATTTGGGCACAGGATATATTCTTTTATAAGATTGTATCTTTTGCTTTTCTAGATCTGTTACTATGACTTGCTTTGAAGAGTGTTCAGTCCTTTAAGAAGGCTCCATCTATGACACCCTAGGCTGGACTGAGGTTGGGAGGGGGATGAAGGAGAGGGGCGGAAGGCGATGAGTCCCCAAGGTATCCTGTGACAATTTAGATAGAGCAAAACTCCGATCGTAGGCAAGAGACTGCTAAGTTCCTTGGCCTGGGAAGGTCAATGCCAAGAAATTCAAATGGCAAGATGGGGGAGAGTGTGTTAGAGAGATCAGTCATTTTAGAGGCTATAAGGATCTATTACAGAATGCAGCGGAGAATGAGAAGTGCCAAGCGTTCTTGACCATGCGCAGGCAGGCAGCATTTAGGGCTGGAGCTCCATGTATTCCCAGTGGATGGTGCAAGGTTAGAAGCTGGGTGTAGACACTGCGTGCGTGTTAGGGCCTGTGGGTTAGCATCACTGCTGTGCCAGACAAAATTCGAGGTGGCAGCACATCAGTGTGTTTTGCATGGTCACAACCACTACTATTGATAATGCAGAGTGAACAACCTACTTCCTTCTTCCTGTCTTTTCCTGAGGGTGGGGTTGAGGAGTGAAATTAACTATACATGGCTGTGAAGGCTCTTACCGGGGTGATGAGAATGTTTCAAACTGGATTGTTGGTAATGGTTGTACATCTTGAAGAGGTACTGAAAAATCGTTGAGTTTAATGATTAAACATAAAATGGGTGAGTTGCATGGTATGTAAATTATACCTCAATCCTGCTTTTGAAAAATGAATGAATGGATGCTTCCTGGGCATAACTGCCTTAGTCAGGGATCTTGGAGAGGTGGGGAGCTGGTGGTGGGGACCAGGGCAGAATCTAGACCTTTCTGGCCCCTTCCAGCTGATTACCAGCATGGATGAAAGGGGCCTGGTGGGTGTGGAACAGGGACGGGTAGGAGCTAACAAACCCTTTCTACTGATGGAGCCTCAAGATGAGAAAGCCTCAGAGGCCAGGATGTCTGAGGAGGGAGGGCGGGAACAGAGAAGCCCCCCACAGTTGGCAGGCGGGGAAAGGGTGCAGACAGGGAGGTCTGAAGTCAATAACGGCTTCAGGGAAACAGAAGGGCAGCCAAGGGAGGAAATAAACCCATGGAGAGTCTTGGGGCCGCCAAAGGGAATAAGAAGGGCATTTTACAAATATATCAGGGGAAAGGGAATCCTTGAGAGCCGCCCAGGCCATTAATAAATGAGAAGGGAAATAAAATTAATGATGATGATAAAAATGGCTGAGCTGCTGAAGTGCTTTGTAAAATTGGTCTTTAACAACGAAAAGAAGAAAAGAAATCCAAGAGATGGGCAATTAGAAAGGGACAGAGGCCCTGGCAATTGAGCTGATGAAAGGTAGGAAAGGGAATACTGAGAAAAATTGGCTGATGCCTGCCCAGTTCAGATCACCACATCCAGATACAGAACTTGGGGTCTGAAGGGAATTAGGTGATGAAGGGATGAAACTGTTGGCAGTTGTTTTAATTATATACATAGTTAATTTTCATATATATATATGCATATATATATATGCACACACACTTTTTTTTTAGAGGAGAGACAGTGAGGATTCAAGAGCTAGAGATAGAAGAGGAGGAAGTGCTATATTACCATTGTATGTCGAGTTCCTCCATGGGGCTTGGCCCAGTGCTGGGTACCTTGCACACATCCTATCATGGAATTCCTTCAGTGGCCCTGAGTGCTTCTATGACCAGCCCATTTCACAGGCTGGGGAAACTGAGGCTCAGAGAGCTTATGTGTCCCTCCAAGATTACTCAGCTACACACATAGGTGATAGACTTCAAACCCATGTTTCTCTGACTCCCAAGAGGGTTCCTTTCTGTTCTACCAGCTGCTTAGTCTAACTTTCAAGATTGGATTCTACGCATCAGACAGAAAGGCACCCACCTGCCAGTGACCTACTTCGAGTGCCTGTTCTTTGTCCTGAAGCCTGGGGATTCTGACAACATAGACAGGGGACTGTCTGGTTGTAACTTTGAGATGTTTAGGGAGGATCTCAGACCTCGCGTGTTGAAGAGAAAGAAGTGGGGCAGAATTTGAGCAATGATGGGCCTGAGGCCACAGGATGTCAGTGTCCTCAGCGGTGTGTGGGATCCCAGCGTCCAAAGGCCTTATAACACCCGGGGAACTGAGGCCAGAGAGCAGGCAAGGATTTGCTTGAGGTGGAGCCAGGAGCTGGAGCTAACTTGAAGTCCAAGGCTCAAGTGTTTTCTGCTCTTCTTGGCCCAAGTCCATCATTTGCCCTCACCATTGACTTCTTTGCTTTGTCCTACGGGACTGACCTTGACTTTGATTCTCAGCTTTGGCTCTGTCCCCTTCTCTCAGCTTTTGGCGGCTCACGTCAATGGTTTCTTTGATCTAACATCTGTTGCTGTTTTGTTAACCCTGATGCCCCGGGGGCAGGGGGTAAAGGGTAGGGATGAGGACAAGGGGGGGTAGCCCATATGACCCCTCTTGTCCCACTGGGGGCCTGTCGCTGAGGGGTCTTGTGCATGGTGTGGTGGGAACCCACCTGTGATCGATTCAAACCCTGGCCCAAAGTCCTTACCTGCTGCATCTAACCCTTGCCACAGTTTCCTCCCATGTGGAGTTGACTTTCCTTCCTCTGGGCATTGGGCTTGCCCATGTGCCTTGCTCTGGTCAGTGAAATGTTAACAACATGGAAAAAGCAGGGACTTGGAATGTGCTGTGTGGGTGGGCATCTTCCCTTGTACATCTGCTCTGCCATGAGATGACCATGCCACACCCATCCTGCTCACTGAGGGTGGATGAGACACAGCTAAAGTAGAGCCTCCCCAGCCAGCTCCAGCCCGTCATGAAGAAGCAGAGCTATCCTGGCCACCGCGAAAGTGAAACTGAAATTCACTCAGTTTTGCACAACTCTTTACGACCACCTGGACTGTACCGTGCCGGGCTCCTCTGTCCATGGAATTCTCCAGGCAAGTATACTGGAGGCAGTTTCCTATCCCTTCTCCAGGGGATCTTCCTGACCCAGGAATTGAACCAGGGTCTCCTGCATTGCAGGCGGATTCTTTAGCAGCTGAGCTACCAGGGAAGTCCACCATGGTTTGAAGCAGAATTTCCTGGCTGAACTGAGTCCAGCTAAGTTTCCACTGACCTGAATATCTTTGAGAATAGATATTCATTATCATATACCACTGAGATTTTTGTGGTTGTTTGTTACGCCTCATAACTAACTGATAGACAAGGTATCAACACCATGTGCTTGGACAACTCTAGTTCCTATTTAAAAATCTCTTTTTCCCCTCAATTTATTAAAAATAAAAATCATTAAGCACTCACAACATGTCCATTCTCAAATTTGGTGTGATGTGTTTATAAGTTTGGGTTACTGTTTTTGAGGAGTTCGGCATGGGGGAGGTAAAAAGATGATCACAAAATATGATGTCAAGGAACGCTTCCTTTGGGCAGGGAGTAATGATCTCTGAGTGAAGTCTTGGGGGAGGAAAAAGAAGGGAAGGATGCTCAATGCAGAAAGGAGCGAAGCAAGCTTGTTCGTTGGTGGAACACAAGCCCTCTTTGTGCTGGGGCTGTTACCCTTAGCATAGACAGGCAGCCTGAGTGCAGGTTTGATTGTGGCATTTTACAAGTCCCTGACCAAATGTTTATACGAAAAAAAAAAAAAAAAGACATCAATGACAGCAATTTATTACCAGATGATGAAGTTCAGGGAAACTCTATTAAATAAAAAAGTGGCACAAGAGATGATAAAACTCAAAGAAACTCAAAGGGGATAAAAGACTCAGGGTAGCGTTGCGGATGCAATAAACAACAGCATAATCTAGGAAAGCCAGCGGCGCAGAGGTAATTACACGCTGACACCTGCTCCTGGGAAGTCGGGCTGGGGTCCAGGCGGCTGCTGACACGGGAGTGCCCAGCACTGCCCTCACCCCACCTTATCCAAAGCTTGCCTTTCCCCTGGGCTTCTCCCGGTGTCCCTTTCCCTAGGATTTTTCTCAGTGGCGCTTGCTTCCTGCCGGGGCGGGAGGTGGCTGGGGTCGGCGGGGAGGGAAGGTGGGCAGCCTTTCGGACCCCATGCAATAAACACGGCCTCTCCCTCGAGCCCATCCCCTGCTTCCAATGCTCCCCCTCCCTCCAGCCCAAGTGTGTGTGATTTCCGAGTTAATCTGTCTGCACTAATTAAATATTGACGGCTGTTAAATATTCATGGGGCGTTTTAGCTGGCAGGTTTGATGTCTCCAGGCCCTGCTGGCTGCAGCTCCGCTGACGGGCCATTTTGACTGGGCACTTTGCGCTCCTGACCGCCCCTCTGTCATCCAGCTGTTCCCAGCTTCTCTGGGCGACCCCACCTGCTAGGGATGGCTCAGACCCCACACAGACACGCCCATGAGCCTGCTCCTGTGGGAGGTGGTGCCGGCAGCTTTGGCCCTGGGGGCTTGTTCCGTGCCACAGAAGGACTCTGGCCTGGGGTGTGTGTGTGGACAGGGAAGGGGTGGAACCCAGGGGTCGCTGAGAGGCCAGGTGGTCTGTCCTCCAGTGGGGACTCCTGGAAGTCCTTCCTTCCATTGACTTTCGCTGACACCTCTGGTTCTGGGCTGCATGGGGTGTGCTGGGGAGAGCGGTGGCCAAGGACAGCCTTTCGGATCCCTGCGGGAGGTCAGACTGAGTGGCGTGGTCCTGCAAAGGGCGGTTGTGATCCCCAGGGAGAGTGTCGTGGAGCTGAGGAGTCTCAGGAGACGCCAGTCAGACTGGGAAGGGGGAGGTCAGGGCAGGCTTTGAAGGCTGAGACCGCAGGCAGAATCCTGGGAGACAAGCGGGAACCAGACCGGCTGGGAGGAGAGGGTTATTGTGGAAGGTCTCCCATCAGGGGAAGGGCACAGACAGTGAGGGCCCGGGCAAGTGCGAGAGAGAGGAGCCCTGTGAGTGGGCATGGAGGCGTTCTGGAGGCTGGGTGCAGACAGGGGGGTGTGGAGGGGTGGGGGGTCCTGCCCCGCCCACGATCAAGGACTGTGCTTCCTTCTTGTCTCATCCTCTAAGCCCAGTCCGCCCCAGCGCCTCGCTCCCCAAATACGTGGTTACCTCCCCTTTCTCTTCCCTGGTGGCTCAGATGGTAAAGAATCTGCAGGCAACGCAGGAGATGCGGATTTGATCCCTGGGTCGGGAAGATCCCCTGAAGGAGGGCATGGCCACCCACTCCAGTATTCTTGCCTGGAGAATCCCATGGACTGAGCTCCCATGGGGTCATAAAGAGTTAGACACTGAGCGACTTTCATTTCACGTCCACTTCCTGTAGGGGAGGACGGATGGGAAGGGGAGGGTCAGGAGGGCTGAGGTCAGAAAGCAGGAAGTCCTGGGGGGGTACTTCTCCCTGGCTGGTTGGAAAGTTGGTTCATTGCTGGGTTTTCTTTATTTTTTAAAATTATAGTTGATTGGGTTAGGTTCAGGTGCACGGCCTAGTGATCCAGGATTTTTGCAGATTATTTTCCATTAGAGGTTATTACAAGACACTGGGTGTAATTCCACTGATGCTTTGTACCACAGAGCCACACAGGCTTGAAGTGGGGCCCTGCATTTTCTTAGGCCTAAGAACCTGGTTTCCTGAAAGGGGCTCATCTCCCGGGAAAGGAGGTCGGACTGCAAGGCACACGTGGAGGTCAGTCAGCTTGCAGCCACAGGCCATAGGCAGATGGCTCCCCGAGGCCCCGAGAAGACCCCAGGACCGTCCACCTGCCCCCTTCCCTCTGGGCTGTGGGTCTATTGCTGGCCTTGGGCACCTCTGTGTGGCTTCGAAACTCAATGCAGGGCCAGGGTGTCCAAGATGGCCACCTTCCTCCCAGGTGTGCAGTTCTGGTTGGGGTTGGGGACGAAGGAGAGGGGTGTGGAGGTTGGGGAAGGAGGAGGGGAAGGGGCATCCACGTGGTTCGGGGAGACACCACCAGGGTGATAACCCGTGTCATCTCTCCCTCTAGAGGGAGAGGCTGTACCCTTACTGTGCTGGGTCCCCGAGTCTGCCTGGCCCCAAGGACTTGTGAATCCCACTGCATTGAGAATCTGGAATGTTCCCTTTGTTAGAGAAACCCGAGGCAACAATTCGGACAGTAGCAATTATAACTTGTGCACTGAGTGCCATTGTATCAACACTTCACATGCATTATCTCGTGGGACCCCGCCGGCTAGAAACTTCCATGGCCCACATTTCACAGACAAGGAAATCGAGGCAAAGAGAGGCTGAGAAACCTGTCCAGGGCCACAGCTGGCCTCTGAACCCAGGCGGTCCGACTCCAGAGTCCACGTCTTCAGATCAGTGCTAGTGGTTTTCAAAGTACCCTCAGGCAAAAATCCCCTTTTGTCGCTCAGTCGTGTCCGCCTCTTTGAGACCCCATGGATTGCAGCCTGCCAGCCTTCCCTCAAGAGCTTATTAAAATGCAGATTCCAGGCCCATCTTGGTCCCACTGAATCCGAATCCTCAGGTAGGGCTAGGAAGTGGGTTCAGCTGGCAGGTGGGTCCTCTGTTCACTGTGCTGGCACCAGTGGTCTGGTCGTCTCCTCCCCCAGGGACGGAGCGGGTAGGGAATCAGCCTGGGAACAGGAACCCCCACCTGACGACCCCAACTGCTCTGATGTTTAGCAAAGTGCTCTTTGAGATGCCAGCCTGACTTGGAGCTGCTAATGGAGCCCAAAAGAGTTAATGTTTCCCTTGGGCCAGAGCTACAAAGCAGAGACTGTAAGATGCTGGGATGCCCCACAGCGGTGGCCGCAGAAACCAGGGAGGGAGGCAGGCCAAGCGGAAGGAAGGGCTCAGGGCTGAATTCAGGGCACAGTGTTTGGCCAGCCACCCCCTCCTGAGAGCGATGGAGTCAGAAATGTGTTGGGATACTGGCTTTGAGGTCTTGAGAAAGCAACTGATGGCCTCCAAGGCTCAAGATTCTGATCTGCAGAATGGGCTGATGGTTTGTTTCCCTTACCCTGCAGGGCCGCTATAAGCTTCAGACAGATGTGTGACGCACAGAACACCAGCAACGGAGGCCTCTTACACAGTGCTTTGTTGTCGTTACTGTGTAATCACTGAGTCAAGTCCAGGTCTTTGCGGCCCCATGGACTGCCGCTCGCCAGGCTCCGCTGTCCATGGGCTTTCCCAGGCAAGAAGACGGGGGTGGGTTATTTCCTTCTCCAGGGCATCTTCCCGACCCAGGGATCGAACCCGCCTTTGGCAGGCGGATTCTTTACCACTAAGCCACCCAGGAGTTACTTCCTGTGTGTCAATCACTGTTCCGTGCGCTTTACATGCATTGACTCCTTTAATCCTCACGACAGCCCTGCCAGGCTGCTATCATGACTGTTGTGAGACTGGGGCGTGGAGATGTTCACACACTAGCCTGCAGCCTGCAGGCGGTCAGAGGAAAAGCTGAGGATTGAGTCTTGCTTCTCAGACTCCAGAGTTGTTCTCTTAACACCCAGAGGCGTCCAAAAATAATAGTCTCTCGACCTCTGCTTTGCCAAAACTTCTGGAAAATTCTACTCTCTGTTATGAACAAGGCCCCTTTTCAGTGGACGATCATCCTCTCAGGAAGCCCCCCTGAGCTGAGAATGGATATCTCCTTGGTCGGCTTGAGACAGGAGGTAGATAGATGCCCCCTCCACCGCCCTGCCAGGGTAAAACAATTGGAGATTCATTCCCTGTGAACTGAAACTCCAAGACCAGAATAGCAGGACAGTTAAGGCAGGAAGCTGGGCCCTGCCCAGGCCACATTGCTCTCATTCTCATTGTGAGGAGACCTCCCTGACCACACATGCACAAAAAAAGTTCCTTGGAGGTCAAAAGGTAGTGATGTCAAGGGATGATCTACCCATAGGCCTTTGTGGTAGGATCCATCTTGGCTAAGAGATGCGTGCGCAGACATGGGAGGATCCTCAGATGCATCAAATATAGACCGGGAACCAGGCAAATCAAATGATGAGCCAAAGGAAAATCAGATGAAACGCCCCATAAATGTAATTCAAACTGCCATGTGGGTGTGACTCTGACTCTGTCTCTCTGAGCCTGCCCATCTTTCTATCCACACATACTGTTCCCTTTTTTCCTCCTAATAAATACTTTATTTGCTTCAGTACTTTGCATCTTTGTGGAATTCCTTTCTGCAAAGCTGAAAAGCCGGGCCCTTGTCACTGACCCCTGGCCTCGTGGCTAGGATTTGGTGCTCTCACCGCCGTGACCCAGCCTTGATCACTGGCTGGGGAACCGAAGCCCTGCTTCAAGCTGCTGCAGGCTGAGGCCCCCTGAGATCAAGCTGAGGCTCTTTTATGGGAGACTCACCCACTCATGCCCCACCCACTCGTCATTGCACAGGAGCCCTAGTCATACACCTGTCCTGGGGACACAATGTGGACCCTGACTATGACTCCAGGGGGAACACAATCGGGGAACAACCACAACAAAAAGGCAAATAACAAGAAACTAAGTAAACCGTACAGCGTGTGAGGGTGCAGCCACCAAACGGAGCAGGACCCCGTGGGGCCTTCTGGGGACGGGTCTTCTCCCCGTCCTCTGCTTTAGCTCCTCCGGGAAGTATCTAGATGGTAGTAACCGATGCACATTTCTCGAGTTGTTTTGCAGATGTAAAAAAACCTCCCCCACTGCAACGAAAGTGAAACTTGCTCAGTCACGTCTGACTCTTTGTGATCCCATGGACTACACAGTCCATGGAATTCTCCAGGTCAGAACACTGGAATGTGTAGCCTTTCCCTTCTCCAGGAGCTCTTCAATCCAGGGATCGAACCCAAGTATCCCGCATTGCAGACAAATTCTTTACCAGCTGAGCCACAAGGGAAGCCCCTCCAACAAAAGGAAGATGTCAACCACTTGCAGTTGAGAGAGCACATAGCCCCAGGCCTCTTGGTGCCAAAGGACTGATAACGCTAACTCCTGGGACACGCCCTGCTACCCCACTGTCTGCCAATCAGAACTGTGCTCAAGCTGATCACAGACCCCGTGACCTCCAGTCTCACTTGGCTTTTAAAAGTGCTTTGCCTAAACCCCAGGGGGAGCTCGGGGCTTTTTAGGGCACGAACCCACCCATGTCCTTGCATGGCCTTGCAATAAACCTTTCTCTGCTCCAAACTACAAGGTTTCCCCGGGCTCTATGGGAGGTGTGACCTGAGGGAGCCACGTGGGCGGGAGATGTGGAGAGGGTGCCAGGCAACCAGACGCCAGGAACAAAGCCAGGAGACCGGGGTGGCTACGGAGGGGGCAGTGGAGATGCAGAATATGGATGGACACGACCTGACTCCTCAGGGTTTGGATGGGCTGCCCTGGCTGCTGTAGAGAAGAGCTTGTAGGGCCTGGGTGGGTCAGGGACCCGCCAGGAGGGCCAGGTGACAGATGACGGTGGTGGCCGTGGCAGGTGTTACGTCTGAGATGGCCAGGAGGGTTCGGACGGTGACGGGTGGTATTTTGAAGGTAGAAGCAACAGTATTTGCTGTCAGGCTGAGTGTCAAATGTGGAGGATAAAGTGACTCAAAGGGTTTTGGCCAGAGCAATGAGAAGGATGTAGTTACCATTGATTGAGATGCAGGAAGACTGGGGGTTAGTGTGTGTGTGTGGAGGGGGGGAATATTTGGTTTCTGACTATAGGTTTGATCTCTAACTATAGGTTCAAGGAGGAAACTGGAATGCAGCCTGAATTTAAGGAGATGTCGGGACTAGAGATGTAAATTTGAGAGTTATCAGCTGTTTTAAATGGTGACACTGGAGGAGAAGGCCCAGGGAGGAGGAGAATAGATAGGAAAGAGCACAGGTCTGAGGACGGAGCCCTGCGAGCAGGGCTATCTACAGGGCAGGGAGCAGAGAAGGAACCAGCGCATGTCACCGCAGCCTTCAGAGTGAGGCGGATCAGTTCCAGGCGCTGGGTTCTCGGCCTTTCCCAGCGCCAGCGCTGCGCTTTCAGCAGGCCTTTCCCGCTCTCTAGTGGTCACAGTTGGGATTGCAGCCAGTGGCTCTTGAGAGCCAGACTCCATTTCCTGGGGTCTTCTGAGTCACTTCACTTGTTCATTAAGTGCGTGCTTATGCGCTAAGTCGCTACAGTCGTATCCGACTCTTTGCGACGCTATGGCCCATAGCCCACCAGGCTCCTCTGTCCATAGGATTCTCCAGGGCAAGAATACTGGAGTGGGATGCCATGCCCTTCTCCAGGGGATCTTCCCGACCCAGGAATTGAACCCAAGTCTCTTACGTCTCTTTAATTGTCAGGCGCGTTATTTACCTGTGAAGCCTGTTCAATCAGTAGACAATCTCTAAGTGACTGCTATGCTCTGGGCTTCCCTGGTGGCTCAGATGGTAAAGAATCTGCCTGCCATGCAGGAGACCCGGGTTCTATCCCTGGGTCAGAAGATCCTCTGGACAAGGGAAAGCTACCCATTCCTGTATTCTTGCCCGGAGAATCCCATGGACAGAGGAGCCTGATGGGCTACAGTCCATGGAGGTCACAAAGAGTTGGATGCAACTGAGTAATACACACAGGCACACATGTTCTGGGCACTGACCGATGCAGAAGAGAATAGAATCATTTCCTAGAATTCAGCATGGAAGAAAAGACACAAACCCAATTGTCAGACTGTGGTTGTCAGCTGGAGGTAGTTATAGCAGTGTCTGGAAATAATTTTTCAGTTGTCATAAGTGGGTGGGGAGTGAGTGGGTTGCTACTGGTATCTAGTGGGTAGGGGTCAGAGATGCTGCAAAAGATTCTATCGTGTACAGGACATCCTTCTATGGCAAAGAATTATCTGGCCCAAATGTCAAGAAGTGTTTTGAGGCTGAAAAGTATTGCTCCAAGACAACACATCAGGTGTTATAAAAGGAAAAAAAAAATGTTAGTCACTCAGACATGTCTGACCCTTTCTGACCCCATGGACTGTAGTCTGTCAGGCTCCTCTGTCTGTGGGATTCTCCAGGCAAGAATACTGGAGTGGGTTTCCATTCCCTTCTCCAGGGGATCTTCCCGACCCAAGGATTGAAACTGGATCTCCCGCCTTGCGGGCAGATTGCTTACCATCTGAGCCACCAGGGGAGCTCTAATAGAGGTGGTCACCAAACCGTTTGGGTGCAGAGGAGAGAGTAATCAGACCTGTCTTTGGGAGGCAAAGAAGGCTTCTCTTCACAGAGGATGTGTGGCTGTCACTTCCCTTGAAGAATGAGTAGGGCTTTGCCAAGTAGAAAGGAGAGAGATTTGAAGAGAGGGTGGGGGCATGTTCCAATCATGTCCCTAAAGAACCTGGCTTAGCTAGGTTGACCACAGGCCAGGTGCAGGGGGGACAGGCCCATGCACACAAGGTATTCCAGCATCAGTTCAGTTCAGTGGCTCAGTCGTGTCCTACTCTTTATGACCCCATGGACTGCACCATGGCAGGCTTCGCTGTCCATCACCAACTCCTGGAGCTTGCTCAAACTCATGTCCATCGTGTCAGTGATGCCATCCAACCATCCCCTCTGAGCATCTCTGGGAAGGCCAGGCCTGGGTGAGGGTTGGCAAGAACATGCCAAGGGCACCCCACAGGAATGAGGACAGATGGAAGCCCCCCAGCCCAGAGCACAGGACCCAGGGGGCATCGTCTGGTCCCCCTCTGCCCTTGCAGGCCCTCCCTTGTTTCCTGTCCCCAGGAGGAGGTGATGATGAGGTGAGGGCAGAAGCCGAGGGTCAGGATTTAACTTCAGCTTTGCTGCTGCCTCCTAGGTGGCTCAGTGGTAAAGAATCTGCCTGTCAAGGCAGGCAGACACGGGTTCGATCCCTGGGTCGGGAAAGTCCCCTGGAGAAAGCAAATGACGACCCGTTCCAGTATTCTTGCCTTGGAAATCTCATGGACAGAGGAGCCTGGCAGGGCTACAGTCCATGCAGTCACAAAAGAGTCGGCCGTGACTTGGTGACTAAACAACTGCTGTGGACAAGCCTTGTGATCTGGGGTGGGTTTCAGCTCTTTCTGGCTTTGTCTTTTTCCATTTGTCCCAGAATCAAGTGGACCAAATCATCCTTAAGAACCTTTCCAGTCTCCACCTCCTCTGTCCTTGTACTCCTGAGCCCCTCCGAGAGGTGGGTCCTGCAGCCCCCCAGCCCCCATTCTGGAGTTTTAGCTTCTGATCAGCCAGTGGGTGGGACCTCTTCCCAGCTCCAGGACTTGGGTCTTGAACAAAACTGGGACAATTCTATTCACTTGGAGAAGACAGTCCTGTGGGACATGTATTATCAAGTGCTCCCCTGGGGCACCCCAAGAGTCTCATGCTTGGAATCTATGGCTGTGAATTCCCAAGACTCTCTGCCCCCCCTCCCCCCGGGACCTGTGTCTGATGGAGCGAGCCCAGTCATGTTTCTGGAGAGCAGGTAATCAGGCTTTGCAACAGGAAAACCAGAAAGGGCACAGCCCAAAAAGCCATCAGAGAGAATGCTGTCTTGCTATTTACAGAGGGTTTAATTTGAGTGGGCAGAGGTGACAGCAGATGGGGCCGAGGCAGTGGGAGAGGGCTTTCTAACAAGACAACCTTCGGTATGCCAGTGACTCATAGCTCCCGGGGACGGGGTGTGGGTGGATCATCTCCATCCATAGAGCTGAGGTTCAAAGGGGAGCTCTTTCAGTGTATGGCTAAGCACGTGGGTGGAGAACCTAGGCACTCCTGTTTTATGCTGTTTCCGGAACATCAGTTCTGATGCCTTTTCTTTGATAAACAGACCCACAGGTCATCTAGCTGCTCAGTGACACCCTGGGGACCAGATGTGACCACTTCACCAGGGTCTCCTGCACGTAACAGGGTAAATGACAAGTGGTGTCGTCCGTCTCTCTTATTTCAGAAACTAGCTGCCTCTGTGCTTCCCTCTCCCTACATACAGCAACAAATGACATCACACACAAGTCTCTTCCATTATAAAAGAGACCAAGAGAATCTAACCAATAGAGCAAAGTAGGAAGAAAAAGCGTTCCACTACCTAAGCATTAATTTTTGGGTACATTCGCTTCCATTGTTTTACCTGTATGTGATTCTTTTTTTTTTTTTTTTTTTCCTTTTCACATAGTTGAGTTCATATTGACTAGACCATTTCATGCCCTGATTTCATTCACACTATTATAAGGATTTTCCATGGTATTACATACACTTCATAAATGTCATTTTGAAGGTAGCAAGCTCACTGGACCGACTTCTGATTGCTGGATGTTTAAACTGTTTCCAATCTTTCACTGTTACGCACAATGCTTCAAAGAGCAGCTTCATGTAGGATCACTTTGAATGTTTGGGATGATTTTCTTGGGCTGGAATTTTAGGGAGAATTCTGCACACAGGTGCTCCCATGGTTTGCTCTCCCATGGGTGACCCAGCCTTGGGGGTCCCAGACAGAAGGCTAACAGGTCTCCTCTCCTCTCTGTACAGTCTTTCTGAAGCCTGCATTGATTTCTTTTTCTCATTTTCTCACTCAGGACCTATAACTTCTTTCCTGAGACCCCTCCATTAAAACCCATCACATTCACCAGGATTCTCTCTCTCTGTTGAAGTGAAGGGGGAAAAAAAATCACACCCTAAACAATATCATCAAAAATAGAACATATTGTTTCAATAAACTGAAAAGTTCTGGCTTCAGGAATAGCTGGATCCAGGCACTGAGGTAATATGATCAGAGCCTGATTTTTCACTGACTCTAAGCCCAGTTCTGCTGGTGGCTCTATCTGAGGTCCCACACACTGTCAGGAAGTCGTTAGAAGACTAGTTTCAGCCTGCCTGTTTCCACGCCTGCAGGAGAGAGAAAGTTTCTCCCTGGTAGCTCCTACATAAACCCTAGAATCCACTCTGATTGGGCTTAGTTGCTCACTCACTCCTGAACTAATCACTGTCATATGGCCTGACCTTAAACTTAAACAGGAAAGAAGTTATAGGTCCTGAGTGAGAAAATGAGAAAAAGAAATCAATGCAGGCTTCAGAAAGACTGTACAGAGAGGAGAGGAGACCTGTTAGCCTTCTGTCTGGGACCCCCAAGGCTGGGTCACCCATGGGAGAGCAAACCATGGGAGCACCTGTGTGCAGAATTCTCCCTAAAATTCCAGCCCAAGAAAATCATCCCAAACAGTCAAAGTGATCCTACATGAAACTTAGTCTCCTGTGGAGGTACGGGTTGGTGGTGGCCTGCCGCGGGGACAGGGGCTCTGGGTGCATCAGACTTGGGTATGGCATAAGCCCTCTTGGAGGAGGTCACCATTAACCTCACCACAGAGCCACCAGAACTTACACAGGACTGGGAAATAGACTTTCGGAGGGCACAATAGAAACTTGTGCACCAGGACCCAGAAGAAAGGAGCAGTGACCCCCCAGGAGACTGCCCTGGACTTGCCTGTGGGTGTCCAGGAGTCTCGGGCAGAGGCGTGGGTCCGTGGTGGCCTGCTGCACGGTTGGGGGCACTGAATGTGGCAGTGCATGCATGGGACCTTTTGAAGGAGGTCACCGTTATCTTCATTACCTCCACCACAGTTTGGGCCCAGGTAAATAGCAGGGTGACCATTATATCTCAGATGACCATTATATCTACTACTGTGGCCAGAAATCCCTTAGAAGAAATGGACTAGCCATCATGGTCAACAAAAGAGTCTGAAATGCAGCACTTGGATGCAATCTCAAAACGATAGAATGATCTCTGTTCGTTTCCAAGGCAAACCATTCAATATCTCGGTAATCCAAGTCTATGCCCCAACCAGTAATGCTGAAGAAGCTGAAGTTGAACGTTTCTATGAAGACCTACAAGACCTTCTAGAACTAACACCCAAAAAAGATGTCCTTTTCATTATAGGGGACTGGAATGCAAAAGTAGGAAGTCAAGAAACACCTGGGGCAACAGGCAAATTTGGCCTTGGAATACGGAATGAAGCAGGGCAAAGGCTAATAGAGTTCTGCCAAGAGAAAGCACTGGTCATAGCAAACACTCTCTTCCAACAACACAGAAGAAGACTCTACACATGGACATCACCAGATGGTCAATACTGAAATCAGATTGCTTATATTCTCTGCAGCCAAAGATGGAGAAGCTCTATACAGTCAGCAAAAACAAGACCAGGAGCTGACTGTGGCTCAGATCATGAACTCCTTATTGCCAAATTCAGGCTTAAATTGAACAAAGTAGGGAAAACCACTAAACCATTCAGGTATGACCTAAATCAAATTCCTTATGATTATACAGTGGAAGTGAGAAATAGATTTAAGGGACTAGATCTGATAGATAGAGTGCCTGATGAACTATGCATGGAGGTTCGTGACATTGTACAGGAGACAGGGATCAAAGCCATCCCCATGGAAAAGAAATGCAAAAAAGCAAAATGGCTGTGTGGGGAGGCCTTACAAATAGCTGTGAAAAGAAGAGAAGCGAAAAGCAAAGGAGAAAAGGAAAGATATAAGTATCTGAATGCAGAGTTCCAAAGAATAGCAAGGAGAGATAAGAAAGCCTTCCTCAGTGATCAATGCAAAGAAATAGAAGAAAACAACAGAATGGGAAAGACTAGAGATCTCTTCAAGAAAATTAGAGGTACCAAGGGGACATTTCATGCAAAGATGGGCTCAATAAAGGACAGAAATGGTATGGACCTAACAGAAACAGAAGATATTAAGAAGAGGTGGCAAGAATACACAGGAGAACTATACAAAAAAACATCTTCAGGACCCATATAATCATGATGGTGTGATCACTCACCTTGAGCCAGACATCCTGGAATGTGAAATCAAGTGGACCTTAAAAAGCATCACTACGAACAAAGCTAGTGGAAGTGATGGAATTCCAGTTGAGCTATTTCAAATCCTGGAAGATGATACTGTGAAAGTGCTGCACTCAATATGCCACCAAATTTGGAAAACTCAGCAGTGGCCACAGGACTGGAAAAGGTCAGTTTATTCATTCCAATCCCAAAGAAAGGCAGTGTTAAGGAATGTTCAAACTACTGCACAATTGCACTCATCTCACATGCTAGTAACGTAATGCTCAAAATTCTCCAAGCCAAGCTTCAACAGTACGTGAACCATGAACTTCCAGATGTTCAAGCTGGTTTTAGAAAAAGCAGAGGAACCAGAGATCAAATCGCCAATATCCGTTGGATCATGGAAAAAGCAAGAGAGTTCCAGAAAAGTATCTATTTCTGCTTTATTGACTATGCCAAAGCCTTTGACTGTGTGGATCACAATAAACTGTGGAATGGGAATACCAGACCACCTGATCTGTCTCTTGAGAAACCTATATGCAGGTCAGGAAGCAACAGTTAGAACTGGACATGGAACAACAGACTGGTTCCAAATAGGAAAAGGAGTTCGTCAAGGCTGTATATTGTCACCCTGTTTATTTAACTTATATGCAGAGTACATCATGAGAAACGCTGGGCTTGAAGAAGCACAAGCTGGAATCGATTGCCGGGAGAAATATCAATAACCTCAGATATGCAGATGACACCACCCTTATGGCAGAAAGTGAAGAGGAACCAAAAAGCCTCTTGATGAAAGTGAAAGAAGAGAGTGAAAAAGTTGGCTTAAAGCTCAACATTCAGAAAACAAAAGTCATGGCATCTGGTCCCATCGCTTCATGGGAAGTAGATGGGGAAACAGTGGAAACAGTGTCAGACTTTATTTTTGGGGGCTCCAAAATCACTGCAGATGGTGATTGCAGCCATAAAATTAAAAGCCGCTTACTCCTTGGAAGGAAAGTTATGACCAACCTAGATAGCATTTTCAAAAGCAGAGATATTACTTTGCCAACAAAGGTCCATCTAGTCAAGGCTATGGTTTTTCCAGTAGTCATGTATGGATGTGAGAGTTGGACTGTGAAGAAAGCTGAGCGCCGAAGAATTGATGCTTTTGAACTGTGGTGTTGGAAAAGACTCTTGAGAGTCCCTTGGACTGCAAGGAGATCCAACCAGTCCATCCTAAAGGAGATCAGTCCTGGATGTTCTTTGGAAGGGCTGAAACTCCGATACTTCGGCTGTCTGATGCAAAGAGCTGACTTATTTGAAAAGACCCTGATACTGGGAAAGATTGAGGGCAGGAGGAGAAGGGGACGACAGAGGATGAGATGGTTGGATGGCCTCACGAATTCAATGGACATGAGTTTGAGCAAGCTCCAGGAGCTGGTGATGGACAGGGAAGCCTGGCGTGCTGCAGTCCATGGGGTCGCAGAGTTGGACACGACTGAGTGACTGAATTGAACTGAACTTAGAGAACATGGAAACCACGCTTTACGCCTAGGGCTGGGGTTGACTCTCCTTATCCCCAGGACGTATAGATTAGGAGAGGTGGTCCCTGCAAAGTATGCTTGGGAGATTTATTATCCCAAGAAAAGGCAGTGGAACCTGGATGGGGGAAACACAATACAATAGATGCTGCTGTATTTGGGGAAAGACTCAGAAGTGTAGCATTTGGGAACCGAAAGCTCCTGGGAACACATGCCTCTGCCCTTCCAGAGAAAGAGGAGCCTGTGTCACAGTCTCTGAGAAGGAGCCCTTCTGATTTTGCTTGTATGCCTCCAATGACAGGGAGCTCACCACCACTGTCCAGACCAACTCACCCTGCCTCTGGGATAGCTGTAATCACAATAGGGTGAATTCTCCTCTACACTGAATGTTCAGTCAGACCCGCCCATCTATCTAACAGTACCCACATCGGACCCATCTGGGGGCCATCAGACATGTGACCACTGGAATCGGAGCCGTCCTGAGGTCTTCTTGAATCAACAGCCCCTGGACTTCGTTGTGTGGGGCTCAGTTTCCCATCCTTGCCATTAGTAGGCTTGCTCCCATGGGCTCCCATTAGTCAGTATAAAGTCAAGAACTGACCATGAGGCTGGGGTCTGAGGCAAGCGCACAGATTCTGACTTTTTGAGAAGTCTTTAGTAAGTGACTCAGGCCTCCTCTTTAAAGAGCTGCCCAGCTGCAGAGAGAGTTGGTTCCAGCCCAGGTACCCGAGTCATTCCTTCCCTTGTGGTTCACGTGAATTGCTCTTTTAACCAATTTCAGGGCCCTGAAAGCCAAAGTCACAAGCTCAACCATGTGTTACTTAAAAGGAGATTTATTGCATTTAATGGACGGGATCCTTTTCAGGAAGAGAGCTCCAGGTGCGTGCAACGTGCCCACCGTGTGTCTGGCTGCGTGGTCCTCCCCATGAGCCCCCTTTCCTGCCGCTGCTGCACTGCTGCTCAGAGCCCTTGTCAACATCCAGCTCCTCACAGGCCCAGTAGATAATAGTCCATGCAGCACAGGGGTGGATCACTGTGATTTGGTGACCATATAGCATCTTGTCGACTGATTTTCCTCCTGCGGCCCTAGGGGGCTGCCATTCAAGATAGCCACAAATGCCCCCTTGTTGGCCAGCCTTCAGTGTATGCTGCCATCATCCCTCCAACTGCAAAAAAATAAGCAAGCAAGGGGTCTGGGAAATATCCATCCAGTGGTTCAGTCAGAGTCAGAGCTGGGTGGCTCATTTTAACTCTCTGCCGTCCCTGTGGGTTAGGGTGATTCTTGCTGCTGTAACAGATAAACCCTCAACCGTATAGTGGCTCAGATGCAACAGGAGCTATATATGTATATATAATATATTATATATATATTTACATATAATATATTATATTTTTTAAAATTTATTTTTAATCAGCAGATGATTGCTAAAGCTGAAGATCCAATACTTTGGTCACCTGATGTGAAGAGCCGACTCATGGGAAAAGACTCTGATGCTGGGAAAGAGTGAAGGAAAGGAGTGAAGGCTAAAGGAGAAGGGGGCGGCAGAGGATGAGATGGTTAGACAGCATCACCACCTCCATGGACGTGAATTTGAGCAGACTCCAGAAGAGAGTGAAGGACAGAGGAGCCTGCCATGCTGCAGTCCATGGGATCGCAAAAAGCCAGACAGGACTTAGCAACTGAACAACAAAATGCTTTACATTGTTTTACAATGCTTCACAATGTTGTGTTGGTTTCTGTCATACAACAACATGAATCAGCCATAAGTATGCATATATCCCCTCCCTCCTGAGCCTCCCTCCCAACTCCCATCCCTCCCCTCCAGGTCATCGCAGAGCACCAGGCTGAGCTCCCTGGGTTATACAGCAGCTTGCCAGCTGTCTGTTTTACACATTAGGTAATATGTATATGTCAATGTTACTCTCGGTTTGTCCCACCCTCTCCCTCCCCCTCTATGTCCAGAAGCCAGTTCTCTACATCTATGTCTTTATTCCTGTTCTGCAAATAGGTTTATCAGTACCATTTTTCTAGATTCTCTATATATACGTTAATGTAGGATATTTGTTTCTCTTTTCCTGACTTAGCTCCCTCTGTTTAACAGGGTCTCGATGCAAGCCATGTATTTCCTCCCTCTGCCACAGGCCTGGAGTGCGATCAGGTCAGCAGGAGGCTGTCCTTCATGCTGTCTCTGGACCCACCCTAGGCTGCTGGAAGCTCAGCCACCTTCAACTAAAGGCTTCAAGCAGACAATCCAAGGGCCGCCTCCATTCAGCCAGCCGGAGAGGGGCTCCAGCAAAGAGAAGGCTCACCAGGAGTTGCGGGGGTTGGGGGGTGGACCCGGAAGTGACACATGTCCCTGGAGATCGCCCATTGGCCAGGACAGATTTTATCATGTGACTGCCAGACCCTGGGAAAGACAGTCTAGCTGTGGGCCAAGAGAAGGACATAAACATTGGTGATCAGAGAGAAGTCTTTGCCACACGATCCTAATCCAAATGACAAGCTTGGCCTATTCCAAGGGCTCAGGGGTCAAGAATCTGCCTGCAATGCAAGAGCCTCAGGAGACGCAGGTTCAATCCCTGGGTCAGGAAGATCTCCCGGAGCAGGGCGCATCAACCCACTCCAGAATTCTTGCCTGGAGAATCCCATGGACAGAGGAGCCTGATGTGCTACAGTCCATAGGGTCACAGAGTTGGACACAACTGAAGCAACTTAGCCTGCACGCATGCAGGGTTGGAAGGGACGAGGCTGCAGGGCGGCCAGGCAGTCAGCCAGTCCTTGTGGCCAGTCCTACAAGACTCCCCTCCAACTCTTTTTCAAGCCCAGGTCCCAGCACCCTTGGCTGGTTACGTCACCCATTCTCAGGGCAGAGGCAGGCACATAAACCCTCGAGGGGATTCTCCCATCTCTCCACTCCCCTCTTTTCTTCTCAAACACACATCAGACATGATTTAAAGACATCCTGATAGAATCATCTGCACACATTCTGCAACTTCAGCTAAATCGCTGGGGATGTCTGAAGGCTTGTCGGGCAAGAGGAACTGTGATTTGTAACTTGGAGACACACAGAAACTCGGGGATGGGTTGCCGATAACGCGGCGTGATCGACGTGCAGCCTTTCCTGACTTGCCAGAACAGCCCTTCAGCTACTCTTTTTCCATCTTGTCAGCTCATTTTATATTAACGTTCACTCCCTTTCAAAGGACCAACCTGACTCAAGAATCTTTTACAGACTCTCAGCCGGCTCAGGAGCTGTAATTATTGTCTTGATGCCCAAGTTCAAGTTCTACTTGTTTTTTTTCACTTGACAACTTCCACAAGAGGGATCCTTCTAACTGCTTACCCCCAGGGTGGTCCGATAGGCGCTCCCCACCCCCAACCAGAACATTATTGCTCTCTGGTCGCTAGGTGCTCCTGATTCAGCTTTCTTTCCTGAATCTATCTCCGGAATGGTCCATCCTTCAGGGGATCCCAGTCTTCTGAGAGCAACTGTCAGGAGTGGTTGCATTAGCACTTGTGACTGTGTTGATATCACTTCCGTGCTTCTTGGTAACAGGCAAGGCGTCTCCATTGGCCATTGGGTCATCTCAACTGAGAAAGGATTGTATTTTTAAAGTCATGGGTTGATGCTGATGTATTGATGATCATACCATGTCATCAAACCCCTTCTTTTATTACTTTCATATAAGAACCTCTTGATTTATGTCCTCCTTTCCTTTTCAAAGCTCTCAGCATTTCCTCTCACAGACAGACAAGTTTCTAAATGCCAGGCTGTACCTGGTCAAATGAAACTGTATGTTGAATTATCATAACACCCACAGCTTTCAAAACATTGACACTCAAATGCCAACCTGTGGCTATTTACTCTCCTGATAGCGCTTTATGACGTTCTACACGCCACACATCTGTTAATATTTATCTGAGCCGGGGGCTGGCATTCCTGATTGACTTTTCCCACTTTACTTGATTTATTAACAGCAGTTTCTATAGCCAGCCCATTCAGGAAACTGCTAATGGGGTAATTTCACCTGAGGTTCCACATGTCCTTTTAATATGCTTGGATCCTTCCAAAGCATTTCTTTAAGAAAGAACACTCCCCATGAGTAAGACCTGGACTCTACCAGAATTCTTTCCTGTTTGGACTGGCCTTTAGAATAATCCTATTCACACAGCATACGACACAACCAGGTCATTTTTACCGGGGGCAGATGGCCCTGAATTGTTTCAGGAAGGCATGTGTGTGTGTGGTGGGGGTGCATGGGGAACGGCGGTGGTTTAGGAGTGGAAGGTAGCGATGAGAAACAGCAGGGCTGACGTGACCCTGGGAAGACCATGCTGGGCCCCAGGAAAGAAGCATCCCAGTCTATTGTGATAGAGAACACACAGACACACACACATACAGAGACACATACACACAGACACACACAGAGACACACAGACAAAAACAGAGACACACAGAGACACACACAGAGACACACACACAGACAGACACACAGACACACCCACGCTGAGTTTCTGTGGCCACTGCCTGTGCAGTTTCATTCCTTCCGCCTGGAGCACCGCCTTCCGCCACGTCTGCCCAACCTCTGAGTAAACCGTCTCTGCCTGTGATGTTCTGTCATGCTGCCCACACCCCCGGCCTGCTGTGCCTGACACCATATCTACACCTCTCGTTCCATTTGCCACACACTCAGCTGTAGCATATATGTGTGTGTGTATGTATATTTGCATGCAGGTCTGTCTGTGTCCCTATCTTCCCTTTTGACCACGGGCTGTTAGGGTTAAGAAGCATTTCTTCCTCATCTTAATATCTTTAGTGTCTGGCATGGGGTCAATACCCATCGACTTGTGAATGAATGACTAAATTGGTATCCAACTTATCATAAAATCTCAGCAAGCATTAAACTCGAAGGGAACGCTCTCCAGTCCATAGTCTACTCTTTGGCAATATCCAGGAAGATATTTGAGGTGCAAGCTCATGACGACCATGGATATTTCATAGAAACATTTCCAGAACCTACCGTGCCCCCACATCCATCATTCACGGTGGCATCATCTTATCCCACTGGTAACCCATTTTGCTTTGTTTGGTCAGGCCCCTCTTCTTTGACTTTATCACAGGCAATACCACTGCAGATGTGTTTTTGTTTCTTTGGGGCTAATACCACGAACTCTGTTACCAGAGAAAGGATTGCCGTGTTGGAGAATATAAACAGCTCTCACTCTGATTGCCTGATTGCTTATGTAAATTGGTCCAGTCTTTCTCGAAAGCGATGCTGAAAGATGTGTTTTCACGGGCTGCCCATCTTGGGTTTCATCACATTTTTTTTTTTTGCGACTTTAATAGTCAAGTAATGGGACCTGAAAGGTGCTCGGTTCTAAATTTTATTTCCTAGCTGGCGGGATGGTGCCTGTTTCCACATGGTGATTTACTGTCTCCATTTCTTGGTGCAATTCTGTTCATCTCCTTTGACCGCTTATCAGGGGGAGTCACGTCGTGGCCCGTCCATTATTTTTTGGGGCAGTAAGCAGGCTTGGGAAGGGGATATGACAAACATAATGGATGCCACTGTTGTCCTTTTGATATTTATTTTTATTACATGGTGGTGCAAAAATTTCCATTCTTATGTGTCTGAACCCATCCATCAGAGCCCTGATGTTATCTGTTTCTTCAGGAGCTGGGAATTTATCTCCTCATCGGCCACAGGGATGCTTGTCCCTTGTTTCCGGGTTTGTCACAGATTAACGGTGTGATATGTCTGAAGCTGACAGGCCTGCTGTATGAATTTAAATGAAGTCTCCCATGCCCCTTAGCCAACTGTCCCGGTGACGTTTATTAAATAACCATCTCTTTCCTTTGTCAGCCTATCGTTAGCTTTACTGGGGTTCAAGTTCATCTCAGGGATCTCTCTTCTGATGCCCTTTCCTGCTTTTAACTTAGCTTAGGATGGTTCCACTGACTGGCATCGCATATCGTAATTGCTCCAGAGGGATGGTCTGTTGTGACCATCGAAAGATGAATCCTTTGATGGGTCTTCACTTGGAAGAATGAACGTCCCACACTCCAAGCTGTCAATTTCTATTAGAGGGCTTAGGGGGATTTACATCGTTACTGCATTAACTCTATATATTGACTCTGGGACGTAGCATATGTACTTAGGGATTACAGTTAGACCCGAGCTGGCAAGTTCCCCAAAGGACTCAGAGCTTTAGACAAAAGGAAGACTCACTTTTCCTTCCAATGGACCTAGCCTGGGGACAGTCCCCAAGGGTCATGTAGCCCCGAGGCTGATGGTTTTGAGTAATGCCACTTGTCTGTAGCCTCCCCCTCCTCACTCCCAGAGGATGCTCTGGATATCAGAGAGAGAGGACCAAGAAGGAATCCTGACTGGCCCCTATGAGTCCCGTGGTGAGGGTGTAGTGGGCAGGTGGTGGGTAGGAGTGGAGACGGCAATAGCAGATGCATAGCACCTTTAATCCGGCTGGAGTCCACGGAGTGTGTCTCCTACCACTTTAGTGTCAACATTTTCCTTTTCTCCTTTGTCTTTGGGTTACATTCTCCTGGTAAAGCTGCCAAATAGACTCAGTCTATCCATCCACCTCCTCCATTACGCCTGGGCTGCTGGGTACTCCTGAGGAAGACCAATGCTACCGTCTCCAAGCCCAGGGATGCCGGTGGTCCTCCTCTGCCCCCAGGGTCTTCACTCTCCCAGCCTGTCTTCCCGGGAGCAGCATCCTTGCTCCTTTTTGGATCTGTTCCTCCTGGAGTCCATGCCTTTTTGTCCTGTCAGGGACCTCACTTACTGGATGATACTCTCTGTCCTGTATCCCCAAACTCATCTTCTCTATTAACTCCCTTCCATCCACACTTAAATAGGCTTGACAGTTTCTGCTATTGAAAAATTCTTTCTTTCTGTAAGATATTTTGGGATTTGGATGTTCTTCAGATATTCAACATAAAATAGTGACGATGGATAAATGCTCTGGCAAGGTGTCGTGCTAAGTCACTTCAGTCATGTCTGACTCTGGAACTCTATGGACTGCACCCCGCCAGGCTCCTCTGACCATGGGATTCTCCAGGCAAGAATACTGGAGTGGGTTGCCATTGTCTTCTCCAGGAGATCTTCCTGACCCAGGGGTCGAACTTGCGTCTCTGGTGTCTCCTGGGTTGGCAGGTGGATTCTTCACCACTATCACCACCTCTGGGAAGGTACTCCTCAGCAAAGCCTGAAACTCTCTCTGGCCATGGCCTTCCTCCAGCCCCCGCTTCAACAGCACATCAAGAGCTGGTCTACACTTGCTGTCACATCCCTTCCCTTACAACTAGCTTCTCAACTCAATAGCTTAGGGATTTTGCCCCCAGAACTCTACAGAGACTGTTTTTTCCCAATGTAACAATAGACTTCTTGTTATATCTCACTCCCACAGTCATTGCTGCATTCTCCTCTTCTAGGTGAGCAGCGTATGGCGATGCCATTCAATATCTCTTTCTTGTACCACATTTTTCCCCCCCTCTGGCTTGGAAATAGCCTTCCCTCTTGGCTTCCCTCCCACTTCTCTGGCCAACCGCTCAGTTTCATCTTTTGGTTCCTCTTCTTCAGTGTTCCTCCGGGGGCTGTTTATGCCCTTTGTAACCACACCCATCCCTGTGGGTTTGATGGCCGTCTGTTCATGTGTAGATGAGTTTCCAGTTACATCACTAGGCTCAGGACACCTCTCTCCTGAGCTTTACTTCCTTCCTGTGAGCTCTGGAACCCAAATGACTTCATGGGAAATCACCTCTGCCTCCCAGTGGCTGTGTGACTTTGAACAAGTTGCTTGACATCTGTGTGCCTCGTTTTCCTTCATCCTGAGGTTGTCATGGGGGCTACATTGAGTGTTGTCATTGTTATTATGGACAGTCAACTGCCTGTTGGACATCGTCTTCTTCAGGTGACCCAAAGACATAGCGAACGTGACCTGCCCAAATCTGACTCACCATCTTCTCCACGTGTCCTCTGAAACCTTCACCTCCCCAGGTGTTCTTTTCCTTTTGATGGATGATACCACTGAAGTCCCCAAACATCCTGGACTGCCCTGCTATCTTCACCCCTGTGGCCAGTCAATCATGGAGTCCATGTATCTATCTCCTAAACATTTCTCTTCTCCCCTTCCTACCCACAGGCCCTGCCCCCACACTTGCTCTAGTCACCACCATCTCTCACTTGGGTTTGCCTAAGTGAACGTGAGATCTCCACGGGGCCCCTTTGCTCTTGAAGACCAACTCCCTTAGCATGGCTCACAGGTTCCTATATGGTCCAGTGGTTCTCATTTCTCTTTCCAGAACCTCCTCTCCTCCTCCTAACATTCAACCACTATCAGTGTGATTACTTTTTTACACTTGCTACATCCTCTTAGATTTTCACCCACTGTTTCCTCTTCCAGGAACAGTCTTCCCCTGTTTCCTTTTTGGGCATCGCTGACTCCCCATCTCTAGAGCCTCATATTAAAAGCTATCTTCTCCAGGCAGCTTCCCAGACCTCCCAATGTGGCAAGAGATGCCTGGTTCTGTATGCTCCCACAGCACCCTCTATTCTACCCATCCATGGACCGCCCCCCGCCCCGGCCCCTGCAACACAAGCCTGTTTAGAAGCCACATTCCCCACTAGAAGAATGATTACATTCTTGTTCACTCTCGTTTGTCTGGTGCTTGGCACATAGTAAGTGCTCCATAAATATTTGCTGAGTAAATATCTCATTTCACATCCTCATGACGATACGCATGCTCTATCCATCCCCTTCAATACATCATTCCATTCAGCACCGGGAACTGGATATTGAGTGTATTTCTGTCCTTGAAATTATTCCCAGTCCGTGCCATTAGGAAGCTCAGAATGCAGAGATAGAGATGTACAAGGCAGCAGGGAATGACCAGGGGGATGACCCGAGGTGATCCGTGTGTACAGGAATCAATGGTGTGGGATAGAGGCAGTGGGGGTGGGGTGGGGGTGGGACTACTTCCTGAAGAAATTGACTCTTGAGCTGAATTCTTAAATATAAGGAAGAAGTAGACTGGGGGATGAAGGAGGTGAATGGTGCTTATATTCTTCTATTGGCCAAATGACAGCTGCTGCAGCTTAGTCACTTTAGTCGTGTCCGACTCTGTGTGACCCCATAGACGGCAGCCCACCAGGCTCCCCCGTCCCTGGGATTCTCCAGGCAGAACACTGGAGTGGGTTGCCATTTCCTTCTCCAAAGCATGAAAGTGAAAAGTGAAGTTGTTCAGTCGCTCAGTTGTGTCCAACTCGTAGCAACCCCATGGACTGCAGCCCACTAGGCTCCTCTGTCCATGGGATTTTCCAGGCAAGAGTACTGGAGTGGAGCGCCATTGCCAAATAACAGCTAGGCAGACACAACCCCTAAGTCTATCTCCACTAACAAAGTTTGCACTTCCCATCAGCTCTGTTTCCTTGAAAGACTGTGATGTACCTCTGGATAGAGCATGGCACGCCTTCTGGAAACCCCTGCTATGTCTTCACTCATCTAAAGAAACCTGGCTGATCCTGCAGGGCAAGCTCTGCATAACTGATGCTACCAAGGTCCAGGGCATGCCTGCCTTCAGTCCAAGTTTGCAAGGAGCTAATTAGAAGCCCAGCTGGGAGTCAACACCAAGGAGCTCTTCTCACCTGCTGCTTGCAACATTTTAAACGTGTGTGTTCCAAGGAGTGACATTAAGGATGGCTGTTCGATGGGGATGGGGTATATGGTAGCAATACCCAAATCTTGGACTTGACTGGTTAGCCTTCCTGAATAGATTCTTCATGGAATGCACCGCTTCTCAGGAAACAAAGATATTTATTCAATAAGAAAAGACAGAAACATTTCGCCTTCCGTATCCTAAGACTGCACTTCAATGAAATCAGAAATAAATCTCACAAGCCAGAAGGGGTTAGCCAGTCACACAGAAGTTGGTGCTCCTAAATAAAACCACGGAAAGGGAGGCAATTCAGAACAGAGTATTTAAAGAACAAAGATATAAACACAGCATATCATATAAATTTATGGGATGCTGCCATGCTGGTACTTAGAGGAAAAAAATATTGCGCGTGATGGTCTCTAACAGTGAGAACGAAGAAAAACTGGGAATTAAGTCTCTACCTAAATAACCCAGAAAGGGTACAAATTACCAAGTGAAAGGCAAGTGGAAAGAATAATAAACCCAAAACCAGAAATGAATAAAACAGAGACATAAAATTGAATTTGAAACACAAGCTAAGCCAGCTTCTCCTAAATCCAGCAATGCATCAGAATTACCTGAGACACTTGTCTAAACCTTGGATGCTCTGGCTTGAGTCCAGACTTACCAGGGACAGGACCTTGGAATCTGTATTTTTGATAAGTGCCCCTCATGATGGCTATGCTCTCAGAACTGCTATGGTTTCTATCCTCTGATGTCGAGAGCTGTTCATCAATGCTGATTCTTTCCAATGGCTTAAGGGGTTCTGGGTCAAGATGGCTTTTGGTAACCTGGACCTTTCCCTCCTCCACATGGTGGGAGCAGCTCAGTCACAATGGGATACCAGCTTCTGGACACAGTTGATTGGTCCAGGAGTGGACCCTCGGCCCTGGCTCAGCCAAGGTATCCTTTTTCTGAGACTTTTAGATTTGGATCCAAGAGAGCTACACAGTCTCCCTCATGGTCTGGATCATTATGTACAGAGCCATTAGCCTGCTAACATCTGGTTTTCCACCCTGTGGAGTGGAAAGAGGAGGAAGCTGGTCCGTAGAAAGAGAGGGTTCAAGGCAACCTAGAGAGAAAAAGAGATATGCCAGAGTGAAGGTGAAATCCAAGCATCACTCAAGTCCTGCTTCCTTTTGTCCCTAAGTTCAGTTGGTTTCCAAGAGATGCTCCCGTGCACGTAAATAATTTTCTCTTCATGTGTCAGTATGATGTACCTAATCCATCAGAGGAGGCATAGCTAATCCTCAAGGTCACGTAGTTCCTTTCTCTCCAGGCACAGGTTCCCAGTATCACCCCCCTCCACACCCATTCTTCTAGAAGAGTATTAGGTTACGGGAGTCATGCCATGAGTGTCTTGGTGACAATGAGGCTTTCCAAGTCCAGGTATGATAAGGCTCTTGTAAATCAGAGTCTACTTTCTTCTCTGTGACATACCTTCCTTAATCTCAAGGTCAAATCTCATTGTGCAAATAGCCATGGAGAAGTTCTCAAGATACAGCAGCATGACCAAGGTGGCCCATTCTTTGGAAAAGTATAGAAGTCATAAACCATAATGACTCATAATATTATTAAAGTTTTATAAAACACACAATAGTAGGTGCTGTCAAACTGCTGCTGCTGCTGCTGCTAAGTCGCTTCAGTCGTGTCCGACTCTGTGAGACCCCATAGATGGCAGTCCGCCAGGCTCTGCCGTCCCTGGGATTCTCCAGGCAAACTAATCATCACCAAATATTCAAGAAATACATGCTGAATATCTCCTTTAAACTGAGGATGGTTTTAGGTCTGAATATTCTGAAATGGGGCTTTCCCGGTGGCAGTTAGTGGCAAAGAACCCACCTGCTAATGCAGCAGACATAAGAGTCGCGAGTTTGATCCCTGGGTTGGGAAGGTCCCTTGGAGGAGGGCACAGCAGCCCACTCTAGGATTTTTGCCTGGAGAATCCCAATAGACAGAGGAGTCTGGGGGGGCTACAGTCCATGGGGTCACAAAGAGTCAGACATGACTGAAGCGACTTAGCTCACACGCACATTCTGAAAAGAGTAGCACATAGCCACTGTCGCATGGGGTCTGAGTGGTGGAGGGCATGTACACATGAAGACACAGGAGGGGCAAGATAACAATGAGTAATGCACTAAGGAGGGCAGAAGTGGGCATTCATCTCCAAAGGGGATTTCCGAAGAGGAGCCATCTGCCCCAAGTCTTCATAAGTGAGTTCATAGACAGATCAGGGGATGGGAAGAGCCTGGGTTCAAGGCGCAAGCATGGACAACCCTGTGGGTCTTGGGAGACTGGAGGTACTGTGAGGGAGCAGTGGAGACAGGGCTGGTAGAGCAGGTAGGGGCCACACTTGGAGCATCTCATGTGCTCTGCTCTGGAGCTCGTACTTGAACTTGGTGGGGAGAAAGAGCTGGAAAGGGTTTTAAGCAGAGTATGGTCTTGGCGGATGTGCCATCGTTTGTGTAGTTGATCAATTATTTCTGGCTTTCCTTTCTGGGTCCCTGGTGGCACTGCATCTCCTGGTCTCTCTGTCATTGGATGGGATCATATGAATGGCTCCGGCCATCAAGACATAAGTGGAAGTGACATATGTCATTTCTGGGTCAAGTGTCTAATTGCTGGTGTAAGACCCCGTCAAGTTCTCTTTCCCTCCACCATGGTAACTGTCAGCGTTCCAGACGGCAGCCTCTCCACCTGCCTCAGGGTGGGGCAGAACCCTTGGAAGCCCCACGCTGGGTACGTAACATGAAAAAGCAACAGACCACTGCTCATTATAAGCCAATGAGACTGGGGATCTCTGGGCACCATGGAATATCTTAGCCTGTCCTGATGAATAGAGCTGACTAGTCATCCATCCCCCAAGTGGGGGGGGGGTATGGTAGGATGCTGGCAGAGAAGGTCTGGGTGCTGGGCCTGCTACCCATGCCAATGAAGGACATGGAGGCCTAGGGCCCCTCAGACCAGCAGCCCATAAACAGGCCATTGCCCACAGAAGCAGTACTGTTGACTGCCCTTCTCACCCAACCCCTCAGTTAATGCCTGGAGAAGTGTGAAATTCTGGATATGATGATCAAAAGGGAAAAGTGAAAGCCCTGAGAAATGACACTCATGAAAACTAACACATGAACTATGAAAGTGTAAATCTCTTCTCAGCTAAAAAATAAATGGCACAGACAAATTTTGGAAAATGTGATTGAAGAAAAAGGACAACAGAAAACAAAATATAATGGCAAGATGGCAAAATATAGCAGAAAGAATACGGACCGCAGAGTTGCAGACCTGAGGTCAGACTCCACTTTGGATAGTTACAATATAACCTCCCAACACTCATTCTTCCATTTGTTTTTCATTCAGTCAATATGAAGTGCCTACCTTGTGCCAAGTACCATGCTAAGGGTCCGGCCCCGTGCCTTTAAGCCCTTCAAACACCGGACTCTGCCTACATGGAAGTTACCATCCACTGGGGTACCCAGTCGAGAATGTGGTTTCCTCACCTGTTTAGCCGGAAACCACCCACCTGCCACGTGTTGCAAGCAGCTCGATTATTGAATAAGCCACCTTGCTGTGTGCACAGCAGGCCAGAGATGTTAAACGGAAGATGACTAAGATTATGAAAATCCCAGAGACCAGTAATAGACCAACAGGAGATTGTAAGGGAAGAAATAAATCTCCGTTCAATAATCACTGGAGAGTCATGCATTATTTAAAGTCTGCAAAGAGGCAATTTGTAACATGCAAAGTTTCAATAGAAACCAAAAGGGAATTATTGCTCCATATTCTTAAGTGCAAACACTTTTTCCTGAGCCCTTGCGTGGGAGTCTAAATGTTCTGTTATAGATTAGGTAGCCCTAACACATGGCAGACAGACAAGTGTTGGGAACCAGGGGTTTGAGATGGTCAAGTAGCTCACCGGGCACTGGCTCTCTGGCCTCGTGGCCTGGCATACCTGGGCTACCTGGTAATGCCCAGAGCTCCCTGCCTCCTCACTCCCCCACCTTTGGGTTTCAGTTAGTCAGTTCAGTCACTCAGTCATGTCTGACTCTTTGTGACCCCATGGACTGCAGCATGCCAGGCTTCCCTGTCTATCGCCAACTCCTGGAGCTTGCTCAAACTCATGTCCATGGAGTCGGTGATGCCATCCAACCATCTCATCCTCTGTCGTCCCCTTCTCCTCCTGCCCTCAATCTTTCCCAGCATCAGGGTCTTTACCAATGAGTCAGTTCTTCACATCAGGTGGCCAAAGTATTGCAGTTTCAGTTTCAGCACCAGTACTTCCAATGAATATTCAGGACTGATTGCCTTTAGGATGGACTGGTTGGTTCTCCTTGCAGTCCAAGGGACTCTCAAAACTTTGGGTTTGGTAAGACACTTTTGGGGAACTCCTGGAGTCATGAATGTGCTCAGTCACTCAGTCATGTCCAACTGTGTGACCCCATGGATTATAGCCCACCAGGCTCCTCTGTCCATGGGATTCTCTAGGCAAGAGTACCGGAGTGGGTTGCCATTTCCTTCTCCAGAGGATCTTCTTGGACCCAGACCCAGGGATCACATCTTATATGTCTCCTGCATTGGCAGGCAGATTCTTTACCATTAGTGCCACCTGGGAAGACCCAAACCCCTTATTAAGCAAAGCCAAAAACTAAGCAGTGCTCCATGGGATCACCTAGGATGCACATTTAAATGCTTATTCCCAGGCTTCCCACATGGGGATTTCGAGAATAGTGTGTGATGGGCAATGGAAGCTATTACTTTACCAGCTCTGTCAAGGCTTCTGATGAATGGCCGGCACTGGGAACCCCTGCTTTACATGGGGTCTGGATGAAGCAGGGTGGGTTCCTAAGATGGGTTGCTGACTCACCAGTGGTCATCTTTATTTTCTCCACTGTTCACAGTCTCTCTTCCCAGAGAATGATTTCATCCCACATTCCCTGCCCTTTTCCTTGCCTCTGACAAGGGAAGAGGGAAGGAAGAAGAGCTCTGATTCACTGAGTGCCCAGTACAATCCAGGGCTAAGGACTCTCCATGTGTTATCACATTTAACCCTCAGCATACAGTGATGTCTAGTGATGTTTTGGAATGAAGATATTGAGGATGTGAGAGAATCAAAGTAACTGGCTTTTACGGGCATCCATGAGTTGGAATTCAGGATTTTATGACTCCCCAAGGCAGGCTTTTTCTACTAGGGGCTGTGAGTGACAGAGCAGACTTGCATTTCAGATTGGTTCCTCTGGCGATTTGGGGAAGAAAAGGTCAGGACTTGAAGCAAGGGAATAGTCAATAGAATCTTGTACTAAGGAAGAAGGAGGTGACCTGCTTGCCCCCATTTAATTCTCACAGTGGCCCTCTTGAAAAGTGAGTGTTAGTAGTTCAGTCATGTCCTACTCTTTGTGACTCCATGGACTGTAGCCTGCCAGGCTCCCCTTTCCATGGAATTCTCCAGGCAAGAATATTGCAGTGGGTAGCCTTTCCCTTCTTCAGGGCATCTTCCTGACTCAGAGATTGAACCCGGCTCTCCCACATTGCAGGCAGATTCTTCACCATGTGATCATTACCCAATGATCCTCTATGATCCTCCTCATCTTACAGGTGAGAAAAGTGATGGCTCTCAAAGTTGAGTGGTCTACTGATGGGCACAAGCTGGCATATGGTGGCCCAGGTAGTCTGGATGCTAAGCCTAAAGATCTCAGTCATGATACTGCATATTAACCAAAATGGTTACTTTCTTTTGGCTTGGAGAAGAGACAGAAGGGTTTAATGATATTTAAGACTGAGAACTGCCATGACTCAGTGACTGGTGAGATGGGGCCGGTGAGGGAGAGGAAGGAGTCAAGGGTGATGGCTTGGATTCTGGTTGGATAACCAATGGACCAAGCCTCCTTCACCTGTGGATGGGAATACAGGATGAGGGGAAGGTTTGGGGACAAAGTGGGAGGTAATGAATTAAGTTTGGGGCATGTTGGTTTTAGTATGCCTGTGGGATTTTGAAGCCAAATTGCATGGATTCAAGAAATAATCAGAATTCATCCATCCATTTAAGAAACATTTATTCAGTGTTTAATTTGACAGTGTTATATACCAGATCCTGATCATGCATTGGCCAGGTGGCCCAGCATAATTTCCAGACTAAAGCCTGCTTTACCATGTCTATTTCCTTTTAAACAATCTTTTATTAAAAAAAATATTTATTTATTTATTCATTTGACTTCACCAGGTCTTAGTTGTGACATGTGGGATCTCGTTTTCTGACCAGGGATTGAACCCAGGCCCCCTATATGGGAAGGTGGACACTTAGCCACTGGGCCACCAGGGAAGTCCCTCACCGTGTTTATTTCTGATATCTTCTCTGGTATTCTCTCGTTATTTTCTTCAAAATTTCCACTCATATCAGGCATATCAATCATATGACAGCATCTGTGGTTAGGTGACATTTCCACCACTCATAGCCACAGGTACATGACTGCCATTGTGTGGCAGGCACCTTTGTGCTAACTCGAGGTCTTCATGTGACAGGGGAGCCATCAGGGAAGACTTGGAAATTCTTGTCTCTTTGGGCCATCATTTCTTAAGGGTCTTCTCCTGCCTGGCCCAGTGCCAGAGATGAGGAAGGTGAGGTGCCAGGACTTCTGGAGCTCAGCCTGCGGAGGGGAAGGAATCACCCTCTGATAAGGGGAGGAGATGGGTTGCCTTGCAAAGACACTGTGAGGGGAGGTTGAGGTTGATCAAGACAAACCTGCAAACCCACTGATGTTGCTTCTGATTGTGCCTGAAACTGATGAGTATCACGGTGTGGTGAGGTGCAGCCACACCCACAGGCTGTGTGATGCTGGGCAGGTTGCTTTGTTTCTCTGAGTCTCACTTCCCATCTGTATGTGAATATGACAGCTACGTTGTCGGGATAGCATGGGGATTCCACAGCAAACTCTGCAAAGTACTTGGCACATAGTAGGTCCTCTCTTCCTGTCAATCATCGAGGGGTTCTTGACTAGCAACAGCATCCTATTTCAGTTATAGTTATGAATTCACTTGCTCTTCTATAAGTTTCTATAGGTATGTATGTGGGTGATGTGTTTTGTATGGATATGGTAAATCTATATTAGATTACATACGTTTTTATCTCCTGCAAAAGAAGAATGCATTTGGTTTACATTGGTGTAATATGTGTTTTTTTTTCATTTCTGGGGGCCCCACGGCTTGTGGGATCTTAGCTTCCTAACCAGGGATCGAACCTGGACCCTTGGCAGTGCAAGTGTGGTGTCTTAACCACTGGATCACCGGGCAATCCCCATGATTTTCTAATATAAATATACAACATGGTTCTATTCCTCAACGTTTTACATTTCTGTTGAAAGTAGTATAACTGCAAGGAAGTTTCTAAGTGTTACCTATATTCCTGGACATTAACATACCTTACTGAATCTTATCTTTGTCTGTACTCATGGATAGCTATATTTTCCTGTAGTTACATCATGGTCTGACCCTTGTTTTGTATTTTTCGCATTGAGCATTTTCAAAAGTGCTTGTGTGTGTGTGTGTGTGTGTGTATTCTGCTTTAACACCTTTGAAATGGTAAGTTGTGAGAGTTTCATAATATTCCATTGCATGGATAGTCAATTAGTTAAGAAGGTACTTCTCAATGGTTTATATTTCAGTGTTGGCCTGTGACCATTTCTGAATAAAATAAGATATGATCTGGGGATGGAATCTTTTCTGGGATAATGGCTGTGTCCTTTGGGCACATGGAGGGATCTTTTTTCTTCCTAAGTGAAGGTTTAATCTCTCAGTTTGAGACTTCTGCTAAAGGATTGGGGTTTGATTTCAGAACTCAAGTCTGCTTCTTCTCTTCTAGACCATGTGGGTAGACATCCTATTTAAGAAGCAAAAGTAACAATACCAACTGGTTCTTATTTAAACAAGAAGAGAGATGATTAGGGGGAAGGGATAAATTAGGAGACTGAGATGAACATAACACACTAAAATATATAATAAAATATATAGAATATATAATCAACAAAGACCTACAGTGGTGCAGGGAACTCTACTCAATATTTTTATAACCTATATGGGGAGAGCATCTGAAAAAGAATGGATATATGTATGGATAACTGAATCATTTTGCTGAATATCTGAAACTAACCCAACATTGTGAATCAATATAATATATATTTATATATACAATATAAAATAATATAAAATATTATATATATAATAATATAAATATTATATATTATTTTATATATTATAGATATTAAAATATTATATATAAAATTTTATATCCAATATAAAATAAAAATTAAATTGAAAAGGTACGAGAAGTGATTTATGACCTTTTACCCAAGGGACAGACTGTTAAGGGGACCACATGTGCATGTGCTAGTCGCTCACTCATGTCCAACTCTTTGTGACCCCCTGGACTGTAGCCCGCCAGGCCATCCCCTTCTCCAGGTAGGGGAACATATAGGTGAGGATAATAGAAATAACAAGCTATCTTTACTGAGTACTAAGTAAGTGTCAGGAGCTGGTCTAAGTTCAGTGCACTCTTACCACAACCTGATGAGTTAGATATACTTCTCATCCCTGTTCTGCCAAAAACAGAGTTAAATCAGAGAAGTCAACTGACATGGTCAAGTTCACACAATCAGGAAGTGGATTTCCAAGACCACAGGTCTAGCTTAAAATCCCAGTGGTGCTATTGGTAAACTGGATGTCCTTCAATAAACCAGTTGGCCGCTCTGATCCTTAACTTCTCATTGTCAAGTGGGAGCTGCAAGTCCCATTTCAAAGGATACAGGTTAGCATTAAGCAAGATGACCTTCTTTAGGAGGATTTACATAGCAGTTTATCCAGTACCTACCATGAGATATGTGCTTGATAACGACACCAGCCCCCTTTGCTCACCTCCCCCCGGTGCTGGAATCTCAGTCCTCTGCCCAGCCTTCACCTCTGGTCCCAGAAAGATAACTCTGTTTACAATGGAAACGTTTGTGGTTCTCAATTGTCTTCTTCTTTTGGCTTGTGAGCTCATTTTTTTCTTGGGAATATTGGCAACCCTTTTGGGCAATGCTTGCGGTAAGAGGCCAGATCCCTGCTTTCCAATTTCAATGAATTCAGTGAGCAGGGGAACGTGAGCCTTAGGGTGGGAGCCCCAGGCATCAGAGAACATTTCCCCAAGACAATGCTCAGGTCAGGTTTTAACCCTTTGCTGGTTGGGAGGGACAGCTTTCGGAGGGCACACTCCTTACACTGTAAAGCCCTGGAGGTTCAGACAGGGCAGGAGAGGAGGTGACTCAACAGTCAGTGACTCCATCTGCTTGCCTCAGCCTCCTCTAAGCACAGGACTCCTGCATGCTGTGATTTTACTCCTGAGGATACCTAGACCAGAGGGTTGAGTCTCCATAGGTTTTTCTCGAAGCTATGACTGGGAAAAAGTAAAACCAGCATTCTTAATATTTCCCCTTTTCTTTTATATTTTTCGCTACTGTGCTGGGCTGCCTCCTGTGCAGACTAAAGCCGCCTTGACTTTCCACCCTCCTCTCCAGTTCAAAACAGCACCTCACCTTCAGAAGTTTCTCCTGGCTTTTTAGTCTTTCCTTTCTAATTCTTTTGGGTTCCTTTGGAGAAGTTCTTGGGTAGGAGATGAGCAGCTGTGCTTGTACTGAATCATGATTAGAATTAGAACCTAAATGAAACCTCTGTTTTCCATCCGTTTTAGCATTACATATCTATAGCCCATTTCATGAGGTCTTAACCTTCAAATACACACAGACACACAGACACACACACATACACACAGACACACAGATACACACACATACACACATACGTAGCAGATCACTCTCCAGGCATTGCCAGGCTCAGGGAGAGGTGTGTTAGGAGAAGCTGGCAGACACAGTTTTTGCCCACCCTCTGCCATGGACTCCTCCTTTTTCTTGCCTGGAAAATCCCATGGATGGAGGAGCCTGGTGGGCTGCAGTCCATGGGGTCGCTAAGAGTAGGACACGACTGAGCAACTTCACTTTCACTTTTCACTTCCATGCATTGGAGAAGGAAATGGCAACCCACTCCAGTGTTCTTGCCTGGAGAATCCTAGGGACAGAGGAGCCTGGTGGGCTGCCATCTATGGGGTCACACAGAGTCGGACACGACTGAAGCGACTTAACAGCAGCAGCAGACTTGCCTATGACCTGATCTTTTGGGGCTCTGATGTTCAGATTTCTCTTTGATGCTACGAGATGCCCCAGTATCCTTCTGATACCTTTCCTCTTTTCTTTTTTTTTAAATTATTTATTTATTTGGCTGTACTGAGTCTTAGTTGCAGCACATGGACTCTTTCCTTGTAGCGCATGGACTCTCTAGTTGTGGCATGCAGGATCCAGAATGCACAGGTCAATAGATGCAGTGTGGGCTTAGTTGCTCTGTGGCATGTGGGATCTTAGTTCCCCCCCCAGGGATCAAATTCATGTCCCCTGCATTGTGAAGCAAATTCTTAACCACTGGGCCACCAGGGAAGTCCCCTATTTTCTTAAGATACTCACTTATGCATTTAACACATATTTATGGAGCTTCCACTATTTGCCAAGGACTGTGCTGAGTGAAAAGTTGAATTGGCTTTATTTCCATCGCTTACAATCAACAGTGCCTTAGCTAAGACACCCGGGTATAATTAAGGTTTATTCTACAGGTACAAATGTAGGGGACAAGGGGACATAAAGTGAACCTAAACTAAGAATCATAGCCATGAAGGGTGGACCTAGTAAATATACCCTTGTCTGGGCTCTTTCCACTGCACTTCTGCCTTGGGGAGTTAATTGTCAAACTTTCTCTGCATTCTGCTAAGAACAGAAGGTGAATGTGCTACAGTGTATTATATCCCAAGGGGGAGGTTATCAACCTCCTGGGTAATGTTGAGGCATTTGATGATATCCTTAACTGTTACAGCAGTACAACATGATAATTATAAACATGAATTTTGGGAACTAACAAATGGTTCAAATCCTTGCTTTACCACTTCCTGGATAGATGACCTTGATTAATTATCTTTCTGAGTCTCAGTATCCTTCTCTGTAAAGCGGGAATCATTAGAATTATAACAATTGTGTTTGTCATGAAGCTTTACTGAGATAACAGTGCATGTGAACACTGAGCGCTACATGCCTGGCATAGAGGAAGCACTTCAGTTCAGTTGTTCAGTCGTGTCTGACTCTTTAGCACCCCATGGGCTACAGCACTCCAGGCTTCCCTGTCCATCACCTACTCCCGGAGCTTACTCAAACTCATGTCCATAGAGTCAGTGATGCCATCCAACCATCTCATCCTCTGTTCTCCCCTTCTTCTCCCAACCTCATTTCAGTTCAGTTCAGTCACTCAGTCGTGTCCGACTCTTTGCAACCTCATGAATCGCAGCACGCCAGGCCTCCCTGTCCATCACCAACTCCCGGAGTTCACTCGACTCACGTCAATTGAGTCAGTGATGCCACCCAGCCATCTCATCCTCTGTCTTCCCCTGCTCCTCCTGCCCCTAATCCCTCCCAGCATCAGTCTTTTCCAATGAGTCAACTCTTCGCATGAGGTGGCCAAAGTACTGGAGTTTCAGCTTTAGCATCATTCCTTCCAAAGAAATCCCAGGGCTGGTCTCCTTTAGGATGGACTGGTTGGATCTCCTTGGAGTCCAAGGGACGCTCAAGAGTCCTCTCCAACACCACAGTTCAAAAGTATCAATTCTTTGGTGCTCAGCTTTCTTTATAGTCCAAGTCTCACATCCATACATGGCTACTGGAAAAACCATAGCTTTGATTAGACAGACCTTTGTAGGCAAAGTAACATGTCTGCTTTTTAGTATGCACTTTAGGTTGGTCACAGCTTTTCTTTCAAGGAGCAAGCATCTTTTAATTTCATGGTTTTAGTCACCATCTTCAGTGAGTTTGGAGTCCAAGAAAATAAAGTCTGCCACTGTGTCCATTGTTTCCCCATCTATTTGCCATGAAGTGATGGGACCGGATGCCATGATCTTAGTTTTCTGAATGTTGAGTTTTAAGCCAACTTTTTCACTCTCCTCTTTCACTTTCATCAAGAGGCTCTTTAGTTCTTCACTTTCTGCCATAAGAGTGGTGTCATCTGCATATCTGAGGTTATTGATATTTCTCTCAGCAATCTTGATTCTAGTATGTGCTTCATCCAGCCTGGCATTTCTCATGATGTACTCTGAATATAAATTAAATAAGCAGAGTGACAATATATAGCCTTGACTTCTTTCCAAATTGGGAAAAGCTCAACTGGAATTCCATCACCTCCACTAGCTTTGTTCATAGTGATGCTTTCTAAGGCTCACTTGACTTTGCATTCCAGGATGTCTGGCTCTAGGTGAGTGATCACACCATCATGATTATATGGGTCATGAAAATCTTTTTTGTATTTTCTTTCTGTAAGAAGCAGAAAATCTTCTTAATATTTTCTGCTTCTGTTAGGTCCATACCATTTCTGTCCTTTATTGAGCCCATCTTTGCATGAAATGTTCCCTTGGTATCTCTGATTTTCTTGAAGAGACCTCTAGTCTTTCCTATTCTACTGTTTTCCTCTATTTCTTTAAACTGACCACTGAAGAAGGCTTTCTTGTCTCTCCTTGCTATTCTCTGGAACTCTGCATTTAAATGAGTATAAATTTCCTTTTCTCCTTTGGCTTTTGCATCTTTTCTTTCCCCAGCTATTTGTAAAGCCTCCTCAGACAACCATTTTGCCTTTTTGCATTTCATTTCCTTGGGGATGGTCTCGATCACTGCCTCCTGTACAATGTCACGAAACTCTGTCCATAGTTCTTCAGGCACTCTATCAGGTCTAATCCCTTGAATCTATTTGTCACTTCTACTGTATAATCATAAGGGATTTGACTTAGCTCATACCTGATTGGCCTAGGTTTTCCCTACTTTCTTCAACTTAAGTCTGAATTTGGCAATAGGAATTCATGATTTGAGCCACAGTCAGCTCCTGATCTTGTTTTTGCCAACTGTATAGAGCTTCTCCATCTTTGGCTGCAAAGAATATAATCAATCTGATTTCGGTATTGACCATCTGGTGATGTTCATGTATAGAGTCTTCTCTAGTGTTGTTGGAAGAGGGTGTTTGCTATGGCCAGTTCATTCTCTTGGCAAAACTCTATTAGCCTTTGCCCTGCTTCATTTTGTACTCCAAGGCCAAATTTGCCTGTTACTCCAGGTGTTTCTTGACTTCCTACTTTTGCATTCCAGTCCCCTATAATGAAAAGGACACCTTTTTTGGGTGTTAGTTCTAGAAGATATTGTAGGTCTTCATAGAACTGTTCAACTTCACCTTCTTTAGCATTACTGGTCAGTGCATAGGCTTGGATTACTGTGATACTGAATGATTTGCCTTGGAAACAAACAGAGATCATTCTGTCATTTTGAGATTGCATCCAAGTACTGCATTTCAGACTGTTTTGTTGACTATGATGGCTACTCCATTTCTTCTAAGGGATTCTTGCCGACAATAATAGATATAATGGTCATCTGAGTTAAATTCACCCATTCCAGTCCATTTTAGTTCGCTGATTCCTAAAATGTCAATGTTCACTCTTGCTATCTCCTGCTTGACCACTTCCAATTTGCCTTGATTCATGGACCTAACATTTCAGGTTTCTATGCAATATTGCCCTTACAGAATCAGACCTTGCTTCTATCACCAGTCATATCCACACCTGGATGTTGTTTTTGCTTTGGCTCTGTCTCTTCATTCTTTCTGGAATTATTTCTCCACCGAACTCCGTAGCATACTGAAATCTGATTGATTATATTCTTTGCAGCCAAAGATGGAGAAGTCCTAAACTGTCAGCAAAAAGAAGATCAGGAGCTGACTGTGGCTCAGATCATTAATTCCTTATTGCCAAATTCAGACTTAAATTGAAGAAAGTAGGGAAAACCACTAGACCATTCAGGTATGACCTAAATCAAATCCCTTATGATTATACAGTGGAAGGGAGAAATAGATTTAAGGGACTAGATCTGATAGACAGAGTGCATGATGAATTATGGATGGAGGTTCGTGACATTGCACAGAGACAGGGAGCAAGACCAGCCCAAAGAAAATGAAATGCAAAAAGCAAAATGGCTGTTTGAGGAGGCCTTACAAATAGCTGTGAAAAGAAGAGATGTGAAAAGCAAAGGAGAAAAGGAAAGATATACCGATTTGAATGCAGAGTTCCAGAGAATAGCAAGGAGAGATAAGAAAGCCTTCCTCAGGGATCAGTGCAAAGAAATAAAGGAAAACAGTAGAATGGGAAAGACTAGAGATCGTGTCAAGAAAATTAGAGATACCAAGGTTGCATTTCATGCAAAGATGGGATCGATAAAGGATAGAAATGGTATAGACCTAAAAGAAGCAGAAGATATTAAGAAGAGGTGGCAAGAATACACAGAAGAACTGTACAAAAAAGATCTTCATGACCCAGATAATCACGATGGTGTGATCACTGACTTAGAGCCAGACATCCTGGAATGTGAAGTCAAGTGGGCCTTAGAAAGCATCACTATGAACAAAGCTAGTGGAGGTGATGGAATTCCAGTTGAGCTCTTTCAAATCCTGAAAGACGATGCTGTGAAAGTGCTGCACTCAATATTCCAGCAAATTTGGAAAACTCAGCAGTGGCCACAGGACTGGAAAAGGTCAGTTTGCATTCCAATCCCAAAGAAAGGCAATGCTAAAGAATGCTCAAACTACCGCACAATTGCACTCATCTCACATGCTGGTAAAGTAATGCTCAAAATTCTTCAAGCCAGGCTTCAACAGTATGTGAACCGTGAAGTTCCAGATGTTCAAGCTGGATTTAGAAAAGGCAGAGGAACCAGAGATCAAATTGCCAACATCCAGTGGCTCATCGAGAAAGCAAAAGAGTTCCAGAAAAACATCTATTTCTGCTTTACTGACTATGCCAAAGCCTTTGACTGTGTGGATCACAACAAACTGTGGAAAATTCTGAAAGAGATGGGAATACCAGACCACCTGACCTGCCTCTTGAGAAATCTGTATGCAGGTCAGGAAGCAACAGTTAGAACTGGGCATGGAACAACAGACTGGTTCCAAATAGGAAAAGGAGTACATCAAGGCTGTATATTGTCACCCTGCTTATTTAACTTATATGCAGAGTACATCATGAGAAACACTGGGCTGGAAGAACCACAAGCTAGAATTAAGATTGCTGGGAGAAATATCAATAACCTCAGATATGCAGATGACACCACCCTTATGGCAGAAAGTGAAAAAGAACTAAAGAGCCTCTTGAGGAGAGTGAAAAAGTTGGCTTAAAGCTCAACATTCAGAAAACTAAGATCATGGCATCTGGTCCCATCACTTCATGGCAAATAGATGGGGAAACAATGGAAACAGTGGCAGACTTTATTTTTAGGGGCTGCAAACTCACTGAAGATGGTGACTGCAACCATGAAATTAAAAGATGCTTACTCCTTGGGAGAAAAGTTATGACCAACCTAGACAGCATATTAAAAAGCAGAGATATTACTTTGCCAACAAAGGTCCATCTAGTCAAGGCTATGGTTTTTCCAGTGGTCGTGTATGGATGTGAGAGTTGGACTGTGAAGAAAGCTGAGTGCCGAAGAATTGATGCTTTTGAACTGTGATGTTGGAGAAGACTCTTGAGAGTCCCTTGGACTGCAAGATCCAACCAATCCATCCTAAAGGAGATCAGTCCTGAGTGTTCATTGGAAGGACTGATGTTGAAGCTGAAACTCCAATACTTTGGTCACCTGATGTGAGGAGCTGACTCATTTGAAAAGACTTTGATGCTGGGGAAGATTGAAGTTGGGAGGAGAAGGGGACGACAGAGGATGAGATGGTTGGATGGCATCACTGACTCAGTGGACATGAGTTTGGGTAAATTCTGGGAGTTGGTGATGGACAAGGAAGCCTGGCATGCTGTAGTCCATGGGGGTCGCAAAGAGTCAGACCCGACTGAGCGACTGAACTGAACTGAACTGTGGGGTCTCTGGGTCCTGGTGCACACAAGGTTTGTTTGAGCCTTCCGAATGTCTCTGGTAGGTATGGGGTTTGTTTCTGAATGCAATTTTGCCCCACCTACCATCTTGCTGGGGTGTCTCCTTTGCCCTTGGACATGGGGTATCTTTTTTAGTGGGATCCTACATTCTCTTGTCGATTGTTCAACGGTGAGTTGTAATTTTGGAGTTCTCACAGAAGATGAATGCACATCTGTGCCTTCTACTGTGTCATCTTGGAGTCTTCTGAGTCCATCTTGGAGTAAGTACTTGGTGATGACCGTTTTTAAGATGATGGTGATGTGATGTTGATGACCATGACCAACGCCAAGTTATTCATCTTGGCAGATGCACTGTGGCCTCCAAGTGATTAATATTAAGCAATTCTATTCAACAAGTAGCCTGTCTGGTTTCCTGGCAGCTAGATATTAGGGCCGTGAAGAAGACGGTATTGATGTGTGCTGTTGGGTGGGAGCTGCTGGTCCTGAGTGTCTTCATGTTGTCCATGTAAGTTTGCCTTCGCTATCATTCATGGTGAAGACCTCTGGGGAGCTCCAACCCACTAGGGTGATCAAGCCTTGGAGAGCATCCAGAGTGACTTTGCAGAAAAGATTTCAAAGACCCTCTGCAGCTCAGCAGAGTCAGAATTAGTGGTGCTGTAGATGAGGCAGAGACCCCAGTCAGACTCCTACAGTCTCACCAAAGTATGTTTCTTTCATCCAACAGTAGAATCTCCCAGCCCAGTGGGTTCATTTTGGAAGTGAATCCAGTGGGTAGGTCTTGTCTGCCATGCAGTTGCTATTATTGAATAAAATTGCCACAATGATGGTAAGTCAACTTCTCATCTTCTTTGGTGCCACTTCATGGTACCGAGGATGGGAGTACCAGGAGGGAGTCCCCACCTGAGGAGTGAGGCAAAACCCAAGCCTGGAGGTCAATCCCTAGGAGATCCCAGGACAGACAAATCATTGGATGTCTGTAAGGGGGCTGTGAATGAGAACTGTCCCTCAGCCTGGACCACAATGCCACAAACCCTTTAAAGATGGCTACAAAGGGAATTTTTTAAATCTCAAGGTTATTATATAATTTTAAAAGTTTAATATCATGTACAATAAAACCATAGATTATTAATATTTAAATGCTGACCATTTTCCTTTTAAAGTATCTAGGAGAGAGAGAATGAGAGAGAGAGAGAGGAGGAGAGAGAGAAAGAGGCAAAGATAGAGACCAAAGCAGGGAGAGAGAAAGCTTTCAAATATCATTTAACGCCTAAATGTCACAGGCTTAAAAAATTCAACAGAATTCTCATGAATTCTTTCCCACAGGGGGCTACCCTTTAAACAATGACCTTTCAAAAACCCCAAGCAAACAAACAGCCCTGATTCTGATGACGTGTGTTCTTTTTCAGCCTGGACATTCTGCTGTTGACAGGATGAATTTCATCAACCCAAATGGGCAGTGTTCGGGGTGGTAGATCATGGGATCTAACAGATTCTTGTGAACTACATCTGTCTGGAGTAATTGAGTTCCTGGTTCTTTCAAGATAAGATGATTTAAATAATTGTCTTTCCCTCTGGTTGTAAAAATTCCATCCTGCCCTTCTAGCTATTGTGATTTATCTGAAGACTCTAGGGGGAGGCAGGGTTGGAGTCCAGAGTAAGCCATAGGAAAATATATTAATTACATTGCAGGTGTCACTTCCCCAAAGATCTCAAAAAATGGCTCAAAAGGCAGTGTTTTGCTGTGAAAAAAAAGATAAAAAGGCATGGTACTTGAAAATCTGAAGGCCTGGCTTGCTTTGGCATCACTAATAAGCTCCCAGAGGGAGCTACAGAGTGGCCAGACAGAGAAGTCTTTCAGGTAATTGCAGATCTTTTCAAGGCTACTGGAGATAGTAACCCTATTGAGAAAACAAGTAGTAAGAACGCTGCTTAAAATAAGAACTTTGGACAGTTGCAGGGACTTCCCTCGTGGTCCAGTGGTTAAGAATCCAACTTGCCATGCGGTGAACTCAAGTTCAATCCCTGGTCAGGGAACTAAGAGCCCACATTCTGCAAAGTAATTCAGCTGACATGCCACAACTACCGAGCCCATGCCCCCCGGAACCAGTGCCCACAATGAAAGATCCCACGTGCCGCAACCAGCATCCTACACAACCAAAAATCAAACAAATATTAAAAAAAAAATTGCATACTCAGAGACTGATTAATCTCTATAATTAATATTAAATATGTTTATATATGGAAGTGACCTTCCCAACTCAGACCGGTGTAGAATCAGACCACTTTGTGCCAAGTTCAGCAGATCCTACAAATTTACACACAGAAATCCTTTTCCTAGCTAAGGGGTTCACAAGCTGCTGTTTAGGAGGACTGGAACTTAAGTATCTGAATTTTGCTCTGTATGGTATGATTACAATTCTATTCTCAGTCCTTTGCCAATCCTCAAATACAGCAACCCTTTCAGGTATTAAGAGAAAGGTAAGCTCTGTAAATAGTTGTCCCTACCGTCTTCCATTCCTTTCTTCCATCCTCTCTTGAACCCATTCTAATAAACTTTCAAAGCCCCCAGGAATCAGTGATAAATCCAGTGGCCAAGTCTCATGCTCTCTGAACTTTCAAAAGCATTGACTTGGTAGATCACCCCCTTCCTTCCTGAAATACTTTCTCCGCTTAGCTTCCAGGGACCACAGTCTCCTGGTTTTTCTATTGCTGCCCCACCCCACCCGCTTCCCCCATTCCTCCTTAGTGTGCTTTCCTGGTTTCTTTTAACCTTCTTGACATTTAAACTGCGGAGAATGCCGGGGCTCAGCCAATAGACCTTGTCTCTGCTTTGCCTACATCCAGTCCTTGGTGATTGAATCCGATGTAATGGTTTTAACAACCATCTCTAGGTTGATGCATAAGAAATCACTGTTTTAGGCCTTACCTGGTGGTCCAGTGGTTAAGACTCGGTGCTTCCAATGTAAGGGATGCGGGTTCAATACCTGGTCAGGGAACTAAGATCCCACATGTCATGCAGCCAAATAGTAGCAAATAAATAAAAGTAGCAAAAAACTGTTTAAAAATAATAATAAATCTATAGTTCAATAAAATAAATCACCATTTTATAGGTCCAAGTGGTTGAATATTGATACTTCCATATCATTGAACCTGATAACTCCCATCACCACCCATGAACTCCAGATATCGTTACCTATCTGTGTATGGGGCTTGATAGTTTCTGTAAATGTCCAAGATACATTATAAGCGTAACACTCTTGCTTACTTCTGTTAAGGACAATTCCACTGTTTTGAGTTGTTCAGCTAAAAATCCTTGAGTCCTTTGTTCCTCTGACAACCAACAACGAATCCACCTGCAAATCCTTTTGATCGAACTTCAAAATATACCCAACGCTGACAACATCTGTCGTCCCCTCCACAAGCTGGCTCAGGGTGTTACAATCTCTCACCTGGCTCATGCTATGTTTTCTAAGTGGTATCCTTGCCCTTTCCTTGCCTGCTATAGAAGCATGGGAACTCTTGTTAAAACACAATTTTGATCATGTCAATTCTTTGCTCAAAACCTCTGACTTAGAGTCAAAGTCCTTGCAATGGCTTCCCAGTCTCTGTAGAGACCTAGCTGCTGTTTTCTCCCTGGACTTAACCTTGAACCTCTCCCTCTCACCCTTTCCAGGCACACTGGTTCCTTGTTCTCCTGGACAAGCTTCTGCCTTAGGACCTTTGCACTGGTTAGTTTTTCTGCCTGGAATGCTTCTTCCCTGGATAGCTATATGGTTCACTGTATGGAAATAGAGATATTTCCACTACCTACTGCTATGTGTCTGTCTGTGTGCCAAGTGCTACGGATACAGTGACAGAAAAGCTATACAGTTCCTACCCTTGTGGAGCTTTTGCTTAATGGGGGAGACAGATACTAACCAAATAATCACACAAGCACGCATAAGTGGAGTTCAGATGAGTGCTGTAAAAGAGAGATACTCCTGCAATGAGAGCTTCACGGAAGACTTCTCAGAGGAGGTGATACCTGAGCAGGAAAGATGGAGACACATGGTTCTCTTGGTGTGTTGATTGGTGCAGATATGGGCATGTGACTCTTGCTGGGCCAATGACTGTTGCCAGGCCTCCATGCCCCGGGGGTTTTCTAACAGGATGTGGGAGAAAGTGATCCCTTTTCTGATAGGAGGCTGAGCCTTTGGCTGTGACCCAGAGCTGCTGGTGGCTACATCTTTGTGGTGGGAAAGATGATTCCTTTCCTGCTGGTAGAAAGAATCAAGACCACATTCGAAATAACTTAGATGGGCTGGATGGAGAGCTCTGACAGCTGGGGAGGCTGCTGGTCCAGTGTCCCCAAATACAGCTCTCTCCCTGGGTTATAGGGGACATTAAGCTAGTGGGGCAGCAGGAGAAGGGGACAACAGAAGATGAGATGGTTGGACGGCATCCCCAACTCGATGGACGTGAGTTTGGGCAAACTCTGGGAGTTGGTGATGGACAGGGAGGCCTGGCGTGTTGCAGTCCATGGGGTCGACAAGAGTCAGACATGACTGAGTGAACCGAACTAAAGTTAGTGGGGCATTTTTAGCAAGTTCAGTTTAGGAGTTTCTGTCCCTTGGGATGTGGGCATCCTGACAAATCCTTTTCTCTCCCTAAGAGGAACAGAGGGGCGAGACTCTGGGAGGAAGAGCCCAGCTTGACAAGATCTGGGGCCTCCTTCAGGTCCTCTCCTCCTCCTCGGCATCTGGGGTCTCTTCCTCACCAGGGCTAGGCCAGGAGGGAGGAAGGTCTGGCTTCTGGGGGATTTGAGGAAGGCCCTCACAATGAACATGGACAGAGCTGAACCAGGCTAGGCCTCAGTTGCTTTTTCAAGAGTTCTTACCTTTTCTAAAAGGGGCAGTTAAGGTCTAGAGAAAAAAAACTCTCTGAGCCCAAGATTAAATACTTATCACATCATCTGTGGGTACCAACCCGCAGTGAACAAATGAACCTCCCCGAGCCTATAGCCTGGCCTCAAGCCCACAGTGGGCCCTTCAACCCGCCTTCAACAAACCATCCATTGCCTACACTCTGGTGGGAAAAGGTTAAATAACTCCCACATCTGAATTTCACTCTAGATTTCCTCTGGGTGGGGGAGAACCTAATTACAAAAATGTCCCATGTTTCACTAGACATGGAGAGACATTAGAGGAAACCAAGATAATGGAGAAGTCTTTCCAAATAATCCATTTTAAAAAATTAGGGGTGGAATTGCAATGTACAGATTAACTTCCTTTTAAAATGGAGCTGAATTTCAAAAGTAGAAAGGAGAACCGAGCCAGTCAATTTTAGCAGAAGCTAAAGAAACACTGGGCTGGAAGTAGCAGAAGCTGGAATCAAGATTGCCGGGAGAAATACCAATAACCTCAGATATGCAGATGACACCATCCTTATGGCAGCAAGTGAAGAGGAACTAAAAAGCCTCTTGATGAAAGTGAAAGTGGAGAGTGAAAAAGTTGGCTTAAAACTCAACATTCATAAAACGAAGATCATGGCATCTGGTCCCATCACTTCATGGCAAATAGATGGGGAAACAGTGGCAGACTTTATTTTTTTGGGCTCCAAACTCACTGCAGATGGTGACTGCAGCCATGAAATTAAAAGACACTTACTCCTTGGACGCTTACTCCAACCTAGATAGCATATTCAAAAGCAGAGACATTACTTTGCCAACTAAGGTCCATCTAGTCAAGGCTATGGTTTTTCCAGTGGTCATGTATGGATGTGAGAGTTGGACTGTGAAGAAGGCTGAGCACCAAAGAACTGATGCTTTTGAACTGCGGTGTTGGAGAAGACTCTTGAGAGTCCCTTGGACTGCAAGGAGATCCCACCAGTCCATTTTGAAGGAGATCAGCCCTGGGATTTCTTTGGAAGGAATGATGCTAAAGCTGAAACTCCAGTACTTTGGCCACCTCATGTGAAGAGTTGACTCATTGGAAAAGACTCTGATGCTGGGAGGGACTGGGGGCAGGAGGAGAAGGGGACGACAGAGGATGAGATGGCTGGATGGCATCACTGACTCGATGGACGTGAGTCTGAGTGAACTCCGGGAGTTGGTGATGGACAGGGAGGCCTGGTGTGCTGCGATTCATGGGGTCGCAAAGAGTCAGACACGACTGAGCGACTGAACTGAACTGAACTGAAAGGATCTGAAAACAACATGAATATTCTGGATGCCATCTACAGCAGGAAATGGAGAGAAGTCTAAAAGCCAACAATTAATATTAGAGAAGTCACTTTTTAAAAATATGCAAGTATTTGAAACAAGAATATTTTGTCTTGTATTTTCCAAAAAAAAAAAAAAATACTTATCACAAAATGTTTCCTTTTTCTTTCTTATCTCTTACTGTAAACCCTTCCTGGTATAAAATGTGAGAAGCTCTAGGGTAAAAACCAAGTCTTTCTTTGTCTCCTCAGGTCATCAGTTCCCCTCCTTGGAGACAGTTTCTCATGAATCCTTGCAGAGGGATTTTATACAGACAAGTGACTACATAAATCTGAGTGTCTCTGTTTCCACACAGCTTCCTGCTATGCACACTCTTCTGTCTCTAACTCTTAGTACTTACTGTATATTGGATATTGTTTCATATAAGTGTGCAGTAAAGCTGCCTCATTCTTCTCATAAGTCCCAGAACATTCCATTGGGTAGAGGTAGATGTGCCTAACCATCTTCCCAATTAATGGATTATTTCCATTACCAACGTTTTCCTGAGTGTTCAAAAGGTGATACACATATCTTTCAGTCTGTGTACCAGGCTCTCTGTAGAGTAAATGGAAGATGTTTTCCCTTTAATTTTCATTTTGTCCTTTTCTGGATCTGCAATACACTCTCTTAGTCCAGAGAGAGGGTGTAATGAGAAGCAGATCATAGAACAAAATATGGGCAAAGTCAGAACCGGGGCTTCCCAGGTGGCACTAGAGGTAAAGAACCTGCCTGCCAATTCGGGAGATCCAAGAGATGGGGGTTGGACCCCTGGGTTAGAAAGATCCCCTGGAGAAGGGAATGGCAACCCACTCCAGTATTCTTGCCTGGAGAATTCCACGGATGGAGGAGCCTGGTGGGCTCCAGTCTGTGGGTTTGCAAAGATCAGACATGACTGAAGCACGCAGCACGCACACAAAGTCAGAATTAGAACTCAGACACTGGATCTCCTCGTCCACCCAGCATGGCCCTGCCCACCTCCATGTGCCCACCCCCATCACCGGCTCTCCAGCGAAGCAGGTAACAGTTGCTGAGCTGGGGAAGGTGTGGGAGTGGGGCTGGGGTGGAGGGTGATTACACTTCAAGCTATTGATAAGACGGCACCAAGGGAGGACTTTATCCAGGGTGTTTAGGACCTGGGGAAGGAAAGGCTGAAGCTGCAGGGCCCAGAAAAGGAACTTAGAAGTGAAAACCAAAGGCAACTATCCATTTTTCTCTTTTTCTATTTTAGCAGAACTTTTAACTGGGTTTATAGACATGGGAGGAAGGGGAGGGTGGGATGAATTGCGAGATTTGCTGTTATTGTTCAGCGACTAAGTCATGTCCAACTCTGCAACCTCATGAACCGCAGCAAACCAGGCTTCTCTGTCCTCCACTAGCTCCCGGTATTTGCTCAAATTCATGTCCATCGAGTCGGTGATGCTATCTAACCATCTCATCCTTTGCCACCCACTTCCTTTGCCTTCAATCTTTCCCAGCACGTGTAAAATAGATAGTTAATGGGAAGCTGCTTTGTAGCACAGGGAGCTCAGCTTGGTGCTCTGTGAGAACCCCACCTAGAGGACTGGGATGGAGGGGGGGTGTCTAAAAGGGAGGAGACACATCTAAACATATAGCTGACTCACTTCATTGTGCAGCAGAAACTTCACAAGATTGTAAATCAAATATGCTCCAATTAAAAAAAGAAAACAACTAGTGTGCAAAAGCTGGGGACGTTTTAGGTTTCTTTGTGCAGCTGAATTGAAACTTACCTGATGCCGAAGGCGGGCATGGTTGAGTGTGTTGAGTCTTTATGATTCTGACAATGGATTTGTCCTGGGCTACCTGAGCTCCGTTTGCTAGATGCCTTGGTCAGAGTGTAAATGGAGCCATGAGAGTGCTGTGGGCGGGCCCAAGGAGTCAGGAGCCCCAGTCCTCAGCTGTCTCTGTGGTTGCCAATACGTTAGGTGGATTTATGCAAAGAATTCCCTTTCCCCGGGTCTCAGTTTCCTTATATCCAGAAAATGAGAAGTTTGAATCAGAAAATTTCTAAAAGTCCCTTCCAGCTGTGATGCTCAGAGCTCTGACCCAGATGTTTGATGGGATCTCCCTCTCTTCCCAGCTCTCTCTTCTGAACTCCCCACGGCATTTTAGTGGTCTCACCCCTAAACCACGGTCAGATTTCAACCTTTGTCTCTCTTCCTCTTGAAGTCCTCTGAGGTCAGACTCTCGGGCTTTTTCCTGTCATCCCCTTGTCTAGCTTCTAGAATAGCACCTTGGGTATGATGCGTGCTCATATACCTTGTCAAATAGATGACTTGTGGGTACAGACATGTTCTGGTTCAAGATAGAATGGAGACCAAAGTGCAGACAAAGGTCTGACCATGAAAGAAACACTGTGGGACTCTCATGTGGTTGGTCTGACAGCACTGCCTCCAATGACATATGGGTTCATGGGGGTCCTTGTGTAAAGGGAAGTGTTTGGGGAGATTTAGGAGTTTGGTGGCTGACTTTATTTTTCTGGGCTCCAAAATCACTGCAGATGGTGACTGCAGCCATGAAATTAAAAGATGCTTACTCCTTGGAAGGAAAGTTATAACCAACCTAGACAGCATATTAAAAAGCAGAGACATTACTTTGCCAACAAAGGTCCGTCTAGTCAAGGCTATGGTTTTTCCAGTGGTCATGTATGGATGTGAGAGTTGGACTATAAAGAAAGCCTAGCACAGAAGAATTGATGCTTTTGAACTGTGGTGTTAGAGAAGAATCTTGAGAGTCCCTTGGACCACAAGGAGATCCAACCAGTCCATTCTAAAGGAGATCAGTCCTGGGTGTTCATTGGAAGGACTGATGTTGAAGCTGAAACTCCCATACTTTGGCCACCTGATGTAAGAGCTGACTCATTGGAAAACACTCTGATGCTGGGAAAGATTGAGGACAGGAGGAGAAGGGGACGACAGAGGATGAGATGGTTGGATAGCATCACCGACTCAATGGACATGGGTTTGGGTGGACTCCGGGAGTTGGTGATGGACAGGAAGGCCTGGCGTGCTGTGGTTCATGGGGTTACAAAGACAGGACTGAGCGACTGAACTGAACTGAACTGAAGAGTTTGGTATTAATAGATACACACTCAGTTCAGTCCAGTCACTCAGTCATGTTTGACTCTTTGCAACCTCATGGACTGCAGCATGCCAGGCCTCCCTGTCCATCACCAACTCCCAGAGTTCACGCAGACTCACGTCCATCGAGTCAGTGATGCCATCCAGCCATCTCATCCTCTGTCATCCCCTTCTCCTCTGCCCCCAATCCCTCCCAGCATCAGAGTCTTTTCCAATGAGTCAACTCTTCGCATGAGGTAGCCAAAGTACTGGAGTTTCAGCTTCAGCATCATTCCCTCCAAAGAAATCCCAGGGCTGATTTCCTTCAGAATGGACTGGTTGGATCTCCTTGCAGTCCAAGGGACTCTCAAGAGTCTTCTCCAACACCACAGTTCAAAAGCATCAATTCTTTGGCGCTCAGCCTTCTTCACAGTCTAAGTCTCACATCCATACATGACCACAGGAAAAACCATAGCCTTGACTAGACAGACCTTTGTTATTATTATTATTAAAAGAATCTGAAAAAGAATATATGTATATAACTGAATCATTTTGTTGTACACCTGAAATTAACACAGCATTGTAAGTCAACTATGCCTGTGTGTGCATAAGTCACTTCAGTCCCGTCCAACTCTTTGCAACCGTAGGACCGTAGCCCACCTGGCTCCTCTCTTCCTGGGATTCTCTAGGCAAGAATACTGGGGCAAGTTTCCATGCTCTCCTTCAGGGGATCTTCCCAACCCAGGGATCAAACCTGTGTCTCTTGCATCTCCTGCCTTGGCAGGTAGATTCATTACCACTAGCACCACAATTAAATTTTCTTTTTCTTAGAGAAAAGAAAGAGTGTATGGTATTCAAATCAGATGGGCCACTCTGTCCCTGTGCCAGCTGGTGGCCTTTGATGAACTTCTTTACACATTAGTGCAAGGAACCTTCTCCTGGGAGAATGTCAATACCTGCTCTCCAGGTTGCTGCCTTGATGAAGAGGCTGATGTCAAGCTTTTATTGCAGCCTCTGGCACATGACAGGGCCTTGGGGAAAGTCCATTCCCTTTCTTCCTATATCCCAAAGCATCCTTGCAACATCTTGTTGGGGGAGAAAAAGGACCCAGAGGCAAAGACCAGAGCTGCTTGCTTTCTCCAGGGGAGGGCTGTGCTCAGTCGTGTCCATCTCTGCAACCCCAAGGACTGTAGCCCGCCAGGCTCCTCTGTTCACGGTGATCCTCCAGGCAAGAATACTGGAGTGGGTTGCCATGCCCTCCTCCAAGGGATCTTCCCAACCCAGGGATCGAGCCCAGGTCTCCCGCATCGCAGGTGGATTCTTTACAGTCTGAACCACCAGGGAAGGGGAGGGTTACTACTACTACTGCTAAGTCGCTTCAGTCATGTCCGACTCTGTGCGACCCCATAGATGGCAGCCCACCAGGCTCCCCCATCCTTGGGATTCTCCAGGCAAGAACACTGGAGTGGGTTGCCATTTCCTTCTCCAATGCATGAAAGTGAAAAGTGAAAGTGAAGTCGCTCAGTCGTGTCCGACTCTTAGCGACCCCACGGACTGCAGCCTACCAGGCTCCTCCGTCCATGGGATCTTCCAGGCAACAGTACTGGAGTGGGGTGCCATTGCCTTCTCTGAGGGGAGGGTTAGGGTCATGAGTAATCCCTAGAAGGAACCTTCCTGATTCACCTTTGGTTTGCACCTCAACTGGACCTTTTGCAGTTCCCTCTCATACCATGATCTCATGCTTCAACACACCAGCAGACAGAAGAAATTGCATTTAAGATGATCTGGCTGCTAGATTACAGATATGAAGTTCATTCTGGGTCATCTACTTCCTCCTGTTAGATTACCTGCCTTTCTGTCACTGGCGTGGGCCTGTGTGGACCCAGCCAGATGCACGAGCCAGGAGCAAGTAGCATCCAGGGCCAGGAGGTCACATACCTGGCTCCTCCACTGACAGCCCCTGGGGCAGGGGTCTGCACCAGGAATCCTGGGTCCTTGACCAAGGCTGGGGAGTGAGACCAGCCACCACTGGGGATGGGGTGGGGACCGGGGGTCGGGGGGGACTTCCAAGGGGAGAATGAATGACTATTTCTCAGTTACTGTATGGCTCTGAAGTATCAGTAGAGCCCCACACAGCTAGGGTCTGATATCTAGCTATTTACCAGCTGTGTGGTGTGGCCAAGTCCCATAACCTCTCTTCGCTGTTCCCTTCTCTGCAAATGGGGATGAAAGCAGTCATGTGGCAGGGTTGTTGTAAAGATGAATGAAATAACACGCACCCTGGCGTGTCCCAGCAGGTACTATCCTTACAGCTGCATTCTCTCCTTCCAGCTGCTCAGTGAGATAGCTTTTATCATCCCATTTCAGAGATGAGAAAATAAAGGCTCAGTACTGTAAGCACATGGAACTCTGCTGAATGATATGTGGCAGCGTGAGTGGGGGAGGGTGTTTGGGGGAGAATGGACACAGGTGTGTATGTATGGCTGACTTCCTTCATTGTTCACCAGAAACTACTCCAACATTATTAATCGACTACGAAAGTGAAAGTGAAGTCGGGCAGTCGAGTCCGACTCTTTGCGCCCCCGTGGACTGTACCCCACCATGCTCCTCTGTCCGTGTTAATCGACTATACCCCAATACAAAAAGAAAAAAAAAGTTCCGAAAAAAAAAGTTCCGAAAAAAAAAGAGAAAGGCTCAGGAAATGTGTCTTGCCTACAGCCACACAGCTGGAACATTATCCCAGATCTTTCATGCCCCATCCCCCCCATCCCAATCCATTGTGGTTTCACTTTGTTCCGGCGGAAACTGGCAGCGAGCAGGGGCCCAGGAGCCGAGGTCTACCCCACCTTCCCCTGCCCCAGCCCTGCTTCCCTACGAGCTGCACCCACGCAGGGATTCCCGGCTCCACCCTGGTGCTAATTTCAGCGGCATCCCTGCTCCACCCTGTTGCTAATTTCAGCGGCATCCCCGCTCCACCTTGTTGCTGATTTGTCTCTGCGGTTTGGCCCTCCCCCGCTTCACCTTCCTGTGAAGTCCTCCTCCGGCCCCACCTCCTAGCCAGGGCCAAAGGAGGGAGATACCATTGAATTCCCCCCCCTGGAGTGGGGGTTCTTTGCTGAGGCCTTCTCTCTTTCCTTTCCAGTGGTTTATTCCTTCTTATCGTCATCCCTCCCACTTAAGAGCTTTATGGCCATCCCTTTCTCCTAGTAGGGAGACCAGAAAGAGAAGGAGCAGAGTGGGCGAGCAGCTTCCCCCGGGTTTACACAGTGGGAAGCAGGCTGCCTTACGCAGAAGGTGACAGAATGGGATAAAGACCCCTGATCCCGCGCCCACTCATCTTTGCTCTGTGCCTATGAGAAGCTCTCTCTGTGGCTGGGGAAATGCCCACTTTGGTCTGGCAGGAGGGTTTGGATCTTTCTGGGCATCTACACTTTCTTCCACGCCCCTTCCCCTCTCCTCCTCAAGGCCCACAGATCATCAGTCTAGTCCACCACAGGGAAATTCCAGGCCCTGCCTCCTGGTCTCTGGCCCTCTCTTAACCATGCTCAGTTCGGTTCAGTTCAGTCGCTCAGTTGTGTCCGACTCTTTGCAACCCCATGAATCACAGGACGCCAGGCCTCCCTGTCCATCACCAACTCCCGGAGTTCACTCAAACTCATGTCCATTGAGTCGGTGATGCCATCCAGCCATCTCATCCTCTGTCGTCCCCTTCTCCTCCTGCCTACAATCCGTCCCAGCGTCAGAGTCTTTTCTAATAAGTCAACTCTTCGCATGAGGTGGCCAAAGTATTGGAGTTTCAGCTTCAGCATCAGTCCTTCCAATGAACACCCAGGACTGATCTCCTTTAGGATGGACTGGTTGGATCTCCTTGCAGTCCAAGGGACTCTCAAGAGTCTTCTCCAACACCACAGTTTAAAAGCATCAATTCTTCAGCACTCAGCTTTCTTCACAGTCCAATTCTCACATCCACACATGACCACGGGAAAAACCATAGCCTTGACTAGACGGACCTTTGTTGGCAAAGTAATATCTCTGCTTTTCAATATGCTATCTAGGTTGGTCATAACTTTCCTTCCAAGGAGTGTCTTTTAATCTCATGGCTGCAATCAATTTTGGAGCCCCCAAAAATAAAGTCTGACACTGTTTCCTCTGTTTCCACAGTTTCCACTGTTTCCCCATCTATTTGCCATGAAGTGATGGGACCAGATGCCATGATCTTCGTTTTCTGAATGTTGAGCTTTAAGCCAACTTTTTCACTCTCCACTTTCACTTTCATCAAGAGGCTTTTGAGTTCCTCTTCACTTTCTGCCATCAGGGTGGTGTCATCTGCATATCTGAGGTCATTGGTATTTCTCCCGGCAATCTTGATTCCAGCTTGTGCTTCTTCCAGCCCAGCGTTTCTCATGATGTACCCTGCATATAATGGGCCACCATTACCTGCGCCGACGCAGCATCACCATCCTCGTTCTAGAATGAAGGTGCTGATGTTCGGAGACGTCTAGTAACTTGCCCAAGGTCACACCGTGGGTAAGGTAGACAGCCTGGCTCTGAACTCAGGTCTTTAGCCCCCAAGCCCGGGGCTCTCTCCACTGCAGCTGACACCGAGTGGGGGACAGCCGGGCTTTCTCCAACTCCCCCGAGGAGTGGCTTTTCTGGAGAAGAACACAAGCACTGGAGCAGTGGAGCGCTGGCCCTGCACTAGGCTTGGCTTGAGCCCCTTCATTCCTCATGACCCCCTATGTGGTGGGTACCACAATCTCTGTGGTTTACAGCCGGGGAAACTGAGGCTCAGAGAGATGGGCAAATGGTCCAAATTAACATAACTAGTAGTTGGCAGACGTGTGAACTCGAACCCAGGCCTGACAGCCCCAGTCCTTAAGCGGGGTGCTGAGACTGACATCGGTCGCTCAGCCATGTCCAGCTCTTTGTGACCCCATGGACTGCAGCCCAGCAGGCTCCTCTGTTGATAGAATTCTCCAGGCAAGAATACTAGAGTGGGTAGCTGTTATCTTCTCCAGGGGATCCTCCTGACCCAGGGATTGAACCCAGGTCTCCTGCATCACAGGCAGATTCTTTACCATCTGAGCCACCTAGGAAGCCCTGCCTAGAAAGAAATGCATGAGTCTGAGAGAGCTGTAGGTCTGAGTCTGAAGCCTGGCTCTGCCACGTCTAGCTGGTGCTGTCTCTCTTCCCGGGCCTGCTAGATAGGCAACAGGGGTGCTACCCTGCAGTGTGGGGTTGTGTTGACACATGAGAGGCATCCAGAGATAAAACTCATGACCAAGTTCTGGCCCTGGGCACGGGCTAGGGGTTTAGCCAACTCGAGTTCCTTTCTTCTCTTTCTAGGCTTCAGCAAGGGCTCATTGGCCTCAGACCACGGAAGAAGGATCTTGAGTGAAAGTGAAGAGGATGCTCTACTGATGTTGGAGCTGGTTTCTCCCCAGCACCAGGCAGCTTGCTCTTTTCATCTTCCTGGACCTCGCTCCCAGGGGGCAATGGGAGACCCTGTGCCCTGGGTCTCCCTCTCTATTTTCCAGCCTGAATTATAATCTTCTCGCTTCCTTGGCCACCCTGGCATCCTCTTTGAACCTCCCTAGCACACTACCTGTGAGTTTCCACCATGGAAAGGCCTTTCTGCCTAAACTCCTATCTGCTTCCTGTGGTTAATATTGGGGCAGCTTCTCTGATGGGAACATTTGTCTGAGTCACTGTCCCCTCCCCAGGGCCCACTGACTCAGCATTGCCTTCCCTTCCTGTCCCCATCCCCTACCAAGGCAACCTGCTCCCTGCTCTGCTCTGATCATGGACTCCTCCTTCACCAGACGCCTCTGAGAGAAGGCGGGGCTCAGTTTCAAGACCCCAGTCCTCCTGAGCATCTGCCCTGAGCCAGGCTTTGTGCTAAGCATTTTCCTTACATCATCTTATTTGACTCTCAAAACCTCACTCTGTGGTCACCATCAGTTAGGGACTGTTTCCTCTTAGAGGTTCAGGGAGGTTAAGGAATTTACCCCAAATCACATAACCAGGTAGAGCCACTACACAAACCCATGTCTGGCTGACTCCTGAACCCAGGTTCTTAAACACACTGTCCTACCTCAACTAAGCCCCAGTGCAGCCAAATAAATCAATCAATAAATAAGTATTTTTAAAAATACAAAACACACTGTCCTGTGTGATATTTGGTTCCGAAGCAGAGGGAAAGACAGATAGGAATCCTTCTGCCTGGGAGAATTTGAACGCCTCCTTGCTCACTCAACTTGGGGGGAAACTTTGACTCCTGGACACCCACTTAGAGGCCAGAAATTGCCCTGGGGTTTCCCAAAGACCAGAGAGGCCACCATGTGTGGGTGGGAGAAGCTGTGAATCTCCAGGGGCCAGCAAGGTTCTCAATGCCTGGAGTTCTCAGTGGTTTGGGGCAGGGTGGGGAGAGTTCTCAGCTCATCTGAGGTCTGGGTTTCCTGGACTGGGCTCTTCATTCCCTAGCAGGCCTTCACGGAGGGCCCTGCCCAAACTCGCACTCTGCCATCAGGGCCTTCTGGGTATCTCAGGAGATACACATGGCAGCAAGCATCAGCAGGGCTGGCGGAGGAAGGCTCTGGAGAAGGGCAGGGACCCACACTCCCCCAGGCCTAGTGTAGTGTGATGGAGGGTGAAAGAATGCTTGGTTCATATCTGGGCTCTACTGCTTCTGATCTGGGGGACCTCCAGCAAATTTCTCTGAGCCTTGGTTTTGCCATCATGAAATGGGGCTAATCCCATCTATTTCACTGGGGTGTGGTGAGTGTTAAATAAGGTGGGTTTTAAAGCACCGAGAGGTATCAGAGGCTACTCCCTCTTTCCATCCCCACCTTGTCCTGTCATCAAACTAACACCTGCAGGAACGACCTTTCCAGCAGCCAGGGTTGCTGTCAAAGTCAATGCCTTGACCCTCAGGTTAGACAGTAGCCCTGGGTTCTGTTCTTTTGTCCTGATCAGAGGGTTTTAGATAAGAGACTGAGGACTGGGGGCCACTCACACACCCTCTTCTTGAAAACAAAGTGAAAGAAAACAAAAAACCCCAAACCCCAGAAAGGTGAGCCATGCAAGGTCTGCTGATGGAGATTCAGAAACATTAAATCCAAACGATACCACTTAACCCTCAACTGGAAGGCTTACAGGATGGATTCAGAACACAGATTCTAGAGCAGACTACCCAGGTTTGCTTCTTGGCTTCATGATGTTCAAGCTGAATGAAATTAAGCATGCTTCTTAAAGTCCAATATCCTTTTATGGGTGCTTCCCAGGTGGCTCAGTGGTAAAGTATCCGCCTGCCAATACTGGTGACGCAGGTTCAATCCCTGGTTTGAGAAGATCCCTTGGAGTAGGAAATGGCACCCCACTCCAGTATTCTTACTTGGAAAATCTTATGGACAGGGGAGCCTGATGGGCTACAGTCCACAGGGCCACGAAGGTTGGATATGACTGAGCCTCTAAGCACACAAGCACATCCTTTCATTGAGTCTTGTATTCCTCATCTGTAGAGCAGGGATTCCAACTAGTACTATTAGGGTCTTCCCCATGGAGAACACATGAGGACAAAATGAAATAAGATGTGTCAGGATTTAAGCACAGAACCTGGAGTAAGGGAAGCTCTCAATAAACATTAGCTGGTTTGTGACTACTTGGAAACTGTGCCTTAGAGTGTAGCAGTGTTAGCCAGACTCTGGAGTCATCTAGATGCATGGTTTTCACCCAGGGGGCTCCAGGGTATGTGGACGTGTTCCAGGAGCTCCTTGTCAGAGTCAGAGATGGGGAGTGGGCAACCCACCCATCTTCAGCTTCTGCCGCAATCGGTTTCATAGTTTGGGGTTCCCTGTGAAAATAGTTTGGATAAAAGTGTGTATGTGTGTGTGTGTATGTGTGTTGCTGGGGTTGGCGGGTGGCATTGGGGAAGTACTATTGGTTTTTTAGAAGTCTGAAATCTGCAGATTTGTCCCAGTGATTTCTAGCTCCCTCCACCACATGAGAACTTTGGCTATCTTTTCATCATAGGCCCCGTGGTTTGAAGAGTTTGGTCTACCTCCAAACTGCATGTATTCAGCAATGTGAGATTCAGTGTGAGGTTTTTTAGCTCTGGTCAAGGCAAATTTTTAGAAAGACCTTTGGCAAACTTACAGTTCAGAACCTTCACTGTCTGTTTCAGGGTCTGAGAAGAGACTGGGTCCCTGGATCTGGGACCTGGATCCATCCCCTTCACTCCTTTTCCTACAGGGGACCGTGTCTTGTGAGCGCTTTCGGTGAGCATCATCTTATTTAACTTTCACAAGCATCCTTTTTCTGATCTCCATTTTAGATTCAGAGAACAGAGGCATGGGTGGGTATTGGTGGTGGTGGTATGTGGTCTGCCCAGTATTGCTCATTTGATAAACATTTTTCAAAGCCCCAGCCCACTGAAGCTTTATCTGTTTTCTGTATGAAAATTAGAGCCTTGTAGGATCCATCTACTCTTTTCCCAAATGGTCCCAACTCTCCTAAACATTTTATTGCTATTTGGAATTTGCTAATTTGTTCCCTATGTTAGCAAAGCTATGCAAGAAGGCATAGATGAAAAATGTGTGTTAAGTCATGACTGGTCTATGTTTGATTTTGATCCTTACATTCACGTCCATGATCCTACACTACAGTTTACACACTTGAGCGTATTCCAAGGAATGTGTGCTCAGAAACTCAACATTTGCAGAAGACCCCAAGACATATACACTCCACAACACACATGTTCTTTGAATTATAAACATGGAAGAAGATGCACAGAGATGGTCAGATACTCAGACACATACATGTATCCAGACACACAAAACCATATCCACACATCGTGCACACATATACACAGACACCCCGTGTGTGTGCTCAGTCGTGTCTGACTCTGCAACTCTACGGACCGTAGCCACTGTAGCCCTCTGTCCATGGGATTTCCCAGGCAAGAATATTAGAGTAGGTTGCTATTTCCTTCTCCAGGGGATCTTCCTGACCCGGGAATCGAACCTGCATCTCCTGCATTGCAGATGGATTCTTTTATCACTGAGCCAACAGGGAAGCCCACACGGACATGCCAATTGAAATGAATTCTCTTTCAAAGCCAGTTTGACAAGATGTCTTTGGAAAGAAGAAGGGATGTAGGATTTACAAGTAAGGAAAATGGCAACAATAATAGGGTAAACTTACATTCTCAATAAATTGGCAAAAAAAAAAAAAAGGCAGAAGGGACGTGGGATAATAATACCCAATGCGAGGACTACCTTTTATAAAACAAGCGTCTTTATACATTACCACCAACAAAGAAATTACTACTTCTTTTTAGAAATATCTTTCCTATTGCTCCAGTAGTCAGATGCATTGAGACTCTTTTCTAGGGAGTTACTCTACTCCACTTCTAGGGAGTTACTCTAAAGAAAAGCATCAACAAAAAGAAAATGCGCTTATAGAAAAGTAGTCACAACATTATTATTTAGGAAACACTGGTAGCCAGATAAATACCTTCAATCAAATCATATGTCAGTTTCAGGGAATATTTTCTAGCCATCATAATGGCAATTATGAGGACGAGGGGGCATCACAGAAAATAGTTATGATAAAGCCAGTGAAAAAAAGAAAAAAGAACACAAAATTGGGAATCCCTGTGACTGGGATGGGATGAAGATTTGTCTATAAAAAATTAACAAAAGTGAAATATGAACAGTACTTTGAGGAAGATATGACTGTTATTGACTTGGTTTTTTATTTTTGTTTACTTTAAAGTTCTATATAAAGATTTTGGTTCCCAAAGCTATCTGGAATGTAAAAGATAAACCTAAGGTAAGCCAGCCTGATACCTGCAGTAGAGATTTAACCTATTTGCAGATAATGGACCTTCAGCAATTCATCTATGAGGGGCTGTATACCCGACGTATGTATCTCTCAGAATGTCACATGTACATTGGAACTGGTAATCCTCCCAGCCTCAAAGTGCCATTTAAGAGTGTCCATGGTGCTTCACAGGCCCAAGTTCCACTCTGTTATTCTTCTAAGCCCCGGATTGATTATTTTCAGGTAATATATTTAATACCAATATCTGACTTTGCAGCTAATCTTCCCAGCTTGGAAGCTCTTGATCCTTGGAGATAAAACTCAGTTGGTGGAAAAAGTTATCCAGCAGGGCCAGAGACCAAGAAATGCCAGGCCTTTCCATGAACTAGTTCTGTAACCTTTGGCCAAACTTGCTAGAGTCCACTGAGAATTGACCAAGTTGGGTGCCCTACATCAGTGATTCTCAAACCTCAGGGGCACCAGAATCACCTGGAGGGGGTTTCTTGTTGATACAGAGATTACTGGGCCTCACCTCCCGTGATAAGACTCAGTGAGGGACTTGCCTGGTGGTCCAGTGGTTAACAACCTGCCTGCCAAAGCAGAGGACACAGATTAGATCCCTGGTCTGGGAATGTCCCACGTGCCACAGGACAACTAAGCCTGTGTGCCGCAACTATTGAGCCCATGCTCTAGAGTCTGTGCTCTGCAGCAAGAGAAGTCACTGCAATGAGGAGCTCACACAGGCGACTGGACAGTAGCCCTCACTCACTGCAACTAGAGAGAGCCCATGTGCAGTAACAGGCTCCATGCATCAAAATAGATAAATAATGGATTAAGAAAAAGACTCATAAGACTGGAGTGAGGCCAAAGAATTTGCATTTCCAGGTTCCCTAGTGATGCTGAGGCCACTGATCTAGTATGGAGGGCCACTGCTCTCTGCATATTCTGCTCAAAATATCCTTGCAAATGAAGTACCTTAAATATTACCTCCACAAACAAAGAGCACAGAAAAGTTGGATGACTTGAAAAGTCATTTAGCCTTCTTGGTATAATAAGATTACCTCCTTCCAGAACTAAAATATAGAATGAATGTGACAATCAAGGTATTAGTCATTTGCTGGGATGTGAATACCAACACACACACACACACACACACACACACACACACCTCTCCTCTATTATGGAGACTCATTGCCAGAGTGCTTTCTTCTTTAAATATGAACCATCTCCAGGTGTCAGGGTCCTGCCTGTTTTGGGTGTTTTCTTTTTTTTTAATTTGATGAGAATGAATTGACTCACATGGTCAACTTGGACTTAGAAGCTGCACGGTTTCTGCTGTGACCAGGAATCCTCAGCAAAGTGATAGCATGCACTGCCTGTGACTTTGCAGACCCAGGGTTTGTGGTCTCAGGCTTATCAGTGTATCCTCCACGCTGCCTGGGTGAGCTGGGTGCTGGCAGCTGCAGAAGCTGCTGCTTTGTAGCTATGGACCAGCCGTCCATCTCTGTGCATCTCAGCTGTAGTATGGGGAAACAACACCGACCTTCATCGGGTAATGGTGAGGGTTCATTGAGCACGTGCAAAGAGCACAGCCTGGTACCCACCAGAGAGCTTCCTGGAACTTGATGAAATGGCTCCAAATTTGACAAATAAGAGTAAAAGGGTGAGCATAGCCAGAACACTTCTGGCTGAAACACACACACACACACACACACACACACACAGAGGGGGGACTTTACTTAACCAAATAAGCTATGAAAAGAAAGCCTAGAAACAGAACCATGTAGGTCTGATTCAATGGTATGTGATGTGAGATTCACGTGTCACCTCAGTTCAAGAATTAGGCCTGGAAAATTGGCAGTCGATAAAGAAGAAAAAATTAAATCAGATCCTCACATTATACCATATACAGAAATCAACTCCAGATGACTACATGTTAAAAATAAGTCCTTGAAAATTTTAATAGAAAGCCTTAATAGAAATGTCTTTTGAACTTTGGAGAAGGGAAAGATTTCTTAAACATAAGATACAAAAATGTTGACTCTCAGAGAAAAGAGTGATATATTTTTCTGTATTAAAATTGAGTTTTATTTCTTAGACAACTTGAAAATAAGCTACAAATCGGAGACTATATTTCAGTAAACACCCTAACAAAAGATTATATAAGAATGTATCAAACGCTCTTTCACATCTGTGAGAGATTATATTCTCATTCAGAATGATTCAGAATATATTGGCTTACATCATTGGCTTTGGTCTTGGCCATATAACTTCCTTGAGTCAACAGAGTGTAAGTAGTTAGGACATGTGTCATAGCTTAGGGGAAGGTTTAAAAGCATTGCATGTCTCTTTTTCCTGCATCTTCCAACATATCCTGCTGCTGCTGCTGCTAAGTCACGTCAGTCGTGTCCGACTCTGTGTGACCCCATAGACAGCGGCCCACCAGGCTCCCGTCCCTGGGATTCTCCAGGCAAGCATACTGGAGTGGGTTGCCATTTCCTTCTCCAGTGCAGGAAAGTGAAAAGTGAAAGTGAAGTAGCTCAGTCGTGTCAGACTCTTTGCGACCCCATGGACTGTAGCCTACCAGGCTCCTCCATCCATGGAATTTCCCAGGCAAGAGACTTCTTCCCAACATATCCTAAACTACAACTATTCCTTTAGCCTGGGCCTAGAAGTGGGAAGACATGGAGCAAGGAGCTGACCCACAGTTTGGAGCAGAGATGCAATTGACCTGCAGACTTAAGAACAAAAGAAAATACTCCTTGTTATAAGCCACTGTTTGAGGGAGTTGGGGGATTGTTTGTTACTGTATCAAAAGCTGATCGATATAGAAACTTAGTACCTAGAAGTGGGATGCTGTGCTAACTAAAGAATGGAATGTGTAGTTTTGGTTTGGGGGCTGAATGGCAGACAATGAGGTAATTATTATAGGGGGCTGGAAAACTATCAAGCTATGTAATGCAGTAGTGAGACATTTGGAAAAACGGTCACATGTGATCATTTGGAATGCAGGAAATATACCTGCTGAATTCATGGCTTTGGGAGAAGAAAATTTGAGACAGAATGTTGTTTGTGTGAGTTACTTGTTCCTAACTACATTTCATCAGATACTAGAGGTGACAGCAGATAAGACTGGCTCTTTGCAAGCAGAATTGAGAGAGAACATAGTAAGTCTTGAAATTCTAGAGTTTTCAGAGTGGACAGGTGCAAACATCTGTCATTTCAACTTCTGCAGCCTGCAAAATATCCTCAAAATAGAAACCAGCTTTAGGGGCAAATTTCAAAACAAAAGTATGACCTGGGGTCAAGACCAAATCAAATGCATGACTGTTATTCCATCTGTTAACACCTCTGAGAGGACTTAGATAGTCCCAGGGAATGGACAAGATGGCACAGTGGTAAAGGATCCACCTGCCAATGCAGGAGACGCAAGAGATGTGGGTTCGATCCCTGGGTCAGGAAGATCCCCTGAAGCAGGAAATGGCAACCCACTCTGGTATGCTTTCCTGGAAAATTGCATGGACAGAGGAACCTGGTAGGCTACAGTCCACGGGGTCCCAAAGAGTCGGACACAACAGAGCGACTGAGCACACACACACACAGGAAATGGACAACCTCATTTCTTGGAAAAGAGACTGAATCTCATGAGTCCTGATAGCGTTCAAATACTTAGAGTTATATCTAGAGAAAAACAGAGAGGTGTGTCTCAAAGCACATTGTGGCTTCATATACTTCACAGAAAGTTTTTGATTGTTCCATCGCCAGAAGTGCTGCTGGTCTGAATTAAATAAGACTGACTCTTTAGGACATAAAACGGTCTTGAACTCTGGCCTTTACAGGCAGGAAGCACACTGATGGCACTGATAAGAAAAACAAAGATACCCAGAAGAAAAATAGTGACAAACAGGAACAGATATTACACCAAAAAAGGAAACACTTACGACTGATGGACAAGCAAAGACAGTTTAGCTTCATTAGGTCAGGGCAATGCAAACCCAAAGCACAAAGAGATCTCAATTCAAAACAATTTGGCTGGCCCAAATGGGAAACTCAGTGGATACCTAGCGCTGGAGAGAACGTGGATCTACATGATCTCTTACACATGGCTATTTTCATGCAGCTACTTTAGAAAATGATTGAAGCTATCTCATAACAGTGACTATCCTAAAGCAGCAATTCCATTTTTATATATATATATGGAGTAAAAGTCTTGTCTATACAAAGATGTTCATAGCTGCACTGTTTACAATAGCAAAGATCTGGGAAAACCCTCAAATGCCCTTAAGAGAGAGTGAATGAATAAATAATGCGTTTAACCAATACATTTAACGATGTATTTAACATTTAACCAATCATTTTAACAGCAGTTAAAATGAACTGCGGTGCACACTCTATAAAATGGATGTATATTATCAAAACATTTTTGGCCAAAAAGTAAGTCCCTACAACTATAAATAGTATAAATAGTATGGTACACTTTTTTTGTAAAGCACAAATATACATAACTTAGACACACATATCGATGAAAAATAAACGAGAGTTTAGGATGTTGGTTACCTTGGACTGAAGGAGTCAGGGAAAATTGTATAGAGGAAAATATGGTTAGAAGCAGGTTATTGTCAAGGTGCTAGCTTTTGTTCTGAGTAGTGATTCATATGGAGAAGGAAATGGCACCCCACTCCAGTACTCTTGCCTGGAAAATCCCATGGACGGAGGAGCCTGGCGGGCTGTAGTCCATGGGGTCTCAAAGTGTTGGACACGACTGAGTGACTTCACTTCATTGTATTATCAGAAAGAACTGCAACTTAAAAAAGAGATTGTTTTGAATACTTTTCAAAAATATTTTATTTTTTGCCTTCTTTATAATATTTTATCTACTTTTTATGTTTAGCTATGATGGGTCTTTGCTGCTGTGCAGGCTTTTCTCTCATTGTGGAGGATGGAGGCTGCTGTCTAGATGCGGTGTCCAGGCTTCTCACTGCAGTGGCTTCTGTTGTCACAGGGCGCAGGGTCTACACGAGGGGGCTTCAGGAGTTGCAGCTCCCGGGCTCTAGAGCACAGGCCTCAATAGTTGTGGTGTAGAGGCTTAGTTGCTCTGCGCCATGTGGGATCTTCCCTGATCAAGGATCGCACCCATGTCTCCTGCATTGGCAGGTGGATTCTCTACCGCTGAGCCACCGGGGAAGCCCCTGTTTTGTGTTTAATTGACGTACGGTTGATTTACAATGTTGTGTTAGTTTCAAGTGTACAGAAAAGTGATTCAGTTATAAATATATACGTATATATGATTGTTTGTTCTAAAATCATAGACTATTAGAGTTAAAAGCACCCTTAGAAAGAAACAGTTCTATATTTCCCAAATGAAGAAACCAAGGACCAGATCGGAGGAGTGACTGTTCCAAGTTACACAATTCTTGCATGGCACAACCCAGCCTGCTCCTCTTGTAATCCTCCTACTTCAGGGCTCATGCTCAAGCCGAGGCTTTTTCTTTTCTCACTCTCCCCCACGTCTAACCCAGCCATTGTTCTGTTCTGCTCTGCTATGACACTCCTGGGTCCATCCCCCTTGCACAGCCCCTCCTGCCACCCAAAGCCTCCATTATCTCTCCCCCTAGACTTCTGCTAGTGCCTCCTGTCTGGTCTTCCTACATTCTCTTTTGCTCTCCAAATAACCTATTTCCCGTGCAACTGAGAGAAGGATCTTCTTTTGTTAAAAAAAAAAAAAAAAAAAAGTCAGTTCTTATCTCTAACTGACTTTCTCAACTGTCTTCCCAAAACACCTAGAATAAAATTCAAATTCATCACAGCTTCCCAGCTTCACCCGAACTGGTCTCTGCTTTCCTCTCAGGCTTCACTTCCTATCATTCCACCCCCACCCAAGTTTTATGTACCACTCTCACTGACCTTCCTTCTGGAACATTCTAGATGGGTCTCTGCATGTCACAGGTGCTGCCAGTATCCAGCTTACATCCTTCAGCTAGGCTTTTCCATCTTAGTGCACACAAGCTGACTTCAGCCATGGAAGACAGCTCTGTCCATGAGCAGCCAAGGACAGCAGTGGCAGGGAGCAGGTCTCACCAGTGACAGACGGCAACCGGAGGATAAATACCCCGACTCCCCTGCTCTTAGGGGAGATAATTCAGCTGTGTGCCCTACACTGCATCTCCAAGAGCCCTGGGGAGTCAGCCCCGCCACTCAAAGTAGCTTGCCTGATAACATGCTCTTTATTAAGTCCTTGTTTTGCTCTCTGGTTCCCTTATTCATCTTTCCTGCACTTCCCAAATACGTTACTTTCTTCAAATCTCTGTCTTAGGTCCTATTCAAGGGTCATGTTAAGATACCACGTTAGATCTTTGCACTCCCCATTCTCTCTGCCTCGAATATTCTACCCCTCCAAGTCCCAGCTCAAATGCCAACTCTTTAATTCCCCCTCTTGTCATATCTCTTTGTTATGTGTCTTCACTGACTTATCCTATTTGAAATTATCTTGTTTATATAATTAGCTGAAAAATTATGTCTCTCCCAGGGGATTAGCTCTACAAGGCAAATGTCTTGAGTATCTTGGTTCCCAGCACAGGGGGAGGGTCTGGCACATAGTAGGCTCCCTTGAAATATTTGTTGACTTAGTTAATGAGTAGTTTTTGCCAGGAGGGATGTCAAACACAGCATCAAGGGTAAGATTTACAGTAGCTGTTTGAGCTTATGCATTTCTAATTGGCAAGCAAATGGTTGGCGTGTAAATGGATACTGCTATTGTGTTTGAGTGGTTGATTCTCTTTAGTGGGTTTAATCTGCTTCCAACTACTCTAAAGTGTTTGCAATTGCTGTGCTAATTACGAATCCTGATAAACTCTCCATTAAAGTCTATCTTCTAAGTACCTTCAACACAATAATACTGTTAGAAGGAATTATATATGGTTGGCAGTCAGAGAGCCATATTTATTTAGTAACGGTCTTAAACTCAACTTGCCTTTCCATTGATGTACCTGGATAAGTGAAACTAGACTACGTTTACCTGCTTGCTTATTTATGCAGGGGAGATCTTGGCAGAGGCTTGCCCTAGGGGAGAGAGATGTGGAGGCCAGAAAGAAACTCCATGTGCAGTCCTTCGGAGAAAACTCAATTCTTATGTGGCCTTGGTCCATCTCATGCTCGCCTGGCACGAACACAAGGCAAGCAGCCATTTGGATTCATAGGGCCCAACCCTTTGCTGGGGGCATTTGGGGGCAGACCAGGGTGTGTATGTGGTATTAATAATAATCTCTATGTTTTTATTTCCTCATTTGTAAAATTGATTTATAGCAACCACTTCATACCTTATTGTGAGGCTCAAATTAACAGAGTGTAAAGAACCAAGGAAGCTATAAATAGCTGTGAACACATGAAGACCTATTGTTGTAATTGGCAGCCACTGATTCCTATTTGGAGACGGTTCTGTCTGTGAAGCATGTCCCCGCTTATCTCTTGTTTATAGAAAAGCTTTAGTCTCCCCGGCCTCCACTGAGTACCAAAGGCTGGCTCAGGAATTACTGACTGGAAGAATATGAACATGTAGTAACAAAAGACAGTAATTGGGCCAAGAGAACAGGTAATAATTTAAACAACAGATCAACTATATAGTAGAATTACATAATCTTTATTTCCTCCCTGATGGACTTAGGTAACAGTGTCTGACTCATATTCCTGATTTGTCTTACAGATACTAAAACCCCCACTAGATGGAAGGAGATAACTTCATGATAACAATGAACACAGAGCCCCAAGATTGGTTGGAATTGGCAAGTTGATGATATTAACTCCTGATTAACCACCACCGACCGATCAGAAGAATGTCCACAAACTAATCAAACCTCACAAGCCTCTTCCTTAAGGATAAGGGATCTTTAAAAACATTTTCCCCAAATGAGATCTGAGGCCTTTAGAACATTAGCTCCCCTCATACACCTTGCTTGCCTTTCAATAAATGCTGCACTTTGTTTCACCACCACCTTGTCAGTAAACTGGCCTTACTGAGCTTAGGAAAATAGACCCAAGTTTGTTTTGGTAACATCAGGTTCCACTGAGACATGGGCCAGATCTTTAGTTCACCTAAACATTCATCAGCAGGATCACATGCCTGTGTTAAGCCAGGAGCTCAGAGTCTGGACAGGAAAGCAGGCTCAGGAATAGACAAATTATATCAGAAGGCAGTCTGTGCAAGCCCAGAAGGGGAATCATGATGCCTGGGATTCAGGAATCAAGGAGGGTTGGGAGAAAGGGGAGAAGGCTTCACTGAGGAGGTGATTTTGAACAAGAGTGTAACTTACCGCATGAAAAAAACAGTTCTTAAAGAAAGGAGCATGTGCAAAGACCAGAGTGTATCTGGCAGGAGGGTGTGGAATCCAGTGTAGGGGCACTGAGTGTAAATATGGGGTTACAGATGGTATAGGTTGTGGCCACATTAGGAGGCCGATTGCAGGATAAGCTAAGATGCTCAGGCAGCATCTGGGAGTGAGTCTGCCGAGAGGCGGTGCAGAGTGCTGGTTCAGAACTGGAGCCAGACTGTCTGCTTTTGAATCCCACCTTCCCAGTTGAGTAATCTCGGACAACTTTTCTGCAGCTTGGTCTCCTCATCTATGCAATGGGTGCTAAGAGCAATAACTACTCCCAGGGCTGTGAGGAGGAAAAGACAGCTTAAAACACATGAAGTGCTTAGAGTAGCGTAGCACATGTGAAGTACACAGAGTGGTGTTAGCTCACAACTGCTGTTTTTCTATGGAGTGGATCACAAGAAACTGTGGAAAATTCTGAAAGAGATAGGAATATCAGACCACCTGATCTGCCTCTTGAGAAATTTGTATGCAGGTCAGGAAGCAACAGTTAGAACTGGAAATGGAACAACAGACTGGTTCCAAATAGGAAAATGAGTACGTCAAGGCTGTATATTGTCACCCTGCTTATTTAACTTCTATGCAGAGTACATCATGAGAAACGCTGGACTGGAAGAAACACAAGCTGGAATCAAGATTGCCGGGAGAAATATGAATAACCTCAGATATGCAGATGACACCACCCTTATGGCAGAAAGTGAAGAGGAACTAAAAAGCCTCTTGATGAAAGTGAAAGAGGAGAGTGAAAAAGTTGGCTTAAAGCTCAACATTCAGAAAACGAAGATCATGGCATCGGGTCCCATCACTTCATGGGAAATAGATGGGGAAACAGTGGAAACAGTGTCAGACTTTATTTTTTGGGGGGGCTCCAAAATCACTGCAGATGGTGACTGCAGCCATGACATTAAAAGACACTTACTCCTTGGAAGGAAAGTTATGACCAACCTAGATAGCATATTCAAAAGCAGAGACATTACTTTGCCAACAAAGGTTCGTCTAATCAAGGCTATGGTTTTTCCAGTGGTCATGTATGGATGTGAGAGTTGGACTGTGAAGAAGGCTGAGAGCCAAAGAATTGATGCTTTTAAACTGTGGTGTTGGAGAAGACTCTTGAGAGTCCCTTGGACTGCAAGGAGATCCAACCAATCCATTCTGAAGGAGATCAGCCCTGGGATTTCTTTGGATGCTAAAGCTGAAACTCCAGTACTTTGGCCACCTCATGTGAAGAGTTGACTCATTGGAAAAGACTCTGATGCTGGGAGGGATTGGGGGCAGGAGGTGAAGGGGACGACAGAGGATGAGATGGCTGGATGGCATCACTGACTCGATGGACGTGAGTCTCAGTGAAGTCCGGGAGTTGGTGATGGACAGGGAGGCCTGGCATGCTGCGATTCATGGGGTCACAGAGAGTCGGACACAACTGAGTGACTGAACTGAACTTAACTGAGAAGCCTCGAACTAAGTCTCAGAAGTAACAACATAGATGTGGGAGGAAAACCATGAGGGCCACCTGTCGTAGAAGCCACGGCAAGGGGATGTTTCCAGAAAGAAGGGTCAACAGGATCAAGGGTGCTAAGATGCCAGGCAAGATGAAAGCCAAGGTGGCCATGCATTTAGCAGCGATGAGGTCACTGGTGACTTGAGCCATTGCAGTTTTTGGTGGCATGGTAGAGACTGAAGCCAGTTTGCAGTGTATTGAAAGCATAGGCAGGGAAGAAGTGGGGCGAGTGGGGCCAGCACTTCCAGTTGTTTGCCTGAGGATGGGCACAGGTGAGAGACAGCAGAGGTAGAGAGACAGTAAGGTTGGTCACCATGTGCTTTGCCAAATGCCCATTACATCCCACCATTGTCTCCTGTGTGGCTCACAACCTCTGGTCGGTTAGCTAGGAGAAAGATCAGAATCAATAACTCATAGATGAGGACACTTCTGGTAGACAGAGATCAAGAGGGGGCAGAGCTGGGACTTCCCTGGAGGTCCAGGGGTTAGGAATCTGTCTGCCAATGCAGGGGACATGGGTTCAATCCCTGGTATGGGAAGATCCTGCATGCCGCAGGGCAACTAAGCCCAAGGGCTGCAACTACGGAAGCCTGCGTGCCCTAGAGCCCATGCTCCACAACAAGAGGAGCCCCTGCAATGATAAGCCCATTTATCACACGGTAACTAGAGAGCAGCCCCTACTCAGAGCAATTAGAGAAAACGCCTGTGAGCAGCAATGAAGACCCAGCACAGCCTAGGGTAAAACGATCTCAATAAATAAATAAATAACATTAAAAAAATTTTTTTTAAAGAGTGACAGAGCTGGGACAAAGTCCAGGTTACCCATTTCCTCTCTTTTCATGATGTCATTGTGGGCAAGGGAGGGCTGGGCAAGAGGAGGCAGGATGCTCAGCACCATCTACCTGCTGTATCACATCCGGATCTAAAGGATCCATCTGTTGAAGGTGGATGGAGGCAGAAGAGATTGATGACAGAGTCCTTTAACCTAACACAGGCTGGTTAAACGTGTCGCATCCTACTGAATCACCTGTTTGGGGGTGGTGGGAGAAATCTCTGGTTGAGATCGGTTCCAGCTGGGAACAGTGGGGGCAGGATGGATCCCAGATCAGCAGAGGGAACAGTGTCTATTCTCCACACCTGCCCCTTCTCCACAATCAATTCTTGGGCCATTTTAGATAAATCTAGGTTTTCTTTGACTCTGCAGCTGGGGAGTTGGGGCTGAGTGGGGCCCTTTGGTGAAAGAGATGCCGTCTACTTACCATGACAGGTTTCTCTTTTTAACCAGCTGTTTGGGGACAAGAGCCAAGTCAGTTGGCTCTTCTGGTAGGGTGAAGATCTTATTTTCAGGACCTTATGACAGTGAATAATGAGGGCTAGATCATGCTTACATGCTTAATTGGGAACTGTTTTCCTTTAATATCTTACATCATACTATAGTTTTTTTCCTGTTGACGTGGGTCAGAGAAATTTGTTTATGGTGCAACCAATTGTGTTCTCCTCATTAGCATGAAGAATAAGTCCATGTTTTATTTCGTTTTCTTAATTTATTTTCAAAAGTGTCAACACTACTCAGAACAGTGTGACAAGTGTGGTAGGGAGTTATAAATCATTTAGTCAAGACTTTCCTTTACAATACAATTCTATATAGTTGTGCAGACATGCTAGTGATCTTTAATTTTTGACTCTGCTCTTTTCTTTTTATGTTCCTATTGACTTTATTCCAGGGAAGGCACATTAAACTCCTAGGGTCTATTAAATTATTTTTTTTCTGATAAATATTTTAGATGCTAACTTTGAGAGTAGTTTAAGCAGTAACATTTTCACTAAGACATCTCGGAAAATTTTACAAGCTTATTACAATATTCCAAGAGTGTTTTATAATGAAAGCTTTTTAAAAGGCTTTTGATTAGTCCATGACATGTTTTATTTATTTATGCAAGTTAGTACCATAACCAATGAAATTTATTGTTAAAGTGTAAAGTGTATAGCTTATTTTTTTTTACTAAGATTTTGACAATTGTATTTTTTTTTTTCATGAAATTGAATAGAGAGCCAAGGTCAATGAAAACATAGTTTAGTCAGAAAATAATGTATTATATTGTTAGCACCAGGCTTTGGTGATGTGGAAGACATAAAAGACAGTGTTTGAGGCTAATAAACCAAAAAGGAAGACAGTCTCCAAAAATGGAAATATTTTCTTTTCTTTTTTTTCTTTTATATAGTAGTAGTATTTGGGGGCTTCCTTTGTGGCTCAGTTGGTAAAGAATCCACCTGCAATGTGGGAGACCTGGGTTCGATCCCTGGGTTGGGAAGTTCCCCTGGGGAAGGGAAAGGCTACCCACTCCATTGTTCTGGCCTAGAGAATTCCATGGTCCATGGGGTCACAAACAGTCAGACAGAACTGAACGACTTTCACTTTCTTACTTAGTAGTAGTTAGACTAGTAAGTTGGAGAAGGCAATGGCACCCCACTTCAGTACTCTTGCCTGGAAAATCCCATGGGTGGAGGAGCCTGGCGGGCTGCCGTCTATGGGGTCGCACAGAGTCGGACACAACTGAAGCAACTTAGCAGCAGCAGCAGAAGCCTGATGAGTCACTTAGAACAACAATGATTGTGGGAAGAAAATGCATCCTTCTGATTTGCTTGGACAATGCCTTTAAGTCAAAGACTTTGGAACGAGGAAACCATAACAATGGGATTTTGGAAAATCATGTTCCAAACCAGGGCAGAGGAGACCCAAAGAGGGCAGTGGGAGGTTCCAGGGAACAAACCAATGGATGGCCATCCAATATGAGGCCAAAATATCGCAGGAGGGCTGAGAGGGGCAGGGCAGCCTTCAAGGCCTATAACTTGCGCAGTCTCTGCTGCTGCATACTTGAAATGTTTAGTTTTTAAACAAGGGATTCCCTCATTTTATTTTGCACTGGACCCTGCAGATTATGTGAACATCCTGGTCAGGGATGCAGGCTTGGTGGAACACATGGGCTACAGACTTTTTCTAGGGCTAGCAGTCAAGCCCTGACTTCAGATGCTCCCATGTGAACTTGGCTCTTGAAACTCACCCACCCCTGAAAAAGTTGAGCCAGCCAGCCAGAGTTAAGAGAGAGGACCTTGCCAATTTACAATCAGAGCATTGCAAAGAGCAGCTGTAAGATGTATTAGACAAACCAAGCAGGGAGGGAGGAAACACGGATTACTCTCAGAAACCATAGACAATGAATGGGGCTCTGTGCTGCAAGCTTTCTCTAGCATTTCCATGTTAAAAAGATCCTAGCACAGAGGCATTGGGAACCCAGTTTTAAGGATAATAGCCCAGAGGTTCAGGAAGATGATCAGAACCAACGGTTCTAGTGTTAACACAAGTTCGTGTGCCCGACGCATAGTGAGGCCAAATAAACTGAAACTTTGGAGTTTTGAGCAGAAAAAGGTTTATTGCAAGACCTTGCTAGGAGACAAGGTGGCTTGTACCCTCAAAAGCCAGGTAGGTGGTGGGAGGGAGGTTCAGAGGGAGGGGATGTATGTATACTTATGGCTGATTCATGTTGATGTTTGGCAGAATCTAACAGTGTTGTTAAGCGATTATCCTTCAATTAAAAATAAACACATTAAAAAAAAAAAAAAAAAAGCCTGGAGCTCCCCGAAAGGTTTTGGCAAAGCACTTTTAAAAGCAGATGAGGATACCTGTTTTAGAAAGTGTATTTTCTTCACTTAACAAAATGCCATCTACATTGCTTGTTAAATCACTGAACTCTCCTTAAGCTGTGGTCTTTCTGATTGTTCCTTTTAGTAGCTCAGCTTCTCAAGATACTCTGGAGTGTGAGGTAGAATTTCTGTGTCAGATTCAAAATGCTGTACACATTTTAAAGAAAAATCCTCTAATTTACTTATTCCACATTCCACCTTTTAAATGAATAAAGTGATTATTATGCCTAAGTGTGAATAATGTTTAAAAAAAATAAAAAGCAGGTGAGGTGGCGGAGGGGTGCAGCTTACAACTTGTGCACAGCTTGTGCACAATTCTCGGATTGGCTGATGATGAGGAAACAGGGCGGAGTCACGGGGTTAACTTTGTCAGTCCTTGGGCTGCAGTCCATGGGGTCGCTGAGGGCAAATAGGCTCCAGGAGGCCTGGGCCTATGTGCTCCTGGTCAGCACGTAATTAACATCTTTCATTAGGTGAAGTGGTGGGAGAGAGTTCACATCTGCAAAACAACTCAGGAAATCTGCATCAAATACTATTATCAAAGTACGTCAGAAAGGAGCTAAAGCAGAGGACAAGGGGGAAGGCCCCATAGGCTCCTGCTCAGTTACGCTAGTAAGTGGTGACCTGGATTAAAATGCAGGTGTCTGGACCCCAAGTCCAGTGCTTTCCCCACTACGCCAGAGGACAGAGGGGAAGGCCAGGGGACCCAGATGTCCAGACTCTTCAGGCCAGAACATCCCAGGCCCAGCTCCACCTCTGAGCTGAATACACTGTCTGTGACCAAATCAGTTCACTCCAGACACCAGGAGGCCAGACCAGGCAACAGGGGTGTCTCTTTGGGTGGCCAGCTCTCAGCTGAGCCTGGGAGCCAGGCCTCAAGGGTGCTGATGGAAAAGTGTCCCTGCCTGGGCTCCCCTGGGCTCCCAGGGCTGTGGTCCCAAGATGCAGTGGGAAAAGGGCAGTGGCCGAGGTGAGGCCCGGGCTGTCCAGCCACTGCCCCAGGGGAGAGGGCTCCTCAGGGGACTTTCCTAGCAGCCTGTGGACGGGAGGCCTTGGTGGTTTGGGGGGACATATTTTGGGGTCAGACTGTCGCCACTTCCTGCCCCTGCATCCTTGCTGTGTGGGGTGCAAAGGCTGGGGCTTTTTCCCACCAGTCCCCTGCAGAGGGGGCACCGTGCCCTGGCCTCCAGGTGTGCCACGGGAATCCTGCAGCACTTTCTGCTATCTTAGGGGTCCCTATTGAGTCCCGCTTCTCTCTCTGAGCACAGCCCAGCTCTGTAGTCCTGAGCATAAAGCCAGAAATCACAGAGGAAGAGCCCCGTCTGGGAGTTAAGGCGGGGCTGTCTTCAGGGGTCCTGGTGTGGCAGCTCCCTTGTCCTTGACTTCTGGCTCCTCATCTGTAATGTGAGATGAGATGTGTGTGTGCATGTGTGTGTGTGTGTGTGTGTGTTAGTAGCTTAGCCATGTCCGACTCTTTGGTACCCCAGGGACACGGCTCCTCTGTCCTTGGAATTCTCCAGGCAAGAATACTGGAGTGGGTTGCTATGCTCTCCTCCAGGGGATCTTCCCAACCCAGATATTGAACCCAAGGCTCCTGCATTGCAGGCAGATTCTTTTACCATCTGAGTTACCAAGGAACCCAGTGAGATGCGATGGTTCACCCCAGTTGTCCTGGTAGTCCTCCTGAGGGCCGGCTGATTCGGCTCACACTTGACCCCTGAATACTCACAGGAACTTTACAAAGCGCATATTTTGGGTTCAGGGCATGACAGCTTAACAACCACAAAACTGAGGTGACAAAACATTCAAAATCCAAGTCCAGGTCTTGCCTACCAGGCCTCTGAGCTTCTGGTTTTGTGGGAGCTTTCTAAATTTTAGATGGGCCTGGCTCCTAGGGTGAGTGGTGGGTGCTTGACTCCACAGACTGTAGCCCACCAGGCCCCTCTGTCCATGAGATTCTTCTGGCAAGAATACTGGAGCTGGGTACCATTTCCTCCTCCAGGGGATTTTTCCAACCCAGGAATCAAACCTGGGTCTCCTGCATTGGCAGGTGAATTCTTTACCACTGAGCCACAGGGGAAGCAGCTCCTAGGGTGGGTGGGATCCAAATCCTTAGAGGCTGCGATGAGCCCTGCTAAGCTCTGTTTCCCTTGATCGTCATCAGAAAGGGCAGGGGGACTGCCCCAGCAGTTCCCTCAGCAGTTATGGCCTGTTAAGGCCTGATCCAAAAGGCTACTGTTCCATGTCGGATGGAAGAGGGGGCTGTTTAGGATGTAGCTTGTGGCTGGGGCTCTGTTTGCACTTGGAGACCGAGAACGTCATTTAATGCCAAACCAGAGAGGGTCTCAGTAGCCATCCAGTGAGGCTAGCAGTAGGGCTGGATTATCTGGAGAGCCCTCTCTTGATACTCCAATGACCTTGAACTCAGAATACAATGGTCCACAGTGAGGTTCAAGCAAGTGTCTTTTGATAAAAGCTTCCTGAGTCATCCTAATATGAATCACATTTCCAGGGAAAGAGTCACTGATTTAGGCCAACCTCCCCAAGTGGCCCAGTGGTAAAGAGTCCACCTGCCAAGCAGAAGACATGGGTTCAATCCCTGAGTCGGGAAGATCCCCTGGAGAAAGGAATGGCAACCCACTCCAGTATTCTTGCCTGGGAAATCCCATGGACAGAGGAGCCTGGTGGCTACACTCTAATGAGTTGCAGAGAGTTGGACACGACTTAGTGACTAAACAACAACCCCACATTTAACTTATTTTTCAACAGTGTTTTCCCCTTTAATATAGTAAATAGGTTACTTCTCCAACGGAAAAAAAGTTATAAAATTGGTTTGATCAAGCATTATCTTATAAATTTTCTTACTAAGAATACAATTAATCTACAATTGTAAATAACTTATTTCAATTCACCATTATATCAAAATTAAAAAGACAAGACCAGTAGTTTTTTTTTCAAAATTATATATTTTTATTAAGGCATTTTTCCCTCTATGACTTTTCCCACATTCACTAATCTCAAATATATCTGTTAAAAATTTGTTTACGTAAAGAACTGAAATACATCATTTTGTGTATTGGTTAGTATTTCTATTGTGTCTTTTAAAAATCCTTTACATGCCCACATTATCCATGTTCGATTATAAATCTATTCTAATCAGACAGTGAGACTGTGCTTGTCTAAATCTCTTTGTAGCAGAATTGGTTAGTGATGCTAGTTATCAAAAAGTTATCTCTCTATATACAGAAAACCATATCATTTTTATCAGCTCAGTAGACCACAGAGCTTTCCACAAATAGCTCTGGGCCCCAAGGCCAGTCTGACTATTGGTTAATGCAAATAAGCATAGAAAGTGGAGAACATAGGCAAAACACTCTCTGACATAAATCACAGCAGGATCCTCTATGACCCACCCCCTAGAATATTGGAAATAAAAGCAAAACTAAACAAATGGGATCTAATTAAAATTAAAAGCTTCTGCACAACAGAAGAAACTATAAGCAAGGTGAAAAGACAGCCTTCAGAATGGGAGAAAATAATAGCAAATGAAGCAACTCACAAACAACTAATCTCAAAAATATACAAGTGACTCCTGCAGCTCAATTCCAGAAAAATAAACGACCCAATCAAAAAATGGGCCAAAGAACTAAAAAGACCAGTAGTCTTGAAAGAAGATAAAAATTAAGTAGAAACAGCATAGGAATGGAAAGAAAGATAAAGCTCACCAAAGATAAATAAAAATGACTGTTACCAAAGTCCAACAAGAGAGCCAGCATAGTGTGTTAAGAGTGTGGGCTCTAGTACCACACTCTTAACAAGGTATATATACAGTGTTATGTATATATAACATAGAATGTATAACATAGAATGTATAACAATGCCACATTTTAGGTGGGAGAACTAAGGCCCAGAATGGGGAAGTGACCTGCCCCAAATTTCACAGAAAACCAACGGCAGAGCCCAGAAACCCTGTCTCCTGATTTTTGACCCTTTTTCTGCAGAAGAACCACACCTCCTTACCTGTCACAATTCCTGGATTCTTTCTTTTTTTTAGATTTTTAAAAATAAATTTAATTAGAGGACAACAATATTGTCTTAGTTTCTGCTCTACATCACCATGAATCAGCCATAGGTACATACATATGTCCCCTCCCTCTTGCACCTCCCTCTCAGCTCCCATCTCATCCCACCCCTTTGGCGGCAGTTTAGTCAATAAATCGTGTCCGACTCTTGCAACCCCATGGACTGTAGCCTGCCAGATTCCTCTGTCCATGTGATTCTCCAGGCAAGAATACTGGAGTGGGTTGCCATTTCCTTCTCCAGGGGATCTTCCCGACCCAGGGATCGGACCCAGTTCTCCTGTATTGCAGGCGGATTCTTTGCCAACTGAGCCACGAGGGAAGCCCCTCCCACCCCTTCAGTTGTCACGTAGCACTGGGTTTGAGCTCCGTGATAAATATAGCAGATTCCCATGGCTATCTATGGAGAAGGCAATGGCACCCCACTCCAGTACTCTTGCCTGGAAAATGCCATGGACAGAGGAGCCTGGTAGGCTGCAGTCTGTGGGGTCGTGAAGAGTCGGATACGACTGAGCGACTTCACTTTCACTTTTCACTTTCATGCATTGGAGAAGGAAATGGCAACCCACTCCAGTGTTCTTGCCTGGAGAATCTGAGGGACAGGGGAGCCTGGTGGGCTGCCGTCCATTGGGTCGCACAGAGTCGGACACGACTGAAGCGACTTAGCAGCAGCAGCAGCATGGCTATCTATACATATGGTAGTGTATATGTTTCGATGTTACTCTTTCAATTCGTCCCTCCCTTCTCCTTGGCTCTTTCAAACCCCCTGGTCCTACCACCTTCTTCCATTCATTGAGTCCTGCAGGCTCCGGCACAGGCCTTCTGTGCAAACCACAAACCTGGCCTCATCCCAGGCCTGAGCAAAAGATGACTTAAGGCTTCCTTAAATCATGACTTAAGTCATGACTTCCTCCACTGACAACAGGCCCAGGTCCCAAGGCTCGAGCCCAGGAAACAGGGGCTTGTGAATATGGCCCAGGTCCTCCAGGCTCCATTTCCAGACTCTCCCTGCAGGCCCATTTCCTTCCCCACTGCCAGATGCATCCGCTCCACGTCATCCGTTAGCAAGTCATCCAACAATTATTCAATTTTCCTTAAGGGATACGCCACGTTTAATTCTCAAACAAGCCTGTGAGCAAATGGCATTATTTCGAGATGAGGCTGAGAGGTTAAGAAAGGAAAAGAAGTCACACAGATGGTGTACAGAGGAGCTGGGGCTGGGGCCAGGCAGAGCCCACTCTCGTAACCACACACAGCATGCTATCCAACCCCCACCCCCCACCCCCACTCTGGTAAATTCCACCTTCATCCTTCCAGGCCCAGTCGAGATGCCACATTGCACCCCAGTGAGCGCCTCCTTCCCCCATCCTGGACACATGCAGAGCCTGGTCTGCATATTACAGCAGCCCTGACCATTGGTACCCACTTGTTGGTTGGCATATCTGTTTCCCTTTCGAGACCCTGGCTATGTGGTCAACTCTCCTTTCTCGCCTGACTGCCTGAGTACCAAGCAGGCCCTCAGAAGATGTTTGCTGAGTGACTGAGTGAGTAAGTGAATAGATGAATGAATCAGCACATCAGAAACTGGGATCTGTCACCAGCATCCCACGTGTGGAATGGTGCCCATCAACACACTCGGGAAGTGGTCCGATTGCGTGTGCTACGGGGTCCAGAGAGTACAAACCAGCAAAGGGTTTGGGCCAGAGCTGTTCACCCTAATATTGCCACTTGCTCCCCGTAGGACTCCCTTCACCTTCAGGGCATCAGCTACTCGTCTGCGGCAGGGGGATGACAAGAGTCACTGTGAGTCCACCCTGGACGGGGTGCTGGGGCATGAAATGGGAACCATGACAGAGGCACTCCTGCCCTTCAGGAGCTTCCAGACAAGAGAGGGGTGTGGACCACCAGGCAATTCCTAGAGTGCAAGGTGGCTGCTGTGGGAAGTGAGCCTGCTTCATGCTGTCACTCGGTGGTGGGGTGGGGTCGGGGGCAGCCTGCACAGGGTCTGCCAGATAAAACTGGAACAAGCATCTCAGGCAGACGGGGCAGTGAGTTCCCAGCGTAAGTGGGGCTAGAGCTCTGGGGACCACATCGTCCAGGACTGTGTAAGCTGAGCCAAGACATTTGGACCTCACTTCTGAACAATGGGTTGGGTGGCTGTCACTCAGGAGCTCCATGGCTGTGGACACAAATTGAAAAGCTGGTACATGGATGGACCTGGAGACTGTCATCCTGAGTGAAGTAAGTCAGACAGAGAAAGAAAAATATCATATGACATCCCTTATGTGAGGAATCTGGAAAGAAATGATACAAATGAATTTATCTACAAAACAGAAACAGGCTCATAGGCACAAAGAATAAACTTATGGCTGCCAGCAGGAAAGGATGGGGAGAAGAGATACTAGGCAATTTGGGATGGACTATACACACAGCTATATTTTAAATGGATAACCATCAAGGATCTACTGCCTAGCACAGGGAACTCTGCTCAATGTTACGTGGCAACCGGGATAGGAGGGGAGGCTGGGGCAGAATGGATACATACATATATGTACAGTTGCTATCCAACGGGACAGGTCCCTTTGCTGTCTACCTGAAACTATCACAGCATTGTTAATTGGCTACTCCAATATAGAATAAAAAGTTAAAAAAAAAAAAAAAACAAACCTAGTGACCATCTCTGCTGTGTCATTCTTTGGGCATCCCCGGGTCGCGGCTGCTACAAGAGACGCTTGATGCCTCGTTCGCTTTGTCCCTGAGAGCTGGTTCACACAGGCCTCCTTAAAAGCACAAAGGGGCTGAATGTTAGAGGGACGCTGGGGGACAAGGGAACCCAGGCAGAGGGTAAGAGATGCTGGAAAGCACAAGAAAGCGTTTTCAGTTCAAGGGTTTTAAGTGCTGGGGGCACTGTGGCTGGGCTTGTGCTTACGGGAAGCAGCTGGGTGCAGACATGGGATACTGCTCCTGGAGAGGACACTGAATTCCTGGGCACCCAGTAACCCAGGATTAGAAAGAAACCAGGATGGGGGTCTGGATAGGGAAGTGGTGCCACTGCCTGGGTCCTATAATGACGCCCCAGATGGTCCAGGACTGAGGGACAGAGAGGGAGGGGGTGTGGTTTTATTGAGCCTCTACAATGTGTCAGGCCCCGGGGTAAGCCCTTCCCTGTACTCTGCAGCTTGCAGGACACGAGGTCTATTCTCAACCACTGACCACAGCTCCCAGGATGTGCCTCCTGCAGTGAGCTATAAGCCCCAGGGGGCAGGCCTGGTATCCGTCTTGTGCCTGCTGTGTCCCCAAGACCTGACATATTTTAGGTACTCTACGGTGATTTTTTTTTTTAATTTTAAACTTTTAATTTTGTACTGGAACATAGCCAGTTAACAATGTTGTGATAATTTCAGGTGGACAGCAAAGGGGCTTGTCCCTACATGTACATGTATCCATTCTCCCCCAAACTCCCCTCCCATCCAGGCTGCCACATAACATTGAGCAGAATTTCACATGCTCCCCAGTAGGTCCTTGTTGATTGTCCATTTTAAATAGATCAATGTGTACAGGACCACCCCAAACTCCATAACTATCCCTTCTCCCCGCCCTTCACCCCAGGCAATCCTAAGTTCATCCTCCAAGCCTCCGCAGTGATTTTGGATGATCCAACTTTCTTTTCCTCTCTCCTCCTTCCTGCCCTTCTTAGTTTTCTCTCTCGCTTCCTTTCTTCCTCCTGTGTTCCAAGACAAGTTGAGCCATCTCATTGAATCCTTTAAAGAGCCCGAAGTTAGGTTATGGTTGGGGAGTTTATTTTGAAAACAACAAAGAGTTTTACCAGACCCGTTAGGCAGTAGATTTGAAGAAGGAAGGAATTAAGGCTCGGAAGTGTTAAGTTACTTACCCAAAGTCACACAGCTAAAAAGGAGTGGGGCTGAAATCTGACCCAGTTGCTTCTGAGGCCAAACACACTTCCTCCCTGAATGAGAGAACTCAGAAAATTTGGCCCCAGACATGGACAATGGGAGGCCAGGATTCCCACAGGTGTGTGATGTCAGGCAAACGACACCTCCCACCATTGGTTTCTACCAGGTCTGAAGAATCAGGCTGAAAAGTAACTAGAGAGGTGGGATGCAGGGCCAGGCTCCAGTGCCCCCAGGCCAGCAGGGTTTAGGCAAGAACCTGGGGAGGAGGGAGGAGGTGATCTTAAGATGAACTCACACCATTTGAGCTCTGTCTGACCTCTACCCATCCTCAGTAAATTGGTCCCCACTTCACCAAAGATGACTAATAAGAAAACCTTTCTACAGGCACACTGTTAGTTTTTAAACTTCTAACTAAGAAAAGGGTCGTTCTCATGAGAAACTGATTCAATGCTGATGCTGCAGACCATTTCTTATCTCTCCATCATCTATGCAGTTCTGACCCATCTCATTCAAGGCCGTGAATTTTTTATTGAGTTATTACTTGGCCTGTACTTTGTGTCAGGCCTGGGCAAGAAGAGATGGCATTGGGGTTGGGGAGGTATCGTGTGGGATGCTAGATTTCCGTGTGGTAGGCACCTCAGGCGGTACCTTTTACTGCTGCGGGAGCCGGGAAACGGGGAGGCGTGACTAAGTCTTTCTGTCTTCTCTTTTCCTGTCCTGGGTTTGCGGTGGCCACAATGAGGGGGAGGAGGGGAAGTGAACTGCTGGAGGGGCAGCCCCGTCCTTGTCTCGAGTGGGCTGGGCAGCAAACCCAGAAGGAGGGGAGAATGAAAAATTTCCTGGGTGGCCACCTGGCTCCTCACTGTGTCCCAAGTGAGTCTAAAGGATCTGCGGTTACCTTTGGCCAACTGACGACGTCCCTTTATCTCCTTCCTCTTTGAGACCCACTAAAGTGACAGTCAAGAAATAAAAAAGGATCAGTCTGTGAGGGCACAGGGAATAGGAGAGCGACTACAGTGTCTTCGAGATTTCAGCTGCTTTAAGTACTTTTTGGGTAGCAAGCAGCAGCTGGTCAATGAAAGAACTGATGGAGCAAGGCAACCATTAGCTCTGGTCCTTCATGAAAGTGTGTTCTCAGAGGTGGCTGCATGTGGTGGTCAGACGGCCAGATGCTTCGGGGTCCACCATTCCATCTGTGCAGTGAGGTCTCAGTATAATCTTGGCAAAGTCAGTTTCTTCCTTCTGAGACTCATTTTTTCCCATCAGTAATAGGAAGAGACCTTACTGAATTCTTATCTGCTGGTGCCTGAACTACCTTGAGTTTCCCATTCCCGCCCCCCAACATGTACAGGCACATTTGTTTTGATGTCGCTTCTGAAATGGAGTGAAGGTATTTTTGCATTTTTTTTCCTCTCCCAGGACACTTTTCAAGCCACCTGCTGCAGGTGGTCTTCAAGGGGAATTTCATCTCTGACACGCCAGGACTCCCACCCAGGTGTTAGGATGAAGAATACATGGAATGGAGGGGTTGTGAGGATGTAAGACCTTCATGTGGAAGAGCCAGGCACAGAGGGGCTTCAAAGGCAGCCAAATGACTCTTGGCTGGGGATGGCAGAAGGGGCTTTAAAGAGATGCTGGTGTTTGCAATGGGTAGAAAATTCACAGAGGGAGACAACGAGGAGGGCCCTGTGGGTGGAGCTTACAGTGGCAGCAACTCCTGGAGATAAGAAAGCATGTGACATCTGCAGAGAGTTGCAAATATTGTCACTACAGGAATCCATGGAGACATCCCCTGAGTTACAAATGGCCAGGTCAGCAGTTTGCACTTCAGCCTACTGACCATGGGAAACTGTCAAGTTGGCATCGTGATTTTTTGAATAATTAATTAGTTCATTAACTTGACTGTAATGGGGCTTAGTTGCAACACCAGGATCTTCGTTGTGGCCTATGGACTCTCTAGTTAGTTGCAGTGCATGGGCTCAGTTGCTCCACAGCATGTGGGATCTTAGTTTTCTGATCAAGGATTGAACCCTGATCTTCTTAACCACTGGACCACCAGGGAAGTCCCAGCCTTGTGACTTTTAAAAAATTTATTTATTTTTAATTGAAAGATAATTGCTTTACGGTATTGTATTGGTTTCTACCAAACATCGACATGAATCGGCCATAGGTTTACCCATGTCCCCTCCCACTTGAACCTCCCCCCGACCTCCCTCCCCATCCCACCCCTCCAGGTTGTTACAGAGCCCTGGTTTGAGTTCCCTGAGTCACACAGCAAATTCCCATTGGCTATCTATTTTACATATGGTAATGTACGTTTCATGTTACTCTCTGTACATTCCCCCCTCTCCTTCCTCCCCCCACCCCCACCCCCGTGTCCATAAGTCTATTCTCTGTGTCTGTGTTTACATTGCTGCTCTGCAAGTAGGCTTATCAGTACCATCTTTCTAGATTCCATATATATACGTCAGTATACGATATTTGCTTTTCTCTTTCTGACTTACTTCACTCCGTATAATAGGCTCTAGGTTCATCCGCCTCGTTAGGACTGACTCAAATGTGTTCCTTCTTATCAACCTTGTGATTTTAATACACAGATATGGGCCAGCTACCTTTCTTGAGCACCTAGTATGTGCTACTTATTCCATGCATCTGCACCGCACACCAAGTCTTCAAGACCTGGCCACTTGGTCGCTGGGCAGTCACATATCTCTCTGGCCATTTCCTCACTGTCCTTCATGCCTAGCTGTGTTTACACAAGCTCCTTCCTCTATGGACAGGCCCCTTTCCGCTTAACAGCCTTCCTGCTGGAGACTTTGCTTGAAGAACATTCCTCTGGGAGGCCTCTCTGCTGTGGGCAGTTCCCAGGCCTCCCCTGCGCCCTCCACATGGCACATGCCCTACTGTTCTTGCACCAACTGGCTTTTCCTTACTTATCTGTGAGTCAAAGGGCAATGACTTTCATTTTCTTGTTAGTTGTCTTCCCTGAGGCTACCCAAGGACCGAGAACAGGGCAGGCTGTTGAAAATATTGTGATTGGGAAAATAGAATTTGCAGCTATCTGGGCCAGGCCCTTGACATAAAACATAGCAGATCTTATTTTTTAAATTTACTTATTTTTTAAAATTACTTATTAGTACTTATTTGGCTTTTTTGGGTCTTAGTTGCAGCACAGGGGATTTTTAATCTTCATTGAGGCGTGTAAATTCTTAGCTGTGGCATGCGGGGTCAGATTCCCTGATCAGGGATCAAACCCATGCCCCTGGAACTGGGAGCACAGAGTGTTAGCCACTGGACCACCAGGGAAGTCCTAGCAGATCTTACTTAATGCTCCTGCACACCCGTGAGACTTGAGTTGCTCTTCCCATTTTGCATGAGAGATGTGACTTAGGTGAGTTTATGCATCCGCTGATTTGCAGATGTGGTATTTAAACCCAAGTGTGTCTCCTCTGTGCTGCTGCAGAGCTCTTCTGCTCCGTCATGTTCCTGGGACAGTGACTCCATTGATGGATGAAAAGACATGAGGTCAGAGGAGACAGAGGCCACTTCCTCTCATTCAATGTTCTCTAGGCCCTACTCAGCTGGGACAGCTTCTACTCAGCCTCTCAAGATCCTTATCTGCACCTGTGCCTGGGGAATTTTTCCTATACCTCTCACACCTCCCAGGAGAGTTGGAGAAAGGCGTTTTCCACGTGGTCACTGGACGTGAGTAACTGTGGCTTCCCCACCTCTGCACCGGGGGTTGGAAAACCCCACCCAGGTCTTCTGATAAAAGCCCTGGGCCCTGAAGGATAGACCAGAGGAGAACTCTTTGCTTCACCAGACTCACTGAGACCCTTGCTGTGAGGTCTGAGCCGGACAACCCGAGATGAAGCTCATCATCGCCGCACTGGTGTGCCTGCTGCTGGCCGGGATGTGGTTACAGGATGTGGACGCCAAGAGCAGTGAGTTTGACTGGAGTCACTTAGGGGAGGGCGGAGACTCAGGCGGGCACTCTGGGGTTGCAGGGTGGGGGAACAGGTTCACCTTGAGCTCCCTGCCTCCATCTCCACTCCTTCGGGAAGAATTCTCCCCGAAGAGGAGGAAGGGAGGTCTTGGATGGGGGCAGGGGGCCAGCAAAAGAAACGTGAATCTGGAGTCCACACTGACCACTGAGCAGCTCGCTTCAGTCAAAGGAGGTCTGCTTCGTCTAGACCCTGCAGCCTGATGGATGGAAGTGGTGAGGTCATTTAGGCCAGCTGGAGGCCTGAGGTCCAGAGGAGGGACTGATAGGGGTCTTGCCTCCACCAGGCAGAATCTGAGGTCAGGACAGATTGGCTAACCTTGGGCAAGTCACTTGACCTCCCAAACTCTGGTTTTGCCATCAGTAAATTGGGATTTGATTATGCCTACCCTCTAAAGCTGGTGAGAGAATACTGACCTAACGACAGACATATGACATAGGCTTTGCAAGCAGTCAAACTAGGAGGTCCAAAATGCAAGTCCTTTGAGGGGGTTGCAAACCGGCAGAGTGGAACTTGGGGGTCAGAGCTGTGAGCAGGGTAGAGGACCTTCTGGAGTGGCTGGGGGTGGGGGAAAGCTTGGCGGTTCCCAGAAGCTCTTTCCTGATCACTTCTTCAAGTTTAAGCTCCTAGCACAGTCTCTAATCCTGCCCCAAATAGCAGACTGCAGTTGAATCAGACTCACCAGGGCCCCAGGGCCCTTGAACCCAAATGTGGGGGCAGAACCATGCTCTAGCGGGGGGATGTCATAGCTAGAAGAGCCTTTAGAAATCAGTTTTAAAAGTCTTGTTTTACAGCTGGGAGGTCTGGAGTTCAGAGGAAAGGCTCATCTTGATCAAAGCCACACAGCTGTTTTGTCGGAGCCTGGGATCTGAACCCCAGTGTCCTGATTCTGCCTGAATACAGAACGAGGTGGCTGATGAGACACTAGGGTCCTTTGGATGTGGCCCCAAAGCCTGAGCCTGTCCCGGAAGCGTTTTTTTCCCCCTCCATCCTGGGTGAGAGGAACTCAGAATGGGTTGAGAAATAAATGCAAGCCATTCTTGTGCTTCTCTTCTAGTGCATGTGCCATCCTCCAATTGCTGTTTCAGAACGGTGAAGGGAAAAATTTCTCCCAAGAAAATCCAGTGTTACAAGAACATCAGCTCCACCTGCTCCTACAACGACCGTCTGATGTAAGAAATGTATCCTCTTCCGTCCCTAACTTGCTTCTCCAGAGAACAGAAACTGGCCCACCTGGGATTAGAGCAGCAGACGCTAGATGGCGATGTTCCACTAGATTAAGGTTTTTTTTTTTTTTTAACCACGCCATCGAGCCTGCCAAAACCTTGGGTGCAGAGCCAAGAGTGGACTCTAGGAGGAGCACCTGTGCTCCCGCAGTGACATGGGTTTCTTAAAGCTCCAAGGCGCCAAGTATTGTATCTTAATATTTTATGCCCAGAGCTTAAAAGCTCCAGGCACCACTGTGTGATGGTACGAGTGAGGGAGGTCTCAATTAGTTCCTGTCTCTAGATTTGCCATCCTATAACCTTGGGTGACTCCGGGCAGGTAACTTTTCTGAACCTGATTATCTGAGTAGCTCTCGGCACTCCTGAGCTGTGAAGTGGCATAACCACGATAGCTGCATCACAGGGTCCTTACCAAGCTCCAAGGAGGTATCTTATGCTTGACACGCAGTGTCTGTGAGACATGAGACAATTTCAAGTGTATTATCTCAGTCAGCTAACTCTCCTGGGGCACGCATTTTCATCATCATGAAAACTGAGGTTCAGGGAATTAAAGAAATTTGTCTAAGGTCGTGCAGATAATTAAAGGCAGAACTGATCTATGGTTTTTGGACAACAGCCAAGTTTGGGAGGTGGACAGATCAGAGAAGAAACACATGCGCACATACACATCCCCCCAAAGCAATGATTGCTGCTAAGTCGCTTCAGTCGTGTCCAACTCTGTGCGACCCCATAGACAGCAGCCCACCAGGCTCCCCCGTCCCTGGGATTCTCCAGGCAAGAACACTGGAGTGGGTTGCCATTTCCTTCTCCAATGCATGAAAGTGAAAAGTGAAAGTGGAGTCGCTTAGTCGTGTCCGACTCCTAGCGACCCCATGGACTGCAGCCTACCAGACTCCTCCGTCCATGGGATTTTCCAGGCAAGAGTACTGGAGTGGGGTGCCATTGCCTTCTCCGAAGCAATGATTAGGGGGTTGCAAATGGATACAGACACATGAAAAGATGGAGCAGGTGAACTCTCAGAGATATTCCAGGAGAGGATTTGTTCCCATGCTAAGAAGTTGCCTACAGCCTTTGCTGTTCCCTGATACACTGAATCCACCAAAAGGGTCCAGGAAATGCGATTTAAAGAACTACCACCCCACCCCACCCCCACTGAAGCTTGGGTGTTCCTCCCAGTGTCCACATCATAGATCTTATGGAACACTTCATTCTACAGGAGAACAGCTCAGGGGTGCCCAGGAGCGATGTGGGGGTCATGGGGTGGGGCGTGATGTGTGTGGCACCCAGGGCTGACTCAGGTGACTCAGTCCCTCTTCTATTCTCTGCCCACAGATTCAAGCTGACTGGAGGCCTACAGTCTTGTGTCTTGCAAAAAGATTTATGGGTTCAGGCTTATTTAAAGAGGATAAACCTCTGCCAGTGAAAGGAAATGTGAGCTGATCCCTTCTCATCCTGGACTCAGGACACCACGTGGCTTCACTTGTCTAACTTCACACCAGTCCTTCTTCCCCCATCTTCACCCGGTCACGCCAAAGGGTCTGCTGGGTTCTAATAAGCTATGTTGTTGCACTTTATATATTTAAATTCTAGAATCTTTAAGTTCTGTCCCCCACCCCCTCTGTGCCTCTTAGACCCCACAGGGATTTCAAGGTGCAAAGTTGATTGACATTGAGGGGCTGGGCCCAGGGGGTGGAGAGGAGGGAAGCAGGTTGGAATTGGTGCCCTGGGAACTGACTTCTTTTATTATTATTTAATTTTTGTTGGAGTATAGATGCTTTACAATGTTGTAGTAGTTTCTACTGTACAGCAAGGTGAATTCTTGACTCTGTGGAACTGACTTCTTGTCAATAGAAGCCAATAAATGACTCAACACAACTCTGCTGACTGCCTTTGTCCTGGGGGAATAAACGTTGATTTGGGTTGTGATGTAGATGCTCTGCGGGGCTGGGTCCCCATTTGCATGCTCTCCGCCCCTGCCCTGCCCTGCCCAGAGGGTTTGGAGGCTATTGTTATCCAAAAGTCACAGCTGCCCTAGCTGGGGCGGGGGGGGGGGGGGGGGGGGGGGGGGGGGGGGGGGGGGGCGGTGGGGAGGGCATGCAGGGGGGTTGCCATCTGCCTGTTGCTAGCCCTGCTGTAGAGAGGAGGTGGCTAAGGGCTGGAGAGATCGACACCTACAGGCCTGAGGACACGTAGCAAGTCAGGAGCAAATCTGGCCTTAGAGCTCAGGGTCCCTGCTGTGGTCAAGTCATGTCCTACTGCTTGCTAACTGCTAAGTCGCTTCAGTCGTGTCCGACTCTGTGCGACCCTATAGACGGCAGCCCACCAGGCTCCCCCGTCCCTGGGACTCTCCAGGCAAGAACACTGGAGTGGGTTGCCATTTCCTTCTCCAATGCATGAAAGTGAAAAGTGAAAGTGAAGTCACTTAGTCGTGTCAGACTCTTAGCGATCCCATGGACTACAGCCTGCCAGGCTCCTCCGCCCATGGGATTTTCCAGACAAGGGTACTGGAGTGGGGTGCCATTGCCTTCTCCGTCGAATATGCCTTTGTTGTTCAGTTGCTGGCAATGCTCTTGGTAAGTGCCCGTTTGTAGTTGACACTGGTCTCCCTAGTCTCCCTAGAGTCGCAGGTTACACACGTTGGAGCATGTGATTGCCCCCTTTAAAGGGACAGGGCCCCTTCTTCCTCTCTGTCCCCTGGGGGTTCACCTGTTTCTTCTCGAGACTACCTCCCTCCTCTGGATGACCTCTGCTGGCATCTCCATCAGACATGGACCCACCTGCCTGGACCCTCCCCAGAAAAGATCCTGCTAATTAACTCTCCAGGCCCTGTCCAGTGGACACAGGGTCCCTCTGCCATGCTGTGCCAGGCAGTCACTTGGCACATGGGGACTTGGAAAAGAGTTCTACCCTGGAAGGCAGTGTAAGCAACTTTTGGCAGAAAAGAGCTCTCTTCAGGAGGCCACTTTTGTCTTGTCACTATCCTTAAACCAGGCATCCCATGCTCTATCATCTCCAGCCTTAGCACACCTTTCAAATCTTTTGATCATACAATAGGTTACCTAACTTGTTGCTTTTTCCATAGATCAGAGAAGTAGAAATAAAGAGTAAGTAACAGATAACCAGATCTCTTCCCCAGTTCTTCTCATTCCTTCAGGCATCTCGAGATTCGATGTCAAAAGATAGCATCTAAAAACAGATCATGAGCAGTCGACAAGCATTGCACACCATGGGGGATGGTGAGGACTCTGACTGCCATCCCATCCCAATGATTAATTGAGATGACTTTCCTGTTTCCCTTTAGAAGCTTTCATGGCTGAGCAGAATCTTCCGAGATGGTTTTGGGGGGACCCTGAGTCCACCATCTCCCCAGATTGCTGGCATGCTGATTAAAGGCAATTTTCCTTTCTGTCAACACTTGAGAGTTTGGTTTTGTAGGCAGCCTTTGTAGGCAGCCCTTTTGTAGTGGCTCGCAGTCTCAGGTTTCATGGTGATGGGATTAGTTTCCGGATTGTCTTTAACCAATCATTCTGACTCAGAGTCCTTCCTGGTTCAGCCAAGATGGATGCCAGCGAGAAGGATTCTGGGAGGTGGTCGGACACGTGGTGTCACTTTTTGACATTTCCTGAACTGACTCCATGGACGTGAGTCTGAGTGAACTCCGGGAGTTGGTGATGGACAGGGAGGCCTGGCGTGCTGTGACTCATGGGATCGTAAAGAGTCGGACACGACTGAGCGACTGATCTGATCTGAACTCTCCCAGTTGGTGGTGGCTTATTTGTTTTGTGTTCCTTACTGCAAATGGTTACTATGGTGCCTGGCCAGGGTGGGCGGTTTCAGTAAGTGTGCTTTCCCTAACACCCTCTAGCCAACACTGTCCTGCCCTTGGGCCCTGCTCCAGACTACTCTTCTAGCATCTCCCACCCTCCGCCCTCCCCATTGCTCCAAGGCCTTCAGAGCTGAGTCCAAACTCCCATCTTGACATTCCAATTCCTCTGTAAGCACGTCTCAACCTTCCTTTCCAAAGATCTGCGGCTTTTCCTTTCTGAATCCTACATGCCAACTATCTAGGGGTGTTCGCTGCAAGCCCTCTCCCCTCTTTTCCATCCTGCATCTCTTCCACAACAGTCTCTGCTCTGCCAGTGCTACACCATCCTCCAAGGCCCATTGTCTCCAAGTCCCACGTTAGATATCAAATCCGATACTAATCAGGGCTGTGTCATCTATTTCCCCCTGGGACTCTAGTATACTTAATGGCTGCATTACTCCCGGGTGGAGGACTACTCAGAGCTGGGAGGCAGGGGCGCAAGGAGACCCGTTGGAAGCTGATGCTGGGGACGGGAGCCATTGTTCTAGAATATCCTGAGCTGGTGAGCCAGACCCTCCGTGACATACAGATGAGCCCAGTTAAGTCACAGTCAGGGAGGGTCTGGCTACACCTGTTAAGTAGCGCGCCTCAAAGCGCCCCCTACTGGATGGGAGTTATCCCTGAAGAAAACACTACTGCTGTATTGGAGATTTTATTTATTTATTTATCTGGCTGCACTGGGTCTTAGGTGCACTGTGCAGGGTCTTTAGTTGCAGCATCTGAAATGCTTAGCTGTGGAATCTGGGATCTGGTTCCCTGAGCAGTGATCGAAACCAGGACCCCTTGTTGGGAGTATGGAGTCTTAGCCAATGGATCACCAGGAAAACCGCTGCATTTGAGGTTTTAAACAAAATGTATTTTCTGCAAAAAAGTCAGTGGTCCTAAAACTGTACACATCTTTCCATAATAACTTCCCTGTTGGCTCAGGCAGTAAAGAATCTGCCTGCTAATGCAGGAGACCTGGATTTGATTCCTGGATCAGGAAGATCTCCTGGAGAAGGGAATGGCTTACCCATTCCAGTATTCTTGCCTGGAGAATTTCATGGGCAGAGGCGCCTACAGTTCATGGGGAGGCAAAGAGTTGGACATGACAGAGTGACTAACACTTCCACGCTTTTCCATAATAATATATTAAGCAATACCTCACACTCACCAGGCACTGTCCTTCTTAGATTGCAATGGCCCTTCAAAGCCATGGCTCTCTAGGCATGTTCACTCCCCACTGGGGAGGTAAGCAGGAGGGAGACCCACTGCCCATAGCTTACAGGAGAAGGAGTTGGGGCTCCTGACAGGAATCAAGTGGCTCAAGACCTTACTTTAAAAAAAGAGATCACCAATATTCAAAATAAGTCCTCAACCAGCCACAATCCAAATAATACTAAATATTATTTAAGACATGGTATATTTTGTATCAGGAAACCAAAAGGACTCCATTTGAAAATTAAGGTCAAATTAGTCCAGGGTAGGCACAGGAGGCCCTGGGGACTGGGGAACATTTCTCATCTTCTGGTTTGGTCTTAGTGTGGCCAGAAGAGTTCAAGTCTTCAGGGTATGATTTTTTAAAAACACATTTAATATTTGAATATTTAAAATATTTATTTATTTGGCTGTATTGGATATTTGTTTCCCCATGAGGGATATTTCATTGTAGTGCACAGACTCTCTAATTGTATTGCACAGGCTCAGTAATTGTGGCCTGTGGGGTTAGTTGCTCTGTGGCATGTGGATGTGGGATCTTAGTTCCCGGACCAGGGATTGAACCCATGTCTCCTGCATCGCAAAGCAGATTCTTAACCACTGGACCACAAGGGAAGTCCCGGGTGTGAGTTTTTGATCCAGGCTTTTCACATAATTCTCCTTTGGGTTGGCACTGGTTGGTTCTGAAGCTGTGGATGAGGGTGGGCTGGCAGGGTCAGGTGACATGCTGGAGGGTTTTATCTCAGGGATGACTCCTTAGACGCTAAAACCTGTCAGGCCCACCTGCTACAGGGGAGGGGCCCTCTCTGGGACAGGAAGTCAGAGGGGAGTAGTAGGGAGAGACCCTCTGGAGGTGGTCACTGTGCTTGCCAACTGCCCTCCCCCCAGGAGAAGCTGGCCAGGCATCCACCACAGTAACCACAGAAGTGTGAGCTGACACCCATTCAGGGAGCAGGATGTGGGATGTTACCAGCCCTCTCTGGGCCTGTCCCTGGTGTAATAATAGGAAGTTTTGGATTACATAGTCTGGTTGGATCTTATCCCCTGAGTGTAATGCCTCAAATTTGTCTGATGTCTGTCTGGTGAGGCAGAACTTAGACTGAGGGGATAGAGAAGAGGATGTGGAGTGGGGGAGGGGTAAGATAAGGTGGGAGTGGAGGGGAGCAGAATTTTTCTACTTACATGACAGCTTCCCGGGGACCCTGGCTGCTGACAATGCGATCGCTCTTCAGCTTCTGAGAGGGAATCTTCTGAGGTTTCTTTAACCAAGAGGAACCTGCTGTTTCTTATGGTTAAATGGGAAACAGCAGGTGACCAGGACATGGAGCGTGTCTAGAAATAAAAGTCACAAAGAAAAAGCATTGGAGGAGATGCCAGGTTGTTCTTAGCTTGAATGCGGCAGGGGAAGGCGAGCACAGAGGTAGAAGTGGGTCTCATCCACCCCAGGTCCAGTGCTCCTGCCCACTGCCCTGAAGGCAGGGTAAGGCCAGGAACACGTGCCTCAAGATTTCTGAGGTTGATCCGCATGGAGGGGACACATCATTGCTGATTGAGGAAGGTCGGTGTGACGGGACTCGGATATGGACCCTAACCTACAGGGTTTGGAAAGAGTCATTGTATCTAGATGCCAAGTTATGTCTGACTCTTTTGCCACCCCATGAACTATAACCCACCCAGCTTCTCTGTCCATGGGATTTCCCACACAAGAATACTTGAGTGGGTTGCCATTTCCTTCTCCAGGGGTTCTTCCCAACCCATGAATCCTACCCGCATTCCTACAGTCACAGGTGGATTCTTTACCATCTGAGCCACCCGGGAAGCCCTTGGGAAGATTAGCTGGCATCAAAGAACAGGCCTTGGATTTGGAGTGGGCAGTGTAGGCTTTATTCTGGCTCTGCCGTGGCCTGGAGGTGGGAGGGGGCAGGCAGGATGCCTGCCGTCCCCAGCATGGGCTCTCGCTTCTGTCTCCAGAATTAGAAGTTGAAACCTTGAGGGTCCCTGGTGCTCTGATAGGGTGGGAAGTGAAGGGCTTTGTTTTAGGCTTTCCTAGAAGACGAGAAACTGAGAATGAGAGAGGAAGGGAAGAGGGAAGAGAGATTGAGCTGACCTGGCTGAGTCAGCACCTGGGTGCTGAAGGCATCTGCTGGGAGCCGCAGACCCAGAGATGCTGTGGAGACCTTCCCGTGGGAAGGGGCGGATGCCAACATCACCCTGAAAGCTATTGGTTTCTGATTTTGTCTGATTTTGTCTCAGCCCTGCGGTAGCTCTGGCTGTCCTGCCTGCCTGTGTAAGTAGCAGAGAGGATGGGGTAGCAGGGATCGCAGAGGGATGTTTGCCTGGCTGGGGTCATGGTCAAGTCAAGATGGAAAGGGTCTTGAGTCTGCTAAGCTGGAGACTGAGCTGCCAAATTGTTTTCCAGGAAATGCAAGATGGAAGTTGTAAAAGATGTAGCCGGGTAGGCACTGCCTCCGCCTTAGCTGCTCAGACTGCAGAAAGGAAGATGGAACACGTATGTGCTGGCAATAGCCCTAGGAAGTGACCCTAGGAGCTGCTGTCTCCAAATGAAACGGGAAACCATAGAAAATACCTCTGGTGCTAGGGACTTTCCCCTATTACGTATTTAGTCCTGACAAGGTAAGTACCATTTATAGATGCGGACACTGAGGAGCAGAGAGCTTAAGTAACTTGCCCAAAGAGTCATGGGGAGTAAGGGGTGAGGTTGGGAGAAACAGCTGTAAGTTTACATATAATCACCAAGAGTTTCATGTCACTGATGTCTTTTTCCAAGATAAGTGCTAAGTAGAAGTCTCTTGGGCGTGCTCAGTTGCTCAGTCATATCCGACTCTTTGCGACCCCACCGACTATAGCCCGCCAGGATCCTCTGTCCGTGGGATTTTCCAGGCAAGAGTACTAGAGTGGGTTGCCAGCAGGATTTGTGGATTCAATCCCTGGGTTGGGAAGATCCCCTGGAGGAGGACATCTCATACTGGAGAAAAATTAAAGCTGGCCCCTGGTGACTGGGCTCCTCCCATCACATATAGGTGCTCCCTTCTCCTGCTCAGACCTAAAGGGATATGGTTTGAAAACCACTGATTTGTCTAGGTCCCTTGTTTTCAGGAAGGTTTGTTGATGGGAGAGGATGGGGAACAGAGCAAAGATGTTGGCTCCTTGCTCCTGAACCTAGCTCCCTCCTGCAAGGAGTCTGAGCTAGGAATTTGGGAGTTGGGTGAGCGGGTGGGGAGTTCCAAAAGGCTCGGTGGCAAAGAGGGAAGAGCTTGGACTCTAATGGAAAACCTAGCAAGTCTCTTAGCCTGGATATTTCTATCCCCACGCTCACTCCTGCCTCCCAGATTTTGCTTACCTTTTGTACCTGCTCGGAATAGTCTCCCGTCCAACCTCCGTTCTTGCGAGTCTTTCTACTCTAACAAAACAAGCCCAGTGACGTTAAAGGAAATGAAACAAACAGCTAAGATTAGTGAGAGGAAATGAAACAAAGAGCTAAGATTAGCAGAGGAAGGTGGTTCTTTGACAAGCCTATGATGAAGATGCAAGTCTCCTGAGGCTGATCAGGAGAAAAGGAAAAAACAGCAGCACCAGTAGGGGCAGTTCCTCCAGAGTCCACAGATCCCAGGAGGAAAATAAGAACCTTCTGCCAGTAACTTTAGTTTCGATGAAGTGGATGGATTTCTTAAAATCTGACTTACCAGATTGCAAGAAAAAAATGTTTAATTCTTAAACTATTTAAAAAGTTGAGTAATGAAAAATTTTCCACAAAACATCCTCCAGTCTCGGAAAGCTTTAACAACTCTTTCTCCAAGCATTCCAAGAGTTACTGATTCCTGTCTTACACAATTGCTTCCAGAGAATATCAAACGTGTGCGCTCTTCAACTCATTTTGTGAGTCTTGGACATAAAAACGTGTCAGGAATTACGTGAGAAAAGATTGCAAGCTTGTCCCGGCAGACACACGTTCCATTTCTAATATTCCATCCTCTTCTCTGGCCCAGAAAGTCAGCCTGTGTGGATCGCATCAAAGAGCTTGCAGGTCTCCTGGCTTCAGATTGGGTTTGGACACGGGAGCCCTTCAGGGTGCTGGCGAGAGGGAGTCATTAGGGTGAAGAACTGATTTCTCTGCTGCCTTCCTGTACCTCTCCCTGGATGCAACCCTTGATCAATGGTTTTCCCTTTCTCTCCAGGTGACCCTCTCCACTCTCTTCATCCATGTTTGGGAGAGCTACATTGTCCTTGTGCCTTTGGGTCCAGGGGTGGTCACCATGCTGTTACTAGCCTCAAAGAACCAAGCAGCTTTATGGTTTCGCCACACTCAGCCAAACATTCGATTGCATTTTTATTATTAAACTCTCCTCAAATCATTCCAATATCAGTGTCATTCACTTCTTCCTGACTGACATAGTTTTGGGTACCAGAAGTGGCTCCTGGCAACAGAACGTCCAAATAGGATTCTGGAACTGGGTTGCTCATATATTTTAGGAGTATAATAATGGCATGTGCTGGCATCATGATTACTTAAATTATCTCCAATAGTAGGATGGCAGACTGAGTTGTATCAAGCCCTCCAGGTGATTCTTAATGGGCACTAAGATTCGAGAACCAGGCGACTACAGCATATCCCATGGCCATCCCTGATCTACAGAGAATAGATACTAGAGGGCTCTTAAGGACAATGCCCTTCTCTCATGGCCCCATCAAGGCATCTCTTAATCCGTGTAGTCAAAGCTATGGTTTTTCCAGTAGTCGTGTAGGGATGTGAGAGCTGGACCATAAAGAAGACTGAGTGCCAAAGGATTGATGCTTTTGAATTGTGGTGCTGGAGAAGACTCTTGAGAGTCCTGTGGACCGCAACAAGAACAAAGCAGTCAGTCCTAAAGGAAATCAACCCTGAATATTGATGGGAAGGACTGATGCTGAAGCTCCAATCCTTTGGCCACCTGGTATGAAGAGCCGACTCACTGGAAAAGAGCCTGATGCTGAGAAATAGTGAAGGCAAAAGGAGAAGGGAGCGGAAGAGGATGAGACGGTTGGATGGCATCACTGACTCAATGGACATGAAATTGAGCAAACCCCAGGAGATGGTGAAGGACAGGGAAGCCTGGTGTGCTGCAATCCATCGGGTTGCAAAGAGTCAGACATGACTGAGCGACTGAACAACAACAGAGAAAGTGTCCTCTGGCCTTCTCATGGAGTGCAGTTAGGGATGGCTGGGTAGCTTGCACATAATAGATACTTTTCAATAGCTCCACTTCCCGGAGCCTTTGGATACCTTCCGAATGACCCAGGGAGTTCTGGTATTTCAACTTCATCAACTGCAGGCTTCTTTTGAAGTCTAGATTCCAATCAGCCAATGTAGCTAAACAGTTGTCACTCCCAACTACTTGTGCTAATGCACTGAATTGTGAATTCTGGAAAAGCACATTCATACCAATGAATTTGACAAACTGAGTCTTATATGTTAATGTCCTCTTACAGTGTAGTGCTCCACATGCCCCGCCCCCAATCTTTCCTCCAAATTGAGTGACTGGGGGGACTTTCATACCCTTCCAGCAGGATCTCCTGTCTGTCCTTTCCTCTGTTTCAGGACCTATTATCTTATAAGAGAATACATTTAGGAACCTGGGGTCTGGAGTCAGCCAGACAGGGACCTAAATCCTGTATTCACTATTTACTTGTTATGTGGTTTGGAGCAAACTGTTTACCTTTCTGAGCCTCTAAGAGGAACTGGTTGTTAATTATTACATCATTGTGATGCTTCAAGAATCTAATAAATAATGAATGCGTGGTAAGTGCTCAGTCCAGTGCCAATAATTTTTATTTAAAAATTAAAAAAAATTTTTCATTAAAGTATAGTTGATTTATAATGTATAGTTTCTGGTACACAGCAAAGTAATTCAATTATACAGATATATAATACATATAATATGAAAAAGAATATGTAATTATTTTTATATTCTTTCCCATTATGGTTTATTTCATGATATGGACTATAGTTCCTTGTATTATATAGTAGGAGCTTGTGTTTATTTATTTTATATATAGCACTACTAATTTCACTACTAATTTACTAGAAATTTTTATCTACTAATTTCACACTCTTATCTCTCCCATATCTTTTCCCTTTTTGTAACAATAAGCGTGTTTTCTGTGTCGGTGAGTCGGTTTCTATTCTGTAAGTTCATCAGCACCATATTGTCGATTCCACATATGTGATAGCATATGGCATGTTTTTCTCTTTCGGAATCATTGCATTTAGTATGACAATCTCTAGGCACATCCATGTTGCTGCAAATGGCATTGTTTTATTCTTTTTTACGGCTGAGTGATATTCCATTGGGTGTGTATATATATATGTGTGTGTGTGTGTATACTTGCCACATCTTTATCCATTCTTCTGTCAATGGCCATTTAAGTTGCTTCCAAGTCTTGGCTACTGAAAATAGCACTGCTATGAACATTGGGGTGCATGTATCTTTTCAAATTGGGGTTTATTCCAGCTACATGACCAGGAGTGGGATTGCTGGATCATATGGCAACTCTTTTTATTTCTTTAAGGAACCTCCATAGTGTTCACCACAGTGGCCATATAATTTACATATCCCCCAACAGTGTAAGGAGGGCTCCCTTTTCTCCATACCCTCCTCAGTATTTGTTATTTGTAGAATTTTTAATGATGGCCATTCTGACCAGTGTGAGTTGATACCTCCTTGTAGCTTTGATTAGCGTTTCTCTACTGATTAGTGATTTCAGTGTTGACCACCTGGTGATATCCATGTGTGGAGTCTTCTCTTGTGTTGTTGGAAGAGGGTGTTTGTTATGACCAGTGTGTTCTCTTGGCAAAACTCTATTAGCCTTTGCCCTGCTTCATTCCATACTCCAAGGCCAAATTTGCCTGTTACTCCAGCTGTTTCTTGACTTCCTACTTTTGCATTCCAGTCCCCTATAATGAAAAGGACATCTTTTTTGGGTGTTAGTTCTAAAAGGTCTTGTAGGTCTTCATAGAAACATTAAACTTCAGCTTCTTCAGTGTTACTGGTTAGGGCATAGGCTTGGATTACCGTGATAATGAATGATTTGCCTTGGAAGCGAACAGAGATCATTCTGTCGTTTTTGAGATTGCATCCAAGTACTGCATTTTGAACTCTTTTGTTGACCATGATAACTGCTCCATTTCTTCTAAGGGATTCCTGCCCACAGTAGTAAATATAATGGTCATTTGAGTTAAATTCACCCATTCCAGTCCATTTTAGTTTGCTGATTCCTAGAATGTTGACGTTTACTCTTGCCATCTCCTGTTTGACCACTTCCAATTTGCCTTGATTCATGGACCTGACATTCCAGGTTCCTATGCAATATTGCTCTTTACAGCATCAGACCTTGCTTCTATCACCAGTCACATCCACAACTGGGTATTGTTTTTGCTTTGGCTCCATCCCTTCATTCTTTCTGGAGTTATTTCTCCACTGATCTCCAGTAGCATATTGGGCACTTACCGACCTGGGGAGTTCCTCTTTCAGTATCCTATCATTTTGCCTTTTCATATTGTTCATGGGGTTCTCGAGGCAAGAATACTGAAGTGGTTTGCCATTCCCTTCTCCAGTGGACCACATTCTGTCAGACCTCTCCACCATGACCTGCCCATCTTGGGTGGCCCCTCAGGGCATGGCTTAGTTTCATTTAGTTAGACAAGGCTGTGGTCCGTGTGATCAGAAAACTACTGTGATTATGGTTTCAGTGTGCCTGCCCTCTGATGCCCTCTCACAACACTTACTGTCTCACTTGGGTTTCTGTTACCTTGGACGAGGGGTATCTCCTCACCACTACCCCTCCTGACCTTGAACGTGGAGTAGCTCCTCTAGGCCTTCCTGTTCCCACTCAGCCGCCACTCCTTGGACTTGGGGTTGCTCCTCTCAGCCGCTGCCCCTGACCTCGGGAGTATGGTAGCTTCTCTCCCAGCCACCCCTGACCACAGGGGTGGTGTAGCTTGTCTCGGCTACCATCCCTGACCTCTGGCACGGGGTCAAAGATGGAGAAGCTCTATACAGTCAGCAAAAACAAGACTGGGAGCTGACTGTGGCTCAGATCATGAATTCCTTAATGCCAAATTTAGACTTAAATTGAAGAAAGTAGGGAAAACCACTAGACCATTCAGTTCAGTTCAGTTCAGTTGCTCAGTCATGTCCAACTCTTTGCGACCCCATGAATTGCAGCATGCCAGGCCTCCCTGTCCATCACCAACTCCCGGAGTTCACTCAAACTCATGTCCATCGAGTCGGTGATGCCATCCAGCCACCTCATCCTCTGTCGCCCCCTTCTCCTCCTGCCCCCAATCCCTCCTAGCATCAGAGTCTAATCCAGTGAGTCAACTGTTCACACGAGGTGGCCAAAGTACTGGAGTTTCACCTTTAGCATCATTCCTTCCAAAGAACACCCAGGACTGATCTTTAGAATGGACTGGTTGGATCTCCTTGCAGTCCAAGGGACTCTCAAGAGTCTTCTCCAACACCACAGTTCAAAAGCATCAATTCTTAGGCACTCAGCTTTCTTCACAGTCCAACTCTCACATCCGTACATGACCACTGGAAAAACCATAGCCTTGACTAGACAGACCTTTGTTGGCAAAGTAATGTCTCTGCTTTTGAATATGCTATCTAAGTTGGTCATAACTTTTCTTCCAAGGAGTAAGCGTCCTTTAATTTCACGCGGATGTGACTGGTGATAGAAGCAAGGTCCGATGCTGTAAAGAGCAATATTGCATAGGAACCTAGAATGTTAGGTCCATGAATCAAGGCAAATTGGAAGTGGTCAAACAGGAGATGGCAAGAGTGAACGTCGACATTCTAGGAATCAGAGAACTAAAATGGACTGGAATGGGTGAATTTAACTCAGATGACCATTATATCTACTACCGTGGGCAAGAATCCCTTAGAAGAAATGGAGTAGCTATCATGGTCAACAAAAAAGTCCGAAATGCAGTACTTGGATGCATTCTCAAAAATGACAGATTGATCACTGTTCATTTCCAAGGCAAACCATTCAATATCTCGGTAATCCAAGTCTATGCCCCAACCAGTAATGCTGAAGAAGCTGAAGTTGAATGGTTCTATGAAGACCTAGAAGACCTTTTAGAACTAATACCCAAGAAAGATGCCCTTTTCATTATAGGGGACTGGAATGCAAAAGTAGGAAGTCAAGAATCACCTGGAGTAACAGGCAAATTTGGCCTTGGAATACAGAATGAAGCAGGGCAAAGGCTAATAGAGTTTTGCCAAGAGAAGACACTGGTCATAGCAAACACTCTCTTCCAACAACACAAGAGAAGACTCTACACATGGACATCACCAGGTGGTCAACATCGAAATCAGATTGATTATATTCTTTACAGCCAAAGATGGAGAAGCTCTATACAGTTAGCCAAAACAAGACTGGGAGCTGACTGTGGCTCAGATCATGAACTCCTTATTGCCAAAATCAGCTGAAATTGAAGAAAGTAGGGAAAACCACTAGACCATTCAGGTATGACCTAAATCAAACCCCTTATGATTATACAGTAGAAGTAGAAGAGAAATAGATTTAAGGGACTAGATCTGATAGATAGATTGCCTGATGAACTATGGACGGAGTTTCATGACATTGTACAGGAGACAGGGATCAAGACCATCCCCATAGAAAAACACCATTTAGGTATGACCTAAATCAAATCCCTTATGATTATACAGTGGAAGTGAGAAATACATTTAAGGGACTAGATCTGATAGATAAAGTGCCTGATGAACTATGGACGGAGGTTCGTGACATTGTACAGGAGACAGGGATCAAGACCATCCCCATGGAAAAAAAATGCAAAAAAGCAAAATGGCTGTCTGAGGAGGCCTTACAAATAGCTGTGGAAAGAAGAGAAGCAAAAAGCAAAGGAGAAAAGCAAAGATATAAGCATCTGAATGCAGAGTTCCAAAGAACAGCAAGGAGAGAAAAGAAAGCCTTCCTCAGCGACCAATGCAAAGAAATAGAGGAAAACAACAGAATGGGAAATACTAGAGATCTCTTCAAGAAAATTAGAGATACCAAGGGAACATTTCATGCAAAGATGGGCTCAATAAAGGACAGAAATGGTATGGACCTAACAGAAGCAGAAGATACTAAGAAGAGGTGGCAAGAATACATAGAAGAACTATACAAAAAAGATCTTCAGGACCCAGATAATCACGATGCTGTGGTCACTCACCTAGAGTCAGACATCTTGGAATGTGAAGTCAAGTGGGCCTTAGAAAGCATCACTACGAACAAAGCTAGTGGAGGTGATGGAATCCCAGTTGAGCTATTTCAAATCCTAAAAGATGATGTTGTGAAAGTGCTGCACTCAATATGCCAGCAAATTTGGAAAACTCAGCAGTGGCCACAGCACTGGAAAAGATCAGTCTTCATTCCAATCCCAAAGAAAAGCAATGCCAAAGAATCCTCAGACTACTGCACAATTGCAATACTCATCTCACACGCTAGTAAAGTAACACTCAAAATTCTCCAAGCCAGGCTTCAACAGTACGTGAACCATGAAATTCCAGATGTTCAAGATGGTTTTAGAAAAGGCAGAGGAACCAGAGATCAAATTGCCAACATCTGCTGGATCATGAAAAAAGCAAGAGAGTTCCAGAAAAACATCTATTTCTGCTTTATTGACTATGCCAAAGCCTTTGACTGTGTGGATCACAATCAACTGTAGAAAATTCTGAAAGAGATGGGAATACCAGACCACCTGATCTGCCTCTTGAGAAATTTGTATGCAGGTCAGGAAGCAACAGTTAGAATTGGACATGGAACAACAGACTGGTTCCAAATAGGAAAAGGAGTTCGTCAAGGCTGTATATTGTCACCCTGCTTATTTAACTTCTATGAAGAGTACATCATGAGAAACGCTGGGTTGGAAGAAGCACAGCTCGAATCAAGATTTTCAGGAGAAATATCAATAACCTCAGATATGCAGATGACACAACCCTTATGGCAGAAAGTGAAGAGGAACTCAAAAGCCTCTTGATGCAAGTGAAAGAGGACAGTGAAAAAGTTGGCTTAAAGCACAACATTCAGAAAACTAAGATCATGGCATCTGGTTCCATCACTTCATGGGAAATAGATGGGGAAACAGTGGGAACAGTGTCAGACTTTATTTTTCTGGGCTCCAAAATCACTGCAGATGGTGATTGCGGCCATGAAATTAAAAGATGCTTACTCCTTGGAAGCAAAGTTATAACCATGAAAGTTATGACCTAGATAGCACATTGAAAAGTACAGACATTACTTTGCCAACAAACGTCCATCTAGTCAAGGCTATGGTTTTTCCAGTGGTCATGTATGGATGTGAGAGTTGGACTGTGAAGAAAGCTGAGTGCTGAAGAATTGATTCTTTTGAACTGTGGTGTGGGGGAAGACTCTTGAGAGTCCCTTGGACTGCAAGGAGATCCAACCAGTCCATTCTAAAGGAGATCAGCCCTGGGTGTTCATTGGAAAGACTGATGCTAAACTGAAACTGCAATCTTTGGTCTCATGCAAAGAGCTGAGTCCCTGATGCTGGGACGGATTGGGGGCAGGAGGAGAAGGGGACAACACAGGATGAGATGGCTGGATGGCATCACCGACTCGATGAACATGAGTTTGAGTGAACTCAGGGAGTTGGTGATGGGCAGGGAGGCCTGGCGTGCTGCGATTCATGGGGTCGCAAAGAGTTGGACACGACTGAGTGATTGAACTGAACTGAACTGAATGATTAGTGATGGTGAGCATCTTTTCATGCGCCTATTTGGTGATCTGGATGTCCTCTTTGCAGGCACTAACTGGCATTCTCTGCCCCTCAGTCTGGGTATCTCCATAGAATGGCCAGATTACAGAGGAAGGGAACATTGACATTGTGACTGGGGAGAAGGAAGTCCATCCACCACCCCTGAACACGATGCAGGTCAACTTTCCTCCCTTCTTTCTTCACACCACCTTCTCTACTATTTCTGTCTTGACTTATAATATCTCATCCACCTACAACTTTCATCTTTCTTTTTTTTTTTTTTTTAAATGAGCAATGCTTTTATTTATTTTTGGCTGTGCCGGGTCTTCGTTGCCACACAAGCTTTTCTCTAGCTGTAGTGCGTGGGGGCTACTCTCGAGTTGTAGCGCGTGTTTCTCGTTGCAGTGGCTTCTCTTGCTGCAGAGCACAGGCTCTAGAGCAACTGGCTCAGTACTTGTGGGGCTCAGGCTTAGCTGCTTCGAGGCATGTGGGATCTTCCTGGACCAAGGATCGAACCTGTGTCTCTTGAATTAGCAGGTGGATTCTTTACCACTGAGCCACCAGGAAAGCCCCCAACATTTGTGTTTCTGTCTGACCCATATAGGAATTACTTGAGGTCTGGCTTATGCTGTATCTGGCTTCACAGATTTCATAGGGGATCAAATCTTGCTCTGAGATGGATGGCTGATGACCTTTCAGGTCAAACTCTCCTACGTCTGCTCTAGAAAAGATTTCTTGTCATGTTCTCGACCAGCATATTGTCAAAATGAATACTTACCAAGGATCCAGGGAGCCTAAAAAGACATAGTGGGAAGATTATCGTGTAATTGATCTTTCTAGCCAGACAGGGGTAAAGCAGGATTGTCATAGGCAAGCTGAGGTGTGCAGTCTCCCTACCCACTGGGCTGTTAGTTTTAACCCGTCATTGCTTTGCTAATTGAGGTGCTTATAGTGTTTAGTTTTTGCTGCCTTCTTTTTGGGAGAACTCCTAGGATAAATACTTGATGCTGTCCCTTCCCATGACTAAATAAAAAGCGCAGGCAGGAAAGACTTCATATTTGGCACACTCTCGTGCTGTGAACAAAGAACGGGAAATTTTTCTGTCCACAGGCTGGTGGAGCCAAGTTTGGTTCAGTAACAAATTCTCCTCCCCGTTCAATGTAATCCCAATTATTAATACAATCAAAACAAGAATTTTGTGGAGACTGATAAGCTAATTCTGAACTTTTAGAGGAGAAGTTAAAAAAACAAAACAAAACAAAAATAGTTAAGACAACTTAGAAGAAGAACAAAGTTGTTGGGCTTACACTCCCAGATATTAACAGTTTTTAGAGAGCATTAGTCATTATGACATAGTACCATTGCTCTAAGAATGGATGAATGTGCCAAGGGAACAGATTAGAGTGCAGAAATAGAACCATATGTATACTGATGTTGAATATATATATATCAGAGTTTGCCCTCTGGAGTAGCTAAGGAAAAAATACCCTTTTGAATAACTGATCAATCCATTATTCAGTGTGCTGAATCAATTTGATATTTATAAGGAAGAATAAAATCTTGATCCGTAACTTTCAGCACACTGGAAAAAAAAATATATATGTATAAAATCGTGTTCAGGTAGATTGTAGCTCTAAATGTGAATGACAAAAATAATGCTTTTTGAAGACAACATGAGAATATCGTTGTGACATCTGTTTTGAAAAAGTTTGCTTACACAGAAAACAAAAGCACTCACCATAAAGGAACATGTTGATAAATGGACGGTTTTAAAATCAGGAAGCTGTATCATCAAAAGATAGTGAAAAAGAAAATCACAGATTATGAGAAGATGTTTCAGTTCACATGTTTGTCAAAAGATTCTGATACAGAGTGTAGAAAATGCTTCCACAATTTCATAATAAAAAGACAGGCAATCTAAAAATAGACAAGATCCACCAAGTCTATCAAAAATGGGTATAGGATATGATGAACTGGACCTTCATAAAAAAGATACCCAATAAACATTTAGCAAGATGTTCAAGCTTATCTGTCATGAGTAAAACACAATGGAATGCCCAGCTAAATTAAACCATGATTTTATGGAATTATACACATAATCAGAATGGCTAGATTAAGAAGAATGGCAGTACCAAGTGTTGCAATATCAATGAACTGACTCAAACTCTCATACATTGCGGGTGGGAGTGAATGTAAATTGGTGAAACAGATTTGGAAAATATTTAAGCCATATCTGGAAAAGTGTTTGATGGCTGAGTATATGCTTAATATATACATATCCTGTCAACCATGTATGTATTTCTGTCTTTTTTATTTCTGTCTTTCTTATCTATATATCCATATTTATTTCTATCTATCTATCTATCTGCCATCTACCTGCAAAACTGTAAGTTCACACTGATAACTTTTAATTGCAGTCCAACCCCACAGAGTTTTTCTAGCCTCCAGCATTCTATATTTCTCCATAGAAGCTTCTCCAACAGTAAAGGAGTTGGCTTCCACTATCTTCAATACATCTACTTATTTGCTAAGTCCTTCCTTCAGGTCACCATTCTCTTAAGTACACGGCTAACTCAGTCCTGGTGCTATGGATCCTAACTTGTGGACTGTCTCCTGAACCCAGTCCTACCGAACATGCTGGCTGAGTGCTCCACAGTCTTGGCTCAGCCCTGGTCCCAAAGAACTTACTGGGATACCTGATCCTGGTCCCAGCTTCAGTCTTGGTAAACACACCAACGGAATGCCCAGCTAAATCCCTGGCCCTGAGCTAGTGAACTTGCCTGGAGAAATCCAGGCATCGCCTGGAGGAAGGAGAACAAATATTGAAGGTAAAAAACAATGAATCAATAAGATAGAGCTTGAGATGAAAACGTCTGTCCAGGTAGCTCCTTTGAGAAGTGACCCCAGGGATGAGGACTGAGAGGCAGCCCAGTGAGATGCAAAAGGAGACAGCAACACAAGTATGCATAATTAAGGTCAGAATAGTGGGCGATGAGGACAGCTTCTCCTGGAAATACTCGATGAGTGTACAGAATGGCTCCCAGAATCAACTGCTGGAAGGAAGAGTGGCAGAAGCTTTTAAACATCTGCTCTGTACTTCCCTGGTGGTACAGAGGATAAGAATCCACCTGCCAATGCAGGGGACACAGGTTCAATCCCTGATCCAGGAAGATCCCACGTGCCGCAGGGCAACTAAGCCCATGTGCCACAACTACTGAGCCCAAGCTCTAGAGACCAGGAGCCACAGCCACTGAACCCATGTGCCGCAACTACTGAAGCCCTCGCGTCTAGAGCCTGTGCTCTGCAACAAGAGACGTCACCGCAATGAGAAGTCCGTGCACTGAAATGAAGAGCAGGCCCAGTTCACCACAACCAGAGAAAGCCCACATGCAGCAAAGAAGACCCAGCACAACCAAAAATAGACTAATTAATTAATTAAAAAAATCTGCTCCACTCTTCACAGGTGGAAAGTTGTCACCCACGGCGTTTGTTCCCCTGAACTGTGAGTATCACACAAATGTGTAGGCTGAGCCAGCTCCTGACCTGAGATGGCATCCAAGGAGAAGCCGGTGGACAGGAAGCAAGAAGCGAGGAGACACAGAGCAGATGTTGAGAGAGTGAAGTGAATCCAGGCCTGCAGCAAGCTGCCTGCCCGAGGCATGGATGAAATCAGTAGTGAACCCAACAGGATGCTCGCCAGCTTCCTGTGACCTCACCAGTTCTTTGCCCCCAGCTGACAAAGAAATGAGTTGTGTTCACAGAAATGAACCCATTAGTAGAAGGATGTGGATTTTCAAAACACAACTATTCCAGTTGAGGCACATAAAGCATCAATACCTTAAATAAGGTGACATATCACTTACCACATTTATGTTTCATGTCATTAACAAAGTTCACTGTGATTTGAAATACGGCGACACGGTCCCGGAGTGCCTCTGGGGAAGTGACACTTGGGGAAGACAAATGGACTGTGTCTTCTGCTGTAGCCTGGTGACAGTTTAAGATGAGTCTCATGCCTTTGAAATTTAGGACTTGTGTCCAGGGAGTTCATGAAACCCTGGGCCCAGATCTTTGGAGCCAGCTTGACTTTGAGACTGCGAAAGTGCGTGGTTAAGAATCAGATGGAGCCTTTCTGGTTGGAAAGCACTCTTTTTACCCAGCTGACATTTAGATGCCTTACTTTAGGCACCTGGGGTTTCGGTGTGCTACCTTGGGCTTCCGTGGAAAGCTTATTTTCAGACAGGTGATATATCTGACTTGGGAGTTTTTGCCACTAGGCTGGGCTCATGGTTGGCTCGGTGGTTTTAATTCTTGGCACTTTCTTCCTGACCCTTCCCTAGCCAACAGGCATGACCAACTTCCCAAGAGATATGGCTCCTACGGTAGGAAGTTTATGAGGTCATATCCCAGATCCTCTTACTTCCTGCCTGTGATACAGAGCTACTTTCACTTTTATATGGAGCATCTTAGTGCCAGAGAGAGAAACTGACTTCCTGTAAGTGACTCAGAAAGTCAGAACCAGTTCTGGGATCAGAACCCAGGTCTCTTGCGTTGCCACGCTTCCATGTTTGTACTGGAATCAGGGCATCTCTCCAACCTGTGACAGGCTCCACAGACCTGGATAAGCTGGACAAGAGTTGTCTTCCTTCAGGAGGGGTCTTGCTGTTTGTGCCTCAGTACAATGGGCCTCATGTCTGAAAAAGGAGCCAACTGTGGTGGCTCAGATGGTAAAAAATCCACCTGCAATGCGGGAGACCTGGGTTTGATCCCTGGTTTGGGAAGATTCCCTGGAGAAGGGAACGGCTAACCACTCTGGTATCCTTGCCTAGAGAATTCCATGGACAGAGGAGCCTGGCAGGCTACAGTCTACGGGGTTGCAAAGAGTTGCACATGACTGAGGGACTTTCACTCACTCACTCATGCTCATGAAGTACAAGAGAATCTTGACCTTAAGAGGCTGTTAAGGAAAGGAGATTCCATGCCTTCAAAAGGATTTTGCAAATTCTTGGGACTGGGGTTGAGGGTATAGTGATGGAGATGAATTCATTCTGTATCACAAAGGTAACAGCCCTGTGGATAGTCGATTTGCAAGATCATAAAAGAAGGGTCTATGTTTTGGTCAATTACTCTCTTCTTCTATAGCATTTAACATATCACTCTATCTGGCCCATTCTTCCTCACCTCATCCCACTCCCACCGTGCACCATTTATAGTCCCACCATTTCTCTGCTCCATGGCAGCATTCTGCTCTCAGACCTTCCCTCTCATGCTCCATCTTGTATTCAAACACGAAGTTATTCTTCCTGATGCTCACCTCTGCATGTGAGATTTTCCTTCTCTCCTATTTCAGAACTCAGTGCATCTCTATTATCTGCTGAAGTTCTAATCTGAAATTCAAGAGCCACTACAATCTGGCTCCAAACTGAATTTCTAAAACCTCAACTCCTCTGTTTTCCTAGAGCCCAGCCAGGTGGGATTCCTTCCTCTGGCCCACTCCCCTCACCTCCCTCCTCTATCAGCTCTGAAGAATCCTTTCCTTTTCCATCACATTCAAATCTCTCATGAACTGTCTGGTTGAAGACTTATATCCAAGGAATAGTCTTAAGTGGATCTCTGGGCTATAGGCATCTAGTTTCCTCTTGGATTCGATTTCATTCCTGGGATGTTATTCTAGGTTTGAGAATGAACGAAACAGAGAAAACCTGGGGTTGTGGGAAAATGGTTAAAGACTGTTGCAAGAGATCAAGAGAGAGACCAGGCAGAGGTCAATGCGCAGAGAAAAGAATTGGGAACCTAGATGCTATTACGGGCGGGTGACTCAGGGACTGGAGCCAGAAGACTGGAACAGCTTGGTCATTCTAGGTTCTCCCTAATCCTAAATTGAGTCCAAAAGATGTATTAGAGGATGACTTTTACACTCCAAATTGTCATTCCTCACTACCATTTTCTCCCTCCCCACCAAATGTTATCCCATGAAAAATAAGACCAAGTAGCTTGAAATTATATGTATTTTTTTATTTGAAAATTCCATAGTCATGTAATAACATTACTTTCCATCACAATACTACATAGCACACATCCACTTACAGGAGCACTGATTTCCTAAGATTCCAAAAGTGTTTCACTCTGATAATCAGTGGAAGGACCTCACCATCCTACATGCAGTAGGATGGGAAATAGCACCATCTTGCTATGAACTTAATCAAGCTCACAGGAAACTCATCACCAGATGTTGTATCTTATATTCATTAGGATTTATGGCAGATAAAGTAAAATAACAATAACTTAAACATAATTAAATATTGTTTAAGAAACTACGTGTTTAAATTATTTAAAAAAAAAACTCTTTTTGGCCATTATAATACAATAATACACCTGGGGAAGGTTGGGAAGAAATAAATAAGATTTTCCAAGACTCTGTCTCTCAGTCTAGGTATGAAGGTTCAAGGCTTCGGTGTTCGGGACTTTTGGTCCAGGAGCCTTATGGAAGTCTGGACCCACTTCTGCTTGGGGTCAGCACAGACATCCCTGTCCGCTTTGGTCTTGAAGCTGTGGGGAAAAGAGGGCAGAGTTAAATGGAGTGTCTTGAGGATTTTTCCCAGGAGTTTGATCCATTGGCCCCTAAAGCTGATTAGCCCTTGCTCCCTGGTTGAGGAGCCTGAATGGGGACAGGAAGAAGGGGAAATAGGAGGAAGAAACTTCTTTTCCAGAAAAGAAGTTCTGCTATTACTGCCCCAGGGGAAGCCCTCCAGACCCTTGGCTAAAGGAACTTGGATGATCTGACCAAACTCCTAGAAGAGGAGCCCGGAGTGTGTATATTTTCCTTCTTGTGGGTTCAGTTTGTCTATGGAGTAAAGGGTCCTTTGGCTTAGGTGTTTCATTTATCTGACTCATTTGGACGCATAGAAGTCAGATAGAGCTTTTGGCTGTGGGTGCCAGGGCATGGTCCACTTACATCACAGCTTCCTGGGGACACTGGCTGTTGGTGATTCTCGTGTAGCTGTCCAGCTTCTTGAAGGGGATCTTCCCATTGATCACACTAAAGCAGCAGGTGATTGGGGTAGAAACTGAATCTGAAAAACATTTTGCAAAGAACCAAAGAGTTATGATGTGTTGTAAGTACACATGTGTCAGAGAAAATAAAGAAGATAGGAGATAAAGCTAGTGCTTGAATTCTAGCTAGGACCCACCACTCCCACGTTCAGAGCCTTAGTCCAGATCCCGCAGGTAAAATGGTACCTGTGAGTCAGTTTCTTCTACTGAACTGTGGGGTCTCTCATTGTTGACTGTAAATGGGGAAATCTTGAGTAACAAGATTAATCCTTGTAGTGTGATTTCAGAGAGTCTGTTGATCCAAAACCTCTGAACCTGGGAAGATACTTTCTAAGAACTTGCTTCCCAGCTCTGTCTCCATGGGCTTAGAGCCAACCTATGTCACATGCTGAGATAGATGCCTATGGGTCTTTATCCTTCACAGCCACCATTCTGGAAGTTACGCTGGACCGTAATCCAACATTGGAAGCCTCCAGCAAGAATTTCTTCCTCTCTACCATTGCCTGAAATGTCTTTTTCATCCACAATGAGAAATGGTCCTTCCTTCTCTGCCCCATCCAAATACAAGATGAGGATTGTTGAGAGTGCATTTAGTGTCCCGAAGGTCAGGCAAGATAATGGAGCCTGGCCCCAGGGGCCTGAGCTTCTAGCTCTGGTCCTGCCTCTGACCAGCTGTGAGGTGCCAGCTCTTAATTCTTCTCTTGCTTTCACCTTCTCCATCTTTGCAATGGAAGCTATGCAGCAAGCATGGGGTGACTTATGCCCGGGGTTAATAGCTGGGGTAGTGAAAGCGTTAAGGCTTAAGAAGAGAGGAGCCTTACCTGGCTGAGCGAGCACCTGGGTGCCGAAGGTGGCTGCCACGAGCAGCAGACACAGAATCCCAGCGGAGACCTTCATGTTGGAGGGTGAGCACGGGGGCTTCAGCCTGAGAGTTGGCGGTTGCTGAGTTGGTCTCAGTCTGTGGAAATCTGGCTCCTGTGGCTGATCTGCCTGCCTTTTATAGGGAGCAGAGTGCATGGGTAGGGTGATGTTTAAGGAAGGACCGAAGAAGCCCCTGAATGTGCTGAGTAAGCACCAGATCTTGGTGGTGATTTCCGAACACTGAGAAAAGGAAGTTGTACAGTTTCCATCATCTGTTTGGGCTGTGGGGCAGAGGTGGAAGGATATGTGTCCATGCCAGTAAAATGTACAAAGTGACATCATTAGACTATTAAGAGCTCTGATTTCTTTGAAACGGAACATGATCTATTGGAAAGGAAGAATGGAAGCTGAGTTCCTAGTGGGATGGAAAGAATCAATGGCCTGGGGCCTCCTCAGGGTCCAGGAGGTCGGGGAAGGGGCCCTAAGTCTTTGCCTGGGCTCTTTGTCTGTCTCTGGTCTCTGCCATCCTAAACCAGCTACGCTCCTTTAGAATCTCACACAGGTAGCTTGATAGAATCTTGGCAGAATGGTAAATCCAGGCATCTTCAAGTCTTCAGGCTCTGGAATGTTCTGTTGTGAAGCCTAAGAACTGGACAACACATACTGATCTTATAGGGTTGTTGTTGTTTTAGTCGCCAAGTCCTGTCTGACTCTTTGTGACACCATGGACTGTAGCTCATCAGGCTCCTCTGTCCATGGAATTTCCCAGGCAAGAATACTGGAGTGGGCTGACATTTCCTTCTCCAAGGGATTTTCCAGACCCAGAAATCAAACCTGCGTCTCCGGCATTGGCAGGTAGATTCTTTACTACTGAGCCACCAGGGAAGCCTACAATCTTGCCGAGTGGTGATTTTCAAATATTTTATCAGACACTAAAGTTTCTCTCCAAGTGAAATGATACAAAGAAGTCCAGTATTTCATGCAGATTCAGATAGAACAGGTCTGTTTGAAAAATGCCTTTTACTTTTGGTGTCCAGTGTTTTGCCCACTTAAAAAAGTGGGTTGTTTGTTGCCTTACAATTGACTTTGAAAAGTTCTTTTTACATTTTGCATTCAAATCCTTTACCAGATATGTGCATTGCAAATATTTTCTCCACAGGCTGTAGCTTATTTTCTTAACAACAGTTTTCACAGAGCAAAAGTTTTAAATTTTAATAAAGTTCAATTTATCAATTTTTTCTTTCATAGATGTTGCTTTTGGTATTCTAGCTAAAATCTCTTCATCAAATCCAAGTTTGCATGTTGCCTTTTCAATGAACATTTCCAGACTTTTCACTAATCATTCAATATTCCCCAATAATCTTGAATGCTAAATATTCCATAAGGGCCCATATATAAAGTCACAATAATTAAGTGAAGCCTTTCTCTACAGTTGGAAATTATACCATTTTCACTTTTTCACAATCATAAACAACAATTATGAGAAAACTGATGCAACATAATCATTACTGTCTCCAATTCAATAGCTAAAATATTAATAAATCAAGTTATATGGCTATTATTAAGGCTCTTAATCAAATTACAGCATTATTACATTGCTGGAAGATTTCCATCTTCATTAAAATGTGAGTTTATTGTTCTTAAAAATATTTGACAATTGCTAAGAAAAAGATATTTATCTTGTTAAAGGGTAAAACTAAGCAATGGAATCGTGGTTTCCTTCGTGGTGTTGACATCATGCAGGAGCCTTTTTAGAGGCAGACATGTTCTTTATCTTAACTCAGAGGAGTGCTTAAGCAGTTGTCTATTTAAAATTCATGAAATTGTACACTTAAAATGTCTGCACTTTATTGTACATAAATTAAATTTCCACATAAAGTAAATAAAAGGCACAGCACTATTTTGCTTACATTCTAATGTATTTGTTGTCTTTAGCGAGAGAGTTAATTATTTTTTTCTTGTGATTAACTCATTCATGTTTCTATAACATATGGCCTTTTATTGTCCTTACTGATTCCAAAGAGACTTTAGAACATTTATCTCATGCATTTTCCTTTTATTATACTGTGCAAACTTGTAAGAGTAGAGAAATTGCAGAACATGGGATAAATCACTGTCATCAGAATTTCTTCTGACCAGAAGGGAACTTGAGTTCTTCCAGACAGTCCTCTTGCCAGATGTACCTTGTAGCCCTGATCTCTGTGGGAGTGTGTTGTCTAAGAGGTCATTTGCACACATTTTTTTGTTTAGAAATAAAGTCACTGTCTCACAGAATACTTTCAGGGCCCTGTTAATTTCTCCTCTGAGCTGCCATCATCTGGAAAGTACATCCATAAGCAGATGACACAAACGGTAGCAAAAATGATATTGTTGAGAATCAACAAGCATTAGTCAAATGAAGGGAATTAAGGGTCAAGTAACTCAATTCTAATCCTGATGGAGCCAATAATGAGCCAGTGACCTGCCCAGTGTGACCATGGATAAATCTGGATTCTTAAATTCGTTGTCCTTGTCTATAGAAGAGAAGGGTTTGACAAGTTCAGGGATGACAAAGAGTTTTCAATAATTTGTTAACTTAATAGATTGATGGCAGATAAACAGAAAGGTTTGTTGGAAGAAAAAAACAAAAAAAGAACCAAACAAAAGCTCCAGTGAGGCCTTACTTTGGGTTATTGAATGCAATGCTGTGATTGATTAGTGATGTCTGCCAAGGATGCAGCAATAGAAAGTGGTACTACCTGTGTAACACAGATGTCGTTCCTGGATTAAATCATATTTAAGCTCTTCTGTAACTTAATTATCTATGTTTGGGAAGTATCCACTGGGAGACTAAGAAGCTAGCATGCCAAGAGAACTGGCAGAGAAATGTGCTTAGCTGTCAGCCCTAGGAGAAGGCGAATAGCATGGTGGGTAAAAGTCTGGATCTGGAAACAAGGAATACTAGTTAATATCTGTGCCAGAGATTCTTTACTCACCTATTGTTTACTTATGTGGAAATGGGGTTTATTGTCAATATTAAGTGAAAAGTAAAATAAAGTAAAGTGAAGTCGCTCAGTCGTGTCCAACTCTTTGCCACCCTGTGGACTGTGGCCCACCAGGCTCCTCTGTCCATAGGATTCTCCAGGCAAGGATACTGGAGTGGGTTGCCATTTCCTGTTCCAGGGGATCTCTCTGATCCAGGGATCGAACTCACGTCTCCTGCACTGCAGGTGGATTTTTTTACTGCTGAGCCAATGGGGAAGCCCTCAGTAACATATGACAAATGATCAATAAGTTAGCTGTTATTAATAGTCAAGTAAGAAAGGTATTCTGTCTAAAACATGCTAGAAAGGGACCCACAGTGCGGTCCCTGGTCTCTTGTATTAGTTCTCCCTAAAATTATTTCCAACTAAGATATGTGGTAGAAATAGACCGCCAGGAATGTCTGGATTGTAGATGAAGGGGGAAAAAAAAGAGACTCCCAGAGGAAGAGAAGTGTGGTCCTGGGATCCTGCCATGAATCAGATGCATGGAGTGTTGTGGGGCCCACAGTGGGGATGGGGGTCAGACTCCAGGGCTGACATACCAGGAAGCACCGAGGTCTTAATTCTTCAAGGAGCTCAGAGACCTCAAGTGGTGAGTCACTTTGATTATGCAATTTCCCTTTATTGTTTTGTCCTCAACCTGAATTCTAGAAATCCCAACATAAAAAGTTAAAATGAAACTTTAGGCCATGCAAGTTCAGCAGCTGTTCTTTCCAGTAGCATGGTCATGCTGTTGTTTAAGGAAGTGGTAACCCTGCCTTCTCTCTTTTCTCCTCAGCATCCTCCCAATGTGCATCTTCCTTAAGCAGTTTTGACAGCTCACTTAGGGCTCAGTGGCTGTGAAGGGGCACTGGAGATCAGAAACAACCTCTGTTAATCAGATCAGATCAGATCAGATCAGTTGCTCAGTCGTCTCCGACTCTTTGCGACCCCATGAATCACAGCATGCCAGGCCTCCCTGTCCATCACCAACTCCCGGAGTTCACTCAGACTAACATCCATCAAGTCAGTGATGCCATCCAGCCATCTCATCCTCTGTCATCCCCCTCTCCTCCTGCCCCCAATCCTTCCCAGCATCAGAGTCTTTTCCAATCAGTCAACTCTTCGCATGAGGTGGCCAAAGTACTGGAGTTTCACCTTTAGCATCATTCCTTCCAAAGAAATCCCAGGACTGATCTCCTTTAGAATGGATTGGTTGGATCTCCTTGCAGTCCAAGGGACTCTCAACAGTCTTTTCCAACACCACAGTTCAAAAGCTTCAATTCTTCGGCGCTCGGCTTTCTTCACAGTCCAACTCTCACATCCATACATGACCACAGGAAAAACCATAGCCTTGACTAGACGAACCTTTGTTGGCAAAGTAATGTCTCTGCTTTTGAATATGCTATCTAGGTTTGTCATAACTTTCCTTCCAAGGAGTAAACGTCTCTTAATTTCATGGCTGCAGTCACCATCTGCAGTGATTTTGGAGCCCCCAAAAATAAAGTCAGCCACTGTTTCCCCATCTATTTGCCATGAAGTGATGGAACCAGATGCCATGATCTTAGTTTTCTGAATGTTGAGCTTTAAGCCAACTTTTTTACTCTCACTTTCATCAAGAGGCTTTTGAGTTCTTCACTTTCTGCCATAAGGGTGGTGTCATCTGCATATCTGAGGTTATTGATATTTCTACCAGCAGTCTTGATTTCAGCTTGTGTTTCTTCCAGTCCAGCGTTTCTCATGATGTACTCTGCATATAAGTTAAATAAACAGGGTGACAATATACAGCCTTGATGGACTCCTTTTCCTATTTGGAACCAGTCTGTTGTTCCATGTCCAATTCTAACTGTTGCTTCCTGACCTGCATACAAATTTCTCAAGAGGCAGATCAGGTGGTCTGGTATTCCCATCACTTTCAGAATTTTCCACAGTTGATTGTGATCCACACAGTCAAAGGCTTTGGCATAGTCAATAAAGCAGAAATAGATGTTTTTCTGGAACTCTCTTGCTTTTTCCATGATCCAGCAGATGTTGGCAACTTGATCTCTGGTTCCTCTGCCTTTTCTAAAACCAGCTTGAACATCAGGAAGTTCACGGTTCACATATTGCTGAAGCCTGGCTTGGAGAATTTTGAGCATTACTTTACTAGCGTGTGAGATGAGTGCAATTGTGAGGTAGTTTGAGCATTCTTTGGCATTGCCTTTCTTTGGGATTGGAATGAAAACTGACCTTTTCCAGTCCTGTGGCCACTGCTGAGTTTTCCAAATTTGCTGGCATATTGAGTGTAGCACTTTCACAGCATCATCTTTCAGGATTTGGAATAGCTCAACTGGAATTCTATCACCTCCACTAGCTTTGTTCATAGTGATGCTTTCTAAGGCCCACTTGACTTCACATTACAGGATGTCTGGCTCTAGGTCGTGATCACACCATCGTGATTATCTGGGTCATGAAGATCTTTTTTGTATAGTTCTTCTGTGTATTCTTGCCACCTCTTCTTAGTATCTTCTGCTTCTGTTAGGTCCATACCATTTCTGTCCTTTATCGAGCCCAACTTTGCATGAAATATTCCTTTGACATCTCTGATTTTCTTGAAGAGATATCTAGTCTTTCCCATTCTGTTGTTTTCCTCTACTTCTTTGCATTGATCTCTGTTAATAGAGGGCCAGAAATGCGTACCCTGCTGTGGAAATAGCAGGGCTCTTACGTACTTTGTTTTATTTTTGTGGTAATTGTTTTGCTTTGTTTTGTTTGTTTTTTACTGCTTCCCTCATTTTTAAAGAATTTTTGTTAGCGGATAGCTGATTCACAATGTTGTGTTAGTTTCTGCTACCCAGCAAAGTGAATAAGTTATACATATACATATATCCACTCTTTTAAAGATTCTTTTCTCATATAGGTAGTTATCAAGTATTGAAGGGTTCTCCGTGCTAACAGTAGGTCCTTATTAGTGATCTGTAGTAGTTTGTATCTGTTGATCTTAAGCTCCCAATGTATCCCTCCCTTGTTGCTTCCTCCCCTGGTAACTGTAAGTCTGTTTTCTACAGCTGTGACTCTATTTCTGTTTTGCACATGAGTTCATTTGTAGTATTTTTTTAGATTCCACATATTAGCAATCTCATATTATATTTGTCTTTCTCTGTTTGACTTACTTCACTCAGTATAACAATCTCTAGGTCTATCTATGTTGCTGCAAATGATATTATTTCATTCTTTTTTATGGCTGAGTAACATTCCATCATATATATGTGTGTTCAACTCTTTTGTGACCCCATGGCCTGTAGCCTGCCAGGCTCCCCCATCCATGGACTTCTCCAGGCAAAAATACTGGAGAGGGTTGCCCTTCCCTTATCCAGAGTATTTTCCAGACCCAGGGATCAAACCTGGGTCTTCTGCATTGTAGGCAGATTCTTTACCATCTGAGCCACCAGAGAAGCCCTGTACATATGGACCACATCTTTTTTACCAATTCCTCTATTGATGGACATTTAGGTTGCTTCCCTGTCCCGGCTATTGTAAATAGTTCTACAATGAACATTAAGGTGCATGTATCAGTTCAAATTGTGAATTTCTCTGAATATATGTCCAGAAATTGGATCACAGGATTGTATTGTTTGTAATGTGTGGAAATGTGGTTCTTAAGGAATATGACTAAATGGGAGAGGATCTCAGGAATCAAAGTTTCTGCTTTCATTTTCCAGCTCTGTCCCAAGTGTCTTCGATGGTCATAAAATTATAGAATGAGTTAGAAAAAAGTGCATTTAATTTATTCAATCCTTTTCCTTTGAGAGAATGAATTATAGAGGTGAAATGATTTGTCATAAGTTGTACAACTGCTCTGTGACAAGCCAGGGCTGGTAAATGAGCACGTCAGAATGAAAGCCATTATTCACCTTCGAGTTAGAAGACAAGAACGAGGCAGGAAAATACAGAGAGGTGCCCAGGAACCCCAAAGACCATCCAATGCACCAGTCCCCAGTTCTGCCTATCACATCAGAATGCCCTGGGCAGTGACTTCTATGGAAAGGCTGCCTTAACCCACTCTAACATACTCAGAATCTTTGGAGATAATGCCTCGAATTCTCTTTGAAGTGTTCCGGTTGGCTTTAACCATGACCAGTTTGGGAGCCATCAGGGATCAAGATCATCCCCAAGAAAAAGAAATGCAAAAAAGCAAAGTGGTTGTCTGAGGAGGCCTTACAGATAGCTGTGAAAAGAAGACTCGAAAAGCTGGGGAGAAAAGGAAAGATATACCCATTTGAATGAAGAGTTCCAAAGGATAGCAAGGAGAGATAAGAAAGCCTTCCTCAGCAATCAATGCAAAGAAACAGAGGAAAACAATAGAATGGAAAAGGCTAGAAATCTCTTCAAGAAAATTATAGATACCAAGGGGAAATTTCATGTGAAGATAGGGTCAATAAAGGACAGAAATGGTATGGACCTAACAGAAGCAGAAGATATTAAGAAGAGGTGGCAAGAATACACAGGAGAACTGTACAAGAAAGATCTTCATGACCCAAATAACCACAATGGTGTGATCACTCACCTATAGCCAGATATCCTGGAATGTGAAGTCAAGTGGGCCTTAGTAAGCATCACTATGAACAAAGCTAGTGGAGGTGATGGAATTCCAGTTGATCTATTTCTAATCCTAAAAGATGATGCTGTGAAAGTGCTACACTCAATATGCCAGCAAATTTGGAAAACTCAGCAGTGGCCACACGACTGGAAAGGTCAGTTTTCATTCCAATCCCAAAGAAAGGCAATGCCAAAGAATGCTCAAACTACCACACAATTAATTGCACTCATCTCACACGCTAGTAAAGTAATGCTCAAAATTTTCCAAGCCAGGCTTCAGCAATATGTGAACCATGAACTTCCTGATGTTCAAGCTGGTTTTAGAAAAGGCAGAGGAACCAGAGATCAAATTGCCAACATCCGCTGGATCATGGAAAAAACAAGAGAGTTCCAGAAAAACATCTATTTCTGCTTTATTGACTATGCCAAAGCCTTTGACTGTGTGGATCACAATCAACTGTGGAAAATTCTGAAAGTGATGGGAATACCAGACCGCCTGACCTACCTCTTGAGAAATCTGTATGCAGGTCAGGAAGCAACAGTTAGAACTGGACATGGAACAACAGACTGGTTCCAAACAGGCTGGTTCCAAATATATCAAGGCTGTATATTGTCACCCTGCTTATTTAACTTATATGCAGAGTACATCGTGAGAAACACTGGGCTGGATGAAGCACAGGCTGGAATCAAGATTGCCGGGAGAAATATCAATAGCCTCAGATATGCAGATTACACCACCCTTATGGCAGAAAGTGAAGAAGAACTAAAGAGCCTCTTGATGAAAGTGAAAGAGGAGAGTGAAAAAGTTGGCTTAAAGCTCAACATTCAGAAAACGAAGATCATGGCATCTGGTCCCATCACTTCATGGCAAATAGATGGGGAAACAGTGGAAACAGTGGCTGACTTTATTTTTCTGGGCTCCAAAATCACTGCAGATGGTGACTGCAGCCATGAAATTAAAAGACGCTTACTCGTTGGAAGGAAAGTTATGACCAATCTAGACAACGTATTAAAAAGCAGAGACATTACTTTGCCAACAAAAGTCCATCTAGTCAAGGCTATGGTTTTTCCTGTGGTCCTATATGGATGTGAGAGTTGGACTATAAAGAAAGCTGAGTGCAGAAGAATTGATGCTTTTGTCTCTGGTGTTGGAGAAGACTCTTGAGAGTCCCTTGGACTACATGGAGATCCAACCAGTCCATCCTAAAGGAGATCAGTCCTGGGTGTTCATTGGAAGGACTGATGCTAAAGCTGAAACTCCAATACTTTGGCTGTCCGATGCGAAGAGCTGACTTATTTGAAAAGACCCTGGTTCTGGGAAAGATTGAGAGCAGGAGGAGAAGGGGATGACAGAGGATGAGATGGTTGGATGGCATCACTGACTCAATGGACATGAGATTGAGTAAACTATGGGAGTTGGTGACGGACAGGGAGGCCTGACGTGCTGCAGTTCATGGGGTCGCAGAGTCGGACACAACTGAGCAACTGAACTGAACTGAAATGAACCTGGTTTAAATGCTTTATGTACAGATATATACTCTGAGGCATGGAATGGTAAGCTGATTTACTCAGAGTCACTCTGACAATTTAGCAAAATCCAAAACCGGAACTCAGAGATGCCATCGCTATGCCCAGTTACACACTGGGCCTGCTTCTTTGCTCCCTGGTACAGGCAAGGTCTTGGTTCTAATAGAGACCCCAACGTCCTGTGTCTGTAAGTTCACATACAAAGATAAGCATTTGTGGACCCAGTTGGAGTGTAAATTATCTCAAAGAGGATTACCTTATAGGTCTTAATAAGAGGAACACGAATAGCTTCTATTTCAACTTGGGAATATGTAGTTTAACCCCCCAAGCCCTTATATCACCATTCCCCACTCAATGCTTAATAAGTGATAATAACAGAAGACCTTTTGAGGCTATCTACAATGTCTGTTCTCGTCCTTTATAATAAATCCATGGAATCAATTGGAATTTTGATGGCAACAAGCTGTTCAGTTGCTCCTGGTGCTTTGGGGCTACCACTGGGATGTGGATAGAAGTTACCCCAAACCTAAGCTCCTGGCTGGTTTGGTAGTATGGATTCTAGGCACTGCCTTATCCTAGTCTGTCTCCTCTGGTGGCCAAGGCAATGTGGTCTGTGGTCTGAAAGACACAGCTTTAAGAATGAGAGGTGAAAGGGACTTTGTTTGATTCCTGTATTTTTGAAGTATATACATTATTTCAGCTCTATTGATGGAGCAGCCGAGGAACAGGGCAAAGCAGATGTATGTCCTATGTGTACAAAATAAAGCACCCAGGTCTCGGGCTATCTAGGCCAGCCTCTTCCCAGGGCCCTGATTTCAAGTGTAATGCATAGAACAGTGAGATATAGCATGGCACAGCAATTGTGGGCCCAGCTGGAATGTGAATGATTTCAAAGAGGATTACTTAATAGGTGGCCTCTCATCCTGCTTTGAATAATTTCCTCACTAATAACTGAGTGGAGGGTGCTGATTCTGCTGTAGTCTTTCTTCACGTGGCCTGTTGGGATCTTTATCAATCAGAAACATCCCTGCTCACTGCAGCAAGTCAAAGGGACATGGAGATCTTTAAACTAGCTCTTAAAGGCTTTTCCCTGGAGTAACACAAAAGGGGTCATACCTGTTGCCTATCTTCAAGATGGAATGGGAGAATAATCCCACAATTGGTAGACAGGCAAACACTAGAAATATGAATGGTTGTCTCTAGTCCATCACATGTTCCCTGTTACCCACATCAGTTTAGTAACGATTAGCTGTTGTAAAGAAATGACTGCTGTGTGACATTCCTAGGTTTAACCAGTTTTAATAATTCCCATTAAAAACAGTCCATCCTTTATTTGTTTATTTTGGCTGAGCCATGTTTCATGAAGCATCTTAGTTTCCCAAACCAGGGATTGAACCTGTGTCCCCTGCAGTGGAAGCTCGGAGACTTAACCACAAGACTGCCAAGGAGGTCTCAAAACAGTCCACTCTAAATTTTTTTTTTTTTTAATTTTAACTTGAGGCAAAGTGGTGAGTCTAAATGGCTTCACATTTAGCACTCTAAATCAAATACGTTGCACATTTTTTGCTCCCCTGTTCCCCAGCTGACTTTTATCTAAATGTCAGGGAACTACACTAATGATTGCCATATCAAGTTATTCACTTCAACTCAGTGAAGTGGGAAATGATCATAAAGCCCTTAATGCACACAAGTGTTAATTGGTCCTTCGAGGGATATTTGGATTTTATTATTTATAAAGATCACAATTAGGCTTATGAAGGCTAAGAGCCCCTGGGTGAATAGCTGGGAAGCCCTGTGAAGGACTCATTGTGCTTTTACATGTTCTGTGTCATGTACCGGACAGCCACTCTTTTGTATTTCTCTGTGTTTTTTTGTTTGTTTGGTTTGGTTTGGGTTTGTTTGTTTTAGCTTTTGGCTGAACCCCAAGGCATGTGGAAATTGAGTTTCCGACTAGGGAACAAACCCATGTCCTCTGCATTGGTAGTGGGACACTTAACCACTGGAACAACAGGGAAGTCCCTCTATTTGTGTTTTTAAAAAACTTGACCTGGATGGGAGGGGAGTTTGGAGGAGAATGGATCCATGTCTATGTATGGCTAAGTCCCCCTGATGTCCACCTGAGACTATGACATTGTTAACTGGCTATACTCCAATACAAAATAACAAGTCTTTAAAAAATTGAGAGCTGTCTAGCTGATTCAATCATATATATTATGCTCCATAACATTCTGGAGCTCACTTTTTTTTTTATGTCAAAAATAACTTTTTTTCCTACATTTTTTAAGATAGGAATGTATAACATTCAGTCAGTTGTAGAAACTTTAGGGTGGTATCATAAACATTAAAGTACTCTATCACGGGAACGGAATGAAAAAATGTAGAACACCCCTCTCAAGGCATCCAGACATCAGCCAGCGCGGGCGCTTAGCAACGCACTGCGGCCGAGTCGGAGCCTTCTGCGCAGGCGCCTGCCCACTAGCCTATGTCAGCAGCCCGGGCTGCGTGCCCACACTAGGGACCACCGGTAAGAAATTGTTATTGCAATCTACAGCTCCCAAGTGTTCAGTTTTAGCTTTCTGGTCTTTAATTGATTGCTTTTCCCATTTCAATCTCCAAGGTCCCTCAATCACACAGACGCAGAGGGAAGGAGTCTTGTCTGTTTACTGGGGCAGCTGCCATCCAGCATTAGGGTACTTCTTCCTGAATCTGCCCTCGAACTTCAGATCTGTTTCCTCGGGCGCTGCCCTTCTTTCACTTGTCTGATACCCTGAGAGGATTTGTAACACTTTCAAATGTTCCTGAGGCTTCTGAAATGTTTCCCAGGCCCAGACTCTGGCATTTTCCCAACTCAGAGGAACACCCTTGCAGGACTTCTCATGATTTTTCAGGTGATTGCCTGCTCTTTGCCGGAAACAAAATATATGCAGAAATGCCAAAAGGAAAGGACAAAACACATCTGCATTTAGGGTGGTGACCGACTCGTCCTGGTTTGGCCTGTGATTTCTTGTTTTTAGCACCAAACGACTAGTGTCCCAGGAAACCCCTCAGTCCTGGGCAAATCATAAAGATTGATCACCCTACCTGCATCTTAAATACTAAGATTGAATCTGGCTGACACTTGTTTATGTTACCCCTTTCTTCTCTCTTGATTTCTCTGTGTGTGTGTATGTGTGTATATATAGCAGTATGTATGCATACATATGAAAGTATAGATGTGTTTTGGTATATCTATACACATATATGTGTATAGATACACGTATATATCCATATATCCATGTATATACACACATATATAGACATAATGCATATGGGATAATATTTATAGCTTTCTTTCCTTAACACTGGTCATGTACTCTTCTGAGTCATTAGGTATTCTTCAGTTGCTTGAATATTAAAGGCTTCATAGTGGTCCCTTTTACATCGCACACGCATACCATAATTAAAGTTTTTCACTGTAGTTGGATATATATATGATTTATATCTTCACCTTTAAAGTTAACATTTTGAGCTAAAAGTCAGTTTAAAATTCTGACCCACATCTTTATTTCTTTCTGCAGCTATGGAATTAGCATATCACAATGCACGAAATGTTGATGCTTTTAACATGTATTGCCCTATCGCTTTCTAGAAAGTTTTACTCTGGACAACGTTTACAATTTGTGGTAAAGAGAATCATGGACTCCTCAGATGTCCAGTCCCCAGTCCTGGAACCTGTGAGAATGTTATCTTATGTGGTAAAGGGATCTTTGCACATATGGTTCGAGGTTCAGAACTTGAGATGGAGGAGCAGCCAGGTTATCCAACCTAATCACACAGTCCCTGAAAGTGGATACCCTGTCCTATGGTATCAGAGAGATGAGACAGAAGGAGAAGAGATCCCAGCTGTGTGTGAGAGACACTTGACATGCTGCTGCTGGCTTTGAAGGTGGAAGAACAGGGCTGGGAACAGCCCTCTGCTGACAGTCATCAAAAAATAAAGATCTCAGTCCAATAAACCAAAAGAACCGAATTCTGCCAACACCCTGAATGATCAAGAAAATTGATTCTTCTCTATAGCTTCTAGATAAAAACACAGTTCTGCCAACACCTTGATTTTAGTCTGATGATACCTGGATCTCACCTTAAGAACTGTAGGATAATAAATTTGTGTTGTATAAATCACTGATTTTAGTGGTACTTTATTATGATAGTAGTAGAAAACAAATGAATTATTCTTTTAAAATGTGTGATGCTTTATTAATAAAAATATGATTTTACATATGGGCCAAACTAACCTATAGTGATAGAATTCAGACTAGAGTCTCCCTTTTGGGAATATTTTAAAAAAATTATTTTCTGTTTTTTTTTTAAGTTGCTATTTTATTTTAATTAATTTTTTCTTTTCTTCTTCTTCTTCTTTTTTTTTTTTTGTTGTGCCATGCAGCATGCAGCATCTTAGTTCCCCAACCAGGGATCGAACCCATGCCTCCCTTCATTGGAAGCATGGAGTCTTAACCACTAGACCACCAGGGAAGGCCCCTTTTGGAGATATTAACTGGCAGGGACCTGAGGGAGACTTCTGGGGTTTGGAAAAATTCTACAAATGTTGATTCGAGATGTGCTACATGGAGTGTAGGTGCAAATGTGCCAAGTCACTTCAGTTGTATCCCACTCTTTGCAACCCCATGGACTGTAGCCTGCCAGGCTCCTCTGTCCATGGGATTCTCCAGGCAAGAATACTGGATTGGATTGCCATGCCCTCCTCTAGGGGATCTTCCCAACCCAGGGATCCAACTTGTGTCTCCTGAATTGGCAGGCAGGTTCTTCACCACTAGCACCACCTAGGAAGCCCCACATGGAGTGAAAGTTCCTCAGTGGTGCAGAACTCTTTGGACCCCATGGACCCCATACAGTCCATGGAATTCTCCAGGCCAGAATACGCGAGTGGGTAGCATTTCCCTTCTCCAGGGGATCTTCCCAACCCAGGGATCGAACCCAGGTCTCCTGCATTGTAGGTTAATTGTTTACCAGCTGAGCCACAGGGGAAGCCCGAGAATACTGGAGTGGGTAGCCTATCCTTTCTCCAGCAGATCTTCCCAACCCAGGAACTGAACCAAGGTTTCCAGCATTGCAGGCAGATTCTTTACCAACTGAGCTATTAGAGAAGCCCCACGTGGAGTGTAGACATGTGTAAAACAGACTTATCTTCATTGAATTTTATTTTTGGAGAGTATTACTTCAATTAAAAAGAAACCACTCCATTGTTTAAACTTTTATGCATGGGTTGGTTCTTTGTGTACATGTTCATTGATTTGAGTTTTTTATCTTGTAAATTGATAGTCTCCTTAGCTTGAGAATTCACTTATTTTTCCCTTATTTATAAGAGACTTTAAAACTCTATCTCTTGTACATTTCATATTTTGAAAACACAGTATCTCCTCTTAATACAAAAGTTATAGAACATGAAACATAGTCTGGACCTCAGGATTTCCCCTTAGAAGAAGGAACTTAAGCCTTTCCAGAATGGCAGCTTTTTTGAACTCTGGGACTGTCCCCGCCAATTGCATCATGTCGGATACACAGAGTAAAGCATGGTTTGGGGATCCAGTTTATATTTAGTCACGGTCCACATGCAAGGCCACTAAGGAAGCCAGGAAATTTTTATTCTCCAGGGAGATGGCATGACGCGGAGGTGCATCTGGAAGCAAGAGCTGGAAGAGGATTAAAACTCTTTTATCAGGACAAGTGGGTTCATCAAAATGCAAGGAATTAAGGGCAAGCAGGCATAATCCTAGCTTGCCTGCTAAGTAGCTGTGTGGCCTAACCGGATGCCATTAAGCCCACCTGCCTCATCTATGAAACATGGGGATGCTCACGGTCAGGGATGGCGAGTTAGTTTCAGTGTAAACTTCAGCCCAAAAGGATGATAGTAAGGATAACAAGGTCTTGTGCTGGCCTCTGAGAAATAGTAATGAGGCTCTTTACTGATGTCCTCCAAGGACACAGTGTTAGGGAGGGCCCCAGTTTTGTGACATGTCAGGCATTTCTGAACCAGGAGATACCTGCTGCTGCTGCTGCTGCTGCTGCTGCTAAGTCGCTTCAGTCGTGTCCGACTCTGTGCGACCCCATAGACGGCAGCCCACTAGGCTCCTCTGTCCCTGGGATTCTCCAGGTAAGAATACTGGAGTGGGTTGCCATTTCCTTCTCCAATGCATGAATGTGAAAAGTGAAAGTGAAGTCTCTCAGTCGTGCCCGACTCTTAGCGACCCCATGACTGCAGCCTACCAGGCTCCTCTGTCCATGGGATTTTCCAGGCAAGAGTGCTGGAGTGGGGTGCCATCACCTTCTCCAGGAGATACCTATGTTCCATCAATTTTATTCTCCCAAGATCATCTTACAATGGGTCCAGTCTTAGATTGGACATTTAGGACATTAGGAATTAGCTGGGAGGTATTCTTTCCTGTGTAGCTCCATCTCAGAAACAGGAGAGTGTTTAAGATCATGAACTCTGGAGTCAGATTGCCAGGATTTGGCTACCCAGATGCTTATTTCAGATCTCGGCACCTCAGTTTCCTTAGTAAAATGAAGGCATAAAAAGAGTTGACACGGGAGCACAGAACAGTGTGTCATAAGCATGTAGTAAGTATGTCCTGGGGCTTCCCAGGCAGCTCAGTGATAAAGAAGCCACCTGTCAATGTAGGAGACGCGGGTTCGATCCCTGGGTTGGGAAGATCCCTTGGAGAAGGAAATGGCAGCCCACTCCAGTATTCTCGTCTAGGAAATCCCATGGAAAGGGGAGCCTGTCGGGCTATAGTCCACTGGGTCGCAAAGGAGTTGGATAGGACTTAGCAACTAAACAACAACATCAATGAAGTATTTACTGAATCAGCAGCTATGAATATTCATCATGAGGGGGACGCAGTGACTGGAGGGTGCGAGGGAGGTGCCAAGGATGTGGACCATTCGAAGCGTTCCTGGAACTGTCTTCACGTTTCTTGGCAAACAGGTAGTAGACACGGACCTTGCAGAAGACCTGTGCTATAGATGGGGAAATAGAAAGTCTCCTGGGAACAGTGGAGAATGGCCTCCTCAGAAGGCTCTGGACCCCCAGCAGGAACAGGAGACAGATCCCAGTGGGGACAGACACTGAGAGGCCCCTCGCTCAGGTTCTATGGGAAGTTCAAAGACTGCCATCAGCAAATTCCATTGATTGCACAATTTCCCTCCTTTAGTTGTGGTTTCCATCTGGATTTGGGAAACCTTCGTGTAAAAGCCAAAACGAAACTCAAGACGGCTCAAGTTCTGCAGCTGTTTTGGCCAGCTGCCAGACTGCCCTCCCTAGGACAGGATCCATACGTTGTTTTTTTTTTTTTTTTTCCTCTCTCTCTCTCCTTTCCCGGGGGCATCCTAGTTTGCTGTTAACTAAAGCACAGTCAACAACAGCAGTGCTTGTCATTTAGGAGCGGGAAGATGGCAAAGCTGTGGTCTAGACAATAAGCTGGTAGTGGGCGGGGATAAGTTAATACTGGGAAAGAAATGAGGCCGCTACAGTGGAAGCTGGTGTCCACCTTCTTAAATGACTCCCAAGACACACATCAAGGTCAGGTGGACGAATAGCCTTGGAATCTCAAGCCTGGGCTACATTTTACAGCGTTGCCCCCAGATTTATTCAGAGATCACAGAATCACAGAAACAATGGAGAGAGGTATTAGGAGAAAGACATCAAGTGCTTTCCAGCAGGTGACTAGTCTGTATGAGCCAGGCCTGGAGGTGAGCAGTGGCCATGTATGAGAGTCAGGTCCTTGCCGAGACTACCATGCAAGGGCAAATTCAAGGCAGAATCCAAGCAGCAACAGCCCAAAGGAACCTCAGCAAGCCTCCCGGCTGGGCCTCAAGTCCCTAAGGAAACTGATCAAAACCTCAGAAGGGACACGCGGCCAGAAGCCAACAGGCTGACTCAGCATCTTGGGATAGGTTCTGGAAATCCACGTTTTTAGAAGGAATCCTGCTGATTTCCATTCACAGCCAGTTTGGAAGCCATGGATCTAGGGCAGAAGCACATTCATGGGTGGGTACACTGGGTCTCACGGAAGGAAAATGTTTGTCAGTGACTCAGTTGACAATTTCGTGCAGAGGCGCAGCCTAGGGAAGATGCGTGCACGTCCATGCATCCGCGTTTGGTCCCCAGTCCCTGATGGGAACTCTTCTCTATCAGAGGCCCCAGAGTCTCCAGGGCTTAGAGTTTACAAGTTCAGGGGCAGGAGTGGGAGGACAGATGGGCCGAGGACTGTTTAAAAATGAAAAGCTATAGCTTTACGAACAGAGTGCTAGCAGATTCTATCTGTGGTAGTACACATGGAGCCTAACTCACTGCTCCCTGCCTCTTACCATTCCCCACCTTCTACCCAAGACTTGCCCAGCGCCAGAGGGACTTCTGAGTATGGACCCATATGGTAGCATCTTAGTCATCTGGACTCTGAGTCACCGTGTGCATCTCCACTCCATTGGAGGTTTAAAGCGAAGTCGTTCAGTCGTGTCTGACTCTTTGCGACCCCATAGACTGTAGCCTACCAGGCTCCTCCGTCCATGGGATTTTCTAGGCAAGAATACTGCAGTGAGTTGCCATTTCCTTCTCCAGGGGATCTTCCCAACCCAGGGATCGAACCTGGGTCTCCCACATTGTAGGCAGACGCTTTTACCATCTGAGCCACCAGGTTTAAAGGTCACTCTCTTTTTTAAAACAAGATTTACTTATTTGGTTGCATCAAGTCTTAGCTGCAGCACACAGGGTCTTCACTGCCTCTTGGGGAATCTTTCCTTGCAGCACATGAACACTCGCTGTGGCACTCTGGCTCAGTAGTTGTGCTGAGGCATGTGGGAACTTAGTTCCCCAACCAGGGATTGAACCCAAGTCCCCTGCATTGCCAGGCAGATTCTTAACCACTGGACACCAGGGAAGTCCCTATGGGTCACTCTGAGGGGCCGTTTGGGATGGGATCTTGGTAGCGGAAGAGACGTACAGGACTACTGGACCCAGCCTGAGGATGAAAGAAGATGCTAATTGCTCCCAGAATTTGGGGGCCTTCTTGGAGGCTTTGGTGAAACACGTCTGTGTCTAGGCAGGCAATGACTGAGCCAGGTGTGGGTTTATAGTAACCCAGGCCCCTGATGAGCCCTGAGTGCAGATTTGAAACCTGGTGCCTTCCAGCTCCTCCCAAGACACGACTCCTCGGACTGAGGGAAACGGAGATGTCCCTTACCAGACTCTGCCTACTTCCTACCTGTGGTACAGTATCATCTGCACTGAATGGAGAGGGAAGCGGAGGCCCAGAAAGAGAAGCTGATGTGCCTAAGTGCACAGGCAGTCAATGCTGCTCTTGTGATCAGCACCACCACCTCCTGCCTCCCAGGCCTGGACATTTGCAGCTCCGCGTGCTCCCGAGTAGACTGTTACCTACCGCAGTGCTCTCTCCCCAGACTGGCAGGTGGGCGCCCTCTAGTTGATCCTAAACTTTGATGGGGAGGCTAGTTTCCATACAAGTCTGGGTTCCATTTTTCAAAGAAGAGCAGACCAAGCTCATAGACTGCAGAGGGATCTTAGGGGACCATTCAGAAAGAGGAGACCCTGTCCCTTTAAGTGCTCGTTCCTAAACCTTTGCAGCTGGACTCCAGGGGATAGTGACAAAGGGAAGAAAATTTGGGGCAAAGGGCTGACATGCTCGTAAATGCCAGCTGGTGTCGGGGGAGCTGGCTCTAGACTCTACATCACTGATCCTTCTCTCTGTCCTCACGACTGGAGATTGTCCGGAAATCCCCTACAGGCTGGCATATCTCCTCTACCTCACCATCACTTCTTGCCTGGATCATTGCAGAGACTGGCTCTCAGATCATCCTTTCCACACCCTAACCGGCCGCAGCTCTCTCCTCCACGAGCTCACTTCTGATGATGGCACTGGGGCTTCCCTCCTGGCCAAACATCCTCCATATCTCCTTATCACTTTCAGAATTGAATGCAAACTGTCCACCGTGACATTCAAGATCCTCTAAAGTAGGGGTCCCCCACCCCTGAGAGCTAAGGCCTGATGATCTGAGGTGGAGCTGATGTAACGATAATAGAAAACAATACGTCTAACGTGCTTGAATAATCCCGAAACCATCCCAGGCAACTGGTTTGTGGAAGAACTGTCCTCCATTAAACCGGTCCCTGGTGCCAAAATGACTGGGGACTGCTGCTCGAAAACATGACTCCAAGCTCATTTAGAAATTCTAAAATTGCTAAATTTTCCTCCTTTTCCTGGAGCAAATTCCGGCAAACTGAGATTCCTGCTTTTTGCCTGCTCTTCCGCCCATTCGGAACGAATTCTGTAGAACCCTGTCCTCTAATCTCACCCCACCTTTTTTTTTTTTACTCATTTTTTTTTTTTAAATTGGAGGATAACTACTTTACAATATTGTGTTGGCTTTTGCCATACATCAACAGGAATCAGCCACAGGTGTACATATGTCCCTTCCCTCCTGAATCCCCCTCCCATCTAGCTCCTCATCCCATCCCTCTAGGCTGTCACAGAGCCCTGGGTTGCTTCTGTGTCACATAGCACTTTCCCACTGGCTATCTGTTTCACATATGCTAATGTGCTAATGTGTATACTTCTGCGCTGCTCTCTCAGTCCATCCCACCCTCTCCTTTCCCACTGTGGCCAGAGTCTGTTCTCTATGTCTGCATCTTCACCCCACCCTTTAAGGCAGGTCCTCTTTATGTCTCTTCTTCACTGAAAAGTGTCACTTAACTATAAAATCTCTTGTCACCAGCCTTCCTCTGAGGTCTCAGTTCACATAAGATCAGTATTTCTCTGGGACTGAGCACAGATGGAGGGGAGTGACTAGTGAATAAAATGGAAGTGCTGGCAGCTCAGTTATGTCTGACTCTTTGGGACCCCACAGACTGTAGCCTGCCAGGCTCCTCTGTCCATGGAATTCTCCAGGCAAGTATACTGGAGTGGGTTGCCATGCTCTTCTCCAGGGGAATCTTCCCAACCCAGGGATCGAACCCAAGTCTCCCACATTGCAGGCAGATTCATCCGAGCCACCAGGAAGTGACTAGAGGCAGGAGAAAGTCATTGCAACAGATCAGGAAGGGCTAGGTAGGTTTCACTGCGTGGGAGAAAGGGGTGAGCAGATGAGGAAGGAAATGGCTATGGGCTGGTGCTGGACAGATGACTGGAGTCCTGGAGTCTCAGCAAGCTGCTGTGGGGACTGGAACCCCAGTGCTGGAATGGCCCTGTCTGTTCCAAACCTTGGCGTGGAAAGCAGCTAAGTCAAAAGGCCATTCATTAGTGGCCTGGCCCCCACCTTCCTAAAACCATGGATTCTTCTGGGTTTATCTCAGCTTCTCTGCTCCTCTGGCCATTCTGGCACAATTGCTTTTTTACAATTGTAATTCATTATTTTATGGGAGGAAGAGAGTAAGGAAAAATAGGAAAGAAACCTTTCCTTTGGCAGGGTCATAGTCAAGGAATGATGAAATGAGACCTGAAACCTGCAGAGTCAACAGTGGAGTCCTGGGGAGGTTTCCTGGAAGAAAGAAGGGGAACCAGTGGGTCAGGACTGGACATATCTTCCATCCGGCACCAAGGCTAACAGGGCTGAGACAGGAAGAGGAGGTGTAGTCATGCCCAGACTAACAACAGAAAAGGTTCTGAACAGGGTCATCTTAGGGGCTCCACTTTCTTTTCACTGAAAATCTTTTTGCAGTTAAAGGAGTTGAAGAAATGAAACTGGTCATAAGAGAGATAAGCGGATCCAAAGTTCCTCCTGTTGGGCTGAATGAAGGACTTCAGGAATCCTGGTTATCAAGCTCTTGAATCTTAGCATCAGAGGCGATGAGAGCTGGATGGCAGACAAAGATGTTGGAGTGCTGTGGTTTTCAGACCTCAGCTTGGTTGTCTGAGTTTTTCTCCAAGTGAGATCATGGGCAGAATCCCATGACCGACCAGGGCAAGTGGAGTGGTCTCTGAGGCAGAAGCTGGAGGCCCTGTCCCTCACACCCAGGCTTCCAGAGTGCTCAGAGTGAGATGCCCTGATCCAGTCATCCCCGCCTCCCTCCCCTCAATACACACTTCAAGAACCTGTGTGAACACAGCCCACACGTGGTTTCTACTTGCTGGGGATTGGCTCCCTCTAGTGGACAGTTGGTGCAGAGGCAGGGAATCGTGTATGCCTGGCGTCAGAGAAAATCGCTGCACCCAATACTGTTAGGTTGTTTAGTTACTAAGTCATGTCCGACTCTTTTGCCATCCTGTGGACTGTAACCCACCAGGCTTCTCTGTCCATGGGATTTACCAGGCAAGAATACTGGAGTGGGTTGCCACTTCCTGTTTCAGGGGATCTTCCCAACCCAGGGATCCCACCCAAGTCTCCTGCATTGACAGGTGGATTCTTTACCTCTGAGCCACCAATATTGGCTTGGAAGTATTTCAGGGACATTTGTCCAGATCTATAGATAACCCATGAATGTGGAGGACAGCCAGGGACCCTGTCTGGAGGAGACTGAACACCTCTTGTGGAGGTCAGATCAATAGGTCAAGAGCTGTGACCTTCAACTGATGCATTCCCCTCCCTTTAGAAACTTCCTCAAAGTCTAGGCCTGAGTGCCCCTGTCCTGGGACCAGGGAAAATGTTCACTAGACCAAAGCCCTGTGCACATCCACATGAGATGTAGAAAAGAGTGAGGAGTTAGAAGCTAGATCTCAGCTTCTGACTTGTGGAAATGGGGCTAATACAACTTTGTGAGGGTTAAATGCACTGGCGTACAGAAAGGGTTTTGAACAGTGGCTACTGGCACGTGGTAAGTTCTCAATAAGTTTAATAATCCTTAGTTTGGGGGGACTTCAGAGAGAATATGGCCGGGAGTGTCTCTGGGAAGAGACTCAAAGTGAAAGACAATGGAATTCTCCTAATTTCTCCCCCAAATTGACTCTAGGTTCCAAATCGAGACATGTGGCAAAGGGGATGGTTTTTTTTTCAGAAAGCCTATGTTATGGGAAAAGAAACAAGAGGAATGCCAGAGAGAAGGGCAAGGTCCCAGATATCATGGACAGGATCAGATGTTTTCCATGCTCCAGGCTTCAGAGAATGTGACCAATGTATTCTAGGGACAACGGCTCTGAGTGATACTGGTGTCATAGCTGGTGAGCATTCGGTGACACAAGGCTGCTATTTCCATTTTTTTTTTAATGTTTATTTATTTATAGGCTGCACTGGATCTTGGTTGCAATGAGCAAGATCTTTAGTTGGGGTATGTGAGATCGGGTTCCCTGACCAGGGATTGAACCCAGGCCCCCTGCACTTTGAGTTCAGTCTTAGCCACTGGACCACCAGGGAAGTCCCTATTTTCTTTTCTTTCTTTTTTTGATGTGGACCATTTTTAAAGTCTTTATTGCATTTGTTACAATATTGCTTCTGTTTTATGTTTTGGTGTTTTGGCCAGGAGGCATATGGGATCCTAGCTCCCCAACCAGGGAATAGAAACTTCACCCCCTGCACAGGGAGTGTCAGTTGCTCAGCCATATCCAACTCTTTGTGACCCCATGACTGTAGCCAGGGGAGTCTGTGATGAGGAATAACTCTGATGGGGGCAGGATATAAGTCCCTTGCTATGGAAACAGATGTCCTGGCTTTTTACCTGGTCCCTAAAAGGATATCAGGTGAATGATCAGGTAGAAGTGCAACCTGGGAATCCAGATTCCCAGATTTGTTTTATAGCTCAGACTCAGAATTCATCTGAAGAGGAAGTAAACAGGACCCGAGAATTCATTTTCTTCTACCCTCCCCTTTCTTGGAGAGCCACAAAGTCCATCAGGCCATGCAGGGTATTAGAGGCCGATGTGTCCCAGGATCTAGGGAGAGGGGATGGGAGATGGTAAAGCTGAAGGATCATCAGCAACAGGAGATGGAGCAGAGGGCTAGCTGGAACTTCACTCAGGCCTGACGTTGATGAAATACACATTTGCATCTATGAAAGGTTGCAACTTGAAGGTTCATATCTAGGGCAGTTACTGTACGTTATACTCTCTCAAGCGCAATTTTCCCTTCTACAAAAGAGAACCAGCTGAGGTTTGGGATCAGCCTTTCCCAAAGTTTCTTGGAACTTCTTGAAAGAGTCTATAAACTCATTTTCGTGTAAAGCTCAGCATTGCAGCTGACACAATAAAAATGCAATAATGATGGCTGCTTTTATTGAATTTGTTCTCCATGCCAAGGACTATAGAGTTTATGCATGTTATCTAATTTAATCCTCCTGGCCAACATCTGAGATGAGTGCTTTTGTGATGCTCATTATAAAGATACAAGAAGTGAGGCTTAGAGAAGCCAAAAGCCTTCCTCATACAGGACAAAGCCCAGAAAAGGGAGAGCTGCCTCTCTGTTCAGACATGCCCTTGAACTGTGCTGGAAACATGTTCGCACACACACCTTTTTTTTAGTGCTATTTGTCCATTATTTCATGTCATCCTCTAGTAGCAGGCCTCTTGATCCCCAGTTTACCTGGGAGATTAAATGATTTTCCGGAGAATGCACAACCAGTTCAGGCAAGCCAGAGCTGAAGCGAGTCTAGTAGGTAGAATAAGATCTTCCACTCTAATACATTAGACAGAGTCTTTAGGAAAGATGACTTAGAACCTGTGCTTTTAGACATAGAGAACAGGCTTGTGGTTGCAAAGGAGGAGGGTAAGTGAAGGAGGAAAGCATTGGGGGTGGAGGATTAGCAGATGCAATATGCATTCTTTATTATATTCTTTTCCATTATGGTTTATCACAGGATACTGAATATAGATCACTGTGCTATATGGTAAGACCTTATTATTTATCCATTCTATAATAATAGTTTGCATCTGCTAGAATGCATATATATATATATATATCTTCCCTGTGGCTCATCTGGTAAAGAATACATCTGCAATGCAGGGACCTGGGTTAGATCCCTGGGTTGGGAAGATCTCCTGGAGAAAGGAAAGGCTACCCAATCCAGTATTCTGGCCTGGAGAATTCCATGGACTGTATAGTCCATGGGGTCACAAAGAGTTGGATACGACTGAGCAAATTTCACTTCATATACATATATATACACACACACATATATACATATATATACACACACATATATACACATATATACACACACATATATACATATATATACATACATATATACACACACACATATATACATATACACATATATCTTCCCTGGTGACTCAGTGGTAAAGAATCCATCTGCCAATGCAGGAGACACAGATTCAAGCCCTCAGTTAGGAAGATCTCTTGAAGAAGGAAATGCCAACCCACTCCAATATTCTTGCCTGGAAAATTCCATGGACAGGGGAGCCTGGCAGGGTACAGTCTGTGGTGTTGCAAAAGACAAGATTTAGCAACTAATATATATATGTGTGTGTGTGTATAATATATATGTGTATAACTGAATCACCTTGCATGTATATAACTTGCATGTATATATATGTATATAACTGAATCACAACAGCAGAAATTAACACAATATTGTAAATCAACTATACTTCAATAAAAGAAATTTGAAAAAAGTACCTGTGCCTTTATGTCCATGGCAATTCTAATGCACAGTCAATGAGAAGTCATAGATTTAGTTCAAGCGTCCATTTTATGATTGGGTACACTAAAGTGCAGGGAGGAAATGTAAATTTCCAAAGTTGCCTTCCAGACTAGCTGAAGAACCAGCCCAGCCAGAGCTCAGACATGCCTCAGGCCCAGGCCTGCTTCTTTATAGCAGCTGCCAGGCTGCTCTGCCTAGAGCCCTCTCCTCTCATCAGGACCTGGGTGATCATTCCCCCAACTTCAGCAGCGTTGATGACCAACAGGTCTGCGCTAAGTGCCTCTCTAGGAATTGTCTTTGGCTGTAGGGACAGGCCTTTCTCAAAGTCACCTCCTCTTTTCTGGGAGTAGTCCCCAGATCCAGTGATGGGTGATACAGACAGATAAAGGCCTATTCCCTTTTCTTTATTTGGAATAATTCTAAAGCATCCCTGCTCCAGAACACCTCACAGGATGAGTCTGGGGGCACACTGGGATATCCCCTCTGAACTAAGAGAAATAACGATAGCCTCCTTTGCCTCCCATTGTTGAAAAATGAGGCACGGCGCCTGGGGGTCAGCTTCTCTGTGCATGGGGAAACTGCTCTGACTACGTGGACAAAGGCTTCCAGTTGTGACAGGCACAGAGCACCAGCGGGTTCTAGCAGGTCTCGATGTGGGGCAAGTGATCCTGTGGCTTGTGCCATTCAAACAGCCAGACCCGGATATTAGAGGAAAATGGAGTGGGGAAAGGGCTTCCCAGATGGCTCAGCGTCTACCTGCCAAGCAGGAGACTCAGGTTTGATCCCTGGGTCAGGAAGATCCCCCAGACAAGGAAATGGCTACCCGCTCCAATATTCTGGCTTGGAATATCCCATGGATGGAGGAGCCTGGCAGGCTACTGTCCATGAGGTGGTAAAGAGTCAGACACAACTGAGCAACCAAAGAGCAGCAGCAGTGGGGGAAGAAACTGACTGCGCCCCATGGAGTCCAAGACTGTCAGAGAATCACAAAACAGACACCTGGGCTTTTGGACCAAGGCCATGCCATCTAAAGAGGAGAGTTTACATCCTCTGAAAAAAAAAAAAAAAAAAGTTCCCAGTGTGTTACTGGCAACTGCAGAGACAGAGAGCCTGGCCAGATAAATTCAAGTGAACTTACAGCCAGAACTGCTCATCATGAGCTGAGTTCAGTCAAACCCAAGTTATAACTCCAGGTGGGCCCAGCAGCAGCCCCCCATCCATCCTGAGATGGAAAAAGCACCTGTGGATCGAGCAAGGACAGAGAGCCTCCATCCTAAGGATCTTAACCTCATTAGCGTAAGAGCTCATAATAGCTCTCATGACCAGAAATCCCAAGGGTTTTAGGAGCTCAGTGCCAGGAACATATATTTCTTGTTATTAGTATCATAGTGTCATATACACATATGATATATATGCAATTACATAGTATCATATACAACTTCATGACCAGCTGCAGCAGTGACGTGTGTTCACCCCTAAGAATTTGCTTCCCAGAGAAACCATCTGATAGCATTCCTGGTCCCTGGTGGGGGGATGTGTGTAACCAAAGCAGGACCCTATGGGGCCTTCCCACTATAGACCCCTCACCTCAGGTCTTCTGCTTGCCTTTTGTTCTGTAGAAAAACCAGTCAAAGAATTATTTTACTCAGAGAAGTGAGAAAACGCAGAAAGAAAGGACAGCAGCCAAGCAAGGCAAAAATAATAATAGTTCAGCCATTAAACAAAGCCAAGGACCTTTAGTTCCTCCTCGAGGGCTTTAGATACTCTTCTGAGCCAAGTCCTTGGGCTGTTTTGGAGACACTGAACCTCAACCAGCTGAAAGAAGTTAACTGTACGATTCGCACGAACTCATAGACCCCAGGCGGATGGGAACCAGAAGGTTGATGTTGTTGACTCCTGGTTGCCTCACCCCCAACCAATCAGAAGACTGTCCATGACCGGATCACAGATTTTCCTCAGGGCCCACTGTCAGTGGGTTGCGAGTTAACCCTTTGTGTAACTGGAGGGCGAGTGAGACTCTTGCTCTTTTTGTTGATACAGGGAAGGAATAAGGAATCAAATAGATGGTCCTACAAGATCTTCTGCTCTGAGAGCACTTTCTCGTGGAAAACATCACTCTCCCACCCACAGGGGCAGGGGAGTTTGAACAAGGGCTCTGTGCTCACACTCTCACAATCAGACGAGGGTTAAGCACTCAAACTCTCAGTTTGAGGACAGTTTGAGATGGAGAAAAACAGTGAAGCATTCTGACTTTTGGATATACAGCTCCAAGATGGTTAAGATGCATATCTAAGGAAAAATTTCAGTGACCCAAGATTCTTGCCCATGTTCATACACAGCAATACACTGTTAATAAAATCGTTAACTTGAGGTCTTTGTTTTTCGTAATTAACAGTAATCTTTTACCAAGATTTATGCTTTTTTTTTAAAAAATGTGGACCATTTTTTAAAGACTTTATTGTATTTGTTACAATATTGCTTCTGTTGTTTCTTTTTTATGTTTTGGTTTTTTGGCCACAAGGCATGTGGGATCCTAGCTCCTCAACCAGGGATTAAAACGTGCACCCCCTTCATTGGAAGGTGAAACCTCAACCGCTGGACCACCAGGAAAGTCCCTAGGTGTGTTCTTGACTACATGCATTTCCCAGGTTAAAAATTCATATCTATATCTATATGTATATCTCTATATATCTATATCTATCTCGTGGTTCCCCCCTTTCGCTTTGGAGCAGTTCTTTAGAAGTATCTGAGAGGCTGTCTCCCAGGTTCGAGTCCTTAAAGTCCCTGAATAAACTCACTGCCCTTGCATTGTGTGTTTCCTCTCAATCGACACCTAAAACATCATTATTCTCATTATGGATAGAGTAATCAAGCCCAAGGTAGCACAGTGAGAGAGCCCAGTCACCTGCCTCCCAGGTAAGTGTTCTTCCTGATGCCTCATGCCACCATTTACATTGCCAAGTGTCCTGACTACCACATATAGTGGCCCAAGGGGACCTTGGCATGAACGTTGCCCCTTGGAGTTGTGCAATGCAGTGACCCTGCTGGATGGAACACCGTTTGTAATGGATCACTGGCCGTCCAGATTGGCAGCATCAGACTGAGTAGAGTTGCACCAGCAGGGGGCGCCTGTGACCTTTTTCTACCCTAGAAAAGGTGGGTCTTTGTGTCCGGGGATCACATGACTAACAGAATGCCAGTTGATTTCATATGGTCCAAGGGAGTCCCGGTTGGAGCGGCTGACATAGGAAGTGGGGATCCTGTCCACTTTATTGGCAGCTCTTGAGCTTGGAAATTTGGGGTGTAATGGGAAGAGTGATGGAGGGAAGTGCATTTTCTGGGTCTTTAATTGCAGCTTTGTGGAGTTTCGGGAGTTTCCGTATCACTAATTCTGTTTCTCCATCCACAGCATTCAACATTTCTCCTGACCTAGTCACGTTCTTCTTACAGTTGCCCTCTCCCCACCCTCTTCATCTACCAGTTCCCTGGTTCCATCCCCCATTATCTTGTTAAAAGAAGAGAGCATGCCCAAATGGGGATTTAATATTTAATCTAATTGCAGTTTCAATCCCCCAGGAATGTAACCTTTAACCAGTCAACCTGGAATTTCCAGGTTGAATTTCTCACTGGACAGCCCTGGTGAGATGGTCTCCCCAACAGGCCCTTCCATTTCCCCTAGAAAGACAACTTTGCCTGAAATAATGCATTCTTTGCTAATAATTTCCTCTTTCTAACCCCTTTCTGCCTTTAAAAAATATCCCTTTCCTCAGCTTGGGTGAGCGCCTCTCTATTGCTAGATGGCATGCTGCCTGATTCATGAATCATTGAAAAAAGTCAATTTGATCTTTGAATTCACTTCATTGAATTTTTGTTGTTTAATGGATTTGGCAGCAATGGTGGGCCTGAAGGAGACTTACAGATTCCCTATGAACCTTTTAAATTCACTGTCTTTCTCAGAAATTCTGAGGGTAAGTTTCCTCTTGACTTTGAGCATCTCTCTCTCTGCATCGAGCTCCCAATTTAATTAGCTTAGGCTGGGAGCTGCTGGTAGTTGGGATCACAATTCCCTGTTTGCTTGGAAACCAAAACTCTCGGCTCGGCCTCCAGATTCCACGTGGCAGCTTAGTCTGCGCTTCCACATTTGTTTAGAGTCAGCCGGCAGTCTCCATTCTTTGAGGTTTTGCTAGGTCACTCCTTTCCCCATCCCCCGGTTTCACTGCTGTTGGTGTGCACAGGGCCTTTTCCCGGCCCAGGGTACAGTAGCGCCTCTCGGTTATTGCTGATATATTAACGTGCACGTGTGTTTGTCTTGTGTAAAGTGTGTGTGCTCAGCTGTGTCCGACTGTTTGCGATCCTATGGGCCGTAGCCCGCCGGGCTCCTCTGTCCATGGCATTCTCCAGGCAAGAACACTGGAGTAGGTTGCCACTTCCTCCTCCAGGGGATATCTTCCTGACTTGGGGATCAAACCCATGTCTCTTGCATCTCCTGCATTGGCAGGCAGATTCTTTTACCACTGAGCCACCTGGGAAGTCCCTTATTTTGTGTAGATAAAGACTGTAGCTAACAGGAATCTGGGAGGCCAAAAAGCTGAAAAAATTGGTGGGCACAGGTGAAGCACATAAGAGCTGTGAAAACACCTGCCCCCAAACCCATAGACTTCTGTGTTAGGATAAGTTGGTCATGAAGTGGGTCAGACTGACCCACTAGGTCACTCACCAACCTCAAGAAATTTTCCATGCAACCATATACACTGTAAAATACCACATAATTTCCAACTCAGCAGCACATTGCTTTTAGGTATTAGTCCATCTCCAGGAAACCCAAAGTCTTAGCTAATGGGATCCTTAAACTCTGAAAAGTCAAGTGTACCATTTTTTCACACACCTGCTTATTTTATATCTGAAAAATATGATCCTGGAAGCTATAAATATCTACAAAAATGGCAGAATATTATCAAAAACAACCTAGAATTGCAATGGTCATTATGGGGAACATTTTTAAAAATAATCTATCCCCCCAACTTCTTCTTTAAAAATAATTAATTAATTTATCTATTTAATCTTATTTTGGCTGCTCTGGATCTTTGTTGGAGAAGGCAATGGCACCCCACTCCAGTACTCTTGCCTGGAAAATCCCGTGGACGGAGGTGCTATCTGTGGGCTATTCTCTAGTTACTCTGCATGGGCTTCTCGATGCAGTAGCTTTGCTTGCTGTAGAGCATGGGCTCTAGGGTGTATGGGCTTCAGTAATTGCGGCTCACAGGCTTAGTTGCCCTGAGGATCAAACTCACGTCTCCTGCATTGGTGGGTGAATTCTTAACCACTGGACCACCAGGGAAGTCCCTATGGGGAACATTTGAATTAGATGTGATCGTTCATTTAAGAAATGCAGTTGAAAGTAAGGATTCCCAAATTAAACAAGCAGAATGGGATACTTATTTTACCTGGTATGCAGAAATCTCCAAAAGCCTTCAAGGTTCCAACATAGCCTCACTGAACACTGCAACAGGATACAAAACCCAGAAATAAACCCACACATCCATGGTCCATTAATCTTTGACAAAGCAGGCAAGAATATATAAGAATTTACAATGGACAAATGACAGTCTCCTTAGCGAGTAGTGGACAGACACATGTAAATCAATGGATTTAGAATACATTCTCATATCTTACACAAAATAAACTCAAAATGGATTAAAGACTTAAATTTAAGACATGACACCATAAAACTCCTAGAAGAGAACACAGGCAAAATATTCTCGGACATAAATTGTAGCCATGTTTTCTTAGGTCAGTCTCCCAAGGCAACAGAAATAAATGCTGAAAACAACAAATAAGACCTCATCCAGCTTTTGCATAGCAAAGGAAATTACAAACAAAACAAAGAGACCATTTAACGGAAAAGGAGAAAATATTTATAAACAATGTGACAGCATGGGCTTAATTTCCAAAATATAAAAACATCTCATACAACTCAATGACAAAAAACCAAACAAACCAGTCAAAAAATGGGCAGAAGACCTAAATAGACATTTATCCAAAGAAGACATCCAGCTGGCCAACAGGCACATGAAAAGATGCTCAACATTGCTAATTACTAGAGAATTGCAAAACTACAGTGAGGCATCACCTCACACTTGTCAGAGTGAGAGGTGATAGCTCAGCATTAGAAAGTCTACAAATGACAAATGAGTATGGAGGAAAGGGAACCCTCTTCCACTGTTGGTGGGAATGTAAATTGGCAGCCACCATGGAAAACAGGATGGAGGTACCTCAAAAACCTGAAGACAGGGTTGTCACGTGATCCAGCAATCCCACTCCTGGGCGTATATCCAGTGAAAACTCTTAATTCAAAAAGATACACACACCCAAATGTTCATAGCAGCACTATCTAAAGTGGTCAAGATATGAAAACTTTTATGTCTGAAAACTACGATCCTGGAAGCTAGAAATAACTACAAAATGGCAGAATGTTACCAAAAATAGAATTACAATGACCATTACGGGGAACATTTTAATTAGGCATGATCATTCATTTAAGAAGTGCTCTTGAAATAAGAATTCCTGAATTAAAAAAAACAGAAAAGGATACCCATTTCACCTCCTATGTAGAGGCCTCCAAAAGGTTTCAAGATTCCAAAATAGCCTGTTTGTCTGTTGATGGGCACATCCCAAGTGCCTATCTACAGATAATTGGCTTAAGAAGATGTTGTAAATATGTGTAATAAAATACTTCACTTTCATGCATTGGAGAAGGCAATGGCAACCCACTCCAGTGTTCTTGCCTGGAAAATCCCAGGGACGGGGGAGCCTGGTGGGCTGCGGTCCATGGGGTCGCACAGAGTCGGACACGACTGAAGCGACTTAGCGGCAGCAGCAGCAGCCATAAAAAATAATGAAATAATGTCATTCACAACAACATGGATGACCTAGAGATTATCATACTAAGTTCAGTAAATCAGTTCAGTTCAGTCGCTCAGTTGTGTCCCACTCTTTGTGATCCCATGAACCGCAGCACTCCAGGCCTCCCTGTCCATCACCAACTCCCGGAGTTCACTCAAACTCATGTCCATTGAGTCGGTGATGCCATCCAGCCATCTCATCCTCTGTCGTCCCCTTCTCCTCCTGCCCTCAATCTTTCCTAGCATCAGGGTCTTTTCAAATGAGTCAGCTCTTCGCTTCAGGTGGCCAAAGTATTGGAGTTTCAGGTTCAGCATCAGTCCTTCCAATGAATATTCAGGACTGATTTCCTTTAGGATGGACTGGTGGGATCTCCTTGCAGTCCAAGGGACTCTCAAGAGTCAGTAAATCAGACAAAGACAAATACTACATGGTGTCGCTTATATGTGGAATTTAAAATATGATACAAATGAACTTGTTTACAAAACACATACAGGCTCATAGACATAGAAAACAAACTTATGGTTACCAAGGGGTAAAAGGGGTGAGGAGGGATAGATTAGGAGTTTGGGTTTAACAGATACTCAGTATTATATATAAAATACATAAACAATCAGATCCTATTGTATAGCACAGGGAACTATATTCAATATCTGCTAATAAATCATGCTGCTAAGTTGCTTCAGTTTTGTCTGACTCTGTGCGACCCCAGAGATGGCAGCCCACCAGGCTCCCCTGTCCCTGGGATTGTCCAGGCAAGAACACTGGAATGGGTTGCCATTTCCTTCTCCAATGCAGGAAAGTGAAAAGTGAAAGTGAAGTCGCTCAGTCGTGTCCGACTCTTCGAGACCCCATGGACTGCAGCCTACCAGGCTCCCTCCTCTGCCCGTGGGATTTTCCAGGCAAGAGTACTGGAGTGGGTTGCCATTAGGAAAAACAATCTGAAAAGAATACATGGGTATATACATAGTTATATAGAATATAACTGATATATATGTATATATACACACGTGTATATTTAGTTGTATAGAATATTACTTATATATATGTATTTGTGTACATACACACACACACATACATATATGCTACATAGAATATACACATATATATACTCATATAGGAGTTCCCATGTGGTGCAGTGGTAAAAAATCCACATTCATTGCAGGAGTCATTGGGGTTCAATCCCTGGGTTGGAAGATCCCCTAGAGAAGGAAATGGCAACCCACTCGAGTATTCTTGCCTGGGAAATCCCATGGACAGAGAAGCCTGGTGGGCTATATAGTCCATGAGGCCACAAAAGAGTCAGACATGACTTAGCATAATACATATATATGTGTAAATATATGTGTATATATAATATAAAACTGAATCACCTTGCTGTACACCAGAAATTAATGCATCAACTATACTTCAATAAGAAATTTAAATAACTCCATTTAAAAATGGAGGAAAAAAATCATTGCAAAAGGTGAATAAAAAATTAAAGATACTAGAGGTACTAAAACAAAAGACAATAGGACTGGCATGACTTCCTCTGCTCTCCTCTGTCCTTCTTTATCTGCAAATTCAGGTTTTACTAATTCTCTGAACTTCCTTTTTATCCGAAGACTAGTAAGCAGTTATATTTTTCAAATAAAATTGCCCAGGTCTGCAGGCAACATGCCTCAGATATCTTTCACTCCTTAGTTAAAGATTGAACTAGGGTAATAGTTAGATTGAAATAAAAGTTATAGCTAAAGGATTTCCTAAACCCTAAGAAGAGTCCAAGAATTTTTTGAAGCATTTAGAATCTCTGTGGGCTTTCCTGGTGACTCAGACAATAAATAATCTGCCTGCAATGCAGGAAATCCAGGTTCAATCCCTGGGTCAGGAAGGTCTCCTGGAGAAGGGAATGATAGCCACTCCAGGGTTCTTTCCTGGAGAATCCCAGGGACAGAGGAGCCTGGCTGGCTACTATTCATCAGGTTGCAAAGAGTCGGACACAACTGAGCGACTTTCACTTAGAATCTTTATTGAGGCCTATGATCCTGGGGTGCCAGATCTTAATCAGCTTGTGCACAGGATGGTAGGACCTGGGGAAGTCCCCAGATGGATGGGGAGACAGAATAGCAAAACCCTGAGGATGATACTTGAGATCCTCAACTAGAAAAAACTTGCGAAATAGCAACTGACTTTTCACAAGCTGTTCCTAGAGTGTTCCCCGCACTATCTGTTCTGCTATTCAAGCATGCAAAGAAAGAATGCTTGGCCTGTGGCATTTGTGATTTCATATAATAAATGATGTTGTCTAAGTGCCTAAGCAGCTCCAGTGGCCTATTTGTAAACAGAATATCTTGTGAGATGAGTGAATTAATTAAAAAGGCAGAAAATTAAATAGGAGGCCACTGGCACAAGCAAAGTCATGATTATAGCTGAGTACTTTGAAAGGACTATGGAATAAGATGATAAACAAAATTATTGGCCTTATAAATACAACAGCTCCAAGATCAGATCTCAAATAATACTTGGGCTTCCCACATCGCATCCTGCTAGGGTCCATCATCAGAACACCCACCCAGGAAGCAATGTCTCATTTGTAATCAGTTGGGGCACTGGAAAAGAAAAATTGTGCACAGAGTCCTATAAAATTCCTCAATAGCCACCCAAATGCCCCCCAAGAGAGAGCTCCCCCGTAGGCCTCTCCCAAAACTGATGGGGCCCCCAGGCACCCTCTGGCAGAGTGCTATAAGCAATACCCTTAAGCAGCCCAAGGGAGACAAAAATTCAGGTTATATGGCAGCCTGGATGGAGGGGCGTTTTGGGGAGAATGAACACGTGTATAAACATGGCTAAATCCCTTTGACATTCACTTGAAACAGTCACAACATTGTCAATCAGCTGTACCCTCAATACAGGGCTTCCCTCGGGGCTCAGACGGTAAAGAATCTGCCTGAAATGCGGGAGATCTAGGTTCCATCCCTGGGCTGAGAAGGTCCCCTGGAGAAGGGAATGGCTACCCACTCCAGTATTCTGGCCTGGAGAATCCCACGAACAGAGGAGCCTGGAGGGCTACAGTCCCATAGGGTCACAAAGAGTAGGACATGACTGAGCAACTAACACTTTCACACTTTCATACCTCAATACAATATAAAAAGCTTAAAAACAAAACAAAAACTGATAGAAATCTTGCCAAATTCTGGTAGGTCCTGGGGCTGCACTCTCCACTTTACACCGCATTCTCATTGGACAAATCCTGTGGGAAAAAAGGTTTCTGTCTAATAATGTTCAGAAAGAATTTCTATCTCAACCAATGCAAAGTGATTCTGGGTAAAGCATTCTTTTTAGCAGTGTGACACAGTCCCAGTCAATGTATCAATATTAAATAGAGATCTCCTTTGTAGGGGCTTCCCTGGTGGCTCAGAGGTTAAAGCATCTGCCCACAATGCAGGAGACCCGGGTTCGATCCCTGGGTCGGGAAGATCCCCTGAAGAAGGAAATGGCAACCCACTCCAGTACTCTTGCCTGGAGAATCCCATGGACAGAGAAGCCTGGTAGGCTACAGTCTCCGGGGTTGCGAAGAGTCCGACACGACTGAGGGACTTCACTTTCACTTTCCAAATGAAAAGGGTCAATACTTTTTGCTTCCCATGGAGACTTCACCTTAGAATTTCCTGACGAGTTTGAACCTGATCTCATATGCTCTTTACAATTTGTCCTTGAATTAGAAGAAGAATCCCAACACAAATCCCCTAATATAATCAAGGTGCTCAAAAATCTGTGGGCTACTTCTGATACTGATATTGGTAGAATAAAAAGTATTTCAATACAAGGTCTACAGTACATATTCAGGAGGATCTGGCTAGAATTTTTCCTAAAATGCCTCCTTGAGCATTAATGCCTGAGGCTGTACAAGACCTCTCACCTTGTCACACAGCAGAAGGCTTAATCACCCTGAGGCTGATCTTTCCTGTACCAATCCCTGAAATACGCAGGTCCTCCCAGTCCACAGACCTAATGGGCAGGATGGTGATTTGTCCAGGACTTAAGAACCATCAGCAAGATAGCTGGTCCCTCTTTCCCAGTCATCCCAATGCTGAAGATCCTTTTATCACAGGTTCTACCAGAAACAAAAGGTTTTGTTCACTGCTACGGACCTTTGTTGGGCCTTTATCAGTATCCCTGTGCACCCCTATAGCCAATATCTATTCACCTTGACTTGGAGCAATCACAATGTACCTGGATAGTCACACCTCAAGGGTTCACTGAGGGCACTTCCTGTCTCTCCTATGTGCTCCCCCAAAATGTAAGACCTTCCAGTCCCAGGAAATCAACCTTCTATGGTAAGTAGATGACCTCTGGTACTTAGTTACCAAAGAGGCATCCATAAAGGATTCCACTTATTATCTATAACTGAAAGTTACAGTTGACTAGACACTGTTCATTATCATGTCATAATGTAAGGCCTGAAGGAATCCACCTGTCTCCAAAAAGAATGAAGCTAATTGGAGGATTTCCTGGGCTCACAACTAAGAGCCAACTTCGTGGATTTCTAGGTCTAGTTGGCTATTGCCAACTATTTGTGGTTGTTGTTCAATCGATAAGTCATCTCCGACTCTTTGCGACCCCATGAACTGCTGCACACTAGGCTTCCCTGTCCTTCACTATCTCCCAGAGTTTGCTCAAACACATGTCCACTGAGTTGGTGATGCCACCCAGCCATCTCATCCTCTGTCACCCCCTTCTCCTCCTGCCCTCCATATTTCCCAGCATCAGGGTCTTTTCCAGTGAGTCGGCTCTTTGCATCAGGTGGCCAAAGTATTGGAGCTTCAGCTTCAGCATCAGTCCTTCCAATGAATATTCAGGGTTGATTTTCTTTAGGATTGACTGGTTTGATCTCCTTGCAGTCCAAGGAACTCTCCATAGTCTTCTCCAGCACCACAGTTCGAAAGCAATGATTCTTCAGTGCTCAGCCTTTTTTATGGTCCACCTCTCATATCTGTAGGAAAAGGCAATGGCACCCCACTCCAGTACTCTTGCCTGGAAAATCCCATGGACAGAGGAGCCTGGTAGGCTGCAGTCCATGGGGTTGCTAAGAGTCGGACACAACTGAACGACTTCACTTTCTCTTTTCACTTTCATGCATTGGAGAAGGAAATGGCAACCCACTCCAGTTGTCTTGCCTGGAGAGTCCCAGGGACGGAGGAGCCTGGTGGGCTGCGGTCTATGGGGTCACACAGAGTCGGACACGACTGAAGTGACTTAGCATAGCATCTCATATCTGTACATGACTATTGTAAAAACCATAGCTTTGACTATACAGACTTTATGGGTTCCTAATTTCTCTCTCCCTACTCTATGAACTTACTCAAATTTCTGTCCTTGAACTCTTTCCATGTCAGGACAAACACAAGTAGGGTTTTCTAAGACTAAAACAAGAACCTCCTGTACTAGGGCTACCTTATCTGTGCAGGACAGAGAGAACCAGACCCTAGAAACATCGAGAGCTTGGTAATAAGCACAGGCCTCTGACAGCATCTGCTTGATTCTGTTGTTCCTGCTGCTCCAGCTGTCTCAGGGCTGTAACCACAGCTGCAAAGCTAGAAGAGGCTCAGCGGACCTAACTCTAAGAAATATTTATTTGTAAGTTTCTCACTCTGTCCAAAGTCTTCGTAATGCTGGACCGACCCAACATTTCTCTGCAAGCAGCCTAATTTCCTATGAGATCCTTCTGCTCTCACCACCCAATCTTTAACAGCATCCTTCATCTTGCTGTTACTATCTCTTACCTGACAAAGGTGAGCTCCATGACTTTGAGCTGTTAATGTCCCTTTTGGTGACATGATGTCCTGATTTGTGAGACTCATTTGTTGACTCATCCTGATCTAATTTTGCTTGTGGATGGTTCAGTTTGTAAAAGACGGGAGAGGGAATTTCCACACTGGTGATGCTCTTATTATTACTTGAGAGGGAAAATCTCCCACGAGCTAAATCAGCTCAATGAGCCAAGCTCCGTGCCAGGATCAGGATAAACTGACACCCGGTTATGTCTTTGGTGTCGTCCATGATTTGGGGAAGTCATAGAAACAAAGGGATTTTCTTTCATTCTCCGGTACCCCAATCAAACGCGGACAAGTAGAGGGCCTACTTACTGTTATTCTCTTAGCTTCCGAAATTGCCCTCATGAAAATCAAGGCTCACACTCTCAGAACTGAACCTGAATATCAGGGAGACACCCTGGCAGGCATTTATGCAAAGGCAGCACCAGCAGTGTCTGTAAAAGTTGTGGTCCACATGGCTGGTCCATTCTGCCTGTATATTCTGACCATTTTGTCTCCAGACTTCTGCCATGCAGATGGCTTTGCAACCCAGCAACAGTCTGCTCTTGAGTCAGAGAAATTAAGATGGGCAAACTGTGGTTGTACATTCAATAAACAGTTACGGGAAATTCAAGGCAGCTACTTAGTTCTTCTTGGTTCCCAGGCTCATCTCATTTTTTCAATTTTTGCCTTCTTTCACTCATTATGGTGCATTTAAGATGACTCAGATGATAAATAAACTTTGGGGTGGGAGACGTCTGTACAATTGTGAAAACAGTTTATTACTAGCAATGCCTGACTTGTCAGGTCCCTAATCCTGGAAAAATTATTTTTGTTCCCAGAGACTTGGACCTCTTCCCTCTGGACCTTTTGACACTTGAAACTGGACTTCATTCAGTTGCCACCTGGAATGGGTTATCACTCAGTTCAGTTCAGTTCAGTGGCTCAGTCGTGTCCGACTCTTTGCGACCCCATGAACCGCAGCATGCCAGGCCTCCCTGTCCATCACCAACTCCCAGAGTTCATCCAAACTCATGTCCATTGGGTTGGTGATGCCATCCAACCATCTCATCCTCTGTCGTCCCCTGCTCCTCCTGCCCTCAATCTTTCCAAGCATCAGGGTCTTTTCAAATGAGGCAGCTCTTCGCATCAGGTGGCCAAAGTATTGGAGTTTCAGCTTCAACATCAGTCCTTCCAATGAACACCCAGGACTGATCTCCTTTAGGGTGGACTGGTTGGATCTCCTTGCAGTCCAAGGGACTCTCAAGAGTCTTCTCCAACACCACGGTTCAAAAGCATCAATTCTTTGGTGCTCAGCTCTCTTTATAGTCCAACTCTCACATCCATACATGACTACTGGAAAAACCATAGCCTTGACTAGATGGACCTTTGTTGACAAAGCGATCTCTCTGCTTTTTAATATGCTGTCTAGGTTGGTCATAACTTTCCTTCCAAGGAGTAAACATCTTTTAATTTCATGGCTACAGTCACCATCTGCAGTGATTTTCTATGTTCTTGTTATTGTGTGTGTGTTTTCTGGATTGACTGAAGTGTTTCCCTGCCACAAGTCTGATGCTTTCACAATGGAAAAAAAAAAAAAAAACCTGGGAAAATGTGTTTTCCACTTGAGGTAAACATTCCACTATCTCCAGTGATCAAGGCACCCACTTCTCTGGGCAAATCGTATTAACCTGAGTGAAAACTTTGTAAAAATTTTGGAGTCATCACAGTCCATGTCACCCTCAATTATCAGGCAAAGTCAAGACAACTAAGGGAATCCTCAAACTTAAAATCTCTAAACTTGGGACTTCCCTGCTGGTCCGCTGATTAAGATTTTGTGTTTCCAAGGCAGAAAATTCAGGTTCGATCCCTGGTCAGGGAACTAAGATCCCACATGCCATGTGCTGTGGCCAAAAAGAAAAAAAAAAAAACACTCTAAACTTACTGAAATCATTAGACTCCCTTAGCCTAAAATATTGCCTCTGGCCTTGCTGACTGTTTATAATACATCCTTTGGGAAATATAAACTCATTTCACTTGAGACAGTCACTTAATAGACCAAAGTCGCTTGGTATACAGCTTTTTGCTAATCCTTGGTTTCCTGTTAATGTGATTAGCTACTGTAAGGGTTTAATGTCTTACGCTAAAGCCTATCAATAGGTTAAAGACTTACTGGATCCCAATACAAAAAGTCCTTTTGGTTACAGTCTGGAGCCTGATGACTGAATTCTGGAAACGTCATCAGAAGAAAATAGACTTCAAATTCTGTTGGAAAGGACCTTACCAAGTGCTCCTGACACTAATGCTGTGGTGAAACTAAAGGGCATTGAGCCTTGGGTACACACCTCACGGCTAGGGAAGGCTCCACCTGACATCTGGTCCTGTGCAGATGCTGGAGATCCCTGAACCAAATCCATAAGAGAGAGAAGCACCTGGCTTCAAGATAGACAAAGGTGGTGGATCAAGACTTCATACTTTAACTGAATGTGAAATAATTGTTCTTCTCTTTCTTTTCCTCTGGCATTGGCTTGGAAAGATAACACCCTCATCTGTATCTCCCAGGCCATTTTTAAGGGGAGTAACCTTTCAGACTGCTCAATCTGTTATCAAAGATTCTAACCTATCCATGATGCTAGAGACCCTCTTGACCAATTTCTCTTCTGTTCCCAATGTCACTGCAAACAATTGACCCCCACTTAGAACTCCCTATTAGCTCAACTCGTACAACCGAGAACATCCGGAGCCTTGCTTTTCCCCTTCTCCAATCATAACTGTGAGTGAGTGAAGTCATTCAGTCATGTCCAGCTCTTTGCGACCCCATGAACTGTAGCCCACCAGGCTCCTCTGTCCATGGGATTTTCCAGGCAATGGTACTGGAATGGGTTGCCATTTCCTTCTCCAGGGGATCTTCCGGACCCAGGGATCAAATCCGGGTCTCCTGCATTATAGACAGATGCTTTGCTGTCTGAGCCACCAGGGAAGTGATCATAACTGGATGCACTCAATTAGATACAAACACCTACACAAATCTTAGTATTAATGCATTTGCAACACCACATTCCCAAGATAATCTAAATCAGATTGGTCTCCCACTCACTAAGACATCTCACCAGCAGTGCACATTTTTGCAAGACATTTAGGATGACTCTTTATTTCAGGCTAGAAGATTCTCTTCCCACATGTGCTAAAGACCTGACTGATCCCTGGCTTGGATGGGTAAATGCAGCAAACTCTGTGAATAATCCCACTAGTAGTACCTGGAATGGTCTGTGCCCCAACACGCTTTGTCCCTCTCTGTGGTTGTCTTCATTCATTAGAAAGGAAATATCAGAAGATGTTCATGACTCAGGATTCGCTTCCTTTGGCAGACACATACTTGCCTGGTTAGAAGTAAGTACAAATGACTTTAGGCTCAGGACCCCTCCTTAACTCCTGAAGATATTGCACGTTCTGTTGCTAAGACAATAGCTGCCCAACAATGATCCTTAAACTTTCTGTCCAAGGTAACTCTTAATAATAGGATAGTCTTTGATTATTTTTTAGTTGAACAAGGAGGGGGTCTGCGCTGTGATCGACACTACCTGCATTTGGGTTAACCCTTCTGGGGAAGCTGAGACTCAATTACACCACTGAGCCAGCCACTTGGCTTTGGAAAATAACTCTTTTGATGGGTCTGTCTTTGACTTATTTGATTTTGACTGATTTGGGTCTTAGAGACCATGGCTCAAAGCGCATTCCAAACATTAGAGATTATCTGGCTTACAATAATCGTAGAAATATCCCTGCTGTCTTGTGTTCTCTTTATGACTAAAATGTCAGGAAAAGGAACAAAGAGAAATAGCCAACTTAAAAATTGTGAACCTAAAATTGCGGTCTGTGAATATCACAAAGATGAAGTTATAAAAAGGTCCTGACTTATGAATACCACACAGAGGATGGACAAAAGCTGTGAGAACTACAGAGCAGTTGCTAACAGTGGTGCCAATGTCTTAAATTTTGATCACATCTCTCAGTTATGCTGAAAGTCTGATCTAAAGAGAAGGACAGTTTTAAAAAGGAGACGGAAAAAAAAAATAGAATAAATAAAATAAGAGGTCGCAGTCTCCAAATGGAGTCACTTGTGTTAAACTTGACCTAACTGCAATGCAACTCCCCAGGACTGTGACCTTTAACCAGTCAGCCTGGAAATTACCTGGTCAGCACAAAGGAGATGAATGTGTGCGTGCTAAGTCCCTTCAGTCATGTCTGACTCTGCGACCCTATGGACTGTAGCCCACCAGGTTCCTCTGGCCATGGGATTCTCCAGGCAAGAATACTGGAGTGGGTTGCCATGCCCTCCTCTAGGGGATCTTCCTGATCCAGGGAACGAACCCACATCTCCCGCATTGGCAAGTGGGTTCTTTACTATTAGTGCCACCTCAGACGCCCTACTAGGGAGAGGACCTGTTCCAGCCTCAAAGACTCTTCCGTTCCCCTTTAGGCAGGTGACCTTGCCTGAAGCAAAGCATTCTTTGCTAATAATTTCCCATCTCCTTTCTGCCTTTAAAAGCCATTCGTTTTCTATAGCTTGGGGGAGCTCCTTTCTATTGCTAAGTGGGCTGTTGCTTAATTTATGAATTGTTGAATAAAGTGAATTTGACCTGTAAACTTATTCAGTAGAATTTCTGTTGTTTAACAACTTTATGCCTAAATATTTCCAGAGTGTATTGGCTGCTATCCCCTTCGCCTCTCAATCCAGCCTGCAGGGGCATTGACCACTGAACATGATATTTTCCTCACCCACTGAATCAAAACTTTTGATGCCTATTATGTGCTATGGTGACCAGATGCTCTGGTTTGTCCCGGACTGTGTTCATTTATATCCTGAGGCAGGAGATAGATGCGCTCCGGGCTAGGCATTTACAGCTAGCCTCCTGTTTACATTTCCTAAGGAAGGAGGCTGGTGGGCTCTAGGCTAGATATTTACACCCAGCCTTCTGTTTGCACTTTGAGATGGAAATAACAACAGGACCAGAGTAAATTGCGACCTTGGCTGCTAATGTTGCTTCAGTCGTGTCCAGCTCTTTGCGACCCCATGGATTGTAGCCCACCACGCTCTTCTGGCAAAAATACCTGAGTGGGTTGCCGTGCCCTCCTCCAGGGAATCTTCCCAGCCCAGGGATTGAACCCGAATCTCTTACATCTACCTGCATTGGCAGACAGGTTCTTTACCACTAGCACCAATATTGGGTTGGCCAAAAAGTTTGTTCAGGGTTTCCCACAAGATGTTATGAATATTTTGGCCAACCCAACAGCTGAGCTTTGCCTCCTGTGGACACTTTTAGATAACCACGATGGCAGAGACAGAAGTGTTAGTCGCTCAGTTGTGTCTGACTCTTGGACTGCAGCCTGCCAGGCTCCTCTATCTATGGGATTCTCCAGGTAAGAACACTGGAGTGGGTTGCCATTTCCTTCTCCAGGGGATCTTCCTAACCTAGGGATTGAACCCGGGTCTCCCCCATTGCAGGCAGATTCTTTACCATCTGAGCCACTCAAAAAGCCTCTCAAAGAGCCCCCGTGCTTTTCCATCCATGAAGACCAAGTTTAAGTTTCATGATGAATCCTCCTTAAGTGCACATAAAGTTTAGTCTAAATAAACCTCTTGTTAAGAATTATCTGACTTCATGGTGTCTGTTTTCTGTTTATCCTGGGTAGGAAGATGATCATGTTATAGCCACGTGTTCTGGGAAACAAACTCACTCAGAAGGACAATGCAGATAGTGGAGTGCAGTTTATTACACCGGCGGGCCCAAGGCAGAGTCTCCTCTTAGCCAAGGACCCCGACCAGCATTTGTGAAAATCTTTTATACCCCATGTGTACGTGTCCAAACCCACCACCCCAATTTCCTTGAGACTTACATAAAACAAAGGAAGGGTAAATACAGTCACAATAACCCCATTATTCACGTGTTATCAAGTGTTAGGTATTCAAAGAGTTAATAATCAATAAGCCTGCAGTTACACTCCGATAGATACAGAAAGAATTTGTGACCTGTCCGGAGGCAGGGGTGATTAGAGTATGTTTTCTCTCAGGTGATGAGTAACCTGGATGTGATCTTCAGGATTTCCCTGTCCAGAGGGGTTCTTATCCTTCTATTGTCATTTCCATAGGCACTAAGCACAGAGTCCAGAGTCCATTGGAGAGGTGGCTGAGCATGATCAGCATGAACAGGCCTAAGACGGGGTCCAGGCCCTATGAATTCTTTCTTCATTCCCCCCTCTTAATGCTCTTAGTTTCCGTAATGAGCATCATTCATTGGGATATATTGCACCTTAGTCCTCCAGCCACCCACATGAGAGAACGCTGTCAACCTCTGGATTACAAAATTCACAAGGCATTGTAAGAAGCAGGGCCCACAAAGCAGCATGATTAAGATTACTATAACAACAGTTACAATAGTTTCCCTCCAGTCTCCCTTTACCCAGGACAGGACCGGAGTCCAAAAGGGAATATTTTCATTAGACATGGCTTTCACTTGATTTTGCATATCCGCCAAGGCAGTAGATACATTTCCAGACAAGTCGGGGATGTATAAACAACGTTTGGCTTTAATTATGGTGCAAGTCCCCCACTGGGCTGCTGTGAGTATGTCTAACGCCATCCTATTTTGAATTACTGCCTTCCTCATCTGAATTTGTTCTTCCTTCAAAGCTTGAATGGCTTTTGTACTTTGTCTAAGAGGGACTGTTTAGTGAAACTAGTTAAGGCCTCTACCTTAACCATGACATCCGTTGTCCCTATAGAGGGTACAAACTACACAGCGAGATAATCATACCATTGGAACACGGATCGTGTCCACCTTGCATGCAGATAGGGCAGGTTTACTGGAGGTTGGTGTAGGCTAGGCTGAATACTGCCATGAGCGAAAGCAAATCCTAGTGTGAAACGCCCTACCCGGCCAACTGGTAACCACGGCCATAAGTTAAGCCCACAGAGCCACTGGGCCCCTTTGGGGGCTACCCAACAGATTCCGGGATTATATTTCCAGTCAGAACCGGGCCACTGAACAGACCAATTGGGGTGATAAGTAACTTTCAAGATTTGTTTACATTGTTCAGGGGACAAATAACCCATATATTTTAATTCTTTTGGGTCTAGGGGGCCGTCTCCAAATCCAACTTTATGTTCTCTTTGTTCCCAGCAAATAGTAGCGGGAACAATTAACTGTCCTTTCTCAGGAGTCATCCAGAAATATTCATCCCAGACCTGATAGTATTGCTCAAGGTACCGGGAGGCCTGTTCCCCTTTTGTAAGGGAGCCTTTCTCCTTTTTATTTTTCACATATGAAGTATAAGCCCTTGTTACTTCCATAAGACTAGTGTTCATGTTAAATGTAACCCTATGTCCCGGGCCCATTGATGGCTTTTTCTTACACTAGGAGAGCAAAGAAAGGTTATGATTGGTGAGAGAAAGGAAAGTTTCTTTCTGTTGTTCCAAGAAGGAACACAGTGGTATAAAGTCTCCATAACGAAGTGGTGACACCCATCAGAGGAGTGTGTCCATTACTGACATGGGCATAGCCCCACATCCCCAACAATTGGGGGAGTTGTTGAAGTCCTCATAAGAATGTGCCCATGAGATGAAGACGTGGTCCTGTGCAGGAACAGTGGTCAGGTTCAGAATTGCCTTGGTGAGGCCAAGTAGCAGGAGTCGTTTACCCAGCTCCATCCTGTAGAGGGCTTGTCCGGGACCTCGTTTTCTTCTTCCTCTTCAGGATGATCTTGGTTTCCCGTGGGTCGGTGGGGTCCTTCTAGGTGGTCCACTCGGTGTCTTCCGGGTCAGTGTGGTATGCCTTCTTTGCTCTGGTGTGATGGATCCAAGGGGCAATGCCTGCAACTTTAACTGCGGCAGGTGTGGTTAAAACAACAGTATAAGGATCTTTCCATCGGGGGGGGGGGGGGGGGGGCGGCTAGTGTGACATGTTTCTAATCTTTCACCCATACCTGGTGTCCTGGTATAAACTCATGCATTTGCTCCCCCAAGGGGAAGGGTATTCTTTCTTGCACAAACTTAGTTACTTGATTAATTACCTTGCCTAGTTGTTCCATCTGCTGTGATATCCCATCTCCTCTTACCTAAAGTATATCAGTTGTTACCTGTCTTTTCATGGGAGGAGGCCTCCAATACACAATTTCGTAGGGAGAGTAGCCGTGGGACTGTTGCAGGAAGGGGGACCCCTTCCAGGGCCCAAAACTGGGCTCTTGCCTAACACTCGGAAATGAATTGTCCGAGGAGACTCATGTGCTGACAAAGCAAGAGACTTTATTGGTAAACGGCACCTGGGTGGAGAGCAGTAGGGTAAGGGAACCCAGGAGAACTGCTCTGCCGTGTGGCTCGCAGTCTCAGGTTTTATGGTGATTGGATTAGTTTCCGGGTGATCTTTGGCCAATCATTCTAATTCAGAGTCTTTCCTGGTGGTGCACGCATTGTTCAGCCAAGATGGATGCTAGCAAGAGGGATTCTGGGAAGTGGACGGACACGCGGTGTCTCCTTTCGACCTTTCCCATACTCTTCCGGTTGGTGGTGGCTTATTGGTTCTGTATTTCTTACCAGGATCTCCTGTCATAAAACAACTCATGCAAATGGTTACTATGGTGCCTGGCCAGGGTGGGCGGTTTCAATCAGTGTGCTTCCCCTAACAGGACCGTGGGGTCATCCTGAGTTTGAGCAAGGCTATGGGAAATAAATCTACCCAGGAACAGTCAGTTTCTATGATCCATTTAGAAAGTGTCTCCTTTAGCATCCGGTTAGTTCGTTCTACCATTCCTGAGCTCTGAGGCCGGTAGGCAGTGTGTAACTTCCATTTTATATTCATGGCTTTACTTACTTGTATCAGATCCGATATGAAGGCTGGGCTGTTATTTGATCCTATGCTGGTGGGGAATCCAAATCGAGGAACTATTTCCCTAAGTAGGCTCTGAGCCACTTCTGATGCTCTTTCAGTTCAGGTGGGGAAGGCTTCTACCCATCCTGAGAAAGTGCATACCAAGACCAACAGATAACGAAGATGGCAATATGGTTTCATCTCAGTAAAGTCCACTTCCAGATGTTCAAAAGGAAGGGTACCTTTTAATTGGATGCCTGGGGGTTTGGGGCTGCACCCTGGAGCGGTGTTAATCTGAGAGCAGGCGTTGCAATTTTGGGATTCCATTCTACATAGAGAAGAGAGGCGAGGAACCAGAAAATACCTTCAGATCAATTCCTCCAATTTGTCATGTCCTAGGTGGGTCATACGATGAGCTTGGCTCACCAGAGAGGGGGTCATCTTCGGGCACTAGTAGATCACCACCTGGTAGCTCCCACCATCCTTTGTCTGTTTTGGTGGCTCCCTCCGCTTCAGCTAGTTGGTTTTGAGCCTCCATGTATGTTGGGGAGTCTAGGGCCAGCTCGGGTAGCTCAGCTAGGACAAATGTCCTCATGGGGATTTCCCCGGATTCCTTTCTGTCCTCGGCTGCCCGTCTGGCGGTCTCATCAGCCAGCCTATTTCCTCGAGCCTGTAGGGGTGTCTTCCTTCTGGTGCCCATGGCAGTACATGACTGCTACCTCCGTGGGGCTCCAGACAGCATCTAGCAGAGTCAGAATCTCCTCCTTATTCTTAATGTCCTCTCCATTGGCTGTTAGAAGGCCCCTCTCCCGGTATAGTGCCCCATGTACGTGGAGTGTAGTGAAAGCATACTGGGAGTTGGTATAGATGTTCACTTTCTCACCCTTTGACAATTGTAGCGCCCGGACTAAGGCCCATAACTTTGCTTGTTGGGCTGACCAGTGCAATGGTAAGGAGCTAGCCTAGATAACAGTCCTCTCTGTGACTACAGCATAGCCTGACAGTCGCTGTCTTAGCTTTACCAGGCTGGTGCCATCAGTATAGAGAGTCCAGTCAGGATTTGAAATTGGCCTGTCTTGGAGGTCTGGATGGCTAGCATCAGATCAGATCAGATCAGTCGTTCAGTCATTTCTGACTTTTGCGACCTCATGAATTGCATCACGCCAGGCCTCCCTGTCCATCACCAACTCCCGGAGTTCACCCAGACTCACGTCCATCGAGTCAGTGATGCCATCCAGCCATCTCATCCTCTGTCGTCCCCTTCTCTTCTTGCCCCCAATCCCTCCCAGCATCAGAGTCTTTTCCAATGAGTCAGCTCTTCGCATGAGGTGGCCAAAATACTGGAGTTTCAGCTTCAGCATCATTCCTTCCAAAGAAATCCCAGGGCTGATCTCCTTCAGAATGGACTGGTTGGACCTCCTTGCAGTCCAAGAGACTCTCAAGAGTCTTCTCCAACACCACAGTTCAAAAGCATCAATTCTTCGGTGCTCAGCCTTCTTCACAGTCCAACTTTCACATCCATACATGACCACAGGAAAAACCATAACCTTGACTAGACGAACCTTTATTGGCAAAGTAATGTCTCTGCTTTTGAATATGCTATATAGGTTGGTCATAACTTTCCTTCCAAGGAGTAAGAGTCTTTTAATTTCATGGCTGCAGTCACCATCTGCAGTGAGTTTGGAGCCCAGAAAAATAAAGTCTGACACTGTTTCCACTGTTTTCCCATCTACTTCCCATGAAGTGGTGGGACCGGATGCCATGATCTTCGTTTTCTGAATGTTGAGCTTTAAGCCAACTTTTTCACTCTCCACTTTCACTTTCCTCAAGAGGCTTTTGAGTTCCTCTTCACTTTCTGCCATAAAGGTGGTGTCATCTGCATATCTGAGGTTATTGATATTTCTCCCGGCAATCTTGATTTCAGCTTGTGTTTCTTCCAGTCCAGCATTTCTCATGATGTACTCTGCATATAAGTTAAATAAACAGGGTGACAATATACAGCCTTGACGTACTCCTTTTCCTATTTGGAACCAGTCTGTTGTTCCATGTCCAGTTCTAACTGTTGCTTCCTGACCTGCATACAAATTTCTCAAGAGGCAGATCAGGTGGTCTGGTATTCCCATCTCTTTCAAAATTTTCCACAGTTTATTGTGATCCATACAGTCAAAGGCTTTGGCATAGTCAATAAAGCAGAAATAGATGTTTTTCTGCAACTCTCTTGCTTTTTCCATGATCCAGCTGATGTTGCCAATTTGATCTCTGGTTCCTCTGCCTTTTCTAAAACCAGCTTGAACATCAGGAAGTTCACAGTTCACATATTGCTGAAGCCTGGCTTGGAGAATTTTGAGCATTAGTTTACTAGCGTGTGAGATGAGTGCAATTGTGTGGTAGTTTGAGCATTCTTTGGCATTGCCTTTCTTTGGGATTGGAATGAAAACTGACCTTTTCCAGTGCTGTGGCCACTGCTGAGTTTTCCAAATTTGCTGGCATATTGAGTGCAGCACTTTCACAGCATTATTTTTCAGGATTTGGAATAGCTCAACTGGAATTCCATCACCTCCACTAGCTTGTTCATAGTGATGCTTTCTAAGGCCCATTTGACTTCACATTCCAATAGTCAACACCGAAATCAGATTGATTATATTCTTTGCAGCCAAAGATGGAGAAGCTCTATACAGTCAGCAAAAACAAGACCAGGAGCTGACTGTGGCTCAGACCCTGAACTCCTTATTGCCAAATTCAGACTTAAATTGAAGAAAGTTGGGAAAACCACTAGACCATTCAGGTATGACCTAAATCAAATCCCTTATGATTATATAGTGGAAGTGAGAAATAGATTTAAGGAACTAGATTTGATAGATAGAGTGCCTGATGAACTATGCAATGAGGTTCATGACACTGTACAGGAGACAGGGATCAAGACCATCCCCATGGAAAAGAAAGGCAAGAAAGCAAAATGGCTGTCTGGGGAGGCCTTACAAATAGCTGTGAAAAGAAGAGAAGTGAAAAGCAAAGAAGAAAAGGAAATATATAAACATCTGAATGCAGAGTTCCAAAGAAGATATAAGAAAGCCTTCTTCAGCGATCAATGCAAAGAAATAGAGGAAAACAACAGAATGGGAAAGACTAGAGATCTCTTCAAGAAAATCAGAGATACCAAAGGAGCATTTCATGCAAAGATGGGCTCGATAAAGGTCAGAAATGGTATGGACCTAACAGGAGCAGAAGATATTAAGAAGAGATGGCAAGAATACACAGATCAGATCATTCGCTCAGTTGTGTCTGACTCTTTGCAACCCCATGAATTGCAGCATGCCAGGCCTCCCTGTCCATCACTAACTCCCGGAGTTCACTCAGACTCATGTCCATTGAATCAGTGATGCCATCCAGCCATCTCATCCTCTGTCGTCCCCTTCTCTTCTTGCCCCCAATCCCTCCCAGCATCAGAGTCTTTTCCAATGAGTCAACTCTTTGCATGAGGTGGCCAAAATACTGGAGTTTCAGCTTTAGCATCATTCCTTCCAAAGAAATCCCAGGGCTGATCTCCTTCAGAATGGACTGGTTGGATCTCCTTGCAGTCCAAGGGATTCTCAAGATTCTTCTCCAACACCACAGTTCAAAAGCATCAATTCTTTGGTGCTCAGCCTTCTTCACAGTCCAATTGTCACATCCATACATGACCACAGGAAAAACCATAGCCTTGACTAGACGAAGCTTTGTTGGCAAAGTAATGTCTCTGCTTTTTTTTTTTTTTGAATATGCTATCTAGGTTGGTCATAACTTTCCTTCCAAGGAGTAAGTGTCTTTTAATTTCATGGCTGCAGTCACCATCTGCAGTGATTTTGGAGCCCAAAAAAAGAAAGTGTGACACTGTTTCCACTGTTTCCCCATCTATTTCCCATGAAGTGATGGGACCGGATGCCTTGATCTTCGTTTTCTGAATGTTGAGCTTTAAGCCAACTTTTTCACTCTCCACTTTCACCTTCATCAAGAGGCTTTTGAGTTCCTCTTCACTTTCTGCCATAAGGGTGGTGTCGTCTGCATATCTGAGGTTATTGATATTTCTCCCAGCCATCTTGATTCCAGCTTGTGTTTCTTCCAGTCCAGCGTTTCTCATGATGTACTCTGCATATAAGTTAAATAAACAGGGTGACAATCTTCATGACCCAGATAATCACAATGGTGTGATCACTGACCTAGAGCCAGACATCCTGGACGGCTAGCATAGACCTCCTCTAAGACTTCCTTACAATCGTGGGTAGGTCCACCTTCTCCCGTTGGGAGAAGCATTGCTAGGTTTAAATCCTGTCAAGGCTCGATACAGAGGTTGGGGTTTTCACATAGCAGTCCCTGGAAATGAATAATCCGGGAATTTGACAGCCACTTGTGGGGGTCTCCTCGAAGGAGGGTGTTGACTTCATATGCGAATTTTACAATCTGGTCCTGGCCGAAAGTCAGCTTTGTGGCTTCACGTACCAGTAAGGCGACCGCAGCCACTGCCCGCAGACAGCTAGGCCACCCGGTGGCAATGTTATCAAGTCGCTTGAAAGGTAAGCTATCAGCCTGTCCCATGTTCCCAAAGTTTGAGTCAAAACCCCCATGGCTGTTTTATCTTTCTCAGTCACATATAAGATGAATAGTTTGGTGAGGTCTGGCAATCCCAAGGTGGGGGCTGAGGTGATTGCTAGTCTTAGCTCCTCAAATGGCAACCCACTCCAGTATTCTTGCCTAGAGAATCCTGTGGATGGAGGAGCCTGGTGGGCTGCTGTCCATAGGGTCGCACAGAGTCGGACATGACTGAAGTGATTTAGCAGCAGCAGCAGCAGCAGTTCCTCAAAGGCTTTCTGCTGTTTCTCAGTCCAACTTACTGGATTTTCTTCAGGCCCTGCCAGGAGCTCAAATAGGGGCTGGGCTATTTGAAAATACCTTGAAATCCAAATCCTGCAGAATCCAGTGGCCCCTAGGAACTCCCTGACTTGCCGCCGAGTCTTAGACGTGGGGAGCCTCAGAATTACTTCTTTTCTAGATTGGTCTAGCAATCTTGTGCCTTCCCTTAAGACAAACCCCAAATACCTTACCTCCTCCTTGCAGATTTATGCCTTTTTCTTCAACACTCGGTATCTCGCCTCTGCCAGCAATTGGAGGAGTGCTTGGGTCCCTTCCCAGCCTTCCTCCCAGGTCTCAGCGGCCAGCAACAGGTCGTCCACATATTGCAGGAGCCAACATCCATACCTTTCAGGCTGGAAAGGTTCCAGGTCCGAGGCCAGGGCTTCTCCAAAGATGGATGGTGCATTTTTGAATCCTTGTGGGAAGCGGGTCCAAGTGAGCTGCTGCTTATTGTCTCCGATTGGGTCCTCCCATTCAAAGGCAAAGATGGGTTGTGATGCATGTGCTAGGCATGTACAGAAAAAGGCATCTTTGAGGTCCAAGCAAGTAAAGATCCTTGTCTTAGGTGGGAGGAGGCTAAGTAAGGTATAGGGGTTTGGGACAGTTGGGTGCAGAGTTACAGTGGCCTGATTGATCTATCTGAGATCCTGTACGGGCCTACAGTGTTGTCCTCCTTCCTTCTTTACCGGTAAGATTGGTGTGTTCCAGGCTGATTGACATTCCACCAGGATGCCTGTCCGTTTTAGCCTGCTGATGTGAGGCAGAATCCCGATTCAGGCTTCTGTGGGTATTGGGTATTGTCGCTTTCTCACCGGGGTGGTGCCAGGTTTGAGTCCTATTATTACAGGGGCTTGGTGTCTAGCTAGCCCAGTGGGGTTATCTTCGGCACAGACCTCAGGGAACAGCTGAGTTAGCCTTCTCTCCAACTCTGTTGCCTGGTCTTGTTTATTTCCAGGGGGTTTATGTAGCCTCCATTCGTCTTGAGGGGGCACAGAGAGGGAGAGTAAGTAGGTTGTTGTGCCCACCCGAAAAGTGGGCCTCTCCTCAGGAGAGAAAGTCACTTGTGCTCCCAGTTTGGAGAGTAAGTCTCTCCCCAGCAGGGGCAGTGGGCACTCAGGGATATAGAGGAACTCATGAGTCACTTGGTGACTCCCCCCTGACATTTCCTGGGCTGGCAAAACGACTTACCCATTTCTTCTCCCAAAACCCAGTTATGGCGGTCGTCCTTTTAAACAGTGGCTCCACGGGTTTAGTTACCACAGACAATTCTGCCCCGGTGTCCACCATAAAGTTAATGTCTTGGTCCCCAGTTTTTAAAGTTACCATGGGCTCTCGGGGACCTGAAGTCTTCGAGCCCCGGCATCCCTCTTCAGTCTCTATGTTAGTGAGTTCTGCAACCGGGAGGGGTTTATTGTCCCTTCTTCCTCCTGGGCACTCATTCTTCCAATGACTGAACCCATGGCATTGGGCACATTGATTTGGCTGTAATGGAGCCCATGGCCTCTGTTGGGACTGGTTGGAGGGCTGTCTTGACCTCAAAGCTAGGGGGGGTTTCTTTGCTTTAGTGGTGGAAAAGTCTTCGGAAGACTTTCCAAGCGCAGCAGCCAACATTACAAACCTCTCGTCTGTTCTCCTCTGCTCATCTTTATACCTTTTCTCGTGTTTCTTTTCTATTTTCTTGCCCCTATTCCGGAACACCTTATCTGCTATTTCAATCAGCTGAGAACTAGACATGGATAGAACTCCCTCATTCTTTTGAAGCTTTCGTTTTATGTCAGGACATGCTTGCGAGATAAATGCCGAATTGATAACAATCTGGGAGCCCGTAGCTTGAGGATCTATGGGCATATAGAGTCTGTAGGCCTCACAAAGTCTCTTGTAAAATTTGGAAGGTGACTCGTTTCCCTTCTGAACTATTCTGGCCAGTTTAGACATGGCCGTTGGCCTCCGCTCCCCTTTTAAGTCCTTGTATAATTGCTGTCCCGTATCTGTCTAATTGGATTTTTCCTTCCTCTGTATTGTAGTCCCAATTAGGTCTGTCAGTGCGGAAGCCTTGCTCTATCCACCTCTCTGGGTTAGCAGTGCCCTCAGGAACCATCTCCTGTAACCATTTCCTAGCCTCAGTGTTGATCCTATCTCTCTCTTCTGTACTGAAGAAAGATGTTAGTAATTGCATCATATTGTCCCAGGTTGGTCAATGAGTGTGGAAAATAGTCTCCATTAGTCTAGTCATGCCCTGGGGTTCCACCGAGTAAGAGGGGGTGTGTTTTTGCCAGGTCAGTATATCAGTTGATGAAAAAGGCTGATAGTAATAGGCTACAGGAGCTTGGTAATAATTACCATCTTCCCCTATCATTGGAGGTTGTTGGACTTCTCTAAGGGGCATCTGCAAGGGTATTCTTTCCTCTGGCTCTTTGGCAGAGCGGAGCCTTTGTTTAATTCCAGTGGTTCTTCCCCCTTGTCCGGGAGTACTTACCGGGAGTGGAGGGCAGAGTTTAGGGAACACAGTGGCAGCATCCGGGCTGGTATAGTCGGGTGGGCTCATTGTCCCTCCAGCTGAGGCTGGAGCCTGCCGGGGGCGGGGGGTGGGTGGGGGCGGCTCTACAACCTGTGGAGCTGTCAAGACTGTTGAAGAGTCCTGGAGGCTTACTGGTCTCCGGCTGGTTCCTCCGGTTGGGCCTCCGGTGGCCTCAGTGTTACTAGCTGGCGGAACCATCATCCAATATGGTGGTGGTGGAAGCTCATCTCCTTCAGGGTCCTGTAAAATTTCCTCCTCACACTTGGTTACCTTTTGGGCCATCAAGATTTTTCCTTCCACACCATGAGCGTAAAAACGGGCCCATTTTTTGGGGGGCGGGGCTTGGGGGGGGGGGTTTCACATCCTGGAATGTGAAGTCAAGTAGGCCTTAGAAAGCATCACTATGGACAAAGCTAGTGGAGGTGATGGAATTCCAGTTGAGCTATTTCAAATCCTGAAAGATGATGCTGTGAAAGTGCTGCACTCAATATGCCAGCGAATTTGGAAAACTCAGCAGTGGCCACAGCACTGGAAAAGGTCAGTTTTCATTCCAATCCCAAAGAAAGGCAATGCCAAAGAATGCTCAAACTACCACACAATTGCACTCATCTCACACGCTAGTAAACTAATGCTCAAAATTCTCCAAGCCAGGCTTCAGCAATTCGTGAACCGTGAACTTCCAGATGTTCAAGCTGGTTTTAGAAAAGGCAGAGGAACCAGAGATCAAATTGGCAACATCCGTTGGATCATGGAAAAAGCAAGAGAGTTGCAGAAAAACATCTATTTCTGCTTTATTGACTATGCCAAAGCCTTTGACTGTGTGGATCACAATAAACTGTGGAAAATTTTGAAAGAGATGGGAATACCAGATCACTTGACCTGCTTCTTGAGAAATCTATATACAGGTCAGGAAGCAACAGTTAGAACTGGACATGGAACAACAGACTGGTTCCAAATAGGAAAAGGAGTATGTCAAGGCTGTATATTGTCACCCTGTTTATTTAACTTATATGCAGAGCATATCATGAGAAACGCTGGGCTGGAAGAAGCACAACCTGGAATCAGGATTGCTGGGAGAAATATCAATTAACCTCAGATATGCAGATGACACCACCCTTATGGTAGAAAATGAAGAGGAACTAAAAAGTCTCTTGATGAAAATGAAAGAGGAGAGTGAAAAAGTTGGCTTAAAGCTCAACATTCAGAAAACTAAGATCATGGCATTGGGTTCCATCACTTCATGGGAAATAGGTGGGGAAACAGTGGAAACAGTGTCAGACTTTATTTTTTGGGGGGGCTCCAAAATCACTGCAGATAGTGATTGCAGCGATGAAATTAAAAGACTCTTACTCCTTGGAAGGAAAGTTATGACCAACCTAGATAGCATATTCAAAAGCAGAGACATTACTTTGCCAACAAAGGTCCGTCTAGTCAAGGCTATGGTTTTTCCAGTGGTCATGTATGGATGTGAGAGTTGAACTGTGAAGAAGGCTGAGTGCCGAAGAATTGATGCTTTTGAACTGTGGTGTTGGAGAAGACTCTTGAGAGTCCCTTGGACTGCAAGGAGATCCAACCAATCCATTCTAAAGGTGATCAGTCCTGGGTGTTCTTTGGAAGGAATGATGCTAAAGCTGAAACTCTAATACTTTGGCCACCTCACGCAAAGAGTTGACTCATTGGAAAAGACTGATGCTGGGAGGGATTGGGGGCAGGAGGAGAAGTGGACGACAGAGGATGAGATGGTTGGATGGCATCACTGACTCAATGGACGTGAGTTTGAGCGAACTCCGGAAGTTGGTGATGGACAGGGAGGCCTGGCGTGCTGCGATTCATGGGATCGCAGAGAGTCGGATGTGACTGAGCAACTGAACTGAACTGAACTGAACTGGGCTATTCCCAGCCAGGAGTCTATGTACGGGAACTGGTTGGGGTGTCTGGGCTTTCCAGTAACTATAGCATAGACTGCGTTTTTGAGATTTAAGTCCATAGTTAAGTTCCCTCTGGTGGCCAGCCAACTTGCATTGAAGGCCATTCAACTTCACAAAGGGTATGGAGCTGGCCGGGCGTCATTTTCCTCCCATAGTGTCCAATGAATCCTTTCTTAAAATTCTTAATCATATTCTCCAATACAGCGGTCTTAGATCCACTTCCTCCCATTTTCTTACCTCTGGATTCCCACGTCCCAGGGCCTTCCCAAGAAGCCAATCTGCCTGTTTCCACTGTCAGGGGTGTTGATGGGTCACACAGCAGATGGGTACCTCCTGGGGGAGGGCAGAATACGAGCACGCGGAAATCTATATCCTCTTTCTAAAACCCTGTGGCGACAGCTCGGCACGTTCCCTAAGACAGCGTGGACACATCTCCTAACTGGCTTTCTTAAACCCTAAGTTCCCTTTCTTTATCGCTGGCATGGCCGTCGACCTGAGTGCTGAGCAGCTATTGTCGCCAACCTAAACCAGTTTCCTATGCGTCTCCCTTCTGGTCCCTCCCAGGGCGGTGATCAGGCCCCCTCTTCCACCCTACCAGGGGGGCTCCTCCCCACCTGAGCGCTCAGTTCCCTTGCTGCTATTCACTATCGGCCAAAGCGAAGAAACCGGGGGTTGAGAGGCCGAATTCTTCCAGAGGGTCTAGGTGCCTTCCCCCCTCTAGGAGATTCAAGCTACAAAACCGCAGGGTGGCCTCAGATGAGACCTGTCTCCTCAAAGCGAGGAGTCTCCCAGCCAACGCATCAAATGTTGTAGCCACACGTTCCGGGGAAACAAACTCACTCAGAAGGACAATGCAGATAGTGGAGTGCAGTTTATTACACCGCTGGGCCCAACGCAGAGTCTCCTGTTAGCTAAGGACTCCGACCAGCATTTGTGAAAATCTTTTATACCTCATGTGTACATGTCCAAACCCACCACCCCAATTTCCTTGAGACTTACATAAAACAAAGGAAGGGTAAATACAGTCACAATAACCCCATTATTCAAGTGTTATCAAGTGTTCGGTGTTCAAACAGTTAATAATCAATACGCCTGAGGTTACAGGCTTATAGATACAGAAAGATAGATAGATAGATAGATACAGAAAGAATTTATGACCTGTCCGGAGGCAGGGGTGATTAGAGTATGTTTTCTCTCAGGCGATGAGTAACCTGGATGTGATCTTCAAGATTCCCCTGTCCAGAGGGGTTCTTATCCTTCTATTGTCATTTCCATAGGCACTAAGCACAGAGTCCAGAGTCCGTTGGAGAGGTGGCTGAGCAGGATCAGCATGAACAGGCCTAAGATGGGGCCCAGGCCCTATGAATTCCTTCTTCAACTGGAGTGGGTTTCCAGTCCCTTCTCCAGGGGATCTTCCTAACCTAGGGATTGAACCTGGGTCTCCCTCATTGCAAGCAGGTTCTTTACCATCTGAACCACTCAAAAAGCCTCTCAAAGAGCCCCCGTACTTTTCCATCCGTGAAGACCAAGTTTAAGTTCCACGATGAATCCTCCTTAAGTGGTCATAAAACTTTAGTCTAAATAAACCTCTTGTCAAGGATTATCTGACTTCATGGTGTCTATTTTCTATTTATCCTGGGTAGGAGGATGATCAGAGAAATAAAGCAGGCATGGGGAGGGTATCACAGGCTACAGTGGATCACGGGAGAAAAATCTGGGGCAAGCATGGCGCTGACCAGAAAAGGAATGGTAGTGAGGGTCCTGCTGAATAAGAGACTGAAGTACTAGGGGTCTGGGAAACCTCTCTGGGAGACTGGGAAGTAGAGGGATGGAAAGGTTTTGTCTGGTTGTCTCCATTTCACACCCAACCCCGCCTCCTGCCCTGAATCTCATTCAAAATCAGCAGCACCAAAAGACCATGTCTCAGGAACACAGTCCCCCCTCCATAACCATACCTCTCATCCCTTCTCCTATCTTTCTCCCTCCCAGATCAATGTGGGTTCCCCACAAAAAGTACAACCACAGAATGTAATAAAAATGTATTTTTATAAATTCCTAAAATAACATGCATTTCCATTTAACATTTATGAGTCTCATAAACCTTTGCTTTACGAGAGTGATGTCTTCTTTTTTTTTTTTAATTATCAGAGATTATCATTGTAGAATATTGAGAAGTATAGAACAAAATGCAATGATTGGAGAATGATTGTTCTACAATAATGTATTGGCCTCTGTCACACATCAACATGAATCAGCCACAGGTATACACATGCCCCCTCCGTCCTGAACTCCCCTCCCGTCTCCCACCCCATCATACCCCTCTAGGTTGTCACAGAACCCTGAGTTGAGTTCCCTGTTCTACACAGCAAATTCTCACTTGCTATCTATTTTGCATATGGTAATGTACATGTTTCCATGCTATTCTCTCAATTCATCCCACTCTTTCCTTAAGCTACATCTTCTTAAAAATACAAAACACTGTCCTTTTGATGATCCTTGCCAGGACCCTTACAAGATTCCAGGGAGGTAAGGGGGAAAGAGACAACATTCCTCATCCTTTGCAGGGGATTAAATTGGGGTTCACTGAAGGAAAGGGAGCCAACCAAAGCTTTCCATTTTAAAAATAGCAAAAAATTAATGGTGGAGAACTTTTAAAAGCTTTAATAACTTAAAGGGAGTATGTTTAAATAAAACATACATGTTTCATTATTAAATAAAAGCCATTACTTTTAGAATGAAGTTGTGATTATCTCAGAATACATCTTAGGAAGAATCGAAAAGTGAACCAAGCCTTTTGAGGCTCTTTAAAAGGTGAATTTTTTTTTTTTAAGGTGAATATTTATGACTTTAAAGTTTGGGATTTTTGGTTCAGGTACTCCATGGCATTCTGGACCCACTTCTCCTGGGGATCGACACAGATTTTCTTGTTCTGTTTGGTGTTGAATCTGTGGGAGAGAAGAAAATATTAAGGATCCTCTTTGAAAAGTGTGCTTGTTTAATCCTAAACCTTCCAGAACCATCTGCCATGGGATAAAGGGCCTGCAGAGGGAGCAGGGGAGGGGAGAGAGGAAGGGTGGGATGCTGATGGTGAGTGGCTGCTTGTGATGAATCAGTGGAGCCATCCTTGCTCTTGACTCAAAGGAACTGGGATGATCTGAACAAACATCCACATAGAGAGCTAGAGTGAAAATTTCCTGTTGTGAAAACTCATGGATTGGACTGCAGAGATGAAACTCAGTGCAGAGTTCCAGGTAGCTCTAGTGTTGCTTCAAGAACTCTCTCCCCCAGAAATGAAGTTTGGGACTGGGAGAGGGTAAGCTTTGTCTACTTACATCACAGCTTTCTGAGGACATTTGCTGCTCGTGATTTTTCTGTAGCTCTGCAGTCGCTGAATGGAGATCTTCTTTTTAGACATATTAAAGCAGCAGATGGTTGGAATAGAAGCTGAATTGGGGGAGAAGTGAACAGAAAGCATGAGCACTAATGATATGTAGACAATTTTTAAGCATGACTTTGTAAGGAAGGAAATTTAAGAGAAGGCAAAGAAATGTAAGAGATGGAGGCAGAGTCTGTCTGCTCTGAGATCCTGTACCTCTGCCGTTGATAGGTGTCCCCAGCTATGCAATAGAGACCCATTGCTATAGGCAAGGATTTGGAAAAAGCTTGGTCAATGCCATACACTCCAACTTTCTCTTTACAAAGAGTTATGTAGCTGTGTCAAAGTCATAATACCATCCACCAGATATTCTCCATTCTCTGCTTTCTGGACACATGATAGACTCGCATTTCTCTGCCACTCTTGGTTGATTAGAACCATTAACTAATTTTGACCCAAAAGTGAGGAGATGAAGTGACAAATGCCATTTCTAAGCTAGTTTTTGTAATTGCCAGTGCAAGACCTTTGAGATCTTTCTTTTCTTTCATTACACTAAGCAGTAATATTCCCATCAGTTGCTCCATCCATCCAGAATCCTGAGTATATGAAGTCAAAGCTCTAGCCAATACATTATCAATGTTCAGTATAGGTAAGAAAATTAACCTTTGTTGTGTTAAGCCACTGATAATTTAGGTTTGCTTGTTACCCCAGTGTGCATTGCCTTATTCAGACTGATAGATACAGTAAATCTAAGTCATCAGAGGGTGAAAACATGAGTTATGTACAAACATATAGATATTTTTCCCAAACAGAATCAAAACACATCATCTTGAGAGATTCCCCTGAGACCTCATGCCCTTCCTGTAACCATTGATCTTAAAGGTTGTCTTGGAGTCCAGTAACAATCTGGGGTGTACAATCAAAAGATTTTTTTTTTCTCTCCATCACGGACAAAAACCCTCTCTATGCCCCTAGTAAGAGAAGTCGTTCTCTCATGTGGCCCCATCCTCAAACAAGCGAGGGCACCCAGATCATGGATGGACACAACATTGCTCTCAATGTTCATGTCAGGAAAGAACAGGGGGACCAGTTTAGTGGCCTGGGTTTCTAGTTCTGTCTCTTGCTCTGATTGTGAGGTTGAGGCTCTTCTTGTCTACTCATGAAACCCGTTTTCCCATCTTTAAAATGAGGGAGTTCGCAGCAAGTCTCTGAAGATTCTTGCTGATCTGACAGTGAAGGCAGTGATCAGTTTTCCCGCAGAGAGAGGAGCTTACCTGGCTGAGCCAACACCTGGATGCTGCAGAGGGTGGCTGTGAGCAGCAGACACAGGAGCACTGCAGAGACCTTCATGTTGAGGGGCGAGGTCGCCAGCTTCAGCCTGAGAGCTGCTGATTCCTGAGTTTGTCTCAGCCTCTCTGCAGCTCTGGCTGCTCTGTGTGCCTTTTAAAGACAGTGCAGTGTCTGTGGGAGCATCCAGGGAAGCTTTTGCCTGGCCAGGGTCATGAATGAATCATAACAAAGGCAGGTCCTAAATTGCTGTCAACATATTCCAGCAAGTTAACAAGACAGAAGAGGTAAACTAGGGGGTGGGGACTTGTCACGTTTTTTTTCCTATTAACCCATGTTTGTGGAATGACTGAGAACAGATGGTAATCTAGAGGGTCATTTTTACAAAGCTCTGCTTTCTCTGATGGAGAAGGCAATGGCACCCCACTCCAGTACTCTTGCCTGGAAAATCCCATGGACAGAGGAGCCTGGTGGGCTGCAGTCCATGGGGTCACTAGGAGTCGGACATGACTGAGCGACTTCACTTTCACTTTTCACTTTCATGCATTGCAGAAGGAAATGGTAACCTACTCCATTGTTCTTGCCTGGAGAATCCCAGGGACGGCGGAGCCTGGTGGGCTGCCATCTCTGGGGTTGCACAGAGTCGGACACGACTGAAGCAACTTAGCAGCAGCAGCAGCTTTCTCTGAAATGAACCTTATGCAGTGGAAAAAGAATCCAAGAGACCGAGGGCATGAAGAGACAAGGAGATTCAAGTACCTTCTCTGGTTCCTATGTTCATGTGGTGGTCTTTAGGATTTCGAAGGTTAGAAAGGGGCACTAAGACTTCTGCTAGGCTTCCATCCAAATGCAGGAGATCTCAGCTACTCTGAACATTTCCAGGTCTCTGGGAACCCATAAACTGTAGCACACGAGAATCTCACCCCCATAATTCAATCTAGCAGTCAGAGAATCTTAGTTCCTTGATAATTTAGTGTCATAGAACATCAGAACTGAAGAGTTCCTATTCCTGTGCAGTCTTTACTCAGCTTTATTGAGGAATATTTGACAAATAAAGACTGTTATGTATTGAAGGTGTACAATGTGATGGTTTGGCATTTATATGCACTAAGAAATGATTATTGCAACCAAGTTAACTCATGGATCCATCACCTCCATCATCACACATAGTTACTTTTCTTGGGTGGGTGGTGTGTGGTGAGAACACTTATGATCTACTCTCTTAGCAGATTTCAAGTATATTGTTGATGTTATTGCTCAGTCTCTAGATTGTGTCAAAGTCTTTGTAACCCCATGGACTGCAGCATTCCAGGCCTCTCTGTCCCTCATCTTCCAGAGTTTGCCCAAGTTCACATCCATTAAATCGGTAATGCCATCCAACCATCTCATCCTCTGCTGCCCTCTTCTCCTTTTGCCTTCAGTCTTTCCCAGGATCAAGGTCTTTTCCTGTGAATCAGCTGTTCGCATCTGGTGGCCAAAGTATTGGAGCTTCAGCTTCAGCGTCAGTCCTTCCAATGCATATTCAAGGTTGATTTCCTTTAGGGATTGACTGGTTTGATCTCTTTGCTGTCCAAGGGACTCTCAAGAGTCTTCTTCAAAACCACATTATATTCAACTATATAACATAGTGTTATTAACTTGAGTCACCTTGCTGTGCCTTAGACCCCCAGAACTCCTTCATCTTATAACTGAATGTTTGTACACTTTGACAACCACCACCCCAGAAATGCAGGTCAAAACCATAATGAGATATCAGTCCATACCTGTTAGGATGGCTTTTTATCAAAAAGACAAGACACAGTGTTGTTGAGATGTGGAGAAAAGGGAATCTCTGTACACTCTTGGGGGATGTGGAAATTGGTGTGTGCTCTATAGAAAACAGTATGGAGGTTCCTGTGCATTTCTAAACTATTTACTTAGCTGCTAAAGCCTTTGCCAGTTGAAATCAAATAGCCAAATCCTGTTCATCAAATATACTGTCATGGATAGGTTGTGTTTGAAGCAGAATGGTTGACCCCCTGCCCTCACAGGGCTTCCCTGGTGGCTCAATGGTAAAGAATCCACCTGCCAATGATCCACCTGCCAATGCAGGAGATGCAGGTTGAATCCCCGGATCAGGAAGATTCCCTGGAGGAGGAAATGACAACCCACTCCAGTTATTCTTGCCTGGAAAATCTCATGGGCAGAGGATCCTGGCAGGCTACAGTCTATGGGGTTGCAAAAGAGTCGGGCACATTTAGTGACTAAATGACAAAAACAACATGCCATCCTACCCCAAGGATTCAAGGAACACATTTGAAAAACCAGCCATCTAGTTCCTATCACTCCATGAACGCACATTGCAGACAAGGTGCCTGATGGCTAAAAACACCAAAGAGAAAAAGGAGACAAGAACCCATGTGTATCTTCTTCAGGCAAAGCATTATGCTCCCTAGTAGAAGATGGTGTACGGGGAAGTCATCATTAGTGGGGTCTTTAATGAAGTCCTTAATTAGAGTCTTTAATGGGGTCACTGTGGTGAATACAGAATTGAATAGTGATATGGAGTCATTGCAAGGCTGTTTGCAGGCTTTTCCTTTACACTCATGTATCAAATTTGTACAGTTACACAGAGAGGTGTATTGAGAAGGACTCTGAGAACTTGCCTTGCATTAGTAGATTGCAGCGATGTGGCTGACTGGTCATGTCCATCATGGGCACAAGATTAAGAGAGTCCCCTTACTGGCCTGCATGGTCTCTAAGCTCCCATCTAAAGCAATTGGAGACCAATTACTTACAAAGAGACCAAATAGAGACCAGGAAATTTGGATCTTCCTTGTTCTTTCCTGCTCAGCTCTGGATGAGGTAGTCTGGTGTAGACTCTGAAATCAGGATCCTGATGGCTTTGCCACTAATGGGCTTCCCTGGTGGTTCAGCTGGAAATGAATCTGCCCACGATGCGGGAGACCTGGGTTCAATCCCTGGGTTGGGAAGATCCCCTGGAGAAGGGAAAGGCTGCCCACTCCAGTATTCTGGCCTGGAGAATTCCATGGACTGTATAGTCCATGGGGTCGCACAGTTGGACACGACTGAACTATTTCACTTTCACTTTCTGCCACTAATTAGCTTTGATACCATGGACAACTTACTAGCCAATCTCTGCTACATTAAAATGGAAATACTAACTATGCCTATCTTAGAGGATCGTTGTGTGAAATAAATGAATATATATATATATACAGGCTAAGTTGCTTCAGCCATGTCTGACTCTGTGCAACCCTATGGACTGCAGTCTGCCAGGCTCCTCTGTCCTTGGGATTCTCCAGGCAAGAATATCTAAGTGGGTTGCCATGCCCTCCTCTGGGGGATCTTCCCAAACCAGAGATCAAACCTGCATCTCTCATGTCTCCTTCATTGGCAGGTGAGTTCTTTGTGACTAGCACCACTTGAGAAGCCATATATATATATATATATGGCTTATACATATATAATGGCTATATATTATATATATATATATATATATATAATGTAATATAATAAAAGTGAAGTGAAAGTCCCTCAGTTATGTCTGACTCTTTGTGACCCCATGGACTGTAGCCAATGGAATTCTCCAGGCCAGAATACTGGAGTAGGTGGCCTTTCCATTCTCCAGGGGATCTTCCCAACACAGGGATCAAACCCAGGTCTCCTGCATTTCAGGCAGATTCTTTACCAGCTGAGCAACCCCAGTGCAGTGATTACTGTGTTACTCAGTAAGTGGAAATTCATATATTAAGAAATAGGTCAGATTTTGTTAGCCACTGGGTCCTAGAAAAGGGCCCCGAGGCTGGCCAGATGGCCTTCTCCATGTCTTCTCCCCAATTTTCCCAACTGCTTCCAATGAAAAGCATGTTACCCTAAGGGATGCCTGAGTTACACATGTGGGGGATGTGAGGTCTCCAAAGCTGTGTCAGTATAACAAGTTGGGAACATTCCTGACCTCTAAAGGTGTGCGGTGGATGCAGCTGAGTGCTTATGTGTCCTTAATAGGAATAGTTTTAGAACTCTCCTGAGTGTTTTGAGGGCCCTATGAGCAAATGACTTCACATTTTTGTGTTTCCATCCAAAGGTTTGGTTTGCATCTGAATCAGAGAAACCTCAGTGGGAATAAATAAACCAAAATCGCAAATCATTGAAGTTCAGCAGCTGTTCCGTCCAGCTGCCTGGCTCTCTCACAAGTGGAGGCAGCTTCATTGGCTGCTGTGTCTCTCTTCCTTGGAACTAACACTCAGCAGTGACTTAAGCTGGATCTGATACTTGCCTCTGGCCTGGAGCCTGATAGATGTGGGGCCTTGGTCAGGAATGATTCTGAGTGATGGGCAGGGCATGGGTTCCCCCAGGCCCCGTTATTGGGAAATCTTAGCTTCCTGTGTGTGTGTGCGTTAGTCACTCAGCCATGCCCAGCTCTGTGATCCCATGGATTATAGCCCTCCTGGCTTCTCTGTCCATGGAATTCTCCAGGCAAGAATACTGGAGTGGATTGCCATTTCTGTCCTGAGTGTTTTCCAAAGAATGATGGATGATCAATGGGCAAGGATCCTGGGAATCAGGGCTCTTTGTTTGTTTTGCAGTTCTGTTCCATAGTTCCTCTAATAATGCAAAGTTATACACAGAATTGAGAGACATTGTGCGTGTGTGCTAAGTCATTTCAGTCATGTCCGACTCTTTGCGAAGCTATGGCTCCTAGAAGTGAACTTTCATTTTATTCCAAAAAAAAAAAAAAAGAAGAAATAATATAGAGACCTGAGGCTTGGAAACCAGTAACAAAATCCCTAAGGCAAGGTGGTGTGTTTTAGGCGAACTGATTCTAGAATCTGTCTGGTGACAATTGTACCATAACAAAGCCCTTGGACCCTGGTTTTCCCAAGTGCAAAGCAGGGTCTGCTACCTCTCTTTCTTGGGGCTTCCCAGGCGGCACTAGTGGTAAAGAGCCTGCCAATGCAGGAGACATAAGAGATGCAAACTTGGTCCCCGGGGCAGGACGCTCCCATGGAGGAAGGCATGGCAACTCACCCCAGTATTCTTGCCTAGACAATCCCATGGACAGAGGAGCCTGGTGGGCTACAGTCCATAGAGTTACAAACAGTCAGACACAACTGAATCAACTTAGCACGCATGTGCACACCTCTCTTTCGCAAGGGTCACTGAGACCAAGTGTGCACTTTTGGAGGAAAATGTTAGTATAAAATGTTAGGAGTATATGTTAACACATAAAGTCTAACATGTCTAAAAAATAGAAAGTTTTCAATAACAATGCTAACTTCTATAATCTATTCAAGCCGCCATATTATTTCACTTCATGTGGGTTGACTCATTGAATCCTCCCAGCAAATATATGAGGTAGGTATTCAAATTAAGTTCATTTTAAAGAGGAGAAAACAGAGACTTATGGAATTCAAGTGACTTCCTTTACTGTGAAATTATTTATAAAAATTTGCCCTAAAAAAAGCCTTTTATATAAAAATCTTATATTTTGATTTGTATTTCTCTAATAATTAGTGATGTTGAACATCTTTTCATATGATTTTAAATCATGTGTATGCCTTCTTTGGAGAAATGTCTATTTAGATCTTTTGCCCATGTTTTGATTGGGTCTATTGTTTGTTTTTTTTTTTTTTTTTTTTTTTTTTATTGAGCTGCGTGAGCTCAGTATTTTGGTGATTAACCCTTTCTTGGTTACTTCATCTGCAAATATTTTCTTCCATTCTAAGCGTTGTCTTTTCATTTTGCTTATGGTTTCTTTTGCTATGCAAAAGATTTAAAGTTTAATTAGGCCCCATTTATTTATTTTTGTTTTTATTTTCATTATGCTAGGAGGGGAATTGAAAAAGATCTTGCTGTAACTTATGTCAGAGAGTGTTCTGCCCATGTTTTCTGCTAAAGGTTTTATAGTATCAGGCCTTAGAGTTACATCTTTAATCCATTTTGAGTTTATTTTGTGTGTTATGTTAGGGTGTGTTTTAATTTCAGTCTTTTGCATGTAACTGCTCAGTTTTCCCAGCACCGTTTATCAAAGAGACTGTCTTTTCTCCATTGTATATTCTTGCCTACTTTATCATGGGTTAGGTGACCCTGGGTGTGCGGGTTTATCTCTGGACTTTCTGTCCTCTTCCACTGATCTGTGTGTCTGGTTTCGTGCCGGAATTACCACAGTGTTTTGAGGACTGTGGCTTTGTAGGTATAGTCAGAAGTCGGGGAGCCTAATTCTTCCAGTTCCATTTTTCTTTCTCAAGATTGCTTTAGCTCTTTGTGATCTTTTATGTTTCCACAAAAACTATAAATATTTTTTTGTTCTATGTCTGTGAAAAATGTCAATGGTAATTTGATAAAGATTGCTTGAATCTGTAGATTGCTTTGGGTAATATAGCTATTTTTACAATATTGATTCTTCTAATCCAAGAGCATGGTATATCTTTCCATCCGTTTGTGTCATCTTTTATTATTTTCATCAGTATCTTATAGTTTTCTTTTTCCTCTTTAGGTAGGTTTATTCCTAGGTATTTTATTCTTTTTGATGCTATGGTAAATGAGATTGTTTCCTTAGTGACCTCACACTGGTCAGAATGGCCATTATCAAAAAATCCACAAATAATAAATGCCGAGGAGGGTTTGGAGAAAAGGGAATCCTCTTCCACTGTTGGTGGGAATGTAAACGGTACAGCCACTATGGAGAACAGTATGAGATTCCTTAGAAAACTAAAAATCAAGGTATGAGCCAGTAATCCCATTCCCAGACATATAATCTGGAGAAAATCATAATTTGAAAAGATGCAGGCACCCCAATATTCACTGCAGCACTATGTATAATAGCCAGGACATGGAAGCAACCTAAATGTCCATCAATAGGGGAATGGATAAAGAGGATGTGTTACATATATACAATGGAATATTACTGAGCCATAAAAGGATGAAATAATACCATTTGCAGCAACATAGGTAGACCTAGAGATTGTTGTACTGAGTGAAGTCAGTCAGTCCAAGAAAGACAAATATCATATGATGCCACTTATATGTGGAATCTGAAAAAAAGGCTATAAGTGAACTTATCTACAAAACAGAAATAGAGTTATTGATGTAGAAAGTTAAATTATGGTTACTGAGAGGTAAGAAGGGAGAGGGATAAATTAGAAGATTGACATGTATACACTGCTATATATAAAATAGATAACTAATAAAGTCCTACTGTACAGCACAGGAAACTAACTCTACTCAATGTTCTGTAATGGCTTATATGGGAAAAGAATCTTAAAAAGAGTGGATATATGTGTGTATGTATATATGTATATGCATATACACACATATGTATATGTGTAAAAAGCCTCTTGATGAAAGTGAAAGAGGAGAGTGAAAAGGTTGGCTTAAAGCTCAACATTCAGAAAACGAAGATCAGGGCATCTGGTCCCATCACTTCATGGAAAATAGACGGGGAAACAGTGGAAACAGTGTCAGCCTTTATTTTTCTGGGCTCCAAAATCACTGCAGGTGGTGACTGCAGCCATGAAATTAAAAGACTCTTACTCCTTGGAAGGAAAGTTATGACCAACCTGGATAGCATATTAAAAGCAGAGACATTACTTTGCCAACAAAGGTTCGTCTAGTCAAGGCTATGGTTTTTCTAGTGGTCGTGTATGGATGTGAGAGTTGGACTATGAAGAAAGCTGAGCGCTGACAAATTGACGCTTTTGAACTGTGGTGTTGGAGAAGACTCTTGAGAGTCCCCTGGACTGTAAGGCGATCCAACCAGTCCATTCTGAAGGAGATCAGCCCTGGGATTTCTTTGGAAGGAATGATGCTAAAGCTGAAACTCCAGTTCTTTGGCCACTTCATGCGAAGAGTTGACTCATTGGAAAAGACTCTGATGCTGGGAGGGATTGGGGGCAGGAGGAGAAGTGGATGACAGAGGATGAGATGGCTGGATGGCATCACTGACTTGATGGATGTAAGTTTGAGTGAACTCTGGGAATTGGTGATGGACAGGGAGGCCTGGCGTGCTGCGATTCATGGGGTTGCAAAGAGTCGGACATGACTGAACTGAACTGATTTGCATATACACACACATGTATATACAAGCTTCCCAGGTGGCTCAGTGGGTAAAGAATCTACCAGCAGCTCAGAAGACTCAGGACATGCAGGTTGAATTCTTGGATTGGGAAGATCCCCTGGAGGACAGCATGGCAACCTATTTCAGTATTCTTGCCTGGAGACTCCCAAGGACAGAGGAGCCTGGTGGGCTACAGTCCATAGGGTTACAAAGAGTCAGCCATGACTGAAGCAACTGAGCAAGCACACATGTAAATGCATATGTGTGTGTATATATATATATATATATATATATATATATAACAGATTCAGTTTGCTGTACTCCTGAAACTAAACACATTGTAAATTAACTATATCCCAATAAAATTATAATAAATAAATAAAAATAAGTAAAGACCTTATATTGAAAAATTTTGTATATAAAAGACTCATTTGCTATGTTATCACATATAATCTTTTTTTAAGCAATCAACTTTAATCTTTTGTGCAAAGGATAAATCTGAAGCAATAGAATGCTGAAAGTATTTCCTTGAGCCATTAGTCACAGTAAAGCTAGCCTGTTCTTCAACAGTAACAACCATGAAAATCTCAGTAGCTTATTGTGACAGATATTTATTTCCTGTTTGTGTCACAGCAATATTGGTTTGGGTCGCCTTGCCAAGAGTGCTTTTTTTCTGAGGAGTGACTCTGAGATACAACTGGTTTGTAAATTACAGCCACCATCTGGAACCTGGAGCCTCCAAGTTCACTGAAGCAAGGGGAGAGAGAGCAGATAGATTGTGTAGGATGTTTTAAAGAACCAGACACGGGCACAGCTTGTATCACATCTGTCTACATCATGTTGACTTTCACTTATTATATGGCTCTAGTTTAAATGCAAAGGAGGCTGAGAAATGAAGAGGAGCACAGGAATTTGGTGAGGGCTAATAGTTTTCATCATAGTTGTCCTTTGCTCACTTTTCCTCAACATCAGTTAACACAATTAAGCTACCCCTGAGACAGACAACCCAAAGTCCTACATAGTCAGTGCATCCACCAAAATGTTCAGGACCTCTGGATTTCAGGTGGTCCTCTATGCCAGGTGAGGATATGGAGCTGTTGGGTTGACCAGATAGTTCATTTGGATTTTTCCACAAGATGACTCTAGTAGTGTTTGCTTGTCTTTAACTTCATTTGAAACAATTTTGCTAGATTATACTGTGACAGCTGTCTTATCAGCGTGCATTAAAAAATATTTATCAAAATTGGTGAATTTTTGTGTAGCCATTTTAATATTGAAGATGGAAGGGAAAAAACATTTTCAGCATACTATGGTTTATTATTTCAAGAAAGAAAAGCACAACTAAAATGTACATAAAGATTAGTTCAATGTATGGAAAAGGCTACTGTTTAGTCACTAAATCATGTCTGACTCTTTTTTACCCCATGGACTGCAGCATGCCAGACTATGCTGCCCTTCACCATCTCCTGTGATTTGCTTAAATTCATGTCCACTGAGTCAGTGATACCATCTAGCCATCTCATCCTCTGTCACCCCCTTCTCCTCCTGGCCTCAATCTTTCCCAGAATCAGGGTCTTTTCCAATGAGTCAGCTCTTCATTTCAGGTGGCAAAAATATTGGAACTTCAGCTTCAGCATCAGTCCTTCCAATGAATATTCAGAGCTGATTTTCTTTAGGATTGACTGGTTTGATTTACGTGCTGTCCAAGGGAGTCTCAAGAGTCTTCTCCAATACCACAATTCAAAACCATCAGTTCTTCGGTGCTCAACTTTCTTTATGTCCAACTCTTACATCCATACATGTCTACTGGAAAAACCATAGCTTTGACTATAGGGACCCTTGTTGGCAAAGTGATGTCTCTGCTTTTTAATACACTGTCTAGGTTTATCATAGCTTTCCTTCCAAGGAGCAAACATCTTTTAATTCCATGGCTGCAGTCATCATCTGCAGTGATTTTGGAGCCCAAGAAAATAAAATCTGTCTCTGTTTCCACTTTTCCCCCATCTATTTGTCATGAAGTGATGGGACTGGTTGCCATGATCTTAAGTTTTTGACTGTTGAGTTTTAAGCCAGCTTTTTCACTCTCCTCTTTCACCCTCATCAAGAGGCTCTTTAGTTCCTCTTCACTTTTTGCTTTAGAGTGGTATCATTCGTGTATCTGAGGTTGTTGCTATTTCTCCTGGCAATCTTGATTCCAGTTTGTGATTCACCCAGCCTGGTATTTAGCATGCTGTACTCTGAATAGAAGTTAAGCAAACAGGGTGACAGTATACAGTCTTGACGTACTCCTTTCCCAATTTTGAACCAGTCTGTTGTTCCACGTCCAGTTCTAACTGTTGCTTCTTGACCTGCATACAGATTTCTCAGGAGGCAGGTCAGGTGGTCTGGTGTTCCCAGCTGTGACTGATTGATTGAACATGTCAAAAGTTGTTGTTGAAGTTTCATGCTGGAGATTTCTTGCTGAACTATGCTCCATGATTGGGTATAACAGTTGAAGTTGACAGTGATCAAATCAAGACATTAATTGAGAACAAATGTTATACCACGTGGAAGATAGCTGACATACTCCAAATATCCAAATCAAGCACTGAAAATCATTTGCACAAGCTTAGCTATGGTCATTGCTTTGATGTTTGGGTTCCACATAAGTTCAGAAAAAAAAACCAAAAAAACTTCTTGACTGTATTTCCAAGTTCAATTTTCTACTTAAACATAAAAAAAAATCTGTTTTTAAAGCAAATTGTCATGGGAAATGAAAAGTGGATACTGTAAAATAATGTGGAACGGAAGAGATCATGGGGCAACTAAAATGAACCACCAATAACCACACGAAAGGCCTGATTTCATCCAAAGAAGGTGATGTTTATGTGGTGGAATTGGAAGGGAGTCCTCTGTTAAGAGCTCCTTCTGGAAAACCAAACAATTAATTACAACAAACCCCAATTAGACCAATGGAAAGCAAAACGAGATGAAAAGCATTTGGAATTAGTCAACACAAAATGCATAATTTTCCATAGGGATGACGTATGACCTTGTGTTTCCTTGATGATCAAGCAAAAACTGTTACGGCTTGGCTGGAAAGTTCAGATGCTGCAACTTCAGGTTTCCATTATTTTGATCTTTACAAAATTCTCTTAATGGGAAAACTTTCAGTTCCCTGGAAGACTGTAGAAGGCACCTGGAACAGTTTTTTGTTCAAAAAAATAAATAGCTTTGGGAAATATGGCAGAAAATAGTGGAACAAAATGGTGAATATGTTGTTCAATAAAATTCTTGGTGAAAATGAAAAGAGTGTCTTTTATTTTTACTTAAAAACTGGAGGAATGTTTCGGCCAACCGAGTACTTTTTTGTTTATGGAGTCTCAAAGAGTTGGACATGAATGAGCAAGTGAACAACAACAATACTTTGCCCAGTGACCTGTGAACTAAAAAGACAAGCTATTTGCCCATGATGCAATGCATTGTGTTAGCAGAGGACAGGCTGCTTGCCATCCACACCCTCTTTCATGGAGGGGAAGATGGTGGATGCCAGTGGATTTTATTCTGTAGCAGTTCTGCAGTCCTTCAGGCAGAGGTTAGAGGGACTCATCAAATCCCTCACCTTGATGAGGCTCGATTCTGCAATATGGAGAGTCTCCTTTGTCTTTCTGATCCTGGCTCCTGATTGCCCTTGTAAGGACTCCCCTTGGCCACCTTTGAGGTGGGTGTTATAGAGAGACATGATCTTCTTGTCAGATCAAGAAGATCAGATCAGATCTTCTTTGACAGATCAAAATGGTCTGTCAGTGGCTTCTCTTTTTGTTTTTCCAGTCCACAATCATTCAGTCATGGTTTTTATGGTGATAGAGTATAATTCTCTTGATAACTTAGTAGGCTGATACCTTCCCACTCAATTTCATATGCCAGTAACCACAGCCCATGTTTCTTTCTAGATAAACTTATTAAATAGTTTTCTGCTTTCTTCCCTCCCTCTCTCTTTCTCTCTCTCTCTTCCTCCCTCTCTTCTTGATCTTAATGGGGCTTGAAATGGCATGGCTCCAGCTTCAATCTGATTTTTGCCCTAAGTCACTTCATCCAAATAAGAATTTTTTCCCCCTGATTTTTATTACTGGAATCCTTTTACTTTCCTCCCTTAAATTCCTTCTTTTAATTTTTGGAACTCAGAACAGATGGCTTTCCCAATAAACTCAGATCTAAGATTTGGGTACTTAATTATATTTCATTTAAAATCAGTCCATTCTTTCTTGAGCTCATCCCTTTCTTACAATATTTTAACAGGTGCAGACAAAAGTACATGACTAATGTATATTTTTCATACTCGTTCTTAAAGCTACAACTTCAACAGACAGGCCCTCACAGTTTTGACTCTTTGTAACATGAACCTCCATCTTTTCAACACAAGATATTAGCTTCTTTGCTGTTGAATATCTAATCAGTAGCACACATTTTAGGTTTCTAATGACAAATCAATGAGGTAGAGTGGAGAGGAGTGTCCTGCGGTTTTCAGGGTACTGATGGATGTTTCCAAGGGTCTACATTTAAAACCCATTTTATTGAAGTAATTAATGGAGTTAACTTCGTGTTATATTAAACTACAATACCAATTCTTAAAAAGGGCGTTACTTAAGAAAAATACGATTCAAATAATTGTACAAAGCTCACATTCTTTAGAATTTTAATAAAATTATCTCAGAACACATCTTGGGAAGAATCAGTTCAGTTCAGTCTCTCAATTGTGTCTGACTTTGCAAACCCATGAACTGCCGCATGCCAGGCTTTCGTGTCCATCATCAACTCCCAGAGCTTGTATAAACTCATGTCCATCAAGTTGGCGATACCATCAAACCATTTCATCCTCTGTCATCCCCTTCTCCTCCTGCCTTCAGTCTTTCCCAAAATCAGTGTTTTTCTAATGAGTCAGCTTTTTGCATCAGGTGGCCAAAGTATTGGAGCTTCAGCTTTAGCATCAATCCTTCCAGTGAATATTCAGGACTGGTTTCCTTTAGGATTGACTGGTTTGATCTCCTTGCTGTCCAAGGGACTCAGGAGTCTTCTCCAACACAGCAGTACAAAAGCATCAGTTCTTTGGTGTTCACCTTTCTTTATGGTCCAACTCTCATATCCATTCATGACTACTGGAAAAACCATAACTTTGACTAGACTAGACTATTCTTTGGGGAAGAATAGGAACTATTAATTGTTTCTCAGATGCCAGCTTGGCTTAAGTGCAGGCATGAGTATCAAAGCTTTAGAGTTTGAGGTTTCTTGTCCTGGCATCCTGGACACACTTTTGCTAGAGGTCAGGACAGGCCTCCTTGACCAGTTTGGCCTTGAAGCTGTGGGGGATAGGAGGGCACAGTTAGGTGGAGAACCTTGCGTGTTCAGCCTGGGAGTGTCACTACGTTATAGGAAACATGTCTGGTCCGATAGTCAGGGTGCTGGGGCTGCCCCAGCGATGGAAGAGGAAGAAGGGGCCTCAGGAGAAGCAGCTGCTTTTGCCGGCCCAGGGGAAGCCACCATGTCTCTGCATGAAGGAACTGAGAGCTGAACCGATGGCTGGATAGGATCTGAGAGGAGGAAGTCCCTTTATTTTCTTGAATTCTGTTTTCCCATGGGGAAATTTCTAGGCTTGCGTTGAGATCAGATCAGAAACCCAGGCGTGTCCAATTCTTTGTTACCCCATGAACTGTAGCCTGCCAGCCTCCTCTGTCATGGAATTCTCCAGGGCAAGAATACTGGAATGGGTAGCCATCCCCTTCTCCAGGGGATCTTCTTGACCCTGGGTCAAACCTGGGTCTCCTGCATTGCAGGCAGATTTTTTACTGTCTGAGCCACTAAGGAAGGATTGGGTTAGAGATGATTTGAAGCATCTCCAACTCAGTCTGATAAGAACCCTGTTCACTGCACAGGAGAAGAACTCAGGACCAAGGGCTGAGTGTGAGCAGTCATGGTCCACTCACATCACAGCTTCCCAGGGACACTGGCTGCTGGTAATTCTTCGGTAGGTCTCCAGCTTCTGGATAGGATATTCTTATTGGTGAGTGTAGAGCAGCAGGCGGTTGAACAATTAATTCCTTCTGCAGTAAAACAACAAAAGAAAGGTGATTTAGGGTGTGATCTTTCTGCTTATAAAGTATAGAAAATCATAGAAGGAGGAGTCAAAGAAAAGGGAAATTGCTCATCCTAAATCCAGTGGCTGTGCCCTTTCAGATGTTCCTAAATTTTTGGTCTCACTTGCATGGACTATAAAGTAGGAGAAAAACTGATGACAACTCTGGGCTGACATGCTTGGAGGAACAAATAGAACATTACAGTTCTTTAGGGCCAGGGGCTCTCAGCTTTGGGTCGCCTATTAGACTCCAGCTAATCTCTGCTCCATCGCGAGTTTTCCTGATACCCACTGCCTCTGCAGAAGCTGTGTCTCTTAAGTTCAGATTCTGGTCTCCTCCACTGCCCTCCAACATATCTGGAAATACTTTGCACACCGACTGCTAGAGGCCCCCTCTTTGATATTTTGGTCCCCAAACACTGCTGAAAGGAGCCACAGGAGTAACTGCACTGAGATCATGTTTCCCAAGCTGGTGTACAAATGCAGAATTACAAAGAAAGGCAAGGAGAGATAAGAAAGCCTTCCACAGTGATCAATGCAAAGAAATAGAGGAAAACAACAGAATGGGAAAGACTAGAGATCTCTTCAAGAAAATTAGAGATACCAAGGGAACATTTCATGAAAATATTCATGGGCACAATAAAGGACAGAAATGGTATGGACCTAACAGAAACAGAAGAGATTAAGAAGAGGTGACAAGAAAACACAGAAGAACTGTACAAAAAAGATCTTCATGACCCAGATAACCATGATGGTGGGATCACTCACCTAGAGCCAGACATCCTGGAATGCAAAGTCAAGTGGGCCTTAGGAAACACCACTATGAACAAAGCTAGTGGAGGTGATGGAATTCCAGTTCAGCTATTTCAAATCCTGAAAGATGATATTGTGAAAGTGCTGCACTCAAGATGCCAGCAAATTTGGAAAACTCAGCAGTGGCCACGGGACTGGAAAAGGTCAGTTTTCATTCCAATCCCAAAGAAAGGCAATGCCAAAGAATGCTCAAACTACCGCACAATTGCACTCATCTCACACACTAGTAAAGTAATGCTCAAAATTCTCCAAGCCAGGCTTTAACAGTATGTGACCCGTGAACTTCCAGATGTTCAAACTGGATTTAGAAAATGCAGAGGAACCAGAGATCAAATTGCCAGCATCTGTTGGATCATCGAAAAAGCAAGAGAGTTCCAGAAATCTATTTCTGCTCTATTGACTATGCCAAAGCCCGTGATTGTTTGGATCACAACAAACTGTGGAAAATTCTTAAAGAGATGGGAATACCAGACCACCTTCCCTGCCTCCTGAGAAACCTGTATGCAGGTCAGGAAGCAACAGTTAGAACTGGACATGGAACAATAGACTGATTCCAAATAGGAAAAGGAGTACGTCCAGGCTGTACATTGTCACTCTGCTTATTTCACTTCTATGAAGAATACATCATGTGAAATGCCAGGCTGGATGAAGCACAAGCTGGAATCAAGATTTCTGGGAGAAATATCAATAACCCCAAATATGCAGATGACACCACCCTTATGGCAGAAAGTGAAGAAGAACTAAAGAGCCTCTTGATGAAAGTAAAAGAGGACAGTGAAAAAGTTGGCTTAAAACTCAACATTCAGAAAACTAAGATCATGGCTTATGGTCCAATCACTTCATGTCAAATAGATGGGGAAATTATGGAAACAGTGAGAGACTTCATTTTTGAGGGGTTCAAAATCACTGCAGATGGTGACTACAGCCATGAAATGAAAAGACACTTCCTCCTTGGAAGAAAAGTTATGACCAACCTAGTTTAGTTCAGTCACTCAGTCATGTCTGACTCTTTGTGATCCCATGAATCGCAGCACACCAGGCCTCCCTGTCCATCACCAACTCCCGGAGTTCACTCAGACTCACGTCCATCAAGTCAGTGATGCCATCCAACCATCTCATCCTCTGTCGTCCCCTTCTCCTCCTGCCCCCAATCCCTCCCAGCATCAGAGTCTTTTCCAATGAGTCAGCTCTTCGCATGAAGTGGCCAAAGTACTGAAGTTTCAGCTTTAGCATCATTCCTTCCAAAGAAGTCCCAGGGCTGATCTCCTTCAGAATGGACTGGTTGGATCTCCTTGCAGTCCAAGGGACTCTCAAGAGTCTTCTCCAACAACACAGTTCAAAAGCATCAATTCTTCGGCACTCAGCTTTCTTCACAGTCCAACTCTCACATCCATACATGACCACAGGAAAAACCATAGCCTTGACTAGACGAACCTTTGTTGGCAAAGTAATATCTCTGTTTTTCAATATGCTACCTAGGTTGGGCATAACTTTTCTTCCAAAAGTAAGTAAGTGTCTTTTAATTTCATGGCTGCAGTCACCATCTGCAGTGATTTTGGAGCCCAGAAAAATAAAGGCTGACACTGTTTCCACTGTTTCCCCATCTATTTCCCATGAAGTGATGGTACCAGATGCTATGATCTTAGTTTTCTGAATGTTGAGTTTTAAGCCAACTTTTTCACTCTCCTCTTTCACCTTCATCAAGAGACTTTTTAGTTCTTCTTTACTTTCTGCCATAAGGGTGGTGTCATCTGCATATCTGAGGTTATTGATATTTCTCCCAGCAATCCTGATTCCAGCTTGTGCTTCTTCCAGCCCAGCGTTTCTCATGATGTACTCTGCATAGAAGTGAAATAAGCAGGGTGACAATATACAGCCTTGACGAACTCCTTTTCCTATTTGGAACCAGTCTGTTGTTCCATGTCCAGTTCTAACTGTTGCTTCCTGACCTGCATACAGATTTCTCAAGAGGCAGGTCAGGTGGTCTGGTATTCCCATCTCTTTCAGAATTTCCCACAGTTTCTTGTGATCCAGACAGTCAAAGGCTTTGGCATAGTCAATAAAGCAGAAATAGATGTTTTTCTGGAACTCTCTTGCTTTTTCCATGATCCAGCGGATGTTGGCAATTTAATCTCTTGTTCCTCTGCCTTTTCTAAAACCAGCTTGAACATCTGGAAGTTCACAGTTCACAAATTGCTGAAGCCTGGCTTGGAGAATTTTGAGCATTAGTTTACTAGCGTGTGAGATGAGTGCAATTGTGTGGTAGTTTGAGCATTCTTTGGCATTGCCTTTCTTTGGGATTGGAATGAAAACTGACCTTTTCTAGTCCTGTGGCCACTGCTGAGTTTTCCAAATTTGCTGGCATCTTGAGTGCAGCACTTTCACAGCATCATCTTTTAGGATTTGAAATAGCTCAACTGGAATTCCATCACCTCCACTAGCTTGTTTGTAGTGATGCTTTCTAAGGCCCACTTGACTTCACATTCCAGGACGTCTGGCTCTACGTCAGTGATCACACCATCGTGATTATCTGGGTCGTGAAGATCTTTTTGTACAGTTCTTCTGTATATTCTTGACACAGAAGCTCTATACAGTCAACAAAAACAAGACCAGGAGCTGACTGTGGCTCAGATCATGAATTCCCTATTGCCAAATTCAGACTTAAATTGAAGAAAGTAGGGAAAACCACTAGACCGTTCAGGTATGACCTAAATCAAATCCCTTATGATTATACAGTGGAAGTGAGAAATAGATTTAAGGGACTAGATCTGATAGATAGAGTGCGTGATGAACTATGGACTGAGCTTCATGACATTGTACAGGAGACAGGGATCAAGACCATCCTCATGGAAAAGAAATGCAAAAAAGCAAAATGCCTGTCTGGGGAGGCCTTACAAATAGCTGTGAAAAGAAGAGAAGTGAAAAGCAAAGGAGAAAAGGAAAGATATAAGCATCTGAATGCAGAGTTCCAGAGAATAGCAAGAAGAGATAAGAAAGCCTTCTTCAGTGATCAGTGCAAAGAAATAGAGGAAAACAACAGAATGGGAAAGACTAGAGATCTCTTCAAGAAAATTAGAGATACCAAGGGAACATTTCATGCAAAGATGGGCTCGATAAAGGACAGAAATGGTATGGACCTAACTGAAGCAGAAGATATTAAGAAGAGGTGGCAAGAATACACAGAAGAATTGTACAAAAAAGATCTTCATGACCAACCTAGGCAGCATATTAAAAAGCAGAGACATTACTTTGCCAACAAAGGTCCGTCTAGTCAAAGTTATGGTTTTTCCAGTAGTCATGTATGGATGTGAGAGTTGGCCTATAAAGAAAGCTGAGTGCTGAAGAATTGATGCTTTTGAACTGTCATGTTGGAGAAGACTCTTGAGAGTCCCTTGGACTACAAGGAGGTCCAACCAGTCCATCCTAAAGGAAATCAGTCCTGAATATTCATTGGAAGGACTGATGCTGAAGGTGAAACTCCAATATTTTGGCTACCTGATGTGAAGAGCTGACTCATTTGAAACGACTCTGATGTTGGGAAAGATTGAAGGCAGGAGGAGAAGGGGATGACAGAGGATGAAATAGCTGGATGGCATCACTGACTGAGTGGACATGAAATTGAGTAAGCTCCGGGAGTTGGTGATGGACAGGGAAGCCTGGTGTGCTGCAGTCCATGGGGTCCCAAAGAGTCGGACATGACTGAGTGACTGAACTGAACTGAACTGTACTGGGAAGAGCTGAATTTTATGTTCACAGCTGGAATTCTCATCCAGGCTCTGCGTAGGAGCAGCTGTGCAATCAGGCTCACTCCTTACCCATCTCAGTCTTTTCCTGATCTTGTAAAAGCAGTTGTTAAAGTGAGAGTGTGAGTACCCATCTGCTCTGATGGCTCATTGTGCCCCAGAGAGGGGGTGATGTGCTTCAGAGGGAAAAAGAGGGGTGTTTGCATGGCTGAGCAAGCACCTGGGTGCTGAAGGCGGCTGACCCAGAAGGACTCTGTTGGAGAGTGAATACTTGAGCTTCACCATGGCAGCTGCTGGTTTCTGAGTTGGTCTCAGCCTCTCCGTTCCTCCAGTGGCTCTGCATGTCTCTTACAGAGAACAGATAAGAATAAGGAATCAGTCAGTGGGTGAGAGGCCCTTATTTTTGTGAATGAATCACAAGATGGAGTAACAAATCTGCTGAGCCATCACCCTATCCTGAAGAGGATGTTAAGAAATTAAAGAGAAAAGTGTGACTTGACGCTGGCCTATTTTTATTCTCAGGTCGGGAGTGCTAGGGAAGGTGGGAGCTACGCCAAGTCAGACCACAAGATGTGACGTCTGGCTGATATTAAAGCTTCTGCTTTTTGGAAATAAAACACTTTCTGTAGAAAAAGGAAGGAAATAGAGGTACCAAGGTCAAGGAGATGCAAGGAATTTCCCCATTTTCCTTTTAGGATCCCAGGTGCCAGGGAAGAGAACACAGGCCACATATCTAAATGTACGGCATGTTAAATAATTCGCAAGCATCTCTTAAGACCACTGTTTCAGCTGTTATCCTTATACTGCTGAGTGTGGTGTTCGGTGTGGACATGTCATCTACAGCGTTTATTATGTTGAAGTATATTCCTTTAATATCCCATTTGTTGAGACTTTTTATTATGAAAGGATTTTGTATTTCATCAAATGCTTTTTCTACATCTATTGAGAAAATTGTATGATTTTTAGCTTTCATTCTATTAATGTGGTGCATCATATTTATTGATTTGTGTATGTTGAATCACCCTTACATGGCTAAATCCCACTTGATAGTGGTATAAAATCCTTTTAATGTGCTCTTGAGTTCAGCTTGGGATATTTTATTGAGAATTTTTGCATCTATATTTATCAGGAGCATGGGCTTGTAGTCTTTTTTTCTTGTAACATTTTTACCCAGCTTTGATATCAAAGTAATGCTGGCCTCATAAAATTAGTTTTAGCATGTTTCCTCCTTTTTGGTCTTTTGGAAGAGTTTACAAAACATTTTTGTAAATGTTTTGATAAACGTTTTTTCCTTAAATGTTTGATAAAACATTTTTCCTTAAATGTTTGATAAAAATCATTAGGGAAACCTTCTAGTCCTGGACCTTTCTTTGCTAGAAGATTTTTGATTGCTGATTCAATCTCCTTACTTATTATTGTTTTGTTCAGATTTTCTGTTTCTTCATAATTTGGTTTTTTGTAGATTGCACTTTTCTAGGAATGTACCCATGACTTTATGTTATCTCATCTGTTTGTGTAAATTGTTATGTAGTCCCATGTAATCCTTCACATTTCTGTGGTATTGCAATGTTTTCTTTTTAATTTCTGATTTTATTTATTTGAGCCTTTTTTTCCTCTTTATCTTCTTTAGTGTAGCAAACTGTCAAGTTTTGATTATCTTAAAAAAAAATAGCTCTTAGTTTTGTTGATCTTTTCTGTTGTTTTTCTGGACTCCATTTAATTTATTTCTGTTCTGATCTTTGTTATTTCCTGCCTTCTGCTAGTTTTGGGCCGAGTTTGTTCCTCTTTTTTCTGGTTTCTTAAAATGTATCGTTAGATTGTTTATTTGAGATCTTTTTTTTTCTGGTGAAGATATTAATCACTATAAACTTCCCTCTTAGAATATTTTGCTGCATCTTATAAGTTTTAGTTTTCATTTTCACTTTTTCAAGATATCTTTTGATTCTTCATTTACCCATTGTTTAGGAGGGTTTGTTTGATTTTCATATTTGTGAATTTTCCACTTTTTCTCCTGTTATTTATTGATGGCTTTATACCATTGTGTTCAGAAAAGATACTTGCCATGATTTCAGTTTTCATACATTCATTGAGACTTATTTTGTTATCTACCATATGATCTATCTTGGAAGATGTTTTGTGTATGATTGAGAAGAATGTGTTTTCTGCTTCTGTTGAGTGAAATGTTCTGTTTGCCTGTCGGGTGTATTTTGTCTAAAGTACAGCTCAAGTCTAACATTTTCTTATTGATCTTCTCTCTGGATAACCTATCTATTGTTGAAAATGATGTATTTAAGTACCCTACTATTATTGTATTGTTGTCTATTTTTCCTTTTAGATCTATTAGTATTTGCTTAATATGAATATTTAATTATTTCAATGTTGGGTGCACATGTACTTATAATTGTTACATTCCCTTGATGAATTGACACCTTGGTTGTCATGCAATGACCTTCCTTGTCTCTTACAGTTTTTGGCTGAATGCCTATTTTGTCTTCCTTGCCACTAGCGCCACCTGGGAGAGTATATATACTATCAGAAGTACCAGTTCAGTTCAGTCGCTCAGTCATGTTCGACTCTTTGCGACCCCATGAATCGCAGCACACCAGGCCTCCCTGTCCGTGACCAACTCCTGGACCCAGACTCACGTCCATCGAGTCAGTGATGCCATCCAGCCTTCTCATCCTCTGTCGTCCCCTTCTCCTCCTGCCCCCAATCCCTCCCAGCATCAGAGTCTTTTCCAATGAGTCAGCTCTTCACATGAAGTGGCCAAAGTACTGGAGTTTCAGCTTTAGCATCATTCCTTCCAAAGAAATCCCAAGGCTGATCTCCTTCAGAATGGACTGGTTGGATCTCCTTGCAGTCCAAGGGACTCTCAAGAGTCTTCTCCAACAACACAGTTCAAAAGCATCAATTATGCGGTGCTCAGCCGTCTTCACAGTCCAACTCTCACATCCATACATGACCACAGGAAAAACCATAGCCTTGACTAGACGAACCTTTGTTGGCAAAGTAATGTCTCTGCTTTTGAATATGCTATATAGGTTGGGCATAACTTTCCTTCCAAGGAGTAAGCATCTTTTAATTTCATGGCTGCAGTCACCATCTGCAGTGATTTTGGAGCCCAGAAGAATAAAGTCTGACACTGTTTCCCCATCTATTTCCCATAAAGTGATGGGACCGGATGCCATGATCTTTGTTTTCTGAATGTTGAGCTTTAAGCCAACTTTTTCACTCTCCTCTTTCACTTTCATCAAGAGGCTTTTTAGTTCTCTTCACTTTTTGCCATAAGGGTGGTGTCATCTGCATATCTGAGGTTATTGATATTTCTCCTGGCCATCTTGATTCCAGCTTGTGTTTCTTCCAGCCCAGCGTTTCTCATGATATACTCTGCATAGAAGTGAAATAAGCAGGGTGACAATATACAGCCTTGACAAACTCCTTTTCCTATTTGGAACAAGTCTGTTGTTCCATGTCCAGTTCTAACTGTTGCTTCCTGACCTGCATACAGATTTCTCAAGAGGCAGGTCAGGTGGTCTGGTATTCCCATCTCTTTCAGAATTTTCCAGTTTCTTGTGATCCAGACAGTCAAAGGCTTTGGCATAGTCAATAAAGCAGAAATAGATGTTTTTCTGGAACTCTCTTGCTTTTTCCATGATCCAGCAGATGTTGGCAATTTGATCTCTGGTTCCTCTGCCTTTTCTAAAACCAGCTTGAACATCAGGAAGTTCACGGTTCACATATTGCTGAAGCCTGGCTTGGAGAATTTTGAGCATTACTTTACTAGCGTGTGAGATGAGTGCAATTGTGTGGTAGTTTGAGCATTCTTTGGCATTGCCTTTCTTTGGGATTGGAATGAAAACTGACCTTTTCCAGTCCTGTGGGCACTGCTGAGTTTTCCAAATTTGCTGGCATCTTGAGTGCAGCACTTTCACAGCATCATCTTTCAGGATTTGGAATAGCTCAACTGGAATTCCATCACCTTCACTAGCTTTGTTCATAGTGATGCTTTCTAAGGCCCACTTGACTTCACATTCCAGGATGTCTGGCTCTAGGTCAGTGATCACACCATTGTGATTATCTGGGTCATGAATATCTTTTTTGTACAATTCTTCTGTGTATTCTATTCTTTTGGTTTCCACTTGCATGAAATATCTGTTTCCATCCCTTCACTTTGAGCCTGTGTGTGTCCTTAAAACTGAAGTAAATTTCTTGGAGGAAGCATATAGTCAGGTCCTGTCTTTGTAATCCATTCAGTCACACTATGCTTTTTGGGGAGAATTTAGTCCATTTACATTGAGAGTACTAATTGGTAGGAAAAGACTTAAACTGCCATCTTATTGTTTCTTGATTATTTTGTGGTTGCCCGGTTCCTTTCTTCCTCTCTCATTGCCTTTGTGAACTGGTACTTTTTCAAAGTGGTGAGTTTTGATTACCTTCTCTTTATCCTTTATGTATCAGCTTTTATGTAGTTTTTTGCTTTGTGGTCACCTTGAAGCTCACATAATATAACTTATAGATATAATAGTCTATTTGCACTGATAACAACCTTGGTTGCATACCAAAACTCTACTTACTTCAGTTCAACCACTCAGTCATGTCCAACTCTTTGCGATCCAATGGACTGCAGCATTCCAGGCTTCCCTGTCCATCACCAACTTCCAGAGTTTACTCAAACTCAACTCCATTGAGTTGGTAATGCCATCCAACCATTTCATCCTCTGTTGTCCCCTTCTCCTCCCACTTTCAATCTTTCCCAGAATCAGGGTCTTTTCCAATCAGTCAGTTCTTTGCATCAGGTGGACAAAGTATTGGAGTTTCAGCTTCAGCATCAGTCCTTCCAATGACTATTCAGGACTGATCTCCTTTAGGATGGACTGGTTGGATCTCCTTGCAGTCCAAGGGACTCTCAAGAGTCTTCTCCAACACCACAGTTCAAAAGTATCAATTCTTTAGCACTCAGCTTTCTTTATAGTCCAAGTCTCACATCCATACATGACTACTGGAAAAACCATAGCTTTGACTAGATGGACCTTTGTTGGCAAAGTAATGTCTCTACTCTTTAATATGCTGTCTAGGTTGGTCATAACTTTTCTTCCAAGGAGCAAGTGTCTTTTAATTTCATGGCTGTAGTCACCATTTGCAGTGATTTTAAAGCCCCCCAAAATGAAGTTTGTCACTATTTCCACTGTTTCCCCATCTATTCGCCATGAAGTGATGGAGCTAGAAGCCATGATCTTAGTTTTCTGAATGTTGAGTTTTAAGCCAACTTTTTCACTCTCCTCTTTCACTTTCATTAAGAGGCTCTTTAGTTCTTCTTCGCTTTCTGCCATGAGGGTGGTGTTATCTACATATCTGAGGTTATGGATATTTCTCCCAGCAATCTTGATTCCAGCTTGTGCTTCATCCAGCCTGGCATTTTGCATGATGTACTCTGCATATAAGTTAAATAAGCAGGGTGACAATATGCAGCCTTTTTGTACTCCTTTCCCAATTTGGAACCAGTCTATTGTTCCAAGTCCAGTTCTAACTGTCGCTTCTTGACCTGCATACAGATTTCTCAGGAGGCAGGGAAAGTGGTCTGGTATTTCCACCTCTTTCAGAATTTTCCACAATTTGTTGTGATCCAAACAATCAAGGGCTTTGGCATAGTCAATAGAGCAGAAGTAGATGTTTTTTTCTGGAACTCTCTTGCTTTTTCGATGATCCAACAGATGCTGGCAATTTGATCTCTGGTTCCTCTGCCTTTTCTAAATCCAGTCTGAACATCTGGAAGTTCACAGTTCACATACTGTTAAAGCCTGGTTTGGAGAATTTTGAGCATTAGTTTACTAGCATGTGAGATGAGTGTAACTGTATGATAGTTTGAACATTCTTTGGCATTGCCTTTCTTTGGGATTGGAATGAAAACTGACCTTTTCCAGTCTTGTGGCCACTGCTGAGTTTTCCAAATTTGCTGCCATATTGAATGCAGCATTTTCACAGCATCATCTTTCAGGATTTGAAATAGCTCAACTGGAATTCCATCACCTCCACTAGCTTTGTTCATAGTGATGTTTCCTAAGGCCCACTTGACTTTGCATTCCAGGATATCTGGCTCTAGGTGAGTGATCCCACCATCATGTTTATCTGGGTCATGAAGATCTTTTTTGTATAGTTCTTCTGTGTTTTCTTGCCATCTCTTCTTAGTATCTTCTGCTTCTTTAGGTCCATACCATTTCTGTCCTTTATTGTACCCATGAATATTTGCATGAAATGTTCCCTTGGTATCTCTAATTTTCTTGAAGAGATCTCTAGTCTTTCCCATTCTGTTGTTTTCGTCTATTTCTTTGCATTGATCACCAAGGAAGGCTTTCTCATCTCTCCTTGCTATTCTTTGGAACTCTGCATTCCAATGGGTGTATCTTTCCTTTTCTCTTTTGCCTTTAGTTTCTCTCCTTTTTCTCAGCTATTTGTAAGCTCTCCTCAGACAATCATTTTGCCTTTTTACATTTCTTTTTTCCTGAGGATGGTCTTGATTACTGCCTCCTATACAATGTCATGAACCTCCATCCGTAGTTCTTCAGGTACTCTATCAGATCTAATCCCTTGAATCTATTTGTTACTTCCACTGTATAATCCTAAGGGATTTGATTTAGATTGTACTTGAATGATCCAGTGGTTTTCCCTACTTTCTTCAATTTAAGTCTGAATTTGGCAATAAGGAGTTCATGATCTGAGCCACAGTCAGCTCCTGGTCTTGTTTTTGCTGACTCTATAGAGCTTCTCCATCTACTTACTTAACCCCTTTCTATGTTTGTTATGCTACAATTAGCCTCTCTGTATGTAACAGATTATTGTGGCTATATTTATTTTTAATACTTTTGTTCTTTAACATTGGTATTAGAGTTAAGTCATTAATATATAATTGTATTACAGTACTAGAGTATTCTGAATTTGACTATATGCTTACCTTTATGTGTTGTATATTTTCATATAACTAATTAGTGTCTTTTTATTTCCGTTTACAGAACTCCTTTCAGCCATTCTTCTAAGACAGTTCTAGTGGTAGTAAATTCCTTAAGTGTTTGTATATCTGGGGAAATCTTTCTCTTTCTTTATTTCTAAATGACAGCTTTTCCAGGTAGAGTGTTCTTGATTGGCAGGTTTGTTGTTGTTGTTGTTTAAGCACTTTGATGATAACATCCCACTCTCCTGGTTGTTCGTTTCTTCGTGAGAAATCTACTGACAGCCTTATGGGTGTTGCTTTTTTAAGTTGCAAGCTTCTTTTCTCTTGCTCCTTTAAAAATTCTCTTTGTCTTTGATTTTTGACAGTTTTATTAAAATATGTCTTGGAGAAGGTCTCTTTGAATCTGTTTAGGGACCTATGAACTTCATCAACTTGAATATCCAAATCTTTCTACAGATTTGGGAGGTTCTTAGCCACTATTTCTTTAAATAAGCTTTCTTTCCCATTCCTCCATCTCTTCTCCCTCTGGGACTTCAGTAATTCACAGATTGTTTCTTTATTCTGTAGACCACAAAGTCATTCTTCAGTCTTTTTCTTTTTCCTTCTCCTCTAACAATTTCAAAGGTCCTGTCCTCTATTTTACAAATTCTTCTTCTTGGTCCATTCTGCTGTTGATGGAACCTATTGCATTTTTTCATTTCATTCACTGTATCTCCAGCCCCAGAATTAAAAAAAAAAAAAAATTGTTTTTATCTCTTTGTTAAACTTATCATTTTGTGCATTTTTTGCCTAATTTTGTCAAATTGTCTTTCTTCACATTCTTGTAGCTCATTGAGATTTCTTTAAAAGGCCATGTTAAATTCTTTTTTTTTTTTTTTTTTCAGGGAAATGATAGATCTCCATGTCTTTGGAGTCAGTTACTGGAAAATTATTGTGATCCTTTGATGCTCTTATGTTTCCTTAATTACTCGTATTTCTTGAAGTCTTGTGTCACTTTCTTCAAAGTTGTGTGTGTGTGTGTGTGTGTATTTATTTATTTGGCTACATTAGGTCTTAGTTGCCGCCCTCGGGATCTTCGGTCTTCCTTGCAGCATTCAGGATCTTTAGTTCCCTGACCAGATATTGTACTTAGGCCCCCTGCACTGCGAGGGCCGAATCTTAGCCACTGGGCCACCAGGGAAGTCCCACTTTCTTTGAATCTGAAGAAGCAGTCACACTCTCGGGTCGTAACTGAGTGACTTCAGGAGAGAAATACTTTCCATCGGCACTGCTAGGGATTTTGACTCTGTCTCAGAACGTCTAAATATATGCTTGCTCCATGCTTGCCTGGTGGCTCAGATGGTAAAGCGTCTGTCCGCAATGCGGGAGACCTGGGCTCGATCCCTGAGTCGGGAAGATCCCCTGGAGTAGGAAATGGCAACCCACTCCAGTACTCTTGCCTGGAAAATCCCATGGATGTAAGAGCCTGGTAGGCGCAGAGTCGGACACGACTGAGCAACTTTTCTTTCTTTCTTTCCATGCTTTAAGCTCCCTCTTGTGGTAGAATCCTTCAACTTGCTTGCCTTCTCTCAAGCCTGCAACATACCAGGCCAAGTACTGACAGCCTGGCTTGCTTTCTCAAGGGCAGAACTGATGCCAAGGTAGATCTCTGCCTGGGGCACAGATTCAGCCGGGTTTTCTGCGTGTGCTCACTAGGTGGCGCCCAGGCTCAGGCAGGTTTTTTTAATTGCGTGTGCTCACTCGGTGTCTGCCGAAGCCCACTCTAGTCATTTACAAGGACCGTCATTAGGAACCAGCCACAGGTTGGGTATGGATGTGGGTGAGGCTCATGTGGTGATGTGGGCCTCTTAGAAGGATCTTCAGCTGAGATCTTTGGGGTCTGCAATGCAATTACTAGGATCTGCCTCCCTCTGATGCCTCCCCCAAATTCTTTTTTAAAAATATTTTTTGATGTGTACCATTGTTTTAGTCTTTATTGAATTTTTGTTACAATGTTGCTTCTGCTTTATGTTTTGCTTTTTTCTGGCCCGGAGGCATCTGAGCTCCTAGCTCCCTGACTAGGGATCGAACTCTCACCCCCTGCATTGCAAGGCCGAATTCGTAACCACTGAACCACCAGACAAGTCCCTCCCCCCAGAGTTCTACCTGCTGCTTTCCCAACCTCTTCTTAACCCCTGGTCATGCAGTTTAGGACTCAGTACTCTGTGTGGAGCAAGAAAGAAGTGGGTCTCCATAGCAATGTCCACATAGCTGGGAAACTGGAGAAGTTCACACTCTCACTTCTTCCCTCCCACCCTGCCAGTCACCAACCTCCCAGGAGAGATAATCACACCAGCCAAGAAGGTTTCTCTTTGGCACTGAGTTGTGCCACTTTTGGGGAAGGGTGATGCATGTAATGTGAAATTGGTCCTCTTACTGTCTCCGATGCATGCAAACTGGAATTTTCTGTTCCAACTGTGTGGTGTGCCAACCTGGACTTCTCCAGTACAAACTTGGCTTCCACAAAGGCTCTCTCATCTGTGGGTAATTGTCTAAGTCTCTGTTCTCCAAGGGCTTCCAAACCACAGATGAGGTGCAATTCACAGGCTACTGCAGATCTCACAGTCAGGACCATGATCTGTATGCTTTTGACCTAGCATGGGTGAATGGATGGGCACGACTCCTCCCAGGTCGCTTGGCATACGGTACTGGATCTCACAGTTCCAAAAAGGCACTTTTGTTCATGGCTGGGTGCAAAACTCGTTGATGGGGATATATGAGCAAGGGATATCTTATTTGGCCATCTTCCTGACTTCAGTCTTCTTTCCATTACTTAAAAAAAATTATTTTGTGTGCTACACAGTTGCTACACAGAGACTTCCCTGGTGGCTCAGACGGTAAAGCATCTGTCTACAATGCGGGAGTCCCTGGGTTCGATCCCTGGGTCGGGAAGTTCCCTGGAGAAGGAAAAGCAACCCACTCCAGTACTCTTGCCTAGAAAGTCCCGTGGATGGAGGAGCCTGGTGTCCATGGGGTCACAAAGAGTCAGACACGACTGAGCAACTTCACTTTCACACAATTGCTAGTGTACTATTTCATTTCCTTTTTTCTTTTATTATATATTTTTGAGTTATTGTCTTAGTGGGCACAACGAAGATTGCTGTTATTACTGTCATCTGTAAGAACCTAGCTCAAGTTAACACCATCTTAATTTCAATACTGATTTTCCCTGGTGCTGCTGCTGCTAAGTCGCTTCAGTCATGTCTGACTCTGTGCGACCCCATAGACGGCAGCCCACCAAACTCCACCATCCCTGGGGTTCTCCAGGCAAGAACGCTGGAGTGGGTTGCCATTTCCTTCTCCAATGCATGAAAGTGAAAAGGGAAAATGAAGTTGTTCAGTCATGTCTGACTCTTTACGACCCCATGGACTGCAGCCTACAAGGCTCCTTCGTCCATGGGATTTTCCAGTCAAGAGTACTGGAGTGGGGTGCCATTGCCTTCTCTGCTTCCCTGGTGACTCAGTGGTAAAGAACCCACCTGCCAAGGCAGTAGACACGAGTTTCATCCCTGGGTCGGGAAGATCCCCTGGGGAAGGAAGTAGCAACCCACTCCAGTATTCTTGGCTGGGAAATTTCATGGACAGAGGAGCCTGGCAGGCTGCAGTTCATGGGGTCACAAAAAAGTTGGACGTGACTTAGCAACTAAGCAACAACTTCAACAGTATATGTGAACTTTGACCTATAGAGCTCCATCCTTACCCCTGCTTAAAGTTGCTATGAATGGAGAAAGGGGGGTTGGAAGCTAAGGGATGCAGAAAACCTCTAGAAGTTAGAAAAGGTGCTGCAACTAAAGACCCCACCTGTGACAACCAAGACAGAGCTGCCTAATACGTAAATAAAAATGAATAAAGAAATATTAGAAGTTGGAAAAGGTATGAGAGCCGATTGTGCCCTAGAGCCTCCAGAAGGAAGCCCTCTGGAAGCCCACTAAAAGCCCTCTGGACCCACTTTAAATGTCTGATCTCCAGCACTATAAGATAATGCATTTGTGTTGTTTTAAGGCATTCAGTTCAGTTTAGTCGCTCAGTCGTGTCTGTCTCTTTGCGACCCCATGATTCGCAGCACGCCAGGCCTCCCTGTCCATCACCATCTCCCGGAGTTCACCCAGACTCACATCCATCGAGTCGGTGATGCCATCCAGCCATCTCATCCTTTGTCGTCCCCTTCTCCTCCTGCCCCCAATCCCTCCCAGCATCAGAGTCTTTTCCAGTGAGTCAACTCTTCCCATGAGGTGGCCAAAGTACTGGAGTTTCAGCTTTAGCACCCTTCCTTCCAAAGAAATCCCAGGGCTGATCTCCTTTAGAATGGACTGGTTGGATCTCCTTGCAGTCCATGGGACGCTCAAGAGTCTTCTCCAACAACACAGTTCAAAAGCATCAATTCTTCGGCACTCAGCTTTCTTCACAGTCCAACTCTCACATCTATACATGACCACTGGGAAAACCATAGCCTTGACTAGACGGACCTTTGTTGGCAAAGTAATGTCTCTGCTTTTGAATATGCTATCTAGGTTGGTCATAACTTTCCTTCCAAGGAGTAAGCGTCTTTTAATTTCATGGCTGCAGTCACCATCTGCAGTGATTTTGGAGCCCAAAAAAATAAAGTCTGACACTGTTTCCACTGTTTCCCCATCTATTTCCCATGAAGTGCTGGGACCAGATGCCATGATCTTCGTTTTCTGAATGTTGAGTTTTAAGCCAACTCTTTCACTCTCCTCTTTCACTTTCATCAAGAGGCTCTTTAGTTCCTCTTCACTTTCTGCCATAAGGGTGGTGTCATCTGCATATCTGAGGTTATTGATATTTCTCCCTGCAATCTTGATTCCAGCTTGTGCTTCTTCCAGCCCAGCATTTAAGGAATCAAGTTTATGTTAATTTATTACAGTGGCAATAAGAAACAAGAACAGATTTTGGTGCCTGGAAGTGGGGTGCTGCTCTCCAATCGTGTATGCTAAGTTGCTTCAGTCCTGTCCAATTCTTTGCAACCCTATGGACTATAACCCACCAGGCTCCTCTCTCCAAGGGAATTCTCCAGGCAAGAATACTGGAGTGGGTTGATGTGTCCTCCAGGGGATCTTCCCAACTCAGGGATCAAACCCAAGTGTCTTACTCAAGTGCCTGCATTGCCAGGCAGGTTCTTTACCGCTACGCCACCTGGGTAGCCAGGGGTGCTGCTACAGCAAACACTGAAAAATGTAGCAGTGGCTTTAGAATGGGGCAATGAGAAGAGGTTGGAAGAATTTTGAGAATGATAAGAAAAGCCTAGGTTTCCTGGAACAGACCCTTGGCTGCTACAGGATATGAATTCACTACACTTGGCATCCCCTCCTAAACCAGGGCCTCTTGCCAGAGCTTTGTGCTCAGAGATTCACTGTGCAAGGAGCAAGGAATCCCACGCTTAGCTGACACTGAAACAAATGGACCCAAGGTTTTCTGAAAGTGAACAGATATGCCTTGAAAAGGAAACGTGAACAGATTATTTTGGGGACTTGAGCACATGCATGGCCCCTCCCTCAGCCTCCTGTTGTTTCAGGCCCTTTGCTTCAAATCTGCCTGACATTAGAAGATCTGATGCTCAGTAAGCTAGATGCTGATGCCCCCTTTGTTTGCACTCAGTCTGTTTTTGCCTCCTGGCATGCACTGGAAGTTGAGTGATCAAGGCTGAGGATTGGAGGAGGGAAGGAGGGGCAAGGGAGACTGTTGGACCTGGCACAAGGGTCAACGAGTGCCTTTAATAGCCGCCAATGAATTGTCTGTTGACTGATACACTCCCAGGGCACTTGGAGAGCGTTCCTTGGAGCTTTGATGGAATCTCTCAGCCAGAATCAGGGTCTCCGGGACAGGTTCAGGAGTCTGAAAGCAGAATCCCCTCTTCCTATTCTGCTCTAGGTGGTAGAAGTGAAAGCTTTCCAAAAGACACATTCCTGGATCCCCAAACCGAGGTTCTGCCGAGTTCCTATTTGTAACACATCATCGTTGTATAGTTGTTTAGTCACTAAGTCATGTCTGACTCTTGCAACCCCATGGACTGTAGCCCACCGGGCTTCTCTGTTCAGGGAATTGTGGAAGCAAGAGTACTGGAGTGGGTTGCCGTTTCCTTCTCCAGGGGATCTTCCCAACCCAGGGATTGAAACAGCATCTCCTGCACTGGCAGGCAGATTCTTTACCACTGAGCCACTGGGGAAGCAGTGTATCATTATCCCCATTTTACTGATGGAGACTCAGAATATTCAACCTGCCCTAGGTGAGTCAGTGCCAGTTCTGAGATTAGGACCCCAGTGCCCTTCTGTCAGTGTTCTCCCTGCTGCCAAAGGCACTGCCTGATCAAACTTGATACACCACCCATCTCCCCACCAGAGTGGCCTGGGAATCTGCAGTTTCACCATGCAGAGTTTATTCAATAGGGCAAGACATCCACTTTCTTTAGTGGAGGAGCTGTCTGCGTCTACGTGGGTCAAACGCCTCACAAGGAGATCAAATGCCATGCAAGAGAATAGACATCTTAGGTGGACACTCAGGAAGAAGAGGCTCATCCATCTAACTGGATGATTGCAGGCTCCTGGAGTTGGGACTGGGAGACAGTGGTGGAGAGCAGTGCATTCTGGTTTCAGACAAGCTGTCCCCTTAAAATGTGGGTTGTAGAAGGGACTTCCTCTTAAGCCACAGTCCTTCTGCTGCATCTAAAACACCCAGCCTTTCACTCTGCCCAGCTCGTTCTTCCAGTGTTACCTCTTGGACTCCATATTCAGACCTTCACCATTTCTTGCCTGGACCATAGCAATAACTTCTCTTTTGACCCTACTTGTCCAGGTCTGCATGAAGCCCATAAGGTACATTTACTGAAACTCATCTCTGAACTGCTGAGCACAGGCATGTCCTTTCCTACTGGACAGATCATTCCCAACATCTCCTTTTAACCTACGAAGTTGGATATTAACTTGCCACCTTGATATTGAAAACTCTCTTCTCAAGCTTTATTTCTCATGCTTCCCGTCACTTGAAAGGCATGGACGTCAATTCCTATCTAATTGTTTTTCTCCCTCTTTGATGGACACATCAGCATCACTTTTACTTCTAGGTATCTGCTCTCACTCTTTTCCTTTTCTTTTTTTCTATTTCTTTTCACCCCACATAGCTTGTGGGATTTTAGTTTCCCCACCAGGGATTGAACCCAGGCCCTCAGCAGTGAGAGCATGGGCTCTTAACCACTGAACCACTAGGGAATTCCCTCTTTTTTTCTTCATGATCTGGAAATTTCTCTAGAAAAGTCTCATTCAATCATCAAAGATAAGTTCAAATCATGTCTTCCTTTTTTTAAAAGATTTTTTGATGTGGACCATTTTTGAAGTCTTTATTGAATTCGTTACAACATTGCTTCTGTTTTTTAATTTTTTTTTTTTTTTTTTGGCCTTGAGTTGTGTGGGGTATTAGCTCCCCAACTAAGGATTGAACTTGCAGCCCCTGCCATTGGAAGGCAAAGTCTGAGTCATATCTTCTTAATTGATCTTATCAGCGGTCATTTCCCAATGTCTACAGTGTCTGTATCACTCCAAGTTGGAGGATTAATTGGAGGGGGATAAATTAAGGGAAAGTAACTGAGTTAGGGGGAAGTTGCAATAGATTGTGAACGAGAGTGAGGGCAGGGGTCAAGGGCTGTGAACACAACAATGGTGGTGAGCTGGCTGCTGCTAAACAGATGACGAGGGTCCCGGGATCTGGGCAAATGGTGTTGGGAACTGGCGTGGTAATGATGAAATGCCTGATTGCGTCCTGCCTTAAAAATTCTTATGTAGGAACTCAGATGAGCTCACCTGGTGAAAAAGACCACAGCCAGTTCACATTCTTATTCTTCCCAAACATGAGCCCCACACTTTGAAACCCTGCTCCTCCCCCATCAACCAAGATTATACTCAGTTTTTAAAGTTTCCTTCAAGAAAATGCCAACAGTCAGGTTTTGTACAAAAATATATATATATGTATTTTTTCAATAGTTACATAATATATATTTCCACAATAGCAGTTTTAACAATGACTTAGACTATAAAACCAAAAGTTCTTGCATTAATCATTCTTGCGAGGACACTTCCACCATCCCAGGGATAGAACTGAGATTCACAGAGGAAAGCAATTTGCCCAAATCTCCATGAAAACAAACGAACAACCAAAAACAAACAAACAAACAAACAAAAAACACTAGTAGTCATGGAAGATAAACTTAAAGCATCAATAACTTAAATAAGATTAACATTACTTAAGGCATCATGTTTCACATCAATAAAGTTCATACTCTTTAAAATTATAATAAGGTAATATCAGAGGGCAGTTAGGGAAAGCCGGAAGAACACAAATTGTCTTTAGATTCTTGGGTTGTGGAGTGAGTGCTCAAGGCTTTGGAGTTTGGTTTTTCTTGTTAAGATAGTTTATGGAGTCCTGGACCCATTTCTGCTTGGGGTCTGCACATAACTCCTTGCCCAGGACGGTCTTGAAACTGCAGAGGAGAGAGAGGGGATAAGGTTAGATGGAGTGCCATTGAAATCTCAGCCTACAAATGTGGCCCATTTGCCCTGATGCTGCCATGGGAACTCAAGGAGGAAAGCAGGTGGAAGGAGGGAGCCCATGGCAAGTTGATCATATAGATGTCCCAGTTGAAACCATCCTGACTTCAGGCTAAAGAGACTAGAATGGTCTGAATGAGCACCCAGAGGGAGTGTGACGCTGGGGGGCACTTTTGGATACTGGGTTAGATCATGTAACTCTCTGACGTTACGTTTGTGTGAGTCTTGCCCCTTGCACCCTGAGGAAGAACTGGACCATGGAGGGCTGGTGTGCTCAACTTACATCACAGCCTCTTTAGGACACTTGCTGCTGGTGACTCTTCTGTAGTTCATCAGCCTCTGCATGGAGATCTTCTTACTGTTGAATGTATAGCAGCAGGCGACTTGGGAGTTAATTGCATCTGGAAATAGAACCACAAAGCAAAAGCGTTTTAGAATGGACTAAGTTCTTTCCGATCTCAATCAGAGTGGAAAAGAGAAGTAAGGAGAAGGCAAAAGGGAGTCAGGTGTGCAGGGAGAACCCTTTAAATCCTAATATTTCAGCTTGTGCTTCAGAGCTACAATATCAGACGGACTCAGTTTCCTAAGCCCTAAAATGGGCATGTACCACTGACAATGAACTGAGGGAAGGGAGCTTTGTTAAAACTAGATAATTTGGGGAAATTCTGTTAGTAGGAGCAAATAACCCAAGTTATCAAAGTTAGCTAAGGGTCCCCTTTAGGTAAGAAGAAATGGATGCTTGGTTGTGAGTTTCCCTGATACCCACTGCCTCTGCAGAACTGAGTCTCTGGAGTCCAGATTTCAGATCTTCTCCTCTGGCCTCCATAGTATCTGGATATACCCTGCCAGAGACCCCCTCTCCTTATATCCCAGTCCTCAAATGCTGCTGAAAGGAGCCAGGGCAGTAAGTGCACTGGCCTCAGGTTTCCAGAGCCGGAATCCTGGAAGGAGCTGGATTTGAGGTCTACACCTGGATTCTCATCCAGGCACCGTCCAAGAGAAGCTGTGTGATCGAGCTCACTCCTGTGTCTCTTGGACTTTCCTGATCTTGTAGTGAAAGTGAGAGTGCAGGTAGCCTTCTGCTCTGCTGGCCCAGCATGACCCAGAGAGGGGGCAGTGAGCTTCAGAGCGAAGGAGAAGGGGGCTCACCTGGCTGAGCGAGCACCTCGGTGCTGAAGGCAGCTACTGTGAGTAGCAGGCACAGGAGGGCAGCGGAGACCTTCATGTTGCAGCGAGAGGATTCAAGTTTCAGCGTGGAAGCTGTTGGTCTCTGGTTTGGCCTCTCTGCTCCTCCAGTGGCTCTGCCTGTCTTTTATTGAAAACCGAGAGGGTGGAGCCCATGAGAGAGTGAGGCTGGCCCCGGGAGGCATCCTCCTCAATGAATGACGAAGTGGAATCTGAAACGTGCTGAGCAAGTGAAGCAGCCAGGACATTTCCAGGAAGTAGGAGAGGGAAGTGGTGGGTCAGGACTGGGCAATTTTCCATTTGCAGCGAAGATCAAAAGAAAGGGGGAGGGGCAGGGTGCAGTTATATTCAGAGAGACCACAGACATAAACCAAATGGTTTATTCTTAAGATTCCCCTTTTTCTGAAGTGAAAACTCTGAAGAAAAGAAAGGAAGCCAGGGAAACAAGTCACAAGGATGCTGAAAGAAAGGATTCTCCCCCAAACTCCCCTCCCAGCCAGGCTGCCACATAACACTGAGCAGAGTTCCCTGTGCTATTTAGAAGGTCCTTGTTGGTTATCCAGTTAATAAATATAGCAGTGGATCGCTATATGCATAATAAGAAATAGGTTCTATTGAGCAAATGACTGGTCCACCCTCAAACAACAGCCCAGGGACCTTCAAGCCAAGGAGGAGTCCTGAAGTCTTGGCAGGCACCCCCAACAGCGTATTAAATCCTTTTGCTCTTTAAAATGTAGGATAGTGGTACAAGTGAAGCTTAGTAGAACTATAGGGTTTTTTTTTTTTTTTAAACTATAAAGCTGACTTCTATTAATAGAATCATCAGATTTAAGCTGTGGAAGAAGCCATCTATATCATGCAGATGTAATACTCATGCAGTACCTAACTCTGAACTGGGAATATTCAGTACCCCAACCCCATCCAGTAGGTATTGTTCATTTCCATTTTACAGTCAGAAAGCCAAGGTACAGAGGAGTTAAGGAACCTGTTCAAGTTCCCCCAAACAAAACCCAGGGTCTGTGCTGTCACGACTAGGACATACTTTGAGAGGAAGGGGCACATTCTCCAGCTGGCTGCCTGGTTATATATCTGGATGCCTCTGGCCTCAGTCTCTGCCAAACCAGCAGACATCTGAAAGAGAGTTGAGGACATTCCTCGCGGTTAAGTTATTACAGGAATCTGGAGCCTGTGGTTAGCACGGCAGGCAGACAAGACAAGACAAGAGGCGTGTCCTCGGCTATGGCAACTGTTATCCCAGTTTCTTTAGGATTCCCAAGGAGAAGGCGTGAGCCAAAGAACAGTCTTCCTGGAATTAGAATGGCTGCCTTCATGCTGCAACTCCGCCTTAGACTTCCTCAGAAATCCCAGAATCCGTCATAACACCTAAAAGACCTTAGTGTTCATTTCATTGAACTCTTTTCTTTCACAAATATGACAGAATTCCTTGAGGCATGCCAGTGGCTGAGCCAAGCCTCGGATTCAGGTCTCGACTCCCCTGATTCTACTGCCTCATGATTCTGAGCTTGCTTGGCTTTGCCCAGTGGGCATGGAAGTTCCTGCTGATCTGTCTCAGAGTCTTTGAGACAATGTCTTTGAAACATATGGAACTTTTGGGAAGAACTGTCTGCCAATCAGTGCATTTGTTTTTGTTTGTTTTTTAAACTTATTATTTTATATTGTAGTATAGCTGATTAACAATGTTGTGATCATTTCAGATGGACAGCAAGGAGACTCAGTCATACAGATACATATATCCATTCTCCCCCAAACTCCCCTCCCATCCAGGTTGCCCCATAACAATGAGCAGAGTTCCCTGTGCTGTTCAGAAGGTCTTTGTTGGTTATCCATTTAATAAATATAGCAGTGGATCACTGTATTCATAATAAGAAACGGGTTCTATTGAACAAATGACTGTGTCTGGTCCCTAGTTAATGGTCAGTAATGGCAAAGAGCAGTGGCTGACATCATTGAGTGTTTTCCAGGAGCCAGACCCTCTGCTGGGGTGACTGGCGACATTGTCTCATTGGTCCTCCAAACAACCCAACTTGCTTTATGTTGAAAAGGAAGTCAACTAGCTTTGTCTAGGATCTCACAGGTAGTAGCAGGTGGGGCTGAGATTCTCACCCAGGACACTTGGATACCAGAATCCCTACTTCCTGGCACTGGGCTTAATGTCTTAGGATGGATATTGGTTTCCTAGAGAATCTAAGAGATGGTCTGGGAATACATGCCTGAAGTTACACCTAGTCTCCATTCCTGAAAACACTTGATTCATTCAGTAAGAATGGACTGAATCACTGGCAGAGCACTGAGCCAAACAGAGATTTCAACCTAAGTTGGGGGCACCGTGGGAGGGAGTTAGAGTCAGACAGAAGGTAAATAGGGCTCCAAGAGGAGTGGAAGCAAAGAAGCGCACGAGTTAATCTGTTCTCTTTGTCCTGCCTTTTGGAATTACACCCAAGAATCTGGAATGGCCTCTCTGATTTGAATATACTGTCTAGGTTCATCGTAACTTTCCTTCCAAGGAGCAAGTGTCTTCTAATTTCATGGATGTAGTCACCATCCTTAGTGATTTTGGAGCCCAAGAAAATGAAATCTGTCACTGCTTCCATATTTGCCCCTTCTATTTTCCACGAAGTGATGGGACTGGATGCCAGGATCTTCATTTCTGAATGCTGAGCTTCAAGCCAGCTTTTTCACTCTTCTTTTTCAGCCTCATCAAGAGGTTCTTTAGTTTCTCTTCACTTTCTGCCATTCGAGTGGTATCATTAGTGTATCTGATATTGATATTGACTGATATTTCTTGTTGGTATTTCTCCCGGAAATCTTGATTCCAGCTTGTGCTTCATCCAGCTCGGCATTTCGCATGATGTACTCTGTGTATAAGTTAAATAAGCAGGGTGACATTATACAACCTTAACCTACCCCTTTTCCAATTTGGAACCTGTCCATTGTTCCACGTCCAGTTCTAACTATTGCTTCTTGACCTGCATACAGGTTTCTCAGGAGACAGGTAAGGTGGTACTCCCATCTCTTTAAGAATTTTCCACAGTTTGTTGTGATCCACAGTCCAAGACTTTAGTGTAATCAATGAAGCAGAAGTAGATGCTTTTCTGGAACTCCTTTGCTTTGTCTATGATCCAATGGATGTTGGCAATTTGATCTCTGGTTCCTCTGCCTTTTCTAAATCCAGCTTGTAAATCTGAAAGTTCTCAGTTCACATACTGCTGAAGCCTAGCTTGAAGAATTTTGAGCATAACCTTACTAGCATGTGAAATGAGTGCAATTGTGTGGTACATTGAACATTCTTTGGCACTGTACTTCTTTGGGATTGGAATGAAAACTGACCTTTTCCAGTCCTGTGGCCACTGCTGAGTTTTCTAAATTTGCTGACATGTTGAGTGAAGCACTTTACCAGCATCATCTTTTAGCATTTGAAATAGCTCAGCTGGAATTCCATCACCTCCACTAGCTTTGTTCATAGTAATGCTTCCTAAGGCCCGCTCCACCTCGCACTCCAGGATGTTTGGCTCTAGGTGAGTGAGCATACCATTGTGGTTATCCTGGTCACTAAGACCTTTTTTGTATAGTGTATTCTTGCCACCTCTTCCGAATCTCCTCTGCTTCTGTTAAGTCCGTACAATTTCTGTCCTTTATTGTGCCCATCCTCGCATGAAATATTCTCTTGATATCTGCAATTTTCTTGGAGAGATCTCTAGTCTTTCCCATTCTATTGTTTTCCCGTGTTTCTTTACATTGTTCTTTTAAGAAGGCCTTCTTATCTCTTTGCTATTCTCTGTAACCCTGCATTCAATTAGGTGTCTCTTTCTTGCTTTCACTTCTCTTCTTTGCTCAACTATTTGTTAAGCCACCTCAGACAACCACTGTGCTTTCTTGCTTTTCTTTTCCTTGCTGATGGTTTTGGTCACCCTCTCCTGTACAGTGTTATGAACTTCCGTCTGTAGTTCTTCAGGCACTCTGTCTAGCAGATCTAATCCCTTGAATCTATTCTTCAGCTACACTGTATAATCATAAGGTATTTGATTCCGATCATACCCAGATGGCCTAGTGACTTTACCTACTTTCTTCAATTTAAGCCTGAATTTTGCAATAAGGAGCTTATGATGTAAGCCACGGTCAGCTCCAGGTCTTGTGTTTCTGACTATAGATCTTCTCCATCTTTGGCTGTAAAGAATATAATCAATTTGATTTTGGTATTGACCTTCTGTTGTCCATGTGTAGAGTTATTTCTTGGCTTATTGAAAATGGATGTTTGCTATGACCAATGTGTTCTCTTAACAAAATTCTCTTAGCCTTTGCCCTGCTTCATTTTGTACCCCAAGGCCAAACTTGCCTGTTACTCCAGGTATCTCTTGACTTCCTAGTTTTTCATTCTAATCCCCTGTTATGAAAAGGACATCTTTTTCCTGGTGTTAGTTCTAAAAGGTCAGTCTTCCCTGGTAACTAAGACAGTAAAGAATCTGCCTATAATTCAGGAGACCTGGGTTTGATCCTTGGGTCTGGAAGACCCCTGGAGAAGAGAATGGAAACCCAATCCAGTATTCTTGCCTGGAGAATTCCATGGACAGAGGAGCCTGGCTGGCTATAGTCTGTGGGGTTGCAAAGAGTCAGACATGACTGAGTGGCTAAAACGAACACACACTAGAAGGTCTTATAGGTCTTCATAAAACCGGTCAGCTTCAGCTTCTTTGTCATTAGCAGTTGGGGCATAGACTTGGCTTACTGTGATGTTGAATGGTTTGCCTTAGAAACCAAGGCTCTACTCCAATATAAAATGAAAAGTTTTTTAGAAAGCTGAATTGGACTACAATAGCTCAATAAATAAATAAAGGTGTTGAGATCTTGAGACTGCTTTCTCCTGATTCTGCCAGGCTATTATCACACCTTGTCCCCTAACCAAAGGCCCGGTAGACATTCTGTAGTAAATCTCCTCATTTTTGCGTAAGGAGATCAGATTTTTGCTATGGGCAGAGACAGGTCAAGCTGGCCTCTGTTTGCACATGGTCACTCAGAGAAGTGTTCTGTTTGTTTTTTTTTTTCCCCTGAGTTTTCAGACGTATTTCTGAGTATTTGAAGCTGTGTTACTCCTTCAGGAAGGCATCACCATTTTTGGAAAGTGACTGGGTCACTGCACGTGACAGGCAATAAGCAGGATCAAAGGAGAAATTATGAATCAGAAGAGAAAGTCTTCTGGAAGGTGGTAGCCATCTCCCTCTCACTTCTGCTCTGTCAAGAATAGTTGTTCTTCCCAGCTGGAGGGTCAGTCACTGCGTGGGAGAAATGAGTCAAAATTTCCACTCTGAGATGGCTTTGGAAGTTCCCAGATTCCTTGGAGAAGAGGCACTTGGCTGGAGCCTGAATTCCAGATGCTGGGCTTGAAGCCAGCCAGAGACGTCTCACGTGGGGCTGTGCTGGGAACATCCCAGCGCAAGGTCTGGCTTGGCCCCCTGCTTGAGGGCATACAAGGGAAAGGCTGGGGAGCAGGGGGAGTGGGGAGGAGGTGGAGTCAAGGTTTTGCTGTTCTCCAGAATCCCCAGTCCCCCTGGACCCCTCCTCAACAACGCACAGATGAGGAATGGGAAAGTTACTCATGGTGAATAATCCTTGCTTCCTTCCTCCCCATGGGCTGACACCCCCACCTCCCACCCAGGATCCTCCACATGGACCTTGATCATAGGCTCAGACTCCCACTCAGGGTCAGAGGTAAAGGAAAGAGGAATAAAGAGTGAGCTTTCTAGAAATATCTGAAGCCAGCATCTAACCCTTGCCTTGGTCCCTTGCCCAGTTTGCTTGCTTTCCTCTCTGCCCCTAGCTAGGGCACGCTTCCCTCTGCTTGCAATGCTCCTCCAGCTCAGGCCTTAGAGTGAGATGCACAGGAAGCTTTGTGCCCCTTACATAATTTCTAGACACCTCCCCAGGCTTCTTTAGCTGCTACACATTAGCTCTGAGCTTTAGGGAGATCAGTGCTTATTTTAACGGGACCCCAACTCTGAGATCCCTTGCCTTTCAAGGATGAGAAATTCATTCTTTATTCTTTGTTTAAATATTTATTTATTTGGCTATACCAGGTCTTAGATGCGGCATGTGGGATCTAGTTCCCTGACCAAGGATCGAACCCCTGGGCCCACTGCATTAGGAGCACAGAGTCTTAGCTGCAGGACTATCACGGAAGCACCCATTCTTTATTCTTGCACAGAATGTCAGATAAAAACAGAACCTTACAGATCATCTTCCTGTTTCACAGATGGAGAAACTGAGGCCAAGAAAGAGGCTGTGACAGGCCCAAAGTGACATGGTAGACGAAGGGCAAAGTTTGTGGGGATTTGTCCACATCTGGGCTCTCAGTGTAGCACTGGCAGACTGGCTCCTTGTTACGACATGCAAACAGTTAGCATCTATTCTATGCAGAACACCAGGTAGTGGGCTGGGGGTGGAGGATGGGAAAAGTGAACCCAACATGCAACTTGCTTTCCAGAAGAGATGAGTGAGCATCCATGGTAAGGTGGGATGGGTATAAAAATAAACGAAAGCAGCATTCACCCCAAGGTTCAGCATCCAGACATTTCCTGTGTGCTTTGTGGAACTGCCCCAGGTTTATATGCATGAAAGCACTGAGGATGTTTGGGAGGGAGTCAGGAGGAGATAGCTTATGGGAAAAGAAAGGGAAAAATCCACCTGCAGCGACCCAACACAGGGTGGCTGTGGGAGGGAGTGGGGTCTCAGGCAAGACCTGAGGGTATTTGGGGGTTTGTCACTTACTGCCTTCAGGGCCAGCCCTCAGTTCAGTTCAGTTCAGTGACTCAGTCATGTCCGACCCTTTGCAACCCCATGAACTGCAGCACGCCAGGCCTCCCTGTTCATCACCAACTCCTGGAGTCCACCCAAACCTGTCCATTGATTTGGTGATGCCATCCAACCATCTCATTCTCTGTTGTCCCCTTCTCCTGCTCTCAATCTTTCCCAGCATCAGGGTCTGTTCAAATGAGTCAGCTGTTTGCATCAGATAGCCAAAGTATTGGAGTTGCAGCTTCAAAATCAGTCCCACCAATGAACTTTCAGGTCCGATCTCCTTTAGGATGAGCTGGTTGGATCTTCTTGCAGTCCAAGAGTCTCTCAAGAGTCTTCTCCAACACCACAATTCAAAAGCACCAATTCTTTGGCACTCAGCTTTCTTCATAGTCCAACTCTCACATCCATACATGACCACTGGAAAAACCATAGCCTTGACTAGACAGACCTGTGTTGACAAAGTAATGTCTCTGCTTTTTAATATGCTGTCTAGGTTCGTCATAACTTTCCTTCCAAGGAGTAAGCATCTTTTAATTTCATGGCTGCAATCACTATCTGCAGTGATTTTGGAGCCCAGAAAAATAAAATCAGCCACTGTTTCCATCATTTCCCCATCTATTTGCCATGAAGTGATGGGATCAGATGCCATGATCTTTGTTTTCTGAATGTTGAGCTTTAAGCCAACTTTTTCACTCTCCTCTTGCACTTTCATCAAGAGGCTTTTTAGTTCACTCTCCTCTTTCACTTTCATCAAGAGGATTTTTAGTTCTTCTTCATTTTCTGCCATAAGGGTGGTGTCATCTGCATATCTGAGGTTATTGATATTTCTCCCTGCAATCTTGATTCCAGCTTGTGCTTCTTCCAGCCAAACGTTTCTCATGATGTATTCTGCATAGAAGTTAAATAAGCAGGATGACAATATACAGCCTTGATGGACTCCTTTTCCTATTTGGAACCAGTCTGTTGTCCCATGTCCACTTCTAACTGTTGCTTCCTGACCTGCATACAAATTTCTCAAGAGGCAGATCAGTGGTCTGGTATTCCCATCTCTTTCAGAATTTTCCACAGTTGATTGTGATCCACACAGTCAAAGGCTTTGGCATAGTCAATAAAGCAGAAATAGATGTTTTTCTGGAACTCTCTTGCTTCTTCAATGAACCAGCAGATGTTGGCAATTTGATCTCTTGTTCCTCTGCCTTTTCTAAAACCAGCTTGAACATCTGGAAGTTCATAGTTCACGAATTGTTGAAGCCTGGCTTGGAGAATTTTGAGCATTAGTTTACTAGCGTGTGAGATGAGTGCAATTGTGTGGTATTTGAGCATTCTTTGGCATTACCTTTCTTTGGGATTGGAATGAAAACTGACCTTTTCCAGTCCTGTGGGCACTGCTGAGTTTTCCAAATTTGCTGGCATATTGAGTGCAGCACTTTCACAGCATCATCTTTCAGGATTTGAAATACCTCAACTGGAATTCCATCACCTCCACTAGCTTTGTTCATAGTGATGCTTACTAAGGCCCACTTGACTTTGCATTCCAGGATGTCTGGCTCCAGGTGAGTGATCACACCATCATGATTATATGGGTCATGAAGATCTTTTTTGTACAGTTCTTCTGTGTATTCTTGCCACCTCTTCTTAATATCTTCTGCTTCTGTTAAGTCACTACCATTTCTGTCCTTTATTGAGCCCATCTTTGCATGAAATGTTCCCTTTGTATATCTAATTTTCTTAAAGAGATCTCCAGTCTTTCCTATTCTATTGTTTTCCTGTTTCTTTGCACTGATCACTGAGGAAGGCTTTCTTATCTCTCCTTGCTATTCTTTGGAACACTGCATTTAAATGGATATATCTTTCCTTTTCCCCTTTGCTTTTTGCTTCCCTTCTTTTCACAGCTATTTCTAAGGCCTCCTCAGACAGCCAGTTTGCTTTTTTGAATTTCTTTTTCTTGGAATAGTGTTGATTCCTGTCTTCTGTACAATGTCACACAAGTCCATCCATAGTTCATCAGGCATTCTATCTATCAGATCTAGTCCCTTAAATCTATTTCTCATTTCCACTATATAAGGGATTTGGTTTAGGTCATAGCTGAATGATCTAGTGGTTTTCTCCACTTTCTTCAACTTAAGTTTGAATTTGGCAATAAGGAGTTCATGATCTGAGCCACAGTCAGCTCCCAGTCTTGTTCTTGTTCTTGCTGGCTGTATAGAGCTTCTCCATCTTTGGCTGCAAAGAATATAATCAATCTGATTTCGGTGTTGACCATCTGATGATGTCCATGTGTAGAGTCTTCTCTTGTGTTTTTGGAAGAGGGTGTTTGCTATGACCAGTGCGTTCTCTTGGCAGAACTCTATTAGACTTTGCCCTGCTTCGTTTTGTACTCCAAGGCCAAATTTGCCTGTTGCTCCAGGTGTTTCTTGACTTCCTACTTTTGCATTCCAGTCCCCTATAATGAAAAGGACATCTTTTTTGGGTGCTAGTTCTTGAAGGTCTTGTAGGTCTTCATAGAAATGTTCAACTTCAGCTTCTTCAGCTTTACTTGTCATGGCATAGACTTGGATTACCATGATATTGAATGGTTTGCCTTGGAAACGAACAGAGATCATTCTGTCGTTTTTGAGATTGCATCCAAGTACTGCATTTTGGACTCTTTTTGTTGACTATGATGGCTACTCCATTTCTTCTAAGGGGTTCCTGCCCACAGTAGTAGCTATAATGGTCATCTGAGTTAAAATCACCCATTCCAGTCCATTTTAGTTCGCTGATTCCTAGAAGGTTGATGTTCACTCTTGCCATCTCCTGTTTGACCACTTCCAATTTGCCTTGATTCACTGACCTAACATTCCAGGTTGCTATGCAATATTGCTCTTTACAGCATCAGACCTTGCTTCTATCACCAGTCCTATCCACAACTGGGTGTTGTTTTTGCTTTGGCTGCATCCCTTCATTCTTGGGCACCTACTGACCTGGGGAGTTCCTCTTTCAGTGTCCTATCTTTTTGCCTTTTCATGCTTTCATGGGGTATCAAGGCAAGAATACTGAAGTGGTTTGCCATTCCCTCCTCCAGTGGACCACATTCTGTCAGAGGCCAGCCCTCAGGGACCAGCATTTGAGTCTTACAGTGAGTCTACAGAGGGTGCTGTGGGTGAGGGGGTCACGTCTAGGAAAACTGGTAGAATACTGACAGTGTAAGACTTGCTCCCGCTCCCCAGACAGACTGTAACCAGGGGCAGCACAGCACAGGAGAAGCCACTGTCCTCACTTGGGGTTACACTGCCCGTGGTGGCCCAGGCAGGGTCAAGGGAACTGCCGAGTTCATTTGAGGTCCCCCTGTGATGGCCCTGAACTGGGGGGCATCGTAGGGAAGCACAGATGGAGTGGAGACAGAGGATCATCACTTCAATAGTCTTCCATTGCATCCTGCTTTTAACACCTGTGCTGAGCTCCCCTGAAGGAAAGGCAAGCGACACAGAGACACTGCAGTAACTAGAGAGACTCGGACCTGTGAGAGAAGTCTTCACGGTGGTACTTTTTACTTATTTATCTATCCACCTACCTACCTACCTATCTACCTATCTATGACTTCCCTGGTGGCTCAGACGGTAAAGCGTCTACCTACAATGTGGGACACCCAGGTTCAATCCCTGGGTCAGAAAGATCTCCTGGAGAAGGAAATGGTAACCGACTCCAGTATTCTTGCCTGGAAAAATCCCATGGACGGAGGAACCTGGTAGGCTGCTGTCCATGGGGTTGCAAAGAGTCGGACAATACTGAGCGACTTCACGTTCACTTTCACCTATCTATCTATCTTTTTTTTTTTTGGCTCTGCTGGGTCTTCACTGCTGTGCGTGGGCTTTCTCTAGTCCCGGAGAGCAGCGGCTACTCTCTAGTTGCAGTGTGCAGGCTTCTCATTGTGGCGGCTTCTCTTATTGTGTAGCATGGGCTCTAGAGTGTGCAGGCTTCAGTAGCTGCAGCACACAGGGCTGGTAGGTGTGGCACACAGGCTCTAGAGCATTGCAAGGTAGGTTCTTAACCACTGGACCACCAGAGAAACCCTATGATGATGCTTTTAAAATGAGTCAGCAGGTTTTGAAACTTGAGTGACTATTGGATGGAGGAGGGGTGCGCTTTGGAGTGAACTTACAGAGATCAGAGATTTAAAGTGCTTACATGTCTTCCTGGGATCCTGTTAAAGTCTAGATTCTGATTCTGTGGGTCATGGGTGGGTCTGAGACTCTGAAATTCTAACCAGCTCCTGGGCAATGCTGATGATACTGGTCTATGGTTGCATTAGAAGAACCTTAAAAGGGCTCAGCAGGGGAAACTGTGGTCAGGAATGGGAAACACGAGTAGTTCATTTTGTCTAGACCAGGCTTCTTATCTGTAGCACTTGGCTAGGCTTCAAGAACCATCTGGGATCATCTTCCACATTTATATGACTGTGTATTTTTTCTGTAGAGCAGGTCCAGATTACCAAAGGCATTTATGACCTCCAAATAGTTAAGGACCACAGAACCTATCCATAATAGAGAGTTCTGGTCTTCACTTCTGACCTGCTGAATTGCAATCTATAATTTTACCACATAAAGCTATATTCACCCCAGTTCAGTCAGTCGTGTCTGACTTTGCAACCCCATGAATCGCGGCACGCCAGGCCTCCCTGTCCATCACCAACTCCCAGAGTTTACTCAAACTCATGTCCATTGAGTTCTTCTTTCAGTATCCTATCATTTTGCCTTTTCATACTGTTCATGGGGTTCTCAAGGCAAGAATACTGAAGTGGTTTGCCCTTCTCCAGTGGACTGCATTCTGTCAGACCTCTCCACCATGACCCGCCCATCTTGGGTGGCCCCACCGGCATGGCTTAGTTTCATTGAGTTAGACAAAGCTGTGGTCCATGTGATCAGATTGCCTTGTGTTCTGTGATTATGGTTTCAGTGTGTCTGCCCTCTGATGCCCTCTTGCAACACCTATCATCTTACTTGGGTTTCTCTTACCTTGGACGTGGGGTATCTCTTCACGGCTGCTCCAGCAAAGCGCAGCCGCTGCTCCTTATCTTGGACGAGGGGTATCTTCTCACCACTGCCCCTCCTGACCTTGGACGTGGGGTTGCTCCTCTCGGCAGCCTCCCTCTTTTGAAATTGAAGTATAATTGATTCACAATGTTGTGTCAGTTTCTGCTGTACAACAAAACGATTCAGTTTTACATGTATATTATTTTGTTTTCTTTCCCATTATGGTTTATCACAGAATGTTGAATCTAGTTCCCTGTACTATATGGTAGGATCTTGTTGTTTATCCATTCTCTGTATAATAGTTTTCATCTGCTAACCCCAAACTCCCAATCCATTCTTCCCCTACCCTCCAATGCTGGGCAACCCTGGACAGAAGTACAGGGTTTGTGGAGTAGTCTATGCTGGACAGACTGGGTGGTAAGAACAGGAGAAAAAGGCACAGTCAGAAGAAAAAAAAAAAAAAAAAAAAACGAAGAGAGAAATCGTAAGAGAAGAGAGGGGATAAAGAAGAGGGAAACTTGAATCATGGAACCATTAGAGCCAGATGGGGCCTTGCCACTATCTAGGTGTGTGGCCTTGCCCAAGTCACTTGACATCTCTGGCCTCTTCTGTAATGTATGATTAGTAAGACAGTGTTTCTAACATTGTCATGAGACTCAGATGAAACAATAAGCCAACAGTGCTTTGCAAGCAATGTGTAAAAAGCTGTGTCATTCTGAGGGCCTGAGCAAGCTACAGCTTCCAGACAGTCTCTTAGTCCAAGCTCAGGCAGCCTCCAGTGCAGAGCATGTGGGATTTTAGTTCCCTGACCAGGGCTCGAACCTGCATCCCCTGCAGTGGAAGTGTGGATTCTTAACCCGTGGACTGCAGGGGAAGCCCCCAAACCTCCAGTCTTATTTCTTGCTATGTAAGTGGATTGGGCATCTGTATCATGCGGTCAGGTCTTGATTTCTCAGGCTCTTTTTCACTGCTGTTTTCTTGTCCACGTGTGGACAGAGAGAGAGCTTCAGGGGCTGATAAAATTGAGGGTCAGAGAAGACCAGTCTCCCAGTTGAGTGAGGGTATCAGGTCCTCATCAGAAGTTCACATTTTTTTTTCCTCTGAAGTTTATTTATTATTTATTTTTGGCTGCACTGGTCTTTGTTGCTGTGCACGGGTGTTCTCTAGTTGCTGAGAGCGGGGGCTACTCTTCATTGCGGTGCTCAGGCTTCTCATTGCAGTGGCTTCTCTTGTTGCAGAGCACAGGCTCTAGGCTTGAGGGCTTCAGTGGTTGCAGTACACAGACTCAGAAGCTTAGTTGCTCTGTGGCATGTGGGATCTTCCTGGACCAGGGTTCGAGCCCAGATCCCCTCCATTGGCAGGCAAATTCTTTAACCACTGTGCCACCAGGGAAGTCCCTGGAGGTTCACCTTCTGACAGGCCCTTGTCTGTCTCTAACCTCCTGTTGCCCCCAGACTCCTTCTCTGCTTCTAGAACTCTCTATGCTCCATCCTGCTTTAAGACCCTTGCCCAGCACCTATATGATGTCTTTCATGTAGTGGGTTCTCAATAAATATTATTTGAACCGATGAACAATCCAAGAATCTCAAATCATTTCTCCCAGATATCTGAATTATGGGCTGAGTATCAGACAGGGAAATGAGAAGCAAGAATTTTGTTTTACCAAGTTCCCCACTTCTATTTGGGGAAGAGATAGTGGTAGGGCTGGGGCAACAGTGCCTAGGCTGCTACCAAGTCATAGCTTTCGGGGGCCCCATGAAACCCTCTTTGGGCATGAGCTGTTTCTCCCTTCTGGTTACAAAACACTGCATGCCGAAAAAGAGAAACTTCAGTTGCAAAAAAAAACCTCTTTCTTTGTTAATAGTTTCCCTGGCTCACTGGTGGAGCCCCAGGTTGCAAGGCACTGGCTACACTCAAAAGCTCTTCCTGCATTTACTGTAAATCAGAGGTCCCCAACCTTAATGGCACTAGGAACAGCTTTTGTGTCATGGATGGGTTGGGGTGGGATGGTTTCAGGATGATTCAAGCTCGTTACTTTTATTGTGCACTTTACTTCTATTATTACTACATCAGCTCCACCTCAGATCATCAGACATTAGATCCTAGAGGCTGGGGACCCCTGCTGTAAACTCGAGTCTGAGAAAACGTCTGAATGCAGATGCTGAGGGTATTTGTTTGAGGGAAAAAGGAAAGTTGAAGGGTAATTGTTCTGCAAAGCACACACAACTCTTCTGGCTTAGATTAGAGGACCTTAAAACAAAGCATTAGGAAATAACTCAGTTCTAATGGCACCCCACTCCAGTACTCTTGCCTGGAAAATCCCATGGATGGAGGAGCCTGGTGGGCTGCAGTCCATGGGGTCGCTAAGAGTCAGACGCGACTGAGCGACTTCACCTTCCCTTTTCACTTTCATGCATTGGAGAAGGAAATGGCAACCCACTCCAGTGTTCTTGCCTGGAGAATCCCAGGGACCGGGGAGACTGGTGGGCTGCCGTCTATGGGGTTGCACAGAGTCAGACACGACTGAAGTGACTTAGCAGCAGCAGCAGCAGCAGCAGCAGCAGCAGTTCTGTAGCTTATTGATTGCTCAAAAATGTAACCAGAGTAGCAAGAGAACTTTACATTGTTTTCCTTGGAGCTGTTTATAGTGGGGTGGGAATGGCAGGCGTGTAGGAGGGCAGGCACTTTTGTCCTGTATCCCCAGCATCAGCACTCAGCAATAGGGATTCGACAAATATGTAATAATGAATGAATTAGGGGGAAATAATTAGAGCTGGAAGGTACCATAGAGATCCCAGACTGAAAATCCCTGCTCTGCTTTAATTAAAATAGGAGGAAAAAAAGTTTCCCAGGATTTTAGAGAATTTATAAATCATTGCAGGCAAGCTGTGTGTGTGTGTGTGTATGTGTGTGTGTGTGTGTGTGTGTGTGTGTGTGTGTGGTGTGGGAAGTGCCTGGTCATGGATCTTAACATTTTCCAGTGAGACTGCCAGCTGTTTTTTCTATGGAAGAAACATTTCTTTGTTTAGCAAAATTTTACTGAGGCACTCATTGTAAATAGGCACTTCTTGCCCTGGAGGAAGGAAGGAAGGAAAGAAGCTTTGGTGGCCAAAGAGAAAGGCTGCCCCTCCAAAGACCCCTGGTGATGCAGAGCTGGACACAGGGAGCAAATGGACCAAACAGATATTTGCATAAGGACTAAGAGACCTCCTAAGAGGAGAGGAATTGAGACCCTTTCTTTTGAGTTCAAAATTTTGAGATGCTTTGAGTCTGAAGAGGTTCCAAATGGATCGGTGACCCAAGTTCCAAACTCAGACTGAGAATTCAGGGGCTGAGGGCTGAGGTGGGGAGACCATCTGGACCCCCTCCCTGATGCTATGGATGCAATAATCATGCTTTAGGGGCAATGGTCAAATCTGTGAGTTTAAACTGATGATGCTGCACCATGATCAAGAATAGAGGTGGCATCATTAGAGCAAGGCGCTGGGAACCCCTTTGGGGGGTGGGGGATCAGCTGTCCACAGTTACCCCTTGGTGCAGGGATGAAATCAATGGTAGACAAGAGCTCTGGCCACTGATTGGTGAGTCAGAGCACCCAGCTCTCACTTTATGTAAAATTTAGCAGCTGAACTTATCAGCTGCCCCGAATAGGTGTCCACGGTTCTCGGGCAATATGGGGAGACTGGGAAGGGGCACCTAAGCATGAATAGTTACTTTTCCTCCCAATTTGGACAACTTGGGGCTCTAGGGATTAACTGAACATAGTAAAAGAGACATGAACTGTTTTCGCCTTGAGATGATGAAAAAGACTGTCAGTTCCAGAAACACATAGTTCATTACTGTTGACAGTTCACTGCTCCCGTCCACCGCGTGCCCCCTTTCTTTTCCCCACTCCCATGCAATTAGGCTGCACTTATATTCCAAAATCATGACATGCTTTTCCCTTATATGGTTTTGATTTCATGATAGTGGTAAACATTAATCTTAAATATCTACTGAATGCCTTCTAGAACTTGTGTGCAGCCCATGATATATGCTTTACGATTCATTAAACTGTGTGATTAGCAAGAACACTGTGGGTGAGACAGGGATTATCATCCCCATTCCACGGATGAGGCAACTGAGGCTTAGAAGCTGACTTGCTCGAAGACAAGGGGTCTGAGAAATAGGAGTACTGGGATTAAACTTTACAGCTCTCCCCTCCAAGGTCATTCTTCTTTATGCTGCAACACTTCCATCCTTCTCCTGGTTGTTTTCCTTTCCCGTCATCCTGTAGCTCACCTCTCGAGATCACCTCCATCCGCTGTAAATGGAAGGCTTGGTGAGCAGGTGGAAGGGAAGGAACAGGTTAGGGGATGGAAACCAACTGACAGGGATGTTCTTTAACATGCCCTGGGTCCCTCTTCAAATGACTTTGCTGCCCCTTCATTTCAGGACCCTGCTCATGGCCACTCTCTGGACTCTGTCATCTCCCTGAACTTCTCCATTTCGTGGTACTAAACTGAGTAATCCATTTCTTTGACCACAGCGTTCCACTTCCTTCCCCTTCAGCCACTCTGTATCACTGTGTCAGCTCCTTCTCATCCCATGGCCCCTACCTGGCTTCCTTTCCTCCCCAGCCCAGCCTGGGGTCGGTCACACTCTCACCAGCATACCAGTTCTCTCATTTCTACCACTCTGTCCCCCAACCTCCCAGTCAGTGCCCAGACTCAGGTGATCCAACCCCCAATTCCCAAGCACTCCCAGGTGGTCAGGGTTTGCTGAAAATCTTGCTTTCCTCGATGGCTATGGCAGCAATGCTTTTATGTACGCCTAGTTATTTCTTTCTGCCATGCTCCACGATGGCTCTCCAAACCTTCACCATTCTCTGACATCTCTTGCTGCAACCTCAGCACTCTCAGGAGACACCCTCCTCAGTACAAGCATAGACTGTGACATGACAATGCCCTCAATGCCAGCCTCAGTGCCCGTATCAATACTTAATTCCCTCTTCATGTTAGGGTACCTCTTCTCTCCTGCCTTAGAAGACAAACTGGTCCCTCTGGTTGAGGATCACTGATCAATCCATATCCTTAATATCCTGAAGCCTTTTCCAGAACTTGGCATTCTCCATTATTTCCATGCCTTTTTGATCTCGCTCTTTCTAATCTTCTCTTCCTTCTTTCCAACCAACACACTCAAGTCTTCTTGATTGTTTAAAAAAAAAAAAAAAAAAAAAACTTCTTTCAAGTCCATCTTCCCTCAAATACTTCCTCCCCTTTCTTTCTATCCATAGTTGCCACTGCTGCTGCTAAGTTGCTTCAGTAATGTCCGACTCTGTGCAACCCCATAGATGGCAGCCCACCAGGCTTCGCCGTCCCTGGGATTCTCCAGGCAAGAACACTGGAGAGGGTTGCCATTTCCTTCTCCAATGCATGAAAGTGAAAAGTGAAAATGAAGTCACTCAGTCGTGTCCGACTCCTAGCGACCCTATGGACTGCAGCCTACCAGGCTCCTCCATCCATGGGATTTACCAGGCAAGAGTACTGGAGTGGGGTGCCATTGCCTTCTCCTCTATCCATAGTAGAATGATTGAATGATTAGTCTCTACTTGTGGCCTCCACATTCTCAGTGAATTTTACAATTAATTCCTCAAAAAAATTTTTTTGGGGGCCCAATCATATGGGATGCAAGATCTTAGCTCCCCAACCAGGGATCAAAGCCTTGCCCTTGCAGTGGAAGCACAGAGTCTTCTATCAGGAAGTCCCTACAATTCATTCCTAACTGTTGCCTTTTACTTTCTACATCTGTTACTCAACTGCAATTCTTAGAGTCTCATCAGCTACCTCCTCACTTAAAGGAACTCTTCACAACTCTGATCCATTGTGAAATCATCGTCTATCACTCCCTCTTTCAGGAAATCCTGCCCTCCTTTCATGTCTGGGGCTCTGTTCATCTCCTTGTGTTACTCTCTGCTTCTTCTTTTTTGACACTGCGTTCACTGGCATTTCCTCTCTGTTCGCCCCTAAGTCCTGTTCTTCTCTAAGGAGTCATAGGTGTATTCTCACTCTTCATCAGAGTTTGAAGCCTGCTGGTCCCTCTCCTTGTTCTGGGCTGGAGATTCGTTCTGTTTGTCTTGTACCTTGATTCAAAAGAATGAAATTAATTGCTAATGTTTAAAGCAGAAGAGGTTTCTCATTCAAAAAACAAACAAACTGTATATATGCTCTGTCTTGGTAAAATCAGAATTAGTAGCACTGAGCCTGCATCCTTACATGGCCACGATCCATGAGAGCAGAGAGGCAGCAGTGCCTTTGGATAAAGCCTATGTTCACAGATTCACCAAAGAATCCCTTTCTCACAGCTCCACAATCTCTCTTCTATCTATTGCTCACTGCCTTCACTCACTTATCCCATCTGCCTGGCTCCTTTTAGAATGGAATCTATCACCCGGGGTCTGGACTCTTTTTCCCATGGACTCCCACATTTATGTTTCATAATCAAGCTAATTAGTCTTTAGATAAACTCTAGATTTATGTTTCTTTCCGCCCACTTGGCATTTACCTGGATGCCACTCAACTTCAACAAATTCATCTTCCCACTCCTGACTCTCTCCTTTCCCTCCCTCTCTTCTTTTTTCCTTTACTTTTTTCAACCAAGATGGAATAAGCCCCTGTGGCAGATGCAGAATTCCTACCTTGGGGAGTCAGTTTGGTTGGCACATGCGGTAAAGGATCAGTGTTGAGGCTGTGTTTCTATAACATGGACAGCCTTTTTTCTTAGTTTGTTCATTTGAGATGGCTTCAGGCAGGGAGTCTATGGAGAATTTTTGATAACGAGTTTTATAGTTCCCATCCCTTGCTGCCATTTCTGTGTGTGAGTGACTACTCTGCTGAGTGCCATGTTGAGCAGAAGACCTGCAGATCTGTCCTGATCCACAGTCCCCAGAACCACCAATCTGCTTCCCCTGCCAAGCTTTCCCATGCCCATTCAGCCAGGTGGCCAGGCCAGAGGGCAAAGGCCATCCTTAGGATTCCTTAGGTTTTTTTCCTTTTCATATCATTTTGCATCCAATCGGTCACTAAGATCCATCTGTTGCGCTTCTTTTTAAAACTCCTTTAAAAATTTTTTTCCTGAAATATAGTTGATTTACAACTTTGTACTGGGGGTCTAGGTGGTGGTAGTGGTTAAGAATCTGCCTGCCAATGCAGGAGACACAAGAGATATGGGTTTGATCCCTGGGTTGAAAAGAAATGGCAACCCACTCCATTATCCTTGCCTGGAAAATTCCTAGCATAGAGGAGCCTGCTGGACTACAGTCCCTGGGGATGCAGAGTTGGACATGACTGTGTTAATTTCTGCTATACAGCAAAGAGATTCCATTATACAGATATATACATTCTTTTAATATTCTTTTCCACTATGGTTTATCTCAGGGAATTGAACATAGTTTCCTGTGTTATATAGTAAGACCTTGTTGTTTATCTATTCTATATACATAGTTTGCATCTGTTAAATCCTGAACTCCTGGTCAATCTGTCCCTCACTCCCTTCTCCCTTGGTAATCACAAGTCTATGCTCTATGTCTGTGAGTCTTTTTCTGTTTCATAAATAGGTTCCTTTTGTCATATTTTAGGTTCCACATGTAAGTGATATCATATGCTATTTGTCTTTCTCTTTTTGACTTGCTTCACCTAGTGTGATAATCTCCCGTTCTGTCCTGTTGCTGCAAATGGCAAACTTTCATTCTTTTTTATCACCGAGTCATATTCCATTGCTTGCCATTTGTTGCACTTCTGAAGCATCTTTGCCTTCACCTTCTCTTCTTTGTCCCAAATGACCCTGCCTTAGTCTGAATTCTATTAAAAGAATTTAATGTGATTTCCTTCCAAGAGAAATCTACCATCGAGTCCATCCTTTGTACTGATGTCAAAAGTATCTATCCCAAACCTCCAATCTGATTTGCTAAAAATATTTCAGCAGCTCTGCATGTCTACTTGATAGCCTAGAATGGCCACATCTCATGCGTCAATCCTTTCAAATACCCTGGGGTGTCAGTTCAGTTCAGTTGCTCAGTCATATTCAACTCTTTGCAACCCTATGGACCACAGCACACCAGGCTTCCCTGTCCATCATCAACTCCCAGAGCATGCTCAAACTCATGTCCATTGAGTCAGTAATGCCATCCAACCTCTCATCCTCTACCGTCCCCTTCTCCTCCTGCCTTCAATCTTTCCCAACATCAGGGTCTTTTCCAATGAGTCAGCTTTTCACACCACATGGCCAAAGTGTTGGAGCTTCAGCTTCAGCATCAGTACTTCCAATGAATATTCAGGACTGATTTCCTTTAGGATGGACTGGTTTGATCTCCTTACTGTCCAAGGGACTCTCAAGAGCCTTCTCCAACACCACAGTACAAAACCATCAATTATTTGGCATTCAGCTTCTTTATGGTTCAACTCTCACATCCATACATAGAAAGAAAGAAAGTAAAGAAAGTCAAGTCGCTCAGTCGTGTCCAACTCTTTGCAACCCCATGGATTGTAGCCTACCAGGATCCTCCGTCCATGGGATTTTCCAGGCAAGAATACAGGAATGGGTTGCCATTTCCTTCTCCAGGGGATCTTCTCAACTCAGGGATCAAACCCAGGTCTCCTGCATTGTAGGCAGACACTTTACTGTCTGAGCCACCAGGGAAGTCCATACATAGCTACTGGAAAAACTGTAATTTTGACTATACGGACCTTTGTCGGGTGTAGTGACACCAATTGGCTCATCTTTCTCAGAACATAGCCCTTGAATATATTATTTCCTTTGCTTGTAAAGGTAGTTGTGCCTTCTTCAAGAAGCCTTTCCAGACTCCTTAAGATGCACTATCCCTTTAAAACATTACACACTTTCCTTTGTACAACTCTGGATTGGACCCTGTATATTAAAGGTCATTTATATGTTTGTCTTCTGCACTGGGCTCTGAGCAAGGATAGGCAAGATCTACCTATTCTTCTTTGACTTTATCTTAGCACTTAGAACAGAGCCCAGGATTCACTCACTTATTCATTCATTCATTCAACAAGCAATAATTAAATGCCTGGGTTTCCCTGGTGGCTCAGTGGTAAAGAATCCACCTGCCAGTGCAGGAGATGAGGGTTCAATCCCTGGGTCAGGAAGATCCCCTGGAGTAGGAAACAGCAACTTACTCCAGTATTCTTGAGTGGAAAATTCCATGGACAGAGGAGCATGGCCGGCTACAGTCCATGTGGTCACAAAGAGTAGGACATGACTGAGCGATGAAGCACAGAACTAAGTGCCTAGTCTATGCTGGACGGGAACTCTACATTAGGCACATATTTGCTGAATGAATGGAGAGCCTGGGAATAGTAAGATCTCAGCTCAGTGAAAGAGTCAAAATTTGAAAAAACCTAACCTGTGTTTTGACTACATTTTGACTTGGTCTGAGCTACACTAGCAGAGAAGGCAATGGCACCCTACTCCAGTACTTTTGCCTAGAAAATCCCATGGATGGAGGAGCCTGGTAGGCTGCAGTCCATGGGGTCACGAAGAGTCGGACACGACTGAAGCGACTTAGCAGTAGCAGCAGCAGCAGAGCTACACTGGGCATCCACCCAGTACACTCATCCCTGTCTACACCACCCCACCCCTGCCTCTCCCCTCCTTACCGCCAACCACTGGCTCACTTTATTACCTTGGCTGAGTGTTTGGCCACTGTGGGCCCTCATGGGCAGAAGGGAAATGATCAATCTTTGAAATTCTTTGTAATTCAGAGTTTCATTTGTCCCTTTACTTCTTCACTTCCGAGGCAGCTGCAGGAGGAGGCTATATCTCAGTTCTGGAAATTCCCCATGGCTGCTGGGTTTCCTGCCCACAAGCCCCACATTCAGATCATTTCACTTGATACTTGTAAGAATGGGCAGATCAGATACCATCATGCCATTATATAGGGAGGTCACATGACCTGTGAAGTCAAGTGCAAGAAGGTGGTGGAAGAGGGATTGGAAAGCAGGTCTTCTGCATCTAAAACCAGCCCAGCTTGGGACTCTCCGATAGTAGTGCTTTGCCGGGCATCTTGGCAAGAAAGTATGTCTGGATACCCAAATTTGAAACCAGCGTGGTCTACAGTAGGGTCTGCTCTCACATCTTGGCCAAAACCACATCCTCTTTATCCCCATTTCTCGGATATATTTTGCAATGTAATTCTTATCTTCACTGCTCTGGGCCAAACATTAAGACCCTGGTTCCCTTTCTGGTCATCAGCTTCCGCAGCTCAAATTTTCTTACAGTTGTTTTTTCAAGTTCTGCATTTTTCTTTCTCTCATTTCATTTTTTGTGTCCTTCAGATGTGTCATCATCTCAAATGGCAGTTTCAGTGACATCAGACATCCCATTTAGAAAGATGATACTGACTTTTCCAGAGATGATATTCATTTTTAGACCTTCTAGGAAAAGTAAAGTCAGAAAGTCCTTTTCTTCCCTATTATTTGCATCTTGCTAAATAAGCAGCTGCCTTGTTGGGGGCTTCTGCATTTCTTAGCTGGGCTCTTGCAGAAATCAAAAGGCAACTCTGACTCTAGATCCTCAACCTTTGCTTGTGACCTTTTCTTAAGTTGACCAGAGATCAGGGTTACTAACACCCTATCAGCTCAAGAGACCATCCTTGAATCAGTTGGTGCAGCTATAGGGAAGAGGTTGATTGACATGAGCACTGCATGTCTACATTGAAAATGGTATGTTAGTTAGTGTTAGTTGCTCAGTCGTGTCTGACTCTTTGCGACCCCATGGACTGTAGCCTGCCAGGCTCCTCTGTCCATGGAATTCTCCAGGCAAGAATACTGGAGTGGGTGGCTATTCCTTTCTCCAGGGCATCTTCCTGACCCAGGTCTCTTGCACTGTGGGCAATTTCTTTACAGTCTGGGCCACCAGGGAAGCTGATGGGAAGGCACCAAAGAGATCATGGTGCCCACGCCACATTTTGCAGATTGAGGCTTCTGAAGCACAGAGAAAGCAGTGGCTTGCTCACACTGCAAACTAGTGACCAGGGTTTGGGCTGAAATTTCGGTCTCTGATGACTTTTTCTGGGAAGAAGTCTTTCCTTACCACAAGGCTCTTGGTGCCCCAGGGACCTCTGGTGAATGACTTGCAAGATCTTTAAGCATAGGTTCTGGATAAATCACTTGCAGTCATTTCTACTTCATACCTCTAAACTTGAGTAAGTTCCCTGGAGGGGGTCCTATCACATGGTCACACACTGGCCACAAAAGCTCTTTGCAGACATGGTTTCAGCTCTTTGAAGCCTTGATGAAGGACATGGAGGCAGGGCCTTTTGGTCATCCCCATGCCTGTCTCAAAGCTACGGGGACACTTCTTTGCACTCACAAAAGGGAGAACTCTCCAAGGCCACCAAAGGATCTGTTCCCAAAGATGAGCCATCTTCAAGTTGCCCTTCCCGTTCTGATCATTCTAATCAAAATTACGATCCCTTAGAGATAGGCTGCATTTTAGTTGATTAAGCTCATTTTCAGGGCTTCCCAGGTGGCTCAGTGGTAAAGAACCTGCCTGCCAATGCAGGGGACATTAGAGATGCAGTTTGGTTTCCTGGGTGGGGAAGGCCCTTGGAGAGGAAGTGGTAACTCCAGTATTCTTGTCTAGAAAATCCCAAGGACAGAGGAGCCTGGCAGGCTAGAGTCCATGGGGTTGCAAAGAGAAGGACACAACTGAACAAGCATGCAAGCTCATCTGCACAATGTATCTCATATCTGGCCTTTTGCCATACTGCTCTAGAAAAACTCTTTTATCTCATTTTACAGCTGAGAGCCTAAGATTCAGAGAAGTTAAACACCTTAGCCAGGGCCATGTAGATAGAAAACAACAGAACCAAAGCTCTAAATCTGGGCTTTTTTGCTGTGTTGTTCTCACACAGAAACTCATAATAATTAAGTTCATCATAATAAACACCTTCAAACTGTCGAATTGGAGAAGACTCCAGTTCCTTGGACAGTAAGGAGATCAAACCAGTCAATCCTAAAAGAAATCAACCCTGCATATTCATTGGAAGGACTGATGCTGAAGCTTCAATACTTTGGCCATTTGATGCAAAGACTCAACTCACCAGAAAAGACCCTGATGCTGGGAAAGACTAAGGGCAAAAGGAAAAGGAGGCAGCAAAGGATGAGATGGTTCGATAGCATCACGGACTCAATGGATATGAATCTGAGCAAATTCAGTGACATAGTGAAGGGCAGGGAAGCCTGGTATGCTGCAGTCCAAGGGGTCACAAAGAGGTGGACATGATCTGGAGACTGAATGTCAATAAACACCTTCAACAACGTTGCCTCTTTAGTCCTCTGTAGCAGTCTTATAAATTCACCTGTATTGAAATTCAGTAAATGATTGACTAGTTCACAAATTCAGGTCACCTCCCACTGTCTGGCATTTCCCCAAATACTCAGGCCTGAGCCCCATGGAGAACTCCCCATCTAGGCCCTGGAAGCCGAATAGGCAGATGGCCAAGGTCAGGCCAATGACCAGGACCCAGCTTCCTGCCCAGAGCTCTCTCTCTCCACTGACTCCAGTTGGGCCTTTCTGAGAGAAGTTAGGGGCTTTCTCATCCTAACTGACTGAAGTGTCCTCTCACCCTCATCTTTCTAAGGTGACCACTGTCCCTAGAAGGAAAATAAGACAAGAAGTGATACCATCGTTGATTAGATTAGCAGTGACCTTGAGAGGCGTTAAGTGAAAGATTTTATTTATTCATTCATTCACTCACTCACCAGTCACTCATTCACCCTCACCACCACCACCTTTAACAAGATTTTATCAAAGATCTATCCTGTGGAAGGGCTTCCCTGGTGGTGAAGTGATAGAATCAGCCTACCAATGCAGGAGACACGTGTTCAATCCCTGAGTCGGAAGATCCCCTGGAGTAGGACGTGGCAATCCATTCTAGTATTTTTCCCTGGACAGTCCAAGGAGAGTTGGACATGACTGAGCGACTGAGCATGCACGCACACATTCTGTGCAAGGCTTTGCTAGCTGCTTAGGATGCCGGGAATTGACAAAATATGGTACATGATTCAAGGAGTTCAATTGAGCTTCAGCAGATTGAAGAGAAAACTATGTCACCTTGGGCACTTCAGTCTTCGTTACACTCCAAGTCCAGCTCTTGTGTCGTCATCATCATTGGCATTGCCCTTCTTCGGGTTCTTAAAATACTTTTCCTGGATACTGCAAGGCTCCCAGTTGGGCTCTCAACCCACAATCTCACACCTCTAATCCGTCCTCCACCCTGATGCCAAAAGCTTGAAATGCCCATCCCATTGTGTCTCTTTCCTGCTGAGAATCCTTTCTGGTTCCCACCTGTCCTCAGGATAAACTCCAAGTCTCTCCATGTGCACTCCTGGAGTTTGGGGATGGCTTGGCCCCTCCCTCTAGCTCCCTCTAGCTTTATTTGTCCTCTCTTACCTCCGGCACCATGATTATTACAGGACCAGAAAGGCCAAGCGGTTTGCAGGGACTGTGTCTTTCCTTTCTCTCCACCCAAGGCAGACTTCTGGGTCTTTGTATAAGCTGTTTCCTTTTCCTGGAGGACCTTGCTCTTCTTTATTAACAGACCAACTTCTACTCATGAAACTGAGAAGGACCCTGAGGGGCTCCTGGGCACAGAAACCTTTCCATGTCCCCTTGTTTCTTGTAGGGAATAGACTCCAGCCTCCATGACCTTCCCTGAGTTCCAAAGGGCAGATTTGAACAGTTGCCAATCAGGGAAGAGAAGGGATGCAGAGACAAGGGAGGAGCAGCCAAGAAACGATAGTGCGGCCTTGGGGTTGGGTTCTGGTTCCACTCCAAGGGATACGCATATAACAATATCTTGGAACTCTTTACAGAACTGTGTTAGTCACTCAGCTTGACCCCTTGTGACACTGTGGCCTGTGGCCTGTCAGGCTCTTCTGTCCATGGGATTACCTGGGCAAGAATATTGGAGTGGGTTGCCATTCCCTTCTCCAGAGGATCTTCCTAACCCAGAGATAGAACCCAGATCTCCTGCATTGCAGCCGGATTCTTTACCATCTGAGCCACCAGAAAAGTAATACCCACAACAAACTGAAGATCTAGCATTCTTCATTCCGGACTAAAGGGACTAGAGAAACTCTTCAAGAGAACACCTGAGGCCAGATGAAAGGAGTAGAGGCTTCAACACACCCTGCTACTTACTAGCAACCCTTCCCTTGAGCCATTGCTATAAAACTCCTCACAAAATCCCTCCAGGCTGAGACTCACAGTTTTGAGGGGTATAAGTGCGCTGTGTCCCCCCTTTCCAGGCAAAGCAATAAAGCTATTCTTTTCTACTTTGCCCCAAACTCTGTCTTCAAGATTCCATTCAGTGTGGGTGTACAGAGGCTGAGTTTTAGACATCACTCATCCTGCAAAACCCAGCTCAGAGGCTCTTTCCTCCTGGAAGCCAAGGCTGGAAAAGAGGCCTTTCTTCTACATTTCTACAGCATCGCTGTTCACGCCACACAAGGGTTCATGTACGCTATTGCATTATTGATCTCACCTGTCTCCCTCATTTATCTCTGAGATCCTGGATCCCTATTCACCTAGACCAAGAAGATGCTTAATCATGTTCTATTAAATGAACACAGGAGACATTTCAAAGAAAGAAGCTATTTATCCTTTCTGCTCCAAAGCAGCTTGCAAAATGCAGTCCACTTGGTCCACCCTCGTGGGTGGCTGGAGCTCAGAAGGCAGGAATGTGTCTGGGTCTGTTTTTCTGGAGAACAAATGGGTCTCTTTCAAGCCCACAGATGCTGCAGAAAAGCAAGAGCAGCTTAGTCATTGTAACTGGGAAAGTCCACATGTTTTCCTGTAGCTTTTGCCTCTAGTACAGGTCCTTGGGCAGGTTTCCAGAGAATAATAAACTGTTTGACCTTTCTCTCTTGTCAGTTGCCATTTCTCTCTGCTTCATGGTCAGAGATTCAGCCCAGAACATTTCTGCTCTTCTTAACTCAGGGGCAAACTGGCAAAGCTGGAGCTTGGAGGAGCTCAGGACACAGGTGCTTTGCAGCACCTCAGAACTGGGACCCAGGCATCTGTCCATATTTGAGTCTCTTGGAATCCATGGGGAACCACTTAACTCAACTGGCTTCCTTCATTGTTGTTCTGCCATGGATTCATCCTCAATGCAGAAAATGGCTGGTGCTAGAGAGAATAATTGCATCATCAGACCTACCATTTTCAAGACCCTTCAATAGGTAGGACATTTCTGCTCGACAGCTTACATATTAATTCATGAAGATGATTAGAACTTAACAGGATTAGAACTAACAGATGCTGTTAGTGGCTCAGTCATGTCCGGCTCTTTGCAACTCCATGGACTATAGCCTCTGTCCATAGAACTCTCCAGGCAAGAATATTGGAGTGGGTTGCCATTTTCTTCTCCAGCGTATCTTCCCAGCCCAGAGACTGAACCCATGTCTCCTGCACTGCAGGCAGATTCTTTACTGTCTGAGCCACCAGGGACAGACACTGGGTCTACATGAGCTCATTAAGCAGGCATGGTTCCTACCCTGGCGAAGCTCAGGGATAACTTTTTTTTGTTTGCTTGTTATTCTTTTTAATAATTTTATTATTTATTTACTTATTTGGCTGCACTGGGTCTTCATTGCTGCACAAGGGCTTTCTCTAGTTGCAGCCTATTCTCTAGGTGTGGTGCACAGGCGTCTCATTGAAATAGCTTCTCTTGATGTGAAACATGGGCTGTAGGGCTCACAGGTTTCAGTAGTTGGGGCTCTAGAGCATGGGCTCAGTACTTGTTGTGCAGGCTTAGCTGCCCTGCACATGTGGGATCTTAGTTTCCAGACTAGGGATCAAATCTGTACCCCCTGCTTTTGCAGGATTCTTAACCACTGACCTATGGTTGATTGACACTATTGTGTTCATTTCAGGTGTATGGCAAAATAATTGGGATATATATATATATTCTTTTTCAGATTCTTTTCTGTTACAGATTATCACAAGATATTGAAAACAGTTTCCTGTGCTATCCAGTAAGTCCTTGTTGTTTATTTAAATCTCACTTCTAATGCTCACGATAGCCCAATGAGCTAAGAGGTAGTACCCATCCCTGCCCTTCTGCAAATGAGAAAGTTGAGGTCTGGGGGTATAAAGTGACTTGCCCAAGGTCTTAAAATTAACAGAAATCAGAACTGAAGTCAGAGTTCAGGGCTCCTGACTCCTATTCTTGTGGTCTCTCTATGACATCATTTGAATAAGTCACACCGGTGACCTCACTGTCTGGCCTCCAGCACTGGTGTAGACCTGTCTCGGTGCAATGCTCTGACTCAGACGGGTCACATGTACATCAGAAGCAGCTGACCACTGTCACCCAGAGCTCACCTCCACTCAGACTTGGTCTCACCTGATTGATGAACTCAGAACTCTCTGGGCAACCTGTAATGCCAGAGACTTTGCCTGCCAACCCCATCTCCTCTCTTCCTAACCTCACCTCCCAGAGCTCAGACTTGGTGCTGGATGGGACTCTCTGCTCAGCAAATTTGGGTCTTTTAGTCTTTTTTTTTTTTAACATATCTACTTGCTGAATGACTAAATAGACAGGGGGAAATAGGTGGCATTCATCCTAAGGATACGTGAAACTCACCCTCAGAGCTGAGACTGGAGGGCATGTTAAGAAAGTCTGGGAACCAGACACTTTCCCCATCACCTGGTCTGAAGGGTCTAGAATTCTCACTGCTACACCGTGTGTCTTTCAGCTAAAGTACATTCCCAGTTCTGGGATTCTATCTTTGTGATTTTTCACAAGTCTTCGTAACACCATTCTTTCATTTGCTTGGTGATTTTCTTCGAGATAACTCAATTTTTTAACTTAAATTCACTTTGAAAGGAAACATTTTATAACTGTTAGACATTTAAAGTCAACATTACTTGCTATCTGTTGTTGTTATTCATGAAGATAATTAGAACTTAGCATGAGACAGACACTGGGTCTATGTTAACTCCTTAAGCAGGCATGATTCCTACCTTGGTGAAGCTCAGGTTTAATCTTTGTTGTTTTGTTGTATGCTTGTCTTTTTTATAATTTTGTTGTGGTTGTTCAGTCACTCAGTTGTGTCTGACTCTTTGTGACTCCATGGACTGCAGCACACCAGGCTTCCCTGTCCTTCACTATCTCCTGGAGTTTACTCAAGCTCATGTCCATTGAGTAGGTGATACCATCCAACCACCTCATCCTCTGCTGCCCTCTTCTCCTCCTATCATCAATCTTTCCCAGAATCAAAGTCTTTTCCAAGAATCGGTTCTCCGCATCAGGTAGCCAAAGTATTGGAGCTTCACTTTCAGCATCAGTCCTTCCAATGAATATTCAGGGTTGATTTCCTTAGGACTGACGGTTTGATCTCTTACTGTCCAAGGGACTCTTAAAAGTCTTCTCCAACACCACAGTTCTAAAGTATCAGTTCTTGGGTTCTCAGCCTTCTTAATGGTCCAACTCTCACATCCATACATGACTACTGGAAAAACCAAAGCTTTGACTAGACAGACCTTTGTCAGCAAAGTAATGTCTCTGCTTTTTAATATGCTGTCTAGATTTGTCATAGCTTTTCTTCCAAGGAGTAACCATCTTTCAACTGCATAGTGAGAGTCACCCTCTGCAGTGATTTTGGAGCCCAAGAAAATAAAGTCTTTCAGTGTTTTCATTGTTTCCCTACCTATTTGCCATGAAGTGATGGGGCCAGGTGCCATAATCTTAGTTTTTTGAATGTTGAGCTTTAAGCCAACTTTTTCACTCTCCTCTTTCACTTTCATCAAGAGGCTCTTTAGTTCCTCTTCACTTTCTGCCATAAGGGTGGTGTCGTCTGCATATCTGAGGTTATTGATGTTTCTCCTGGCATTCTTGATTCCAGCATGTGCTTCATCAAGCTCAGCATTTTGCATGGTGTACTATGCATATAAATTAAATAAGCAGGGTGACAATATACAGCCTCTACATACTCATTTCCCAATTTTGAACCAGTCCAAAGTTTTCACTTTCATGCATTGGAGAAGGAAATGGCAACCCACTCCAGTGTTCTTGCCTGGAGAATCCCAGGGATGGGGGAGCCTGGTGGGCTGCCATCTATGGGGTCGAACAGAGTCGGACACGACTGAAGCGACTTAGCAGCAGCAGCAATGTTCCATGTCTGGTTCTAACTGTTGCTTCTTGACCTGCATACTATTGCTATCTATTGTATACAATCAAAGCAAATATTGTTTTTCAATTTGAACTTGAGGCAACTGCTTGCCTGCTCTTCTGAGTCCTTGATTTACTCTCTCTTATAGAAGAAAAATGGAAGAGAGAGAGAGAAAGGAAGGGACATTGGGAAGTACTAGCACTTTCTTCTTGTTCAAATCAGAAAAATTAAAAGAATGTTATTCTTAGTGAGGGGTTTTCCAGGTGGCACTGGTAGTAAATAACCCACCTGCCAATGCAGGAGAGGTAAGAGATACGGGTTAGATCCTGGAGTCATGGCAACCCACTCCAGATTCTTGCCTGGAGAATCCCTTGGACAGAGGAGCCTGGGGGGCTACAGTCTATGGGGTTGCAAAGAGTGAGACACAACTGAAGTGACTTAGCATGCATACTTAGTGAAGTAAGGCAGACAAAGAGACAAGTGTCATACTATATCACTTAGATGTGAAATCTAAAGTATAATACAAATGAATCTCTATACAAAACAGACACAGACTCACAGACAAACAAAAACATACAAAAAAAAAAAAAACCTGTGGTGACCAAAGAGGAGAGCGAGGGACAAATTAGTGTGGGATTAGCAGATACAAACAATCACACATAGAATAGGTAAGCAACAAGGATTTACTGTATAAAACGGGAAATTATACCCAATATCTTGTAATAACCTATAATGGGGTATAATCAGCAAAGAAACTGAATCACTGTGCTGTACATCTGAAATTAACACACATGCTGCTGCTGCTGCTGCTGCTAAGTCACTTCAGTCATGCCTAACTCTGTGTGACCCCATAGACGGCAGCCCACCAGGCTCCCCCGTCCCTGGGATTCTCCAGGCAAGAACACTGGAGTGGGTTGCCATTTCCTTCTCCAATGCATGAAAGTGAAAAGTGAAAGGGAAGTCACTCGGTAGTGTCCTACTCTTCACGACCGCATGGACTGCAGCCCACCAGGCTCCTCTGCCCATGGGACTCTCCAAGCAAGAATACTGGAGTGGGTTGCCATTGCCTTCTCCCGAAATTAACACATACAGTCAATCAATTTTATTTCAATTAAAAAAGATAATAGAAAAGGGAATGCTTTCCTTTTTAATTTATATATATATATATATATATACATATATATATACACATATATATACACACACACACACACACACACACATTGGCTTCGGTGTGTCTTTGTTTCTGAACACGGGCTTTCTCCAGTTGCAGCGAAGGGCCGCTACTCTCTAGCTGCGGTGTGATGGCTTCTCTTGTTGCAGAGCACAGGCTCTAGAGGCCAGGCTCACTACTTGTGGTACAGGGGCTTAGATTCTCCACAGCACGTGTGATGTTCTGGACCAAGGATTCAGCCCTTGTCCCCTGCACTGGAAGGCAGATTCTTAACAGCTGGACCACCAGGGAGATCCCCAAGACAATGCTTTTCTATACCATGCTTCGATACCTGGTCTCAGACAACTGCGGACTAAGGTTTCACATCTTATGCATTTGTCACCATGGGGCAGTTCACAGAGTGATCTTCACTTATTAACACACTGTGGGGCTCTGTGGAGCTGAGATCTAACAAGGAGGACGGACACATTTCGCTGAGGGCTGCTCAGGGACAGCCAGATGGTATGGGCCGTGCCAGGGCAAACGGCCCGGACAGAGTTCTGGGGAAAGTGGGCTGAGGCCGGGTGTTCTTAGAGTGCCAAGGACACGATAGTGGGTGATGAGGAAGTCCCAAGAAAGAGCTGGCTCACTCCTATTCTGCCCATCTGCGGCTCTGGGCAGATCCTGGGAGACTGGGGAAGAGGGAATTGACTGCTGTCCCCAAGAAGAACTTGCTGGAGGCCCTCCGGGTGGCTCAGCAAAGGCCCTCACGTGGAGCTGGGGGAAGGCCCTGGGGCTGGAGGACTTCCTCTTAGGAAGGCAAGGCCGTTTCTATTTGCTGCCCATTTCACAAAAGAGAAGGGAAACTTCTCAGAAAACCAGATGAGATGTGCTAGTGGTGGGCAGAGGAGATGATGAAAGTGTGTTGAGAAGTGAGTGGAGCATGGGGTCAGTGTCCAGGGTAGAGACCCCACCTGCCAGGCACAGAGGTGGGCGCCTGACAGGCCTCAGCTCCTTTAAACGTGGCAGTCTAATCATCGCCGGTTAACACGTGGGGAGGAGGAGGCCCAGAGAGGCTAACCATCGATGGAGAGGCAGAACTGGGAGGCAGCCCCCACGGGTTAGGGGTGTAGACCTGAGCTGTTTGCCCACATGGTCTGGTGCCGCCTCGGTGGGTAAGACAGTCTGCTGCCTCCAGCAAGTTTGAGTTCACTCATTTGGGAAATGAGTCAACCTCATTCCCCAAACCTCCTGCTCCATACTGTTTTATTCACTGTCACCATAATAGCGTTAAGAACAAAATTTACTAATAATGTGATATAAAGACTTAAACTAACACATTATGTGGAGCCCCATCTTTACAAAAAGAATCTGACTGCAGTGCAGGAGACCCCGGTTTGATCCCTGGGTCGGGAAGATCCCCTGGAGAAGGAAATGGCAACCCACTCCAGTATCCTTGCCTGGAAAATCTCATGGACAGAGGAGCCTGGTGGGCTGCAGTCCAGGGGGTCGCAAAGAGTCAGGCACGACGGAGCGATTAACACTTACTTACTTACCATAATTCTGGGAGGTCACCCCTGGCCCCATTTCAGGGGTATGGAGACAAAGGCTGCTGATGATTGGAAGTCATTTCTGCCTTCCTTTGATTCTAACAAGTGTCCAGACCATCAGAGTACCTGGGGTGGCTTCCTGTCTCCCTGGGGAAGGTGGGGGAGGGGGCAGGAGAGGGGCACTGGTGGAGAAGTCCCAAAGTACCAGCAGGAAGGATGCAAGCTGGGTAGAGGGAGATGTGACTCACCGAACTAACTGCTGGAAAGAGGCCCTCCCCACCCGCAGCAGTGACCTGCCCTCAGGGCTGGGAGGACAGGCCTGTCAGTGGGGTTTTGTTTGCCTTATGGAGACAATCAACATAACTGGGAATTTCCCAATTTCAGAGTCTGGGAGGAAATTCCAAGCTTTCTTTTCTTGCTTGCTTGCTTTTTTTCCCCTGCTGCCTGTGGGGTTCCTGGGGGCAGGCAAGGGGGTTCTCAGGGCCTCTGGAGCATCTGCTTGCAGCGCATGGAGCCAGAGGGGCCCACGGACGGGGGGTGCAACCGAGTCTGCCTTCAGGCCCTTGGGAAACAGGGCCCCCGGGGGGAGCTGGGCAGGGCTTGGGCAGAGGAATCAGACTTTGGCTGTGGTCGCCTGGCTCCAGATTCCTTGGTAATTCTTGAGGACAAGGACCTTCAGGGAGGCTGATAGCCCCTCAGTTACTGGCTCTGTGGGCTGGGATGATGAGTGCATGGATATGTCTGGCCCTGTTATTGCCTCACTTTGTCCCCTTGGGTCTTCTCCTGCAGGGAATCTAGTCATGGACATTCGTCATACATGACCTGAGAAGATAAAGTCCTACCGCACTGGTCCATGACCTTCCCAGGGGACATCCCTGGCTGGATTTTTGCATCCCTCTGGTGGCAACCCCAACCCAACCCAGCCAGCAGTGTGCCATGTGCCCAAGGGGATCTGATTGTAGAACAAGAGCATGATGCTTTACTAAAATAGTACTGTTTGAATGTTAGCACCAGCTCCTTTACAGAGGAGGAAGCAGAGTTCCAGGGTGGAATGTGTGTGTGTGTGTGTGAAAGAGAGAGAGAGAACCAAAGTCTCATAATTAGTGTGTGGTGGAGGTAGACGATGACATCCTAGCTGCGTGTCCAGTACACTGGGAGACATGCTGCTGAAGTCTGAACAAGATCTCTAAGTCAGCCGGGAAGCCAAGGGAGAGAGCAGGAAGCCAGGAGAGCCTATGAGGCAAGAAGAGAACCACAGGTTCAGAAGCCAGCGGTCTCTGGACCAGCCTGAAAGGGAGGGCATCGTGCAGCCGGGGCAGCCCCTGTGTTGGGTAGCTGAATGGATTCTGGTTCAGAGGAGGGGACACGGCACGGCACCCTCCTAGGACAGTGTGAGCCTGTCAGCACCAATCCAGCTGGAAGTCTTTTCAAGACCAGGATCCCTATCCCACGGGCTGAGAGTGAATGAGTTAGACTCAGTTCCAGGGCTGGGTACATGGCTGAGAGATTCAACTATACACAAGATAGCAAAGAAATGAACACAATTTATTTTCTTGACTCCTTCCAATACCTGCATGAAATCCAATTTGCATACTATGAAAGTGAAGCTGGCTCAGAAAGGGTATTTCTTATTGATATTGTTCAAGTTTGCACAGTTTGGGAGGGGCAGATAGATCCAGGGTCAGATACCTGAAGTATCTGTTTTAGGGCAACTGTCACCTTCGTGTGTGTGTGTGTGTGTGTGTGTGTGTGTGTGTTTGGAGGCAACAATGAGAGAAAGAATAAGACAAATTCATTAGTACCTATTACCTAGGCAAGATGTGTTTGGTAGGGAAATCTCCTATCCATGTGCAGTGGTCAATAGAGTTGGATGAAGCATGCTAGGGAATTACATCCATTGCAAAAAGGAAGGTCATGGCACATAAAACTCCAAGAAGATCTGCTTGGGCATCTCTTTCCTCCCCTAAACCCTTCTCCAGACTGTCAGTAATCAGGTGGGACCAACCATTTTCTGTGCTCTGAGTCCCTGGTCCAGGGCTTGTAAACACTGAACTGACCTGAACCACAGATGATCAGCACCAAGGCTTCAGGAGGAGAAAACACACCAGGAAAAGTGCTTCATTGGCTTGAATTCAATCAGATGCATTTGAATCAAATGTTCCTTTAGTGAGTATCTACAAGATATCCACCACTGTGCTGGCCTCTGGAAAGGGAGGTGAAATATTAGATAAAGGATGAAGAGAAGAGAGAAAAACAGACATGTGGAAGCTTTCGGATGCAAAGAGAAGAGAGCAGGACTAAAATTTATCTACCTATGTCTCAGGTGTGAGGCATGGTATGTAGGATATTTCATTTAATCCTTGTGATACACATATTAAATATACCGCTATTGTTAAAAATACTGTTCAGTTCAGTCGTGTCTGACTCTTTGCGACCCCATACTGTGATCAGTGACATATTTGAGGTACGGTCCCAGGACTGCTTGAATGCTAGTTCCACAGCTTCCTGCCCTGTCACCTTTCCTCCCAAGACACTCTACAGGCCTTAACTGACCCCTATACAGCCCAATGTCAATGCCATTTCAATGATAGGAACCTCAGAACCATAGAAGCATTGATAATTCTTTCAACATATTCAGTATTGGAGATGGAGACATACATAGTAAAAGGAATTAGACTCTACCATTGGGAACAGAGGCTGGAGGAATAAGTGTAGAGTGCCCTATCTTATGCTTTGTTTATTACACCCAACCTCAGAAATGTGGCTTCAATTGGAGTCCTAGCTTTTTTTTCTCTTTTTGATTTTATAATGTAAGCTTCAAGGCCACAGCAACCTTTCATCCAGTACACATATCTATTTATTTACTTTTCCATTTTTTTCCCAGTTTCTGGATGTGGCTTGGTTGACTTAGTTCTGGATGCTTGAGACTACTTAAAATAATCAGGTCACAAGGAATAAATTTAACCTCAAACCAGATCATTGGATGGAGAAGGAAATGGCAACCCACTCCAGTGTTCTTGCCTGGAGAATCCCAGGGACGGGGAAGCCTGGTGGGCTGCTGTCTCTGGGGTCGCACAGAGTCGGACACGACTGAAGCGACTTAGCAGCAGCAGCAGCAGATCATTGGATCTGTAGGGGATAACCCCTTTTTATACTCGTGAGTCATGTACTTAGCTAAAACTGGGGTGGGCTCTGGGGGGGGCCTTGAGCATTCATGTAATTTAGTTCCTATATCTTCTTACATATTGGAGATACTGATAGTTCTTCATGATGGCTTCCCACGTGTGCTAGTGGTAAAGAACCCACCTGCCAAAGCAGGTTAGATGTAAGAGACGTGGGTTTGATCCTGGGGTCAGGAAGATCCCCTGGAGGAGGAAGTGGCAACCCACTCCAGTGTTCTTGCCTGGAGAATCCCATGGATAGAGGAGCCTGGCAGGCTGCAGTCCACAGGGTTGAACAGAGTCAGACATGACTTAAACAAGTTGGGTTTTTATAAAAAACCTGCAGAAAACCGATCTCTTGACACTGAGTCTTTCATTCACTCACACACTCATTTGGCAAGTAGTTTATTGAGTGCCTACTATGCCCTTGGCATTACAGTGATGAGTAAGTCAGGGTCTGTGGATCCCCAACAACCTGTTGTATTCCCACATTATAGCAGCTGTAAAGAAAGTCTGTGTAATATACAGTATCCAGATTTTCCAACTTCAGTTTTGAGTTTTCAGACCTTGGAGATTGGTCCTGCTTTGGTGTGTTGGGTTTACCTTGGGATCTGTCTCTTTCCTTTTGAGCCAGGAAGACCCACCATACTCCATCTACCTGGGAACAGGTAGGGGTTTAAGACAGATGTGTGCTTGTGATTCAGGATCAGGGAATCATCCTTCTTGTGACTTTGAAGACAGATTCCTTTGGCTTCAGAATGGGAAGGGGGCCAATTTCTTCCAGTCCAGAACACCGGGTACAACAGATTTCCTGCCTCCGCTTTGAAGGTAACCTCGGGGCTGCCCCATCCACAGATTGTTCCGGCCATTTGATGCTGAGATTTTAGGACCATCCCTTCCCCACCCCCTGTCCTCTCCCAGCCAGAGTCTGCTAGTCTTAGGAAGTTCTGGAAAAAGGGTGACTCACCAGAGTAGCCATTCACCCAACTAAGAGAAACAGTGAGTAAGTAACAGAGGAATAGCCCCTTACAGGTTCCTTGAAGATGACAAGGGAGACAGATTTCTCATTAATAGTAACAGCTCTCCTCCCACAATCCTCAACCCAGCTGATAGCTAGGCCAGCCAAAAGCAGAGGGAAGGGGCCACTCTGCCTCGGGTGAGGGGGCTGGGTGGAGGTTCTAAGTGTGTGATGTGTGTGGAGGGTGGAGGGAACCACCACTCCATTGTAGCCCTAGAGTCCCACAGGAGGCAGAAACACAAGAGTCACTTGGAAGCCAGTCCTTTGGGTTGGCAGGTATTTGCTTCCAAGCATCTGTTGGCCACTGAAATACAACTTCCAGACCCCCACGCACTCTCCTACTCTCTACAATCTGGGTTTGTTAGCATTTACTTTCACTTAACCCCCACCCCCGCACCGCCCCAGGGCTTGGTCCCTGGCTCCAAAGTGACAGACAAGATGATATACAGGCAAGTACAGACGACGGAGCTTTGCAGTTTTGATAGATTAGATACTTACTTGATCTGCATTGAGGTCTGTGACTTCTGTTTTCAATCATCTTATTAGAGTGCTATGAGATTGAACTCATTTTCCAGAAATAAATTTTTCCCATCAGCAGGGAAAGACATGTTACCAGGACAGTCTCTAAAGGGTCGGCTAAGAGAATTCCCTGGTGGCCCAATGGTTAGGATTCTAGGCTCTCACTGGAAGCTGTGGTCAGGGACCTAAAATCCCACATGTCAAAAAAACAAAGAGCGGGCTGAGATTTCAATTTTCCAGGAGATGGGAAAGGATGAGTGTGGGGTGTGGGGGGGTGGTTGGGGTCAACATGAGGGTCATGGATGATGTGAAAACATTATTGCTATGTGTTGCCTTTTATACAACTCTTTGGGCCACACGAATATATTTCCACCCTGTGTCTTGGACCTGACCCTTTTCTGAAACTCCAGTTTTTCCGAATTAGCTTCAGGCTTTCTAAAAATGCAGATTTCTGGGCTTCTCCTATTGAGATCTGTTAGATCTTTGTATTCATCAGGGAAGGCAAGCTTTGCACCAAACTGCCCTACAGCGTCAATGGCTGAATATGATAAAGGTTTGTTTTTCATGCCACAGTATGGGTCGTTGGGGAGAGTTCTCTATTTCATCTTGTCATTCTGGGACACCCATCTAGTGGCTCTACTGTTCCCTCTGATGTTAGAGTCCTTTGTTGAGTCTTCTGTGTCCATTCCACAAATAAGGGAATGAAGTGGGGTGTGAGCCACAGCAAACAGGTCACTGCGTCACTTCCACTCACATCCAATCAGCCAGAACTAGTCTTGTGGCCCCACGCAGGGGTCTGGGAAATAGAATCCATCTGTGTGCCCAGAAAGCAAAGAGAACTTGGCGAATTCTCAGTCATGACCTTGGATGGGGTTATAAGTCTGTATTTATTGTGAGCATCTTCCATAACTCTAACAAAGATGGCACGGAGCCCAGTTTCTTGAGAAACGCCCATCACTTGTGTGGGTTATAGCAAGTGGGTACTAATCCACTTTCAGATCCTGGAGACTGACTTGTAGCAGCAGAAATGTAGATACACAGAGCAAACACCCACTTGTGTCCTAGTGTTGGGAGGGTGGGTTTTGACGGCAGCCAGAGCATCCCCAGATGCAGCTCAGCCCCACACTTCTGTAGCTCATGGACTGAAAGACCCCATACATCTCTCTGGGACTCAGGTTCTTCATCTGTAAAGTGAGGATGCGAACGTATAACAGCAAATAAGCTGGCTGAAATGCCTAGTACCCAGACTGACATATAGTAGCTATACAACAAATGTTAAAATGTCTCTGGTTGACCCTAGTCAAAAGGTACAAAATTACAGGTATAAGATTGATAAGACTGGGACTTCCCTGTTGGTTCAGTGGTTAAGAATCTGCCTGCCAATCCAGAGGACATAGGTTTGATCCCTGGTCCAGGAAGATCTCATGTGCCACAGAGCAACCAAGGCTGTGTCCCAGGTAAAGAATCCTGCCTGCAATGCAGGAGACATGGGAGATGGGGGTTCAATACCTGGGTATGGAAATGGCAACCCACTCCAGTATTCTTGCCTGGAAAATCCCATGGAAAGAGGAGCCTGGTGGGCTACAGTCCGTGGGGTCACAGAGAGTTGGACACAACTGAGTGACCAAGCAACAACAATCACCACTGTTGAGCCCATACTCCAGAGCCTGTGCAGTGCAACAAGAGAAGCCACTGCAATGAGAAGCCTTCACACTGAAATGAAGAGTAGCCCCCACTCACCACAACTACAGAAAGCCTGCATGCAGCGATGAAGACTCAAGGCAGTCAATAAATAAACAAATAATTTTTAAAAGATTAAGATTGATAACTTATGGGGATGTAGTGGTGGGAATTCCAGTTGAGCTATTGCAAACCCTAAAAGATGATGCTGTGAAAGTGCTGCACTCAAGATGCCAGCAAATTTGGAAAACTCAACAGTGGCCACAGGACTGGAAAAGGTCAGTTTCCATTCCAATCCCAAAGAAAGGCAATGCCAAAGAATGCTCAAACTACCACACAATGGCATTCATCTTACACGCTAGCAAAGTAATGCTCAAAATTATCCAAGCCAAGCTTCAACAGTACATGAACCATGAACTTCCAGATGTTCAAGCTGGATTTAGAAAAGGTAGAGGAACCAGAGATCAAATTGCCAACATTCGTTGGATCATCGAAAAAGCAAGAGAGTTCCAGAAAAACATCTACTTCTGCTTTATTGACTATGCCAAAGCCTTTAACTGTGTGGATCACAACATACTGTGGAAAATTCTTCAAGAGATGGGAATAGCAGACCACCTGAGCTGCCTCCTGAGAAATCTGTATGCAATTCAAGAAGCAACAGTTAGAACTGGACATGGAACAACAGACTGGTCCCAAATGGGGAAAGGGGTATGTCAAGGCTGTATTGTCACCCTGCTTATTTAGCTTATATGCAGAGTACATCATGTGAAATGCTGGGCTGGATGAAACACAAGCTGGAATCAAGATTGCTGGGAGAAATATCAGTAACCTCAGATATGCAGATGATGCCACCCTTATGGCAGAAAGTGAAGAAGAACTAAAGAGCTTCTTGATGAATGTGAAAGAGGAGAGTGAAAAAGCTGGTTTAAAACTCAACAGTCAAAAAACTAAGATCATGGCATCCAGTCCCATCATTCCATGGCAAATAGGTGGAGAAACAATGGAAACAGTGAGAGACTTTATTTTCTTGGGCTCCAAAATCACTGCAGATGGTGACTGCAGCCATGAAATTAAAACAACACTTGCTCCTTGGAAGAAAAGTTATGACCAACCTAGACAGCATATTAAAAAGCAGAGACATTACTTTGCTGACAAATGTCCGTCTAGGCAAAGCTATGGTTTTTCCAGTAGTCATGTATGGATGTGAGAGTTGGACCATAAAGAAAGCTGAGCACTGAAGAATTTATCCTTTTGAACTGCGGTGTTGGATAAGACTCTTGAGAGTCCCTTGGACTGCAAGGAGATCCAACCAGTCAATCCTAAAGGAAATCAGTCCTGAATATTCACTGGAAGGACTGGTGCTGTAGCTGAAACTCCAATACTTTGTCCACCTGATGCAAAGAACTGACTCATTGGAAAAGGCCCTGATGCTGGGAAAGACTGAAGGCAGGAGGAGAAGGGGATGACAGAGGATTAGATGGTTGGATGGCATCACTGACTCAATGAACATGAGTTTGAGCAAGCTCTGGGAGTTGGTGATGGACAAGGAAGGCTGGCATGCTGCAGTCCATGGGGTCGCAAAGAGTCGGACACATCTAAGTGACTGAACTGCACTCAGCTGAAGTGATGGGTATCATCAGCAATACTGTCTGATGTACTTGAAATCTGCTGAAAGAGTACATCTTTAAAGTTCTCATCATGAGCAAAAAAAGTATTTGTGACTATGTGAGGTGATGGATGTTAACTAGATTTTGTGGTAATCATTTCACAATATATGCATATACGAAACCATTATTTTGTACAACTTAAACTATTACAAGGTTATATGTCAATTGTGTGTTAGTCATTCAGTCGTGTCTGACTCTTTGCAACACCATGAACTGTAGCCCACCAGGTTCCTCTGTCCATGGAATTCTTCAGGCAAGAATATTGGAGTTGCCATTTTGGAGAGCAATACTGTGTTGCCATTCCCTTCTCCAAGGGATCTTCCTGACTCAGGGATTGAACCCGGGTTTCCTGCATTACAGGCAGATTCTTTACCATCTGAGCCACCAGGGAAGCCACTATGTATCAATTATATCTCAATGAAACTGGGGAAAACTGAGTGAAATTTAGAATTTTGGAAAACTTGTATTCACTACCATGAGCTGTGCTAGTTTCCCAGTACTTAAAGACTTTGCTGATGGGAGTACTGGTGATAACCAGTGAGTATAATTGTCTACACAAAATGAAATATGCTAACATTTGGAATATTGGCATAACTTGCTGAAGCAATGCTTTCCAAATATCCTTTTTTTTTTTTTTAATTCTGTTTGGTAGAATTGTCCCAATCCAAGTTCAACATATCTGTGAAAGAAGGTTTAGTCTATTTTAAACTGTGGATAAGATTTTACTTATTTTAATATAAAGTGTCAAATGAAAAATAAGCAGTTGAACAACATTGTAGACCCAGACAAGCAAATACCGAAAAGACTGGTTTGGTCCCTAAAAGTCAGATTAGACCCATGTTCCCTGATGGATCACACAGTAAAGAATCTGCCTGAAATACAGGAGACCCAGGTTTGATCCCTGGGTCAGGAAGATCCCCTGGAAAAGGGAATGGCAACCCACTCTAGTATTCTTGCCTGGAGAATCCCATGGACAGAGGAGCCTGGTGGGCTCCCGTGGAGTCTCAAGAGTCAGACACGACTGAGTGACTAACACTCACTCAAGCCAGATTAGGCATTTCTGGCTCTTTTGTCTTGTTTTAAATTGGTTCAGTTCAGAACAGGGGCAGCTTTTGGAAGTCCGATCCTACCATAATTGTATGCTACTTTTCCAAAAGGTATAATTCTGGCCATCTGTCCACAAAGACAACAAAATTGTTTTGTTAATTTTAAATGTGTATTAATGTTTCTTAAAAGGGTCTGTGGTGATTGGGCAGATGTCCGAAGAGTGTTTGAATTTCTTGTACTTTCTGAATTTTTTTAAGTAAAATACGTTCTTGAATTTCTTTTCTAAGTTAAAAAAAAAAAAAAAAATGTCCAGCCTAAGGGAATAGGAGAAAGTTTACTTAACTTTTCTTGGCCTCAATTTTCTTATTATTACAGTGGAAATTGATAATAGTTTTTACATGAGGTTATTCTGAGGACTCAATGAGATTAATTCTTGTAACTTACATAACATTGTGCCTGGCCCCTAATAAATACTCAACAAATGTTTTGTTATTGTTTTAGTAAACTATCATCAACTTTATTGCCAGTTAGTCAAGTCATCATTCATCCTACTTGCTATCTAAAGGAAGATCCCTTAGATTATGAACACAATATTCGCAGTAAAACAGCATTAAAAGAGAAGGATAATTGGGAATTCCCCTGTGGTCCAGTGGTTAAGACTCCACTCTCACACTGCAGAGGGCACAGGTTCAACCTCTGGTCAGGGAACTAAGATCCCACATGCCCTGCAGTGACCCCTCCCAAATAGAAGAACAATTATTATTATAAAAACACAGATTTCCAGCTCCACTGCAGACTTTAAAAAGAGAGAGAGAGAAGAACTTAAGAATAACAAACAAAATACTGTATAAGCTGTGTTTAAACAAAACAAAACAAAACTCTATTTCTATGAAAAGGACTAAGAAATCTCAAAAACTAAGATAGTAAGTATTCAGTGTCTCTGTAACTAGAACTCCTTTTTTATTCTACATCCTAAATAATCAATAAATAGACTTTCCTGGTGGTCCAGTGGTTAAGAAACTCTGTGCTTCCATTACAGAGGCCATAGGAACAATGCCTGGTTGGAAAACTAAGATGCCACATGCCACACGATGAGGAGAAAAGAAAAAAAAAAGTTGAAAAACAAACCCAAAATACTTAATATCTATTAATTTGTGGTGTCAATTGCTAATCTGAATTAAACTTTCCATAGTTCTAATGTATTTTTCCATATGTATAATCGATCTTTTCCAGCTCTATAGAGATATAACCAACAAACAAACTGATAAGAAAAAAAATGTTAAGTATATAGTTGAGGACTGGATTTCTGAGGTTCCAGAATGATGGGATCCATAGTCCAAAGATGGAGTAGCCCCTTGTTACTCAAACTGTGGCCCACATACCCAGAAACTTTTTATTACCTAATAATAAATATTAGTTTATTAATTATAAATGAATAATTACCTGTATTATTAGGAATGCAGAATCTCAGGCCCAAGCATAAATCTACTGACTCAGAATCCACCATTTAACAGAAACTGAAGACAGTCCTGCCATTTAATGAAATGTAGCTTAGAGGTCATCTCCAACCTCTTTAGCCTGAGTACCTGCAATTGAAAGAGACACAGTGGCTCAGATCATAAAGAATCTGCCTCTAATGCAGGAGACCTGGGTTCGATCCCTGGGTCAGAAAGCCCCTGGAGGAGAAAATGGCAACCCACTCCAGTATTCTTGCCTGGAGTATCCCATGGACAGAGGAGCCTGGTGGGCTACAGTCCAAGAGGTTGCAAAGAGTCAGACACGACTGAATGACTAACACTTTCTTTCAAAGAAGGCAGAGTGTGAGGGGTGAGAGTCAGCTCAGAGGGCCTGGAAAACAGGTAATAATGGTCATTCTGGGCAAGTGCAGGCCCCATGGCCTAATGAACCTTTTCTGTGGTCCTTACCTCCTAACTAAGAGCTCCATTTTGGAGCTCGTCTTCTCCCAGATCTCATAGCCAGGTGTTTGGACTGTATCCTCCCAGGACCTCTCGTATTGTTTCTTAGAAAAGATATCTCTCCTGGGCATTTTAAAAATTGGAGTATAGCTGGTTTACGACGCTTTGTTAGTTTCAGGTGTACAGCAAAGCGGTTCATATACATATGTGTGTACATTTATATAATCACTCAGTCACATCCGACTCTTTGCTGTCCTTCAGACTGTACCCCACTAGACTCCTCTGTCCATGGGATTTTTCAGGCAAGAATACTGGAGTAGTTTTCCATTTTCTTCTCTAAGGGATCTTCCCAACCCAGGAATCGAACTTGTGTCTCCTGCATTGCAGGCAGATGCTTTTACCTGCTGAGCCATTCAGGGAAGCCTATATATACATACATACAAGACTCTGATATATGTTCATTTTTTCCTTATAGGTTATTACAAAATATTGACTATAATTCCCTGTGCTATACAGTAGGTCCTTGTTGGTTATCTATTTTGTATATATTAGCACATAGATGTTTTCAGTCTTTCGAGTATTTTTGAGATTGAGAGTTGATCTTTTTTTTCCCTTTTGGCCACATGTGGCCATGTGGGATCTTAGTTCCCTGACCAGAGATCAACTCACACCCCCTCCAGTGGAAGCATGGAGTCTTAACCACTGGATTTCTGGGGAAGTCCCGAGATTGATGGGTAATCATGGACAGACACAGACTCCTAGAAGTGGAACATGGACTAAGTGTAGGAGTTTTTACAGCCTATTTGGTGATGCCAGAAGCTCTAGAGAAAAGTGTGGCTCAAAATTATGTTATTAGGTATGGGGGTGCAGGTTGTTATGGTGATGGTAAACAGACTGGACAAGTGTTGAAATAATGGGAGAAAAAACCCACAGCGTATATTCTTTGAATCATGTATGAGGAAGTCATAGCTGGCCCCCATGGGGCTGGCAGTCAGCGATAAGTCAGCAATTGCAATAGTAATACATTTATGATCTCAGTTTCTCCCTCAGGGCATCTAAACTCTGATCTTTAAAATAAAACCAAACAGTATAGTAAGCTTTTATTTGCACAGTGCTTTATGACTTCTGTAACACTTTTTAGGCATTCATTTATTTACCAAATATTTATTTGAGAATATGCTGTGTATCAGAAACTGGACCAGATATTGGGATGAAAATGGTGAACGGCACAAACACAGGTGCTGCTGTCTATGGAATTTACATTGACGTAGATTTACTCTATAGTGAGTTTGGCTAACTTCTGTCACTCATTTACAGTCACTGTGCTAAACGCAATAACCCCAAAGAATCCTCATAACAGTACTTTGAAGTTGAGACTTTTATTGTCTCCTTTACCCAGGTAGGCTTGATGGGAATACCCAAAATTCAAAGTTCAGGTAACTTATCCAAAGAGATCTGGGGAGTTGTTGGTGGGCCAAGGAAGAAGCCAAGTTCTTGACTCTGAGATGCTCATCCATCAATAGCTCGATCTGTACGTATTCTGACAATGGCAATGAAGCTGAGCCTTAAAGGCTGAGCAGGGTTTGGGAGACAGAGAACATTCCAGAAAGTAGAGCTAGAGTCTAAGCTGGAAAAGGTGATGAAAGGACAGGGCCCCTTGGGGAAGCAATCATTTCTGGAATTAAAAGTTGAGACCTGCAAATGAGGACTGCCTTTGGAAAAGGGCGGACATTGTCTATGCCAGAGCAAGACTGGGAAAGTTCTCGGATGCCATTCCAAGGAGTTTAGTCCTTTATCTTTTAGGCAACAGGAAGTCCTCAATTCACAAGAGAGTGATGAGACCACAGTTCTTTTTAAGTGAGATCACTACCCCAGGAAGATGCAAGATGAATTAGGCACCCTTTGGGAGAGATGGTGAGCAGTCCAAAAAAAAAAAAAAATGAAAGAGTTGGATAGAAAGCTGTTGCTGTACCCACTCCCAGGCTCTCCACCTTGCTGCATAATGAGCTCAGCACTGCTTCTCAAAGTTTAATATAATTCGAATCCCCAGGAAAATAATGTTAAACGCAAATTCTGATTGGATAGGTCAGAGGTGGGGTGTAAGATCTTGCATTTATTAAAAAAAATAATTTTATTTGTTTATTTTTGATTGTTTTGGGTCTTTGTTGCTGCACAGGCTTTTCTCTTGTTGCCACAAGTCGGGGATACTCTGGTTGCAGTGCTCGGACTTCTCATTGTGGGGACTTCTCTCGTTGTGGAACACAGACTCTAGGTCTTGCAAGCTTCAATATTTTCGGTGCACGGACTCAGTAGTTGCGCTTCCCGGGCCCTAGAGCACTGATTCAGTAATGGTGGCACGTGGGCTTAGTTGCCCTGCGGCATGCGGGATCTTTCCCGACCAGGGATCAAACCTGTGTCTCCTGCATTGGCAGGTGGATTCTTTACCACTGAGCCACCTGGGAAGCCTGAACTCTTGCATTTCTAACAGGATCTCAGGTGATGCAGATGCTGCTTCTCTGGGGACCTCACTGTATAGCAAGATGTACAGAATGATGACAATGAACAAGGGTACACAGAGCCCCTACTACGCACCAGCAACTTTGCTGAGCCCTTTGAACAACCAGTTCATTCAGCTCTCTTAACCAAGAGACAGGACTCTTGGTAAAACATGGATTTTACTGATAAAGGAAATGGATCTCAGAGGGGTTAGGTATCTTGTTCAGAGTCACACAGGCACTTTAACCCAGTCCCTCTGAAATTTTTCTGCCATAGAGAGTACACAGGATGCAGTCAGAAAGCTCAGGAATTTAATAAATTTAGATCCTTTCCTCAGAAACCATCACCACATAGTGACCACGAGAAAAAGTCAATCATTACTCATATCCAGAAAGGAAGGAAGAAGCAGTTTTCTCTTTTTATCTTGTGACCAAAAGGGGTTCCTTTAAGGAACAAGCCTGCAGGATAGCAGGTGAAGATAGGGAAGTGCATGAGATGCCAGCCTATGAAGCAACTTTCTTGAAATGCTAACGTTTGAAGCCTCAGCATCTTGGTGCTGTGGGGCAGGGATGAGAAGGAAGCAGCTAGTTGGGCCAGGGAGGGCAAAGAGCCGCTTGCTTCTCACGTAAATGCTCGGGGTTGAGGACAAGGCCTGGCAGGAGGCCCAGGAATGTCTCATTTTCTGTCGTGGGCGATTTCAGGGTGCAGGGAGCACTCCAGTCATGTTAAATAATATGCTATTGCAACATCCATGCCTGGGTTTTCCCATTTTCTCTGGCCAGATCTGGAGAGCGAATCAAAGAATCACAGAAAGAGGCAGTGTTTAGAGTCCAGGCAGAAAAATCCCATGGAGGAAACAAGAGACAGTGACTGAGGAGGGTTCTGACGGTCCCTCTATCCCCCTCCAGGAGAGGCTGGCTGGCCCCGATATTTGTGCTGACCCCGGGGCAGGAAGCAGCCCAAATGCCACAAGTCCACTGTGACCCCATGGACTGTAGCCCGCCAGGCTCTTCTGTCCATGGGATTTCCCAGGCAAGAATACTGCAGTGTTGCCATTTCCTTCTCCAAGGGAACTTCCCGACCCAGGGATCAAACGCAGGTCCCCTGTATTGCAGGCAGATTCTTTACCATCTGAGCCCCTAGGGAAGCCCTAAGTGCCACCAGGCAGTGCTAGAGAATTGGCTTTGAGAACCAGTATTGTGGCAGTAGCGGTAAAGAACTCACCTGCCAATGCAGGCAATGTAAGAAACACAGGTTTGATCTCTGGGTCAGGAAGATCCCCTGGAGTAGGAAATGACAATCCACTCCAGTATTCTTGGCTGGAAAAATTCCACGGACAGAAGAGCTTGGCAGGCTATTGTCCTTGGGGCTGCAAAGAGTCAGACGCGACTGAGTGGTAAATGAAAATGAAAAAGCTGGGACAGGCTGCTGCATATGAACCACTAGCCACAGAATTATCTAGCACTTCTTTTTTTTTTTTATTGGAGTGTAGTTAGCTTACAATGTTGTGTTAGTTCCTGTTGTCTAGCACTGTGAATCAGTTATGTGTATACATATATCCACTTTTTTAAAGATTCTTTTTCTACATAGGCCACTACAGAGTACTGAGTAGAGTTCCCTGTGCTGTATGGTAAGTCCTTCTTAGTTATCTATTTCATATGTAGCAGTGTGCATGTGTCAGTCAGTGTCCAAACCTCACTATGGACCTGGTGAATTAAAATTTGGGGAGTGAGGGTGGATGTTATTTTTAACAAATTTTCCAGTTGATTCCTACTCACTCTGAAGTTTGGAAAATACTCATAAACCCCACTAGCAAAATGAGGAACATGGACAATATAGGGAAAAGAATATAGCTTCTGCAGTCACATAAACCCAGATGTGTCCCCCAGCCCTATAGCTACATGATTTTTTTGCCCATCCCTTGACTTTGTGGACTCCCGTCTGTCAATGGGTTTAAGATGTCCTCTACTGAGGGCTGTTTTGAGGGTCACATGAGCTGGGGGTCTGCAAGTGCCTGCTACATACAAGGTGACCAATGCATACTCGTGGACTTAAATTCAGCATCTTCTGGTCTTGCATCTTGTTGAAATAGCCTTGGTTGCTCACCTACCCAGGACATCTGCAGTCGGTGAGTGGAAGGTTATGGAGAGACTGGGGAGAAGTCAGATGATATAGTTGGATTTATTCCCACTCTATTTGCCCACTAATAGGCTTTGAGGTGGATGTGAAAAATCAGGACCCCAACAGCCTGGGACATATGCTAACTCTAACAAGATGTATTTTTACAGGGGTGGGAAAGATACTGACCTTGTACTTCACAGATTTAAGTGCAAACAACAGGACTTGGGTAGTCTACCACGTGACATAAGCAGGAGAAAAGTGAAGGTGCCTTGGACTGCACTACTACAGGAACAAGCTTTGGAATGAGTGGGTAAGAGACTCACTTTTCTTTCTCTGCTTGTCAGCAGAGCCTTTAGACCTTCCTACACTGTGAGTGTGAGGGATAGTAGGTCTTATCTCTTAAGGAGAGGAAAGAGGGTGATGGAAGGAGCCAAGACTGTATGTCTGGGTAGCAGTTTCAATAGTAGAGTAACTCAGCATAAGGAAAAAGAAGCAAAGTAATTGCTTATATGATGGTCTGAAAGTGTGAGCTGGGGGAATGAGAGAGTGAACTGAACAAACAGATTTAGGAAGAATGGGTGGAAACGGCCAAGACACAGACTTCAGTCCCTCATACGGAAGAACTTCAGCAGTCACTGCTGTTACTGAGCCTTTCCGCCAAGTACGCTGAATTGCTTTATGTTATCTGTCCTCCAACAGCCTTGCCAAGCAGGCATTCCTGTTGCCGTATTTCAGATGAGCAAATGGGTTCAGATAAAGGAAGTGACTTGGCAAAGTCACACAGATCAGAAGGGTGAGGTCAAGAACTAAACCTCTAGGCGCTGAAGACACTGCCCTGCTGAGCTGGGCTGTTAATCTGACAAGCAGAGGAGCCTGGAGATGGAGAGTGTTGCCCTGAAAGGTAGTGAGCCCCCCATCATTGAAGGTGACCATCTGTCAAGGACTGTACGGAAGGGACTCAGTAAAGACAGATCAGTTGATCCTAGAAATAAAGGCCTTAGACTCTGGAATCCTATGCCACTTTAAGATCCCTTGTGCTGTTTCACAGACCTACTATAGCTCAAGTGCTTGTCATCGGGCCAGGTATCTGTAGTGAGGGTCTCACAGATGATGGCTTTTAAAGTGGGCTGGAGGATTTCCCTGGTGGTCCAGTGGTTGAGAATTCATCTTTCAATGCAGGGGATGTGGGTTTGATCCCTAGTTGGGGAAATAGGATCCCACAGGCCATGCATGGGGCAGCTAAGCCCACGGCCCACAACTCAAGAGCCAGCCCACTGTAGTACAGATGCCACACGGAGCAGCCAAGACCTAACACAGCCAAATAAATAAATAAACATTAAAATGAAATGGGCTGGAGTCACTTGCGATGTCCTTGAAGTTTCCCTCATCCTTAATTCCGTAATTCCCCTCCCAATTACACAAAGATAACTGTCCCCTACTTATCATACATGGCCCAAGCCTTCCTTCCTCCATTCTTGAGATTCCTTAGAATCAGCTTTGACTTTAACTACCTTCTTCCAGGTACCTGCCACCAACGAGGAGTTTCATTCTCAAACTTGGTAGGGAGGGCTTCTATGCTGGGTTAAACCAGGATTCCCAGTGAGCATGGAAGAAGAACACCCATGAAAGTTTCAGGAAAGAGCATGGCTTCGGGTTTGAATCTAGTGCCTCACACTGCCTGATGAACATCTTGTGTAAATCACTTAACCAAATGGGGCCTGGGTTCAATCCCTGGGTCAGGAAGATCCTCTGGAGAAGGGAATGGCAACCCACTCCAGTATTCTTGCCTGGAGAATCGCATGAACAGAAGAGCCTGGCAGAAAATAAATGTTTAAAAGAATAGTGAAAAGAAAAAAAAAAAAAGACAAGAAAGGTGCACTAGAAAAAATCCACTTAAAAGAAAGTATGGAGGAATAGAATAAAAAAGATGTAAAACATATATAAAACAAATAACTACACGGCATATTTAAATCGTGTCTCATCAGTAATTACATTAAATGCAGATGATTGAACACTGTAAAAGGCTGAGTTTGGCAGGATGGATTAGAAGAGCATGACTTTCAAAGATGTAAAAAGAAACATATAACAATTCAACGAGCTCATTAAAACATGCTCAACACCATTAGTCATTAGAGAAATGCAAATCAAAACCAAAATGATGTATCACTTTGGACACACAAGGATGGCCACAATCAAAAAAGCAGATGACTGCCAGTGTTGGTGAGAATATGGAGAAACCGGAACCCTTGTATATTGCTGGTAAAATGGCGAGGCTACTTTAGAAAACAGTTTGGCACTTTCTCAAAAGTCAGACATAGAGTTAACATATTACCCTGCAGTTTTCTACTCAGGGAAACTAACCAAGAGAATTGAAAACATATGCTTCAAAACAGAAACTTGTACACAAATGTTGATAGAGTCATCATTCACATTAGCCAGAAAGTAGAAACAAACCAAATGTCCACCAGTTGAGGAAACAAAATGTAGTCTATCCATTCAATAGTTAGTATTTAGCCATAAAAAGGAATAAAGTACTGATAGCTGTTACAGCATAGATAAATCTGGAAAATATTATGCTGAGTGAAAGAAGCCCATTAAAAAATGCTCCAGATTGCATGTGAAATGTCCAGAAGGGAAAAATCAATAGAGACAGAAAATAGATTAGTGGTTGCCAAGAGCTGGGAACAGAGAGTGTATGTATTATTGAATGTGGAGTGATTTTTTGGAGGGACAAAAACATTCCGGAATTAAATAATGGTAATTGTTGAGCAACTTTATAAATATACTAAAACCACTGAACTCTACAGTTTAAAGAGTTGAATACTACTAATGTGTAAATAAAATCTCAGTGTTTAAAAAAAGCTATGGGATAATACATATACACCCCTGAATATCCTTTGGCATAGAAGTGGTATTCAGTGAATGTTTATTTTCTTTTCTTCTTCCTGTTCTTCTCCCAGTGTGGTTTTTTAAAGAAGTCAGCCTGGTCTGCTCACCGCTAAGAACCTCTGCCTGGTGGCGTCAGCTTATTGGACTGAAAGTCAAGTTTATAGTCTCGATTTCCTGAAAGCCTGATGTCTCCTGGGCCTCAGGCTCACTTTCATGATTTACAGGCAAATCTCAGATCATCAGAGCTGGAAATCACTCAAAAATTCTGCAAACATTCTCCACCCTTCAATTAGCAAATATGAGGCTTATGGCATCCAGAGAAAGTGAATGTTGGTCCCACAGGAAAAAAAAAAAAAAAAGGTACTGAAAACAAAGAGAAACCATTCTCCAGTTTATCAGGTGACAGAGGAAGCCTGTGATGCCATGTGGCAAAGTATTTTCAGGGCCCAGCTGTTGTTCAGTGGCTCAGTCATGTCTGACTGTTTTTCGACCCCATAGACTATAGCACACCAGGCTTCCCTGTCCTTCACCATCTCCCAGAGTTTGCTCAAACTCGTGTCACTGAGTCAGTGATGACATCCAACCATCTCATCCTCTGTCCTCCCCTTCTCCTCCTGCCTTCAATCTTTCCCAGCATCAGGGTCTTTTCTAATGAGTCTGCTCTTCACATCAGGTGGTGAAAGTATTGGAGCTTCAGCTTCAGCATCAGTCCTTTCAATGAATATTCAGGGTTTATTTCCTTTAGGATAGACTGGTTGGATCTCCTTGCAGTCCAAGGGACTCTCAAGGGTCTTCTCCAACAGCACAGTTAGAAAGCATCAACTCTTCGGTGCTCAGGCTTCTTTATGGTCCAACTCTCACATAAATATGACTATCGGAAAAACCAAAGCTTTGACTATACAGACCTTTGTCAGCAAAGTGATGTCTTTGCTTTTTAATATGCTGTTAGCAGTGCCGTTAGGGGTCTCAGATCTCCAGGCCTCCACAGTAAGGGAAGGGTTGAAATAAAGATCTCAGTGTTTGATGTTAGAAAGCGGAAAGGGAACTTCTTTGGTCAGCCGTGCTGACTTTTCTTTACTAGAGAAGCGTTTCCTTTTCCATTAGTGGGTGTGAGAATGGGGTAGGGCACACCCAACCGAAGGCGGAGATGGAGGCAGAGAATCAGTTCAGAGGAGGAACCCTGAGACGTGGGGGCGGGTGGAGTCTAAGATGAAAACTGACCCAAGAATGGAGCCCGAGATTTTTTTCAGTCATCCCAAAGTGTTCCCTAATTTTTTTTTTTAATCTACTTTGACCCAACATTTTTTTTTTAATTGGAATGCAATTGCTTTACAATGTTGTGTCCATTTATGCTGTACAATGCAGTGAATAAGCTATATGTATACATATATCCCCTCTTTCTTGAGCTTCCCTCCCACCCCCACCCTATCCCACCCCTCAAGGTCTGATATCACAGAGCCCCAAGCTGAGCTCCCTGTTAAACAGCAGCTTCCCACCAGCTATCACACGGTAGCGTATGTGGGTCAACGCTACTCTCTCAATTTGTCCGTCCGTCTTCTTCCCTCTCTGTGCCCAGACATAGAGAAAGGAGCCTGAGATTGGATGCTCAATTGTTTGCTGTCCAGGGTGGGATTTCAGACTGAGAAGTGAAAAAAAATCCACAAGGAGAATGTTACACCTTGGGCATCGTAATCCTTGGAGGCAGTTACCCTTCTATCTCTGTGGGGGATGGGAGTTACAGCACATTGTCCAGGGAAGGTAACCCCGGCAGCCTGGTGAACATAGCCCTACTGGGTGCTGGAATCTTCTGAAATTTTGGCGGCTCCATGGGCTGAGTCAAGGTGAGGGACACAGGAGAAGGAGGAATGTGGGGTGGAAGGTAAAGGGTATACATGCAGGGACTCAGGAGTCTGGGACGTGTGGTTGAATGAGCTCATTCTGGAATGTCAGTTCATCCAGGAACTTCTGGATGAACCCGACCAGAGGAGCCAAGACTACAGAGCGGTAAGAGGGTAGGACAGGGAGGGCCCAGAGTCAAGGCAAGGCAATGTGTGGGAGATAGAGTAAGGATGGGGGACAGGGAGACGCTCACTGTTGGACGTGGGAGGTGCTGAGCGTCAGGGGTGATGGAGGCGGCTCAGTGTCAGGGGCCAGCACGAAGCTGGCAGTGCCCGGTTCCAGGCATGAGGGAGGCTTACTGCCAAGGATGCACTTGTACTCAGGACTGGGAAGATGCAGGTCAGTGATGGGCGGAGGATTTCTTTTTGGGGACGGCCATGCCACGCAACATGTGGGATCTTGCCGAAGCAGGACTGAGCCAATGCCCCTTGCATTGGAAGTGCAGTCTAAACCGCTGGACCACCAGGGAAGTCCCAGGCCAGGGATGGGAAGGAACGGAGGGGAGGCGTGGGTGCTGGAGTGTGTGTGTGTGTGTTGAGTAGCTCGGTTTTGTCTGACCCTTTGTGATCCCACGGACTGTAACCCACCAGGCTCCTCTGTCCATGGAATTTCCCAGGCAAGAATACTGGAATGGATTGCCATTTCCTTTTCCAAGGGATCTTTTGGACCCAGGGATCGAACCTGAATCTGTTGTGTCTCTTGTATTGCAGGTGGATTCTTTACTGCTGAGCCAATTGGGTGCTGGAGAGGGGAGCTGCATCCCAGCATGAAGGTTGGAGGTCCAGTTTCTGGGGGAGCTCAGTGACAAGGACAGAGGTCAGCTAGACTGACCCTCTGTAGAGGACTCAGAACTCTTGAGATCCGGCCACAAACTCCCTCCTGACTCTCCTCTGCCTCCCCCTGGCTCCACTCTCTCTCCCCCACTAGCTGCCTCCCTGCCCTCACTCATCAGGCTGTTTGTCAGGACTCAGGATGGGGGTCTGGCCTACGGCAGGGCAGGGATATACCGGCGTGGACACAAGGCCCCAGGGAAGGGGCAGGCCGGGCTGCCTCTGACCCCTGACCTCTACAGTCCCGAGGCTGGTGGCTTCTGGGGGCTGGCCAGGCTGGAACAGTGGACGGGCCCCACCAGGCTCTAACGCAGTAGCATCCTTCCATTCCCAGTAGTCCAGTGACACCCCAACCTGTGAAGGAGCTTGTCAAGAAGGCCTAGAAGAGGAGGAAGCAGGCCATATTCTAATGCCAAGTTTCCAAGGCCCTGAGATAGGAAATGTGCCCAGAGCCACTTAGCAGGGCCATGGCAAGGCCTGTAACCAGGACCCAGGATCCTGGTTCCAGCTCACCATCTTTCCCACGCATCTCATGCCTTCCAAGCAGTGCATCTCATGCTTTCAAATCCTGCCAGGAGATCAACAGGCTCTGCCATTCATTAACCAGGTGACCTTGAAAAGTCAGTGAACTTCCTCAAATCTGTTTCCCTGTGTGCCATACGGGCACAAGGTGATTGGAGTGTCACCAGCCTTATCGACTCAACAGGAGGTCACTTTCTCCAGCTCTTGTCCTGCACACGCTTTATGAAGGATCTGAGTCTCCTGAAACAGTCCCCCAGTCACAATGCAGCCAAGCGGGGACTCTAACGAGGTGTTACCCACGTGTACACCTTCTGCTGGTGCCATGCTATGCCTCTGCCCTGAGAAGCCTGGCAGCATTCTTCTGGGGACCATGGTGCCTGTGCTCCTGGCACCCTGCATTCCATCATATGCACTTGTCTCTGGGGGAGAGTGTTCATCCCCACCCGCACCCCCCACCACAGGTGTGAATCTTGTCTAGAGGGGTGTCCAAGCAACAAGGCTAACCCTCCATGCCTTGCAAAATTTTCAGGAAAATAACTCCTTTAGCTTTCAGTTACTGCTCTCCAAGGGTCAAGAGATTTCACTGAATGACAAATGCCAGCTCTGCTAAGTGCAGCAGGGACAGGGATACTCACCAGACCTTCCGTCTGCTCCTCAGCATCTCCTAGCTCCTCTTGCATTTGGTGAGGCCATGTGACTAGTTCTGACCAGTCAATGTGATGTCACTTCCCACTGGAAGCTCAAGAGACTTACACTTTCTTGCCCTTATTTAGGAACTGGTGACATCCCAGATGCCAGGTCCATAAGTGAATGGGACAGAGTCCTCCCCCAGGGTTAGACTTTGCATGAGTAAGAAGTAAACTTTCAGGTGTAAAGTCACTGAGATTTTGGGCTTGCTTGTTACACAGCACAACCTAGCTTCTGCTGACTAATGCACCAAAATAAACGTTGCCTCTCCTAACCAAGATGTCCTTACCTGATCCAGCTCAACAGGCCAGGTTTCTTCTTCCCTTAACCTGTGATTTCTTCAAGAGATGGCTCAGTTCCACAGCCAGAAGGCTCCTTGTAAGGATTCTCTGTGAATTCATGACAGGTGCTCTCACTTGGCAGAGCCTCACTTGGACCCACCGTCACCATCACCACGTCACCAGCGCCCCTCACTGGTGTCCCTGTTGCAAAGGTCTCTTCTCTCAATAACTGATTCCACCCTGGATTCCAACCTTCCAGACTCTGAACACTAAACAGCATAGATCTGTGTATTCGGCAGGTTTCCCTACATTCTCACGAGGTACAAATGTTGCTTTGTCATTGACCTCATTTCCAGTCTCCTCTCATGATGGCCTGACCCCTGCTATTTCTCTCCCGCATATACACTCCCATCTCTTCCTGCAGCGGTTCCATGCACATTGCAGTGTTTGGCCAGCCTCACAGGATGCTTGCTGCCTGCCAGCTCTTATACCACAGGCTGTTGCTCCTTCAGACAGGATTCTGCCTGCTTCTGATGAAATCCCTTTAGGGCTTGGCCCAACCAGATTCACAAACTAAATCTGTAGTTTGCACCTGCAGGCACACCCAAAGGCTGGAGGGAAGTTTCCATGTCCTTTTAGAAGTACTTCCTCCCCACCCTACCCCTAAGCCTTCAGGTGTACCCGGACTTCAGGTGTGGCAGGAAAGGGTCCATCTCCTCCCTTGCAAGGAAAATGCTCAGTTGCTTCCGTTGTGTCTGACTCTCTGGGACCCCATAGACTGCAGCTTGCCGGGCTCCTCTGTCCATGGGAGCATCCCAGACAGAAGAGTGGAGTGGGTGGCCATTTCCTCCTCCAGAGGATCTTCCCTGCTCTGGAATTGAACCTGGGTGTCCTGTGGCTCCTGCATTGGCAGGCAGGTTCTCTACCTCTGAGCCACCTGGGAAACCCACCCTTGCAGGCGGCATGCGATGGACTTGCTTAGTCTTGGTAATGCTGGTGTTATTTCTCTGTGGAGCCTGTCTCCCTGGCTTCCATGGGACTTGAAAAATAGTCTCCACCACGTACCCATTACTAAAGGCTCTCTCCACAATCCAGGCATGAGACTCTCCATACTTCTCCAGTTCTGGGTCTGTATCTCTGTTTCGTGTGAGTCTCAATCTGTTGATGCTCTGAGCTAGGAACGCCTGCAGGCACTCTCCTGGGTTGCACTCCTCCTGGGAGCACCACTGAGTCTTCCCCAGTTGAAGCCAGTGTGGAGGCTGGACCAGCTATTGTGACTCTTCCTATGCACCTCGGCAGCAACCATCAGGGAACTTTGAAAAGACAAGTTTGCTACTCACGGTCCTGGAGGGTCCATGACACTGCAGTGGCCACACACCGAGGCCTCAGACAGCGAACTCAGACCTGGGGCTCTGCCTTTACTGGGGTGAGGGTGAGGTTACCTGGGATTCCATGGGTTTGGGTGAACTTAAAACACAAAAGAAATAAAGCAGGGAAGGGAAAATTGGGGTCACTCAAGTGGTCAGTTGGCTAGGTTACCCAGAGCGTTCTGAAAGGGGAACTCCACGGGTGGAGTGGCCTGAACCTTTATCTGATTTTGTAGCCCACAATGTGCTTGTTAGAGATGGATGTCTTTGAAGTGGATGCCTCAGCAATCAAAAGTTTGATGTCGGCCCCTCCCATTACAACCAAAAGCTGGAAATTCCCTCGTGGTTCCGTGGTTGGGACTCAATGCTCCTGATGCCTTCACCGTTGTGGCTTGGGTTCAGTCTCTGGTTGGGGAACCAAGATCCCACAAGCCAAGTGGCATGGCGAAACAAGCAATCAAAAGCAATCATAAGCTAACTTACACAACAATTCCGAACTCTTTGTTTAGAGGCATCGGATGTCCTGAATACTCAGGCATCTTCCTGGGCACAGTCCTACATACTTTTCTCCACGCTCCGCCTTGCTGGATATGCCAGATGAGGTGATTGTCTCAGACTTAGTCAGTCTGGAGTTTTCTAGGTCATCGGTACAACGGTGATATAGCATAGGGGTTAGAGAGTGAGCTCGGGGGGTGGGCTCTGCGGGTTCCAAATCTGAGCTCTGTTCATTTTTGTTTGTCTGTTTTTGTTCTTTGCTGCTGCTTTTATTTTTTGCTCGTTTGTTTAAACTGTGGAGCACTTCTCCAGTTTGCATGCCGTCCTTGTGCAGGGGCCACGCTCATCTTCTATGTATTGTTCCAATTTGAGTACATGTGTTGCTGAGGCGAGGACCGAGCTCTGCTGGTTTTAAGCCAGGTAACCTTGGGGAGACTCCTTAACCTCACTTTAGTCATCTGTGAAACGGGGAGGCTAATGACGCAAATCTCCCAGGGCTTTTGGGAGGATTACACGGCATAATATATGCTAAGTGCTCAACGCCTGCCACAGAGGAAATGCTCAGAGTTTCCTCCGCGTGCCCCAGTAGGCCCTTCTGTGGGGAGTGAGCTCCGCCCGTGGCAAAGGTCATGAGGAAGGAGGCTTGGCATACGCAAAGGCGGGATGGAGCCTCAGGAGTCCCCTTGGAAATTCTCGAGCATCTACCCCCAAAACCAGAGTCTGCCTACTTTCTGCTTTGTGCTCTCACCTACACCTCTGACTTTACAGGGGGCTGTCCCCCACTACCTCTCTCTGAAAAAAGAGTTAGCTTACAGCTCCAGTTAACAATGCCTGGATGTGACAGTCTTTCAACCTTTGAAAGTCCTCTAGCCTGCCTGAATAGGTTTTTCCGGCCACATGTGATTGATTGATTGTTCAGAGCCTCCCAACTGTGAGAAGCAGGAGATGTTCTAAACTGTCTAAACACAGATTCTTTTGAGTAGTTAAAAGATTGATTAGAAATTGTATTGGTGAAGGGTTTTTCACTTATTGGGCCAATGTTTGCTGCTAAGTCTCCATACCCCTTACCTACTGTGTCCTTGGCAGTGTATTGATTGATATAATGGGTGTGTAGAAATGTAAGTAGTAGCCTCAATGTTTGTAACCTTGGACCCTTGAGTTAATTCTTTTCTTGATTGAGCCCACCTCACCTTTGCCCTCTAGGAATGCAGCTTTGTCCAATGCTTTTTTGGAGGCTGGTGCCTGACTTGGGAATAATCACCTTTAGAGAAAGATAAGTTCCTTAAAATGTTAACAGGCCTCCTGGCCAGAAGATGATGTAAATCACCCGAACTTTTGCATATGATAAGTTTGAAAGCCTGGCTTCGATTAGGACCAGGAACTGCTGTCCTTGCATGACTCCACCCCTTCCCCCATTATCCTCTATGCGCAACTTAAGGTATAAAAACTACTTTGGAAAATAAAGTGCGGGCCTTGTTCACCGAAACTTGTCTCCCCATGTCGTTCTTTCTCTTACCTTCTGGCTGAATTGTTCAGCCTCTTTTCTTCACTGAATTTTCCTACTGAGCTATCCTTATTTCAGCCTCTTTTCTCCACTGAATTTCCTCACTGAGCTATCCTCATTCTATTACTCTTTATATCTTTGATAAATATTTAAATAAATAGGTCGCTTATGCCGTCTCTCCTTCGAATACCCTGGATGAGCTGGGGCTGGTCCCCGGCAGGTGGTGCCCAAGACAGGCTATTTGAAGGTAAACTCCCAGCAATTAGGGTCATCAGCCCTATTGCCCCCCCCCCCCTTCTTGGAACAATCTGGGTCATCAGCCCTCTTGTTCCCCCTCAGAACAGTTTGGGTCATCAGCCCTACTGCTCCTCCCTCAGAACAGTTTGGGTCATCAGCCTACTGTTCCTCCCTCGGAACAATCTGGGTCATCAGCCCTATTGTTCTTCCAGTGTTCGGGACGGCTAGGACCCCACTCAGGGTGCCGCGGACCCCCCTGTAGAGTAGACAGTGCGAGAGAAGTGGGAAGTGTTGAAAGTGTTAAAGAGTTAGACTTAGAGAGAGAAAATGGTTTCTGAAGTTAAAAGGCCAAAGAAAAGCCTGATCTTTTAAAAGCTAAAAGCTTTATCTTCTATTATACTTAATTTTCTGGCATGGGTAACACTGAATCTAAGAATGGCAACTCTTTATACAAGTAATCTTGAAACTGTTAAAGAGGCTACTGTTAATTTAGATACTTGGGTGAAGGTAAAAAACAACTAAAAACTTATCCTATAAATATGATTAAAAATGTTCTGGATCCTCGTCATGAGGCTGTGGGATAGCCTATGGGAGAGGCTATAGCGGTGGATGGTAGTGGGTCTCCACCTTCTGCGCAGATCATATTTTCTGCCATTGACGAATGAAAGGAGGGAGACTGTGCTCTACCTCCCGAGGAAGGAGAGGGCTTACAGGACGCTGCGGCCGGGCACCCTGACAAGCCCCCTCCCCCTCTACACAAACCTTTAAAAATTTATCCAACAATTTCTGATTTAAGGCGACTACCCCACCTCCGCTTGCACCTCCCAGGGCCTAGGAATCCCCCAGTTTACATCCAAAGCCTCCCAGAGCATTGCCTAAGGCTTAAAAAGATTTTTAAAAAATTCTTTTAAACAAAGAGACTTTTAAAGAATACACAATATACAGAGCCCGCTCCTTGCAGAAAAACCCCTCAGGGGGGCCTCACCCAAGCCAAAAAAAAAAAGAGAGAGAGAGAGAGAAATAAAAAGAAAAAAGGAAAAAGGAAAGAAAAATAATCGTAATAGAAAAGGATTCTACAAATAAAAAGTGTTTCTCTTATGACCAAGCAGAACGGTAAGGGGATTTAGCAACAGTATTAACCCCTGACGTGCTGGTTGCTCCTATTCCAATGGGAGTGGCTGGCCCCCTACCTGAGGGCATTGTAGGACTTGTGCTAGGGCGTAGCTCGCTTTCTTTTCAAGAAATTTCGGTGGTGTATGATGTAGTAGATTCTGATTATATTGGAGAAATTAAAGTTTTGATCTTGCCACCTACCAAAACTGTGCAAATTAATAAAGGTCAAAGAATAACACAGTTTTTGCTTTTACCTTATCAGACAGGAAAAAACTTGACTTCTTAAGCTAAGAGCCACAGAGCGTTTAGATCTAGTGATCTAGCCTTTTGGGTACAGGACATTACAGCTTCTAGACCTTTACATTTTTTTTTTAATTCAAGAAAATAAAATGTCAGGGCTATTAGACCCAGGAACAGACATCTCTTAACATTTCCGGGAAAGACTGACCCAGATCCTGGCCAACACATAATACTGAAAATGAGTTGGTGGGATTAGAGAAAGTGGTATACAGGGTGGGAGTGCTGTAGAGAAAAAGGTGAGGGAGAGTTTAAAACCTTGAAGAATAGTGAGTTCCCCGTTGCTGGAAGTATCCAAGCAAAGATTAGATGGTTGCTTGTCATCTAAAAAGCTATAGACCAGATTTAGGTTACAAAACGATAACTGGAGAAGCTTATAAAGATGTTGTGTGACACCTCTTTACTTGCTTCTCATATCTAGGTCTGCCAAAAGTTTTAAAAACTGATAATGCCCCTTTGAAGCTGCAGAGAGATTGTTTACTAACTTTAAATGATTTCCAAAAATTATTAGGGGACATTAATTGGATACGCCCACATTTAAAACTGACTACTGCAGATTTAAAGCCTTTATTTGATTGCTTAAAAAGCGATCCTAATTCCAGTTCTAAGAGAAAGTTGACTAATGAGACAGAGTCGGCTCTTGTTAAAGTAGATGAGACTTTAAATTATCAGTTAATTAGGATTAATATTACCAAAAGATGAGATTAAATTATTCTTGCCATAAAACATACACCTACAGGGTGCTTGTGACAAAAAGGCCCATTGGTTCCATCTACCAATGACCCCAAGAAAAATAGTTTTATCTTATCCCAGCTTGGTGGCACAATTAATTATAAAAGGAGGAAAAAAGAAGTGTGGAACTTTTTAGAAAAGAAGTAGCAAATATAATAATTTCACTCAATAAGGATCAACTGCCAAGTCTTTTACAAAATAGTGATAATTGGCAAGTTGCCCTGATAGATTTCAGGGGTCAAATTTTGTTTCATTTGCCCTCAAGCCCCCACAGTAGTTAAAAGTTCAAAAATGTTAGACTGGCAGTTTGAGGATACCTGTGGAACTTTCCAACCCTATGTAGTTCCTACGCTCCCCTTTACCCTATGGGGGAGGGACGTGCTGTCTCAAATAGGAGATACTCAGAGAAGGGTTTTCTCAATTTCTTAGTTATCAACAGGAGGTACAATTAACAATACTTTATATATTGTTATAAATACATAATATAAATATATTTGCCTGATTACAGTTTGCCTAATTAGGTATAGGTATAAATAAAACATAACAAAGGTATACCTAATTCTATTTATAGATCTATACTTAATTAATTTGTATATAAATTAATATGTATACTATATATGCATATTATATATATACTGTATAATTAAATATATATTGCAGTAATATAATGTGTGTGTGGCTGATATTAATTGGTATGGATTGATGTGCTGTGATGATATATGTTCTATATACTGTATAATTATATATGAGTGACATGTATTATTATAGTACATTGGTTTGTGTTGGTTGGTATTAGCTGTGTACGTGTTGATTGCTGTAATATATATTAATTAATGTATTAATTATAAAGATTAATTCAAGTATATTGATTATGTCAATAAGTTTATACTTGTTGCCATATATAAATACATATATAAATACATTTTGCATTTAGGTATATCTGTATATCAAAATGAGATAAGGAGGTTATACATTTATTATTTAAATTTATACAGAGACCTAAACTAAACATTAGACTTAAATTAACATATCTCTAAATTTATGTTGTTAAAATGTAAATTAAAAAAATTAGATTGACAACTGCTTGACAATTCCTTTGCCATAAAACCCCCATAGGTGTAATTGGCGTAACCAGACAAAAAATTGGTTTTATAGCAAAACGGCCCCCTAGAGTGGGTCCATCTTCCCGCTCAAACTAAAAAAGTAGCGGCTTCTTATCCAGGATTGACAGCTACTTTGATATTAAAGGAAAAAAGCAGAGCATTGAATTATTTGGTAAAGAGACATCAGAAATTGTAATTCCATATAATAAGGAACAACTTGATGCTCTTCTAATGTTTGAAAATTGGCAGATTGCTATAGGAAACTATTTTGGTCAAAATTTTGCATCATTTACCCTCGCATGTTTTGCTGAATTTTATATCCAGACATCCAGTTATTTTTCCTGTCAGATGTAAACAGTCTCTTATTCCAAATGCTCAGATAGCCTTTACTGACGGGCAGCAAACGGTAAAGCCTCCATAGTTACTAAAAATCACCAAAAGGTTTTAGAAACACAGGAAACTTCAGCCCAAAGAGCTGAAATAACAGCAGTCATAGAGGCTTTTGCTATGTTTGCAGATGAGGAATTTAACCTTTATTCTGATTCTCAGTATATTGTCAGGTTGTTTCCACACGTTGAAACTGCGGTTTTGCCTGAAAATAAAACTACCATATTTCATTTGTTAACTAAATTACAGCAACATATTTGGAAAAGAAATAAAATATTTTTCATTGGACACATTCGGGCTCATTCCAGATTGCCCGGCCCTTAAAATGCCTTTAATGATTTGGCTGACTTGTTAACCAGAAATACAGTGGTACTGTGATTGAGGAGGCCAGAGCCTCTCACTTACTTCATCGTCAATATGCTACTGCTTTAAGATATCAATTCCAAATTCCCAGAGAGACTGCCCGAGAGATAGTGCGTTCTTGCCTATACTGCCCCACTGTTTATAATAGTCTACCTATGGGAGTTAATCCTCGCGGTCTCAAACCTAATGTACTCTGGCAAATGGATGTAACTCATGTCTTTTAATTTGGAAAACTGTCCTTTGTTCATGTAACTGTAGATACCTTTTCTCACTTTATTATTGCAACTGCTCGTACCGGAGAGGCAGTTAAAGATGTGATACAACATCTCTTTACTTGTTTTTCATATTTGGGCCTGCCAAAAGCTTTGAAAACTGACAATGCTCCTGCTTACACTTCTAAGTCTTTTCAGGAATTTTGTATAAAGTTTCGAATTAAACATAATACTGTCATCCGTTATAATCCCCAGGGACAGGTCATTGTTGAAAGAGCGCATCAAACATTAAAAATCCAAATTCAAAAACTAAAAGAAGGGGAGTTTAAGTATAGTTCTCCCCATCAAATCTTGCAACATGCTCTTTTCGTAATAAATATTTTATTTTTTATTTATTTATTTTTTCGTAATAAATATTTTAAATACTGATTTCAGCCAGAACTATTGCAATGCTTTGCCATTGGTACCCAGAGTAATTGAATGCAAAACCATTAGTCAAATGGAAGGACCTCCTCTCAGGACAATGGAAGGGTCCTGACCCATTATTAACTAGCGGTCGAGGATGTGCTTGTATTTTTCCACAGGATGCAGATTCTCCAATTTAGATCCGGGACAGGCTGATTCGCCATGTTGCAGACCCCCAGACATCCAGTTCCCCCATTGCTTCGATCACAAAAGAGGAGCCTGCCAGAAGGGGAGGCAAGATAAACATCGAGATCCCAGCGAGACTGACGAGGCTGCTGCAGCGCGAACTCCAACCATAAAATAATTCTACTTATTCTGTTTTGGCTTGTCTACCCTCTCCTTAAGTTTTTCTCTTTACCAAAGATTCTGGAAAACTTAATGTACATGTGACTTTCACTGGTGGACCTAATAGAGTAACTTGTGAACAATGTGTGCTTTCATCTCGTTTGACCCCTCAATATAATGTTTGCTCTTTTGTGGTGTTACAACGCCCACCCTATCTCATGATACCTGTGACAGTGACTAGCCACTGGTATGACAATTACGGCCTCGCCGTGTTACAACAACTACAAGATTTAATGCGACAACGGCGATTTGTGGGCTTACTTATTTTAGGAATATCAGCTTTGATAGCAGCAATTACTTCTGTTACTGCAGCAGCAATATCATTGACTCAACAAGTGCATACTGCCCAATATGTTGATACCATGTCTAAAAATGTTTCTCTAACTCTAGCAACACAGGAAGCTATAGATAGGAAATTAGAGATGAGAGTAGATGCCTTGGAAGAGGCAATAATGCATATTGGGACTGAGTTACAGGCTTTAAAAGTGAAAATGGCTCTGTCATGCCACGCTGATTACCGATGGATATGCGTGACATCTTTAAAGGTAAACGAGACAGATTATGAATGGGAAAAAATCAAAAATCATATCTCAGGTGTTTGGAATAGCTCTGACATTGGCCTGGACTTAGGGAAACTTCATAATCAAATACAGACCCTGGAACACTCTTGACTGGATTTTACCACGGCTGGAGCAGCTAATGACTTTTTTCACACTTTCTCTAACTTCATTTCAGGAAAAAACATTCTGTCTAATATCCTTGGATACATAGCTGCTGGTGCTTTAATTTTGCTTCTCATAATCATTCTTCCTTGTATTGTCAGGATTCTTCAGCAGAACATTCAGAAGCTTGCGACTGAGCTGCATCTGGCTGTTTTAAGAAATAAAAAAGGGGGAGATGCAGGAGCGAGCTCCGCCCGTGGCAAAGGTCATGAGGAAGGAGGCTTGGCATACGCAAAGGCAGGATCGAGCCTCAGGAGTCCCCCTGGAAATTCTCGAGCATCTACCCCCAAAACCAGAGTCTGCCTACTTTCTGCTTTGTGCTCTCACCTACACCTCTGACTTTACGGGGGGCTGTCCCCCACTACCTCTCTCTGAAAAAAGAGTTAGCTTACAGCTCCAGTTAACAATTCCTGGGTGTGACAGTGTTTCAACCTACAAACTCCTTTGGAAGTCCTCTAGCCTGCCTGAATAGGTTTTTCCAGCCACATGTGACTGTTCAGAGCCTCCCAACTGTGAGAGGCAGGAGATGTTCTAAACTGTCTAAATACAGATTCTTTTCAGTAGTTAAAAGATTGATTAGAAATTGTATTGGTGAAGGGTTTTTCACTTATTGGGCCAATGTTTGCTGCTAAGTCTCCATACCCCTTACCTACTGTGTCCTTGGCAGTGTATTGATTGATATAATGGGTGTATAGAAATGTAAGTAGTAGCCTCAATGTTTGTAACCTTGGACCCTTGAGTTAATTCTTTTCTTGATTGAGCCCACCTCACCTTTGCCCTATAGGAATGCAGCTTTGTCCAACGCTTTTTTGGAGGCTGGTGCCTGACTTTGGAATAATCACCTTTAGAGAAAGATAAGTTTCTTAAAATGTTAACAGGCCTCCTGGCCAGAAGATGATGTAAATCACCTGAACTTTTGCATACGATAAGTTTGAAAGCCTGGCTTCGATTAGGATCAGGAACTGTAGTCCTTGCATGACTCCACTCCTTCCCCCATTATCCTCTATGCACAACTTAAAGTATAAAAACTACTTTGGAAAATAAAGTGCGGGCCTTGTTCACCAAAACTTGTCTCCCCATGTCGTTCTTTCTCTTACCAGAAGGCTGAATTGTTCAGCCTCTTTTCTTCACTGGATTTTCCTACTGAGCTATCCTTATTTCAGCCTCTTTTCTCCACTGAATTTCCTCACTGAGCTATCCTCATTCTATTACTCTTTATATCTTTGATAAATATTTAAATAAATAGGTCGCTTATGCCGTCTCTCCTTCGAATACCCTGGATCAGCCAGGGCTGGTCCCCGGCACCCTTCGATTCACTCTCACTCTTTCTGCAGCTTAACAGGCTGCCTCATGTTAATCTTCCCTAAGAGCTGTCTTTGTCTCGCCACTCCTTTCCTGCCCACCTACCCTAGCTCTGAGCCTTCATAAGACACCAGTGCATAAAGTACACTTAAAGGCTCTCCTCTGGGTCCTCAGAAACCTCCACAACTTGTCCCCAACCCACTCTTCCAGCTTTATTCCCTTTTGTTCCCTTCCAGGAGCTTTCAACCAGTCTAGCCGACCTCCCTATTCCCATTAAGGCTCCCCACTCAGGCCAAGACTATACGCTGACCTCTTCCCCACTCCAAGTCTTACTCACCCTTGAAGGCTCAAGTGGAAGACTCTCCTCCTCCAGGAAGTCTTCCCTGACTAGACAAAAATTTGGTGCCATTCACATGCTAATTAGTCACTCACAGAATTCTCTACAGTTTTGTTTTTGCTTGCATTTGCATATGATCTTCCCCACAAGACGAGAACTCTTTGCAGGCAGGCACTGTGTTTCCATAGTTTGTGTTTGGCATTTCCCAGCGTGAAAGGAAAATCAAAAGGGAGTCAGTGTTGCCAAGCGAGGGCTTCCCAGGTGGCTCAGTGGTAAAGAATCACCTGCCATCGCAGGAGATGTGGGTTTGATCCCTGGCCTGAGAATATTCCCTGGAGAAGGAAATGGCAACCCACACCAGTATTCTTGCCTGGAAAAACCCATGGACCAAGGACCCCAGTGGGCTACAGTTCACGGTGTCACAAAGAGCAGGACACGACTTAGCAACTAAGCAACATCAGTATTACTAAGTGAGCTTTCCAAAGGGGAGCTGGGCAGGAGGCCTTTAAGAAAGCGTGACCTTCCAGGGGGAAAGGGAGGGTGGGGGGATAAACTGGGAGATTGGGGTTGACAAATACACACCGTCTATGAAACAGATAACTAATGAAGACCTACTGTATAGGACAGGGAACACTACTCTATAATGACGTATATGGGAAAACAGTCTAAAAAAAAGGATATATGTATAACTGGTTCACTTTGCTGTACACCTGAAACTAATCCAACATTGTAAATAAGTCTACGCCAATAAAAAAAATAATGTGACATGCACATTTCAGCTTGGATGGGAATTTGACCTTTTGACCTGATGAAGTCATCCAGAACTCCTGTCAGAGATTCAAGATGCTTTTTGGACTCCTTACGCTGAAACAACTTGTGATTCCTTAAGAAAAAGTATTTTCTGAGTCGCTTTGGAGTCTATAATGATTCCACCAGGAAACTTTTAACAACCACATGGCAACTTTTATGTCTCCTGCATTGCAATTCTTAGGACTCCAAATAAACTCTCTCTCTCTCTCTCTTTTGTTTTAATATTTTGCTGTGAGGCATGTGGGATCTTACTTTCCCAATCAGGGTTCAAATCCATGTTCTCTGGTCAGAGTCTTAACCCCTGGACTGCCAGGGAAGTCCCATTAACTCTTTTCTTATTTGCAGCCTTCCGGATTACTTTTTTGGAGAAGGAAATGGCAACCCACTCCAGTGTTCTTGCCTGAAGAATCCCAGGGATGGGGGATCATGGTGGGCTGCCTTCTATGGGGTCGCACAGAGTCAGACATGACTGAAGCGACTTAGCAGAAGCAGCAGCAGCATTACTTTTTTGGTGGATGGTAAGGGTGGGAAGGTTCCCTGGAGGACGGCATGGTGACACACTCCAGTATTCTTGCTTGGAAGAGAATCCCCATGGAAAGAGGATCTTGGAAGGGTACAGTCCATGGGGTTGCAAACAGTCAGACACGACTGAGCGTCTAAGCACAGCACAGCACAAGGACTTCCCACATGGAGCTAGTGGTAAACCTGCCTACCAATACAGGAGACAGAAAAGATGGGAGTTTGATTACTAGCTTGGGAAGATCCCTTGGAGGAGGACATGGCAACTCACTCCAAGATTCTTGCCTGGAAAATCCCATGGACAGAGGAGCCTGGTGGGCTATAGTCCATGGGGTCACAAAGAGTCAGATCCGATTGAAGTGACTTAGTACACACACACACAATTACTCATTAAAGGCTGGCTGGCTAAACAGACAGTCATAGGTCTTAGAAGAATTCTAAGAACTGCGGACATGAAGCAGAGTAAACAGTGGACCCCTGGAATGCCACTGGGCCCCCCAGGGGATGCAGTGGATGAAGAAGCCATTCAATTCTTCACCACTTGTGGGAGAAATGGACTGGGACTGTCACTACAGCCAGGAGCCTCCTCCACTCCCCACAGAGCTTGTTAAAGCGGTCATTTAGCACATAGTTCAATAGTTAAGGATCTGGGGTCCAGATCCAAACGCAGGGTTCCAGTGCCAGCTCCAGCCTTTACCAAGGGTGTGACCTTTCAAAGTGTGTCAATTTCTCAGCACCTCTGTTTCACTACCTAGCTTTAAAATGGGAATAAAAACTGTCCCTACCTCATTCAGGTGTGAATATAGATGAGTTAATGCATGTAAAGTGGTTACAATGCTGCTCCAACAAGCACTCAGTAAATAGGAACTTTGTCTGCTGGATCCTACACTGAGCATTTTGGGCTACAGATATGGACAGTGTTATAGGGAAAGAAGGGAGAAGGCAATGGCACCCCACTCCAGTACTGTTGCCCAGAAAATCCCATGGATGGAGGAGCCTGGTAGGCTGCAGTCCATGGGGTCGCTAAGAGTTAGACACGACTGAGTGACTTCACTATCACTTTCCACTTTCATGCATTGGAGAAGGAAATGGCAACCCACTCCAGTGCTCTTGCCTGGAGAATCCCATGGACGGAGAAGCCTGGTAGGCTGCAGTCCATGGGGTTGCACAGAGTCGGACACGACTGAAGCAACTTGGCAGGCAGCATAGGGAAAGAAAGGCTTCCCTCGTAACTCAGTGGGTAAAGAATCTGTCTGCCATACAGGAGACCCAGGTTCGATTTCTGGGTCAGGAAGATCCCCTGGAGAAGGAAATGACAACCCACTCCAGTATCCTTGCCTGGAGAATCCCATGGACACAGGATGCCTGGCAGGCTACAGTCCATGGGATTGCAAGAGTCAGACATGATTTAGCAACTAAACCACCACCAGGTGGAAAGAAAGGCCAAGCTCAAGCCCCATCTTCAGCACTTCCAGCTCAGTACTTAGGAACATATTCTCCCTGTCTGAGCTTCTGTTTGATTATCTTTCAAATAAAAAAAATCATTCCCATGATATACAGTTGAAGTAGTTATGAAATATTGCTTACTAAGGGTGGAGAACAACACCTGGCATATATGGGGCTCCTGGGTGTGTTTCTTTCCTCTTTCATTTAAGTGTCCCCCTTCTGTATGACAGATTGACTGGCCAGAGATAATGGCAATTGGAGGAAAGAAATAAACAGGGAACACGCAGGAAACAGAGGGTCCGGGAAATTCAGCCTGGTGTCTTGAGAGGTTGGTGGGAGCCTGCTGCCATCTGCTGGATTGAGCGGGAATGGCATCCCAGTGCTCTCTAATGCCACCTTGCGTTAAAAGAGGTTTGTGACAACACAGACGGTGCCTGCCTCTGGACTCTCCTATTTCATTGTATATTTGACTATGCCAATGTCTCACCGTCTTGATTGTTGTAGTTTTACACTAAATCCTTAAATCAGGTACTGAAAGTATCTACCTTTCATAATTATTTTGACTATTATAGACGCTTTGCCTTTTCAAATAAATCACATCAGTTCAATTCAGTCACTCAGTCGTGTCCAACTCTTTGTGACCCCATGAACTGTAGCACGCCAGGCCTCCCTGTCCATCACCAATTCCCGGAGTTTGCTCAAACTCACGTCCATCGAGTCGGTGATGCCATCCAGCCATCTCATCCTCTGTCGTCCCCTTCATCTCCTGCCCCCAATCCCTCCCAGCGTCAGAGTCTTTTCCAATGAGTCAACTCTTCACATGAGGTGGCCAAAGTATTGGAATTTCAGCTTTAGCATCATTCCTTCCAAAGAACACCCAGGACTGATCTCCCTTAGAATGGACTGGTTGGATCTCCTTGCAGTCCAAGGGACTCTCAAGAGTCTTCTCCAACACCACAGTTCAAAAGCATCAGTTTGTCGGCGCTCAGCTTTCTTCACAGTCCAACTCTCACGTCCATACATGACTATTGGAAAAACCATAGCCTTGACTAGATGGACCTTTGTTGGCAAAGTAATGTCTCTGCTTTTGTATATGCTATATAGGTTGGTCATAACTTTCCTTCCAAGGAGTAAGTGTCTTTTAATTTCATGGCTGCAATCACCGTCTGCAGTGATTTTGAAGTCCCCAAAAATAAAGTCTGACACTGTTTCCACTGTTCCCCATCTATTTCCCATGAAGTGATGGGACAAGATGCCATGATCTTAGTTTTCTGAATGTTGAGCTTTAAGCCAACTTTTTAACTCTCCTCTTTCACTTTCATCAAGAGGCTCTTTAGTTCCTCTTCACTTTTGGCCATAAGGGTGGTGTAATCTGCATATCTGAGGTTATTGATATTTCTCCCTGCAATCTTGATTCTAGCTTGTGCATCTTCCAGCCCAGCGTTTCTCATGATGTACTCTGCATATAAGTTAAATAAGCAGGGTGACAATACACAGCCTGACGTACTCCTTTTCCTATTTGGAGCCATGAACTGTATAGTCCATGGGATTCTCCAGGCCAGAATACTGGAGTGGGTAGCCTTTCCCTTCTCCAGGGGATCTTCCTGACCCAGGAATTGAACCAAGGTCTCCTACATTGCAGGTGGAGTCTTTACCAACTGAGCTATCAGGGATGACCTGGCATGATGGATCCTTGTTAATGCACTTATATTTATTTTTTAGAGATTCCTTAGGACTTACATATTTTAAAATTTTGTTGTCTGTGACTAAAGATAGCTTCATTTCTTCCTTTCCAATTTGTATGTTTTTTAATGAATTTATCTTGTTTTATTATTCTGGCTAGGATACCCAATGCTGTATCTTATAGAAGAAGGGTAAATATCCTTGCTCTGGTCCTAGTCTATAATGGAAACTATTTATCTTGTTACTATTATGTATTTTGATATTTGTAGATTTTTAAATTATCACTACCTTTTATCAGATTGAGAAATTCCATTTTATTCTCAGTTTATGAATACTTATTTTTTTTTAAATCATGAATTGGTATTGAATTCATCAAATGATTTTCCCATATACTTTGAGGTGATCATCACATAATCTTTTTCTCTTTTTTTAATATGGGGAATTAGTTTATTTTTAAATGTTGAAACTCCCTTGCTTTGCTAGGATAAATCTCACTTTGTTGTGATATACTATCCTTTTTTAATATGTACTTCAGTTCAGTTCGCTTTTTTAATATGTAGTTCACTCAGTCGTGTCCGACTCTTTGAGACCCCATGAATCACAGCACGCCAGGCCTCCCTGTCCATCACAAACTCCCATAGTTCACTCAAATTCATGTCCATCGAGTCGGTGATGCCATCCAGCCATCCCATCCTCTGTCGTCCCCTTCTCTTCCTGCCCTCAATCCCTCCCAGCATCAGGGTCTTTTCCAATAAGTCAACTCTTCGCATGACATCAGTCCTTCCAATGAACACCCAGGACCGATCTCCTTTAGAGTGGACTGGTTGGATCTCCTTGCAGTCCCAGGGACTCTCAAGAGTCTTCTCCAACATCACAGTTCAATAGCATCAATTCTTCAGCACTGAGCTTTCTTCACAGTCCAACTCTCACATCCATACATGACCACTGGAAAAACGGTTCTATTTGCCTTTTATTTTTAATAAATTTTTGGCTGTACCAAGCAACATGTAAGATCTTAGTTCCCCGACCAAGGATTGAACCCATGCCTCCTGTCTTGGAAGGCAGAGTCTTAACTACTGGGTCACCGGGGAAGTCCCAATTTGCCTTTCTCTTTTTGAAAATTTTTGTGTCTATGTTTATGGATAATTTTGGTCTAGAATTTTCATGGCTTATAGTATTCTTAATCGGCATTGGTGTTAAGGTTTTGCTGGGCTCACGAAATGAAGCAGGAATTCTTTTTCCTTTGCCGGGGTCCAGCCCCAGCTGATCCAGGGTATTCGAAGGAGAGATGGCATCAGCGAGGATCAGGAAACAATTGCTTAATTAAACATTAATTAAGGATATAAAGAGTAATAGAATGGGGATAGCTCAGTGAGGAAATTCAGTGGAGAAAAAAGGCTGAGTAGCTTGGTTTACGCGGAAGACCAATAAAACTTCAAGACAAGAAGTTTGCACCACTTACGTAGGCCGCAGGCATCCTTCCGTTCTCCCAAAGGAGAGGAGACACTGAGGCCTCCCCAGTCGGATCTTAGAAGCCCAGGCATAATTAGTAAGCATGGTGGGTTCCGCGCTCCAGATGGAGACTCAGCCAGAGTGAGAGAGAGAGCGACATGGGGAGACCAAGTTTCGGTGAACAAGGCCCGCACTTTATTTTCCAAAGTAGTTTTTATACCTTAAGTTATGCACAGAGGATAATGGGGGAAGGGGTGGAGTCATGCAAGGACAGCAGTTCCTGGTTCTAATCGAAGCCAGGCTTTCAAACTTATCATATGCAAAAGTTCACGTGATTTACATCATCTTCTGGCCAGGAGGCCTGTTAACATTTTAAGAAACTTATCTTTCTCTAAAGGTGATTATTCCAAAGTCAGCACCAGCCTCCAAAAAAGCATTGGACAAAGCTGCATTCCTATAGGGCAAAGGTGAGGTGGGCTCAATCAAGAAAAGAATTAACTCAAGGGTCCAAGGTTACAAACATTGAGGCTACTACTTACATTTCTACACACCCATTATATCAATCAATACACTGCCAAGGACACAGTAGGTAAGGGGTATGGAGACTTAGCAGCAAACATTGGCCCAATAAGTGAAAAACCCTTCACCAATACAATTTCTAATCAATCTTTTAACTACTCAAAGGACTCTGTATTTAGACAGTTTAGAACATCTCCTGCCTCTCACAGTTGGGAGGCTCTGAGCAATCACATGTGGCCGGAAAAACCTATTCAGGCAGGCTAGAGGATTTTCAAAGCAGTTTGTAGGTTGAAACACTGTCACACCCAGGAATTATTAACTGGAGCTGTAAGCTAACTCCTTTCTCAGAGAGAGGTAGTGGGGGACAGCCCCCTGTAAAGTCAGAGGTGTAGGTGAAAGCACAAAGCAGAAAGTAGGCAGACTCTGGTTTTGGGGGTAGATGCTCGAGAATTTCCAGGGGGACTCCTGAGGCTCGATCCCGCCTTTGCGTATGCCAAGCCTCCTTCCTCATGACCTTTGCCATGGGCAGAGTTCCTCACGCTGGCTCCCGACAGTGATAGAATTCTAGTTGAGCTATTCCAGATCCTGAAAGATGATGCTGTGGAAAGTGCTGCACTCAATATGCAATATGCACTCAATATGCAATATGCCGGCTCCCGGCACTCCTTATTTTCTGAAATTATTTGAGGAATACTGTTATAGAAACTTTAGACAATTAAACTGTCTTGGTTTTTGTTCTCTCATCTGTACAGTGAAACTGGTACTGTCTACCTAGCCTGGTAGGTACTGTCTATTCTAGCCTGGCGTGATGAAGAACAGATGAAGCGATATCTGAAAAACTGCCTCATAATGCACTTAGTAGAACCTCAACACAGGATAGCTGTTTTATCAATAAGTATGATTATTATTATTATTATTACATCAGTAGGAGGACTAGAAATTAGCACATGGTGATTCTCGAGGTCCTTTCTGTGAAATTCCAGTTCTTCTCTCTCAAAGAACTTAATGTTGAACCATTGGGTCACATTTGTGGAGTTTTAAAAATTGATTTTTAGCTGTTATCTCATCTAATGCCACTGGAGCCTCCAAAGGTGGCTCTTCCTGATCTCATTTCTCCCTTTAACTGATTGGGAAACTGAGTTTAGGACAACTTGCCTGAAGCTACACAGTAACAAGAGAAGAATAAACCTGACTCCACTGTTGAATCTGTTCCTTTAACTCTTGAGCTCTGTTGCCTCTGGATCTGCACCTTTTGTAAAAGAATGTTGTTGCCTGTAGCCTGAAATATACCGAGAGTCCATTCTCAAGGCGCTGATCTTTAAAGGTAGAAGGCTTTTCCATGAAGAAGTTGTAAACGGGAGAATAACGTTAGTCTTGTTGGAGGTTTGCAGGAACATTGTGAACCAGACTGGGCTAGGTGGACAGCATAAGAAGGATTCTGGCACCAAGAATTTTGCAAGGACCAGCCACATCCCCTCCCCTTTTGGTATAAAAGAAGCCTGAATTCTAACTCAGGTCAGATAGTCCTTTGGGACATGAATATGCCATCTTTTTGGTCTGCTGGCTTTCTGAATAAAGTTGCTATTCTTTGCTCCAATGCCTTGCCCTGCAGGGCATGCCGGGTCTTAGTTACTGGACCAGGGATCAGACCCGCACACCATGCAGTGGAAGCAGAGTCTTATTAACTGATGGACCTCCAGGAACTCCCACCCCGTCACTCATTCCGAAGCCAGTGTTACAGAAAAGGGAGCCAGAGCACCGGAGAGGCACTGTTCTCCCATTTCCTGGCCAAGAGGACCACCCTCACACTGGGAGACCCCTTTTGAAGGCACCTTTAAAGATTTCCAACATGAAGAGCCAGGTCACCAGTCAGCTGCGTTCTCTGTCCAGCTGAGTGACCTTTTAAGCACATTTGTAACCTCACTGTGTCTCACACTCCCTATCTGGAAAAAGATGAGAAGTGCAATAATACCAGTCATTATTTCTTGGGTCCCTAGGGGTCAGGGGGGGCTTCCAGGGTGCGCAGTGGTTAAGAATCTGCCAGCTAACACAGGAGAGGGAGACACAGGAGAAGCAGGTTTGATCCCTGGGTTGGGAAGATCCCCTGAAGAAGGAAATGGCAACCGACTCCAGCATTCTTATCTGGAGAATCGCATGGACAGAGGAGCCTGGCTGGCTACAGTCTATGGGGTCATAAAGAGTCAGACACGACTGAGCATGCGCGCTAGGGGCCAGGGCATCACCGCATAGTTATTTGTCTGTTGTTTAGTCTGTGTCCAGTTGCATCCGACCCCTTTACAACCCCGTGGACTGCACCCCGCCAGGCTCCTCTGTCCATGGGATTCTCCAGGCAGGAATACTGGAGTGGGTTGCCATTTCCTACTCCACGAGATCTTCCTGACCCAGGGACTGAACCCGCGTCTCCCGGGTCTCCTGGATTGGCAGGCAGGTTCTTTACCACTGAGCCACCGGGGAAGTACACTTGATTTATTTAGTCTTCTTAAAAACAGTAAACGATTAATATATGAGCCATAGGTGAGAAAACTGTGGCTAAAGAAATCAAACAATTTACCTAAGGTCACGAAAGTTCCAGATTCAGAATTTGCAATCCAGGTAAAATTGACCCTCCTTTTCATGTTAAAATTGATCAAATTGTACAGTTTTTAAAATGTGCAGGTTGTTGTAATCAGTTATACCTCAATAAATTTTTTTTAAGAAGCAGCATCCAGAGCTAGATATGAAAGTTGAAGAGAGGAACAACAACAGCAACAAAATAATTACATTCACAGGAATATATGTATGCCAAAATTCATCCAGCTATACGCTTTGGATTTGAAAGTTTTATTGTATATAAAGTATGCCAGAATAACATATGGCTGCATATTTTTTTAACGAAAGTAATTAGACGTTAAGTCGTAATTTTTAAATTTCACCTGGATCTCCTACTGACAGCAAAATAACACTAGACCATATCTAAAATAAATCATTCTCTCGACTCCTACACGCCTTTTAAAAATTGCATTTTTTTCTTATTATAAAAGCAATACAAGTTCATCGTAGGAAAATTAGAAAATACAGACGAGCAGAAAATATAAATATGAAAGATAGCCTTGGTTCCACATTCTTAGAAAATACAGATGAGCAAAAGATATAAAGATGAAAGACAGCCTTGGTTCCACATTCAAATATAACAAGATTTTACACACCAGTGTATTTCTTTCCACTACTTTTCAGGGTCTGTATGTTTATTTAGAGGTACATATAATTATGGGTGTCCCTGGTGGCTCAGATGGCAAAGAATCTGCCTGCACTGCAGGAGACCCAGGTTCAATCCTTGGGCTGAGAAGATCCGCTGGAGAAGGAAATGGCAACCCACTCCAGGATTCTTGCCTGGAGAATCCCATAGACAGAGGAGCCTGGTGGGCTATAGTCCATAAGGTCACAAAGAGTTGAACATGAGTCATATATCTAATTATATGGTATATGGGGGAGTTTCAGAAAATGCGATCTTACTCGAAAAATTCTTTTATAATTTACTTTTAACACGTAGGGGTAATCCATGAGAGGCTTAGTGTATCAATGAATGGTCATCTGAAGTAAGAGTTTTAAATTTAGTTCCATGATGTGCTGGAGTTCTTTGACACGTCTCAGGTCCTGGGGATTGGGGAGAAGATGAATGTTTGATGGAGCTCAAGGAGACCATGCAGGCAAGGTCTGCATTTGTCACTCTTACTCAACAGAGATGCACACCCCCTTTTTTTTTTTGGCTATAGTCTTCCCTCAGTATCAGCAAGAGATTGGTTTCAAACCCGCTCACCCTGTGCATGACAAAATCCACAGACGCTCAGGTTCCTTATGTGGATGTGGGACTTGCAAAGGCAGGGTACAGAGTAACTGTACTAATTTCCCATGTAAGATTTCATCTGAAAAGGCATTCCCTAACCAAAAGCAATTTTAAAGAAGGAAATCACGATTGTAACATTATTCTTACGACTGTTTCATTTCGTTTCAAAACAAAAATAGCTTCATTGTTTTATAATTATAAGTGACACCTTCACATTTTCAAAAATTCAAGCCATTCAAAAACATAAGAATTAAAAGTGAAAAATCAGCCATTAATCTCATTACTCTTTAGAAACATCTTGGAGTATATGTGTGTATCAAAATATACTGTACACATCCTAGGTCTTTTTCCCTTAACACAGACTATTTTCCTGTGTCATTTATTGGTCTCTAAAAGTATAATATGTATACCTGTAGCTGATTCATGTTGCTATTTGGCAGAAACCAACAAAATTCTGCAGAGCAACTATCCTTCAATTAAAAAATAAATTTAAAAAAGTATGATTCTTGAGTGTTTATGATTTGGGTTATATTATTATTAATAGGTATATTGATAGGGGGAAAAAAGGGCTTGCAAGTTAAACTGAAAGGCATAAGGAGAATTGGGCTTCTGTTTTTTTCATGTGTAATTTTAAAAAATATTCGTTTATTTATTTATTTGGCTGCACCAGGCCTTGGTTGAAACATGTGGGATCTTCGGTCTTCACTGTGTTGGTAAGATCTTTTAGCTGTGGTGTTCAAGCTCTCAGTTTTATTAAAACTTCCAAATAAGTCCTACTACCTGACAACATAAGCCTTCTAGCTTTGTTCTCCTCTAAGATTGTCTCAGAGAAACACTGGGTCCTTTCTTCTTTCATACGCATTTTGGTGTCAGATTACCAATTACTACACAAAAACCTGCTGGGATTTTGTTTGCGATTGCTGGTGTCTGTTTTTGATCTCCCAAATGAATTTCATTCTGTCAAGATTAAAAAATAAAAAAGCCCTTTGAAGTTTTGAATTTTATTAATCCCATAATTTAATTTGTGATATATTGAATTCTTTTTTGATTATTTCATGGCTATGAATATTGATTTCCCTCCCAAGACCATCAGTAATTTCGGAAGAAGCTGTCACATAATTCTTTTGTTTTCTGCATAATTTTAGGATAAACTGTAGCCACGTAACATCTAATGTGTGTTTCTTGAATAAACCTCATAAACTTGTTTTTCTTGAATATTCTGGGGTGGATGTTCCTTAGCTTCTGACTTAATTCATTTGAATAAATCATTCCAGTGTTTATTAATTCACCTAGCAAAGCTACCAGCATAGTCTAGTCTTAAATAGGTATTGACACACTCTCTGAGTTGTGCCATCTGTTCAGGATTTAGGCATCTTCCTTTCCCCTGGGAAGCTTTCAACCCAGAAGACAATAAAGACAAAACCAAGAATCTTTTTTCCCCCTGCTATGCCCTGAAACTTGTGGGATCTTAGTTCCATAACTAGGGACTGAACCTGGCCCACCACACTGAAAGCACCAAGTCCTAAGCACTGGACCACCAGAGAATTTTCAAAACCAACTACCGAAAGTGTTGTCTCTTTGGGGTTAGAGTTTCAGAGCTACGGGAGTGATTAACTCGAGCTGAGAAAGCACGGTGAAGTGGGCATATCGTAGTGAAGCTGGTGACTGAGCTGGGCCTTGAAGCATGAATAGGAGTTCTCCAGGCAGCAGAGTCCAGGGGTGGCAGAGATGTTAGGGAGCATTCTGGGCGTGAGGGAAAAAGATGAGAGAGCATGGGACGAATCCCATGTCTGAGAAGCATGAGTGGTCCAGTGTAGCTGAGGCATAAGGGAATGGATTGAGAGAGAGGTGAATGTGGATATGTAGGCTTGGACAGACTGTGACTGGCCTTCTAATACATATTTAAGATGGCTAATACAAGAGTGTCATGATCACATTTGTGTTTGAAAAATACTGCTCTACTAACATTGAGGAAGGTGACTTGTATGTACCTTGAGTCCTTGGGAAGCTACCACACTCATCCAGGAAAGAGTTAATAAGACTTTGGATAAAGGTACTGGATATCAGATGGTGATTGCAGTTATTCCAGAGACAAAATCAGTGTGACCTGGTGATTGATGGGGTGCACACAGGTGGGAGGGAGGCCCATCCTGGACATCTGGACGCAGGCCATGGGATATCACTGGGCTGAGTTCAAACTGTCTGCTCAGATTATTAGGTTGAATAGAGCAGCTCTTCTGAAAGGATGCCAGGCTGTACCTCTGATTGACAGCTGAGTGAAAAGTCTCAGAAAACTGCCCGTGGGACTGTTTCATTCTTTTCCTCAGAATGACCACGTTTTGCCATGTGATTTCATTTTACAGGCTTTGTAGGTTCTTTTGTGCTTTGTCTATCTGTATAGTTACTGCTCCTCTCCTGGGAAGAGAGAAGACAGGTTATTTCAAAAATTTAAAAAAAAAAAAAGTCCAGCCAAAAACATCTCCCTCCTCCTGCTACTCTGAAATTAGCTTAGATGGTCAGATCAGATCAGCAAGGAATCGCAAATCATTTAGTACAAACTGATCATTTGGTAGATGAGGAAGCCCAGTCCAGGAGACGAAAGGTGATTCATTAGTCAGTAAGTGGAATCCCTGGGTCTGCCTGGACATCCGGGGAGACAGTAGATCAGACACATCTGGGGTCTGCAGACTGTTATTTTGCTTTTTCTGAGCCCCAGTTTACTAGACTACAAGGTGGAGTTGTTGTGATAATTAAATTTAAAATGTGCATATTCTGAGTGTGATGACACTTTTAAATGCTCAGTGCTGGTCAGTGATGAACATAAAGATGGTGTTGCTGATGATGGTACTGATGGTAGCGCTGGCAACGATGACGGCAATGGCGATGATGTCATCGAAGAAGCATGGACTTTGACGTCGCCTCCCCTGAGCGAAAGTGTCTGTGATAGTTTGACTTTGTTAAGATGATCTAACCTCTTAACTATCAATTTAATCATACGTAGAACAGAGAAAGTCATCTCGAACTTGCGCTATTTCGAGAACGTAATAAAATAATTATTGTTGTTGCTGCTTAGTCGCCAAGTTGTATCCGACTCTTTTGCGACCCCAGGGACTGTAGCCCACCAGGATCCTCTGTCCGTGGAATTCTCCAGGCAGGAATACTGGAGTGGGTTGCTGTTTCCCCTTCCAGGGGATCTTCCTGACCCCGGGATCGAACCTGCATCTCTTGTGTCTCCTGCATTGGCAGGCGGATTCTTTACCACTGGCACCACCTGGGAAGCCCTTTTCTCTAACAGTAAACTTACATTTTATTAACCTTAAACTGTAAAGTATCCATTCGGAGAAGGCAATGGCACCCCACTCCAGTACTCTTGCCTGGAAAATCCCATGGATGGAGGAGCCTCATGGGCCGCAGTCCATGGGGTCGCTAAGAGTCAGACAAGACTCAGCAACTTCACTTTCACTTTTCATTTTCATGCATTGGAGAAGAAAATGGCAACCCACTCCAGAGTTCTTGGCTGGAGAATCCCAGGGAAAGGGGAGCCTGGTGGGCTGCCGTCTATGGGGTCACACAGAGTCGGACACGACTGAAGCGGCTTAGCAGCAGCAGCAGCAGTAAAGTATCCATTAGCTGCAAATCTGGAAAAATGCATAGCTTTTCTCTTAAGGTCCCCTTTAGTCTCTTTCGTTCCTACAGATGGGAATTCATTATCTCTAGCGTCTCTTCCGGAGAAGGCAATGGCACCCCACTCCAGTACTCTTGCCCCGAGAATCCCATGGACAGAGGAGCCTAGTGGGCTGCAGTCCATGGGGTCGCTAAGAGTTGGACATGACTAAGCGACTTGACTTTCACTTTTCATTTTCATGCATTGGAGAAGGAAATGGCAACCCACTCCAGTGTTCTTGCCTGGGGAATCCCAGGGACGGGGGAGCCTGGTGGGCTGCCGTCTATGGGGTCGCACAGAGTCGGACACGACTGAAGCGACTTAGCAGTAGCAGCATCTCTTTGGAGAAGGCAATTACAACCCACTCCAGTACTCTTGCCTGGAAAATCCCATGGATGGAGGAGCCTGGTGGGCTGTGGTCTATGGGGTCGCACAGAGTCGGACACGGCTGGAGCGACTTAGCAGCAGCAGCAGCAGCAGCAGCGTCTCTGCATCTGTGCTGTAGCATGAGGACCACCCTGACCCCGGACCCCCGCCCTTCACTGAGAGCTTCCCTGGGTATTAACTCCAGGACAAGGACACCTGCTCTTGCCAACATCTTCATCCCACCCGGGATCTGAGGTGGTAGGTGTGGTCCCCCTCCAGGCTCCCTCATATCCACTGACACAGTATTTGGTGGATGGAATTAATAATTTGTTGTTTAGAGGTTTTTGATGGCTTTCTTGCTTCAGCCATTTAAACACTATTGTCTCTTTTTTGGTTGCTTTTGGGTGGGGCTCCAGGAATGAGAGTGGACAAAAATCTTCTGAACCTCTTCTTATGGAACCAGGTTTGTTGTCTTCGTGGGATGGGGGAGAACGAATGAGCTACTTGACGTCTTTTGTGAAAGCAACAAGTCATCTGGCTCTCATGTGGATGGACAAGCTTGACAGCTCGTGGAGGCTGAACGTGACTGCAAAGAAGGTCAGGGACTGTCAGCTGAGGAGCAGGAAAGGTCAGGGACCAGTGACACAATGTCCCCACGGCTGATAGAATTACATCATGGAACCAGGAGGGCCCAGCCTGGGTGCTCCATCTTTCCGGAAACTGTGATATCCCATCTGTTTGCTTTTATGTCTTGATATCCCTGAAGTTGGAGAAGGCAATGGCACCCCACTCCAGTACTCTTGCCTGGAAAATCCCTTGGGCGGAGGAGCCTGGTGGGCTGCAGTCCATGGGGTCGCTAAGAGTTGGACTTGACCAAGTGACTTTACTTTCACTTTTCACTTTCATGCATTGGAAAAGGAAATGGCAACCCACTCCAGTGCTCTTGCCTGGAAAATCCCTTGGGCGGAGGAGCCTGGTGGGCTGCGGTCCATGGGGCCGCTAAGAGTTGGACCCGACCAAGTGACTTTACTTTCACTTTTCACTTTCATCCATTGGAGAAGGAAATGGCAACCCACTCCAGTGCTCTTGCCTGGAAAATCCCTTGGGCGGAGGAGCCTGGTGGGCTGTGGTCTATGGGGTCGCATAGAGTCAGACACGACTGAAGCAACTTAGCAGCACCAGCATCCCTGAAGTCATGCCTTCCAAATGATAGAGAACGCATATTGTTTTAATTAAAGTGAATAGGTTTGAGGATTTCAAAAGGGAAAATGGAAGACATCCAAGAGGGTTGCAATAATCAAAGCAGGAAAGCTTACACCAGAGAGAATGAGGGTCCTCAGTAACTCATTCCAGGTTCTTGAATTTATGCAATGAAAACAGCACTGGGGGGCAGGGGAGGAAGGAAGGGAGAGCAGATCCAGGAGGCTTATAAACTTGCTTGTCAGTTGTTTATTTATAGGAAGAAAGAAAAGAATAAAGGAAGGAAAGAATAAACAATGAAACTCCCTTCTTTATTTTGTTTCCAAATGGATTGCATTAGACACAGTATGTCATTCCAAGTGCACCTGAATACGGCTGTGGATTTAGATAGCTCAGTCCTCCCCTTCCGACCTTTATTACCACTGCAAACATTCTGTATGTGAGAGATAAATAATGCATGCTCTCAGCCAAGAAAAGAAAGCAGACCGGAGGAAACACTGAAGGAGAGGAAGCGACATTCCTCTCTCTAGTGTATTTTTACTCCTGATCTGCTGCCACCTCCATCCCCGCCTCCTGCCCTCTCCTACCTCTTGATCAAGACCCCCAAAGCCTGTGCTTAGAGCACAGGTTTGGGGGGTGGAGGGCGTGTGTCAAACTTGCATTTAAAATACTTACAGCTCTGATCTATCAATTGTGTGATCCTGAGCAACTCCTCTCTCCTCCCTCTGTCTTGATCTTCTCTATAACATGAGCATGCATACCTATCTCCGAATGCTCTGTACCAAAAGCGTTGCAAAGATCATAAAAGAAGATGTAGACAAAACTTTTTCAACTGCATCCTGGGGAACAAAGTGAAGAAAGGAGGTTTATTCTGGTCACATGTGGGCCTCAGACAGAAGAAGAGCAGCAGGGGAGGGGTCACCTTCATAGTGAGCTTAGAATGACCTTGAAGATGCCCTTGAGGGCCCAGAAACCCAATCTTGGCTTCCCATCTTCCAGGCAGGCTTTTGTGGTGGCCAAGCAAACCAAAGGTCTCTACAATACCCTTGGAGTGAAAAGCCTGGGTTTCGTACCACGTTTAGAAGCTAGATTTCTCTGTTTCTTGCGCTCAATAGGAACAGATGAAGGAACTAGAACAAATTTCACAATTTGTATGTAAATACAAAAACCTCGAATAGCCAAAGCAATCTTGAGAAAGAAGAATGGAACTGGAGGAATCAACCTGCCTGACTTCAGTCTCTACTACAAAGCCACAGTCATCAAGACAGTATGGTACTGGCACAAAGACAGAAATATAGATCAGTGGAACAAAATAGAAAGCCCAGAGATAAATCCATGCACCTATGGACACCTTATTTTTGACAAAGTAGGCAAGAATATACAATGGAGAAAGGACAATCTCTTTAACAAGTGGTGCTGGGAAAACTGGTCAATCACTTGTAAAAGAATGAAACTAGAACACTTTCTAACACCATACACAAAAATAAACTCAAAATGGATTAAAGATCTAAATGTAAGACCAGAAACTATAAAACTCCTAGAAGAAAACATAGGCAAAACACTCTCCGACATAAACCACAGCAGGATCCTCTATGACCCACCTCCCAGAATATTGGAAATAAAAGCAAAAATAAACAAATGGGACCTAATTAAAATTAAAAGCTTCTGCACAACAAAGGAAACTATAAACAAGGTGAAAAAACAGCCTTCAGAATGGGAGAAAATAATAGCAAACAAAGCAACGGACAAAGAATTGATCTCAAAAATATACAAGCAACTCCTGCAGCTCAATTCCAGAAAAATAAACGACCCAATCAAAAAGTGGGCCAAAGAACAAAACAGACATTTCTCCAAAGAAGACATACAGATGGCTAACGAACATATGAAAAGATGCTCAATGTCACTCATTATCAGAGAAATGCAAATCAAAACCATGAGGTACCACTTCACTCCTGTCAGAATGGCTGCGATCCAAAAGTCTACAAGCAATAAATGCTGGAGAGGGTGTAGAGAAAAGGGAACCCTCTTACACTGTTGGTGGGAATGCAAACTAGTACAGCCACTATGGAGAACAGTGTGGAGATTCCTTAAAAAACTGGAAATAGAACTGCCATATGACCCAGCAATCCCACTGCTGGGCATACACACCAAGGAAACCAGAATCAAAAGAGAGATATGTACCCCAATGTTCATCACAGCACTGTTTATAATAGCCAGGACATGGAAGCAACCTAGATGTCCATCAGCAGAGGAATGGATAAGAAAGCTGTGGTACATATATACAATGGAGTATTACTCAGCCATTAAAAAGAATACATTTGAATCAGTTCTAATGAGGTGGATGAAACTGGAGCCTATTATACAGAGTGAAGTAAGCCAGAAAGAAAAACACCAATACAGTATGCTGCTGCTGCTGCTAAGTCGCTTCAGTCGTGTCTGACTCTGTGTGACCCCAGAGATGGCAGCCCACCAGGCTCCCCCATCCCTGGGATTCTGCAGGCAAGAACACTGGAGTGGGTTGCCATTTCCTTCTCCAATGCATGAAAGTGAAAAGTGAAAGTGAAGTCGCTCAGTCGTGTCCGACTCTTAGTGACCCCATGGACTGCAGCCTACCAGGCTCCTCCATCCATGGGATTTTCCAGGCAAGAGTACTGGAGTGGGGTGCCATTTGCCTTCTCTGCAATACAGTATACTAATGCATAAATATGGAATTTAGAAATACAGTATACTAACGCACAAATATGGAATTTAGAAAGATGGTAACAATAACCCTGTATGCGAGACAACAAAAGAGACAGATGTATAGAACAGTCTTTTGGACTCTGTGGGAAAGGGTGATGGTGGGATGATATGGGAGAATGGATTGAAACATGTAAATTATCACATGTGAAACGAATCGCCAGTCCAGGTTCGGTGCATGAGACAGGGTGCTCGGGGCTGGTGCACTGGGATGACCCTGAGGGATAGGATGGGAAGGGAGGTGGGAGGGGGGCTCAGGATGGGGAACACATGTACACCCGTGGCAGATTCACGTCAATGTATGGTAAAACCAATACAATATTGTAAAGTTAAATAAATAACCCTGGGAAAAAAAAAAGAAAGAAACAGATGAGGGGACAGAGTAGAATTCTCAGCTCAAACTAAATTCAACTTGAAATCTTATGCAAGAATAATTTGTATGTTGACCTGCATGTTTATTTCTTAGTCAAGCCTCTATTTTTTTTTTCCTTTTAAACTTTGTATTTTGTACTGGGGTATAGCTGATGAACAGTGTTGTGATAGCTTCAGGTGAATAGTGAAGGGACCATACATACACATGTAGTCATTGTTCCTCAAACCCCACTTCCATCCAGGCTGCCACAGAACGCTGAGCAGAGCTCCCTGTGCAGTGGGTCCTTGTTGGTTATCCATTGTATTTATTTTTTTTTTAATTTTATTTATTTTTTAATCTATTTATTTTAATTAGAGGCTAATTACTTTACAATATTGTATTGGTTTTGCCATATATCAACATGAATCCATTTTAAATGTAGCAGTGTGCCCATGTCCTTCCCGAAGTCCCTAACTACCAGCCCTGGCATATCCATAAATTCATTTTCTAAGTCTGTGAGCCTCTTTGTTTTACGAGCTCATGTGTACCATTCCCTTTTAGATTCACACATAAGGAGTGGCATACAATATTTCTCCTTCTCTGTCTGATTTACTTCACTCAGAATGACACTCCCTGGGTTCACCCATGTTACTGCAAATGGTTTCATTTCATGCTTTTTAATGCAAGCCTCTGTTTTGCGAAATGTAGGGACAACGGATCTCTCTGAGTTGGTGTTGAAGTAAGTCCCAGAGGGCTTGAACCCTTAAGCCTTTGGATTAGAAAATGAAGTGGGAAAGGAAATGATTGTAGAGAAAAAAAATATCGTTTGGGTACTTAGCATCTGTGAGAGGGAGCCGGGAGTCGCAGCAAAAAGGAAGTTTGGGGACTGTTTGCTCATTTTCACACTGCTTTCGCCTCCCCAATTACACACCTAATTAAGATTTGGACATTTAGGCAAACTGTTTGAATGTATGATAAGGGAGTCTGGGATTAGCTCACAGTGTGGAAAGAGGATCATCTAGTCTTTAGAAAAACTTGGAAAGAAGCATCCTGGAAATATGTCTTTTAGAGCCTAAGGCTCAGAAATGAGAACTTAATGCCCTCTGGATGGGAGGAAAGTGGGGAATTTGTCATCAATGTCATCATCTGCAATGAATCGTCTCTCTTTCTTCCCATCTTCTTTGTGATTTTCCACTTCCCTCCTAGGCTTTCCTGTTAAATGCGGTGCTCTGCTCAGTCGTGTCCGACCCTTTGTGACCCCATGAACTATAGCCCACTAGGTTCCTGTGTCCCTGAAATTTCCCAGGCGATAATATGAAGCGGATTGCCATCTCCTCCTCCAGAGGCTTTTCCTGACTCAGGGATCAAAGCTGCGTCTCTTGTATCTCCTACATTGGCAGGTGGGTTCTTTACCACTGTATCACCTGGGAAGTCCAGGTTCTCCTGTACCCGCCCTGTAAAACTAGTTCTTAGAGCCTTGATCCCCTCAAATGTTGATAAATCCAGGTAGAAAGGGGATGAAGTCTGCCTGATACATAAGACCATCGCTCCACAAGTGGGATTACCTTGATTTATCTGGGTGTTGGGGGCACCACAGCTGCTTTTTAGATCTGTGGGTAAGACCCCTGTGGGCTCCTCTCCCTGCTCTGAGCACTCATGCTCCTGTGTCAGTTTTGTATAATCATGGGGGAACTCCCTTTCTTGTTCCCGGCCCAATTCCACCATCTATTTCAGAGTGACTATCTCATGAAACGTATCAAGCTGAAAAGGGACCTGGCTTCCTCTGGGCAGTGAACTTGGAACAGATCCGGGTGAAAGTATGGCAACCCAGGTGCCAGTCTGAGGGTACTGAAGACTTCAGGACTGTTGCTGTTATCCAGAAAGGTATCTTTGACTCTGGATGAAAAGGCTCATAGATTGGGGATTGCTTGGAGAAGCTGTTGCAATAACTTCTTCTGTGCCTACTTCCTACTGGATACATTATTGCCACTTCCATGGCAACTGGAAGCTTCTTAGGTTTCACTGAACCATTGTTTGGGGAGGCACGGGAGGACAGTGGATGTAGTAGGTAGATGCTGAGACGCCTATATTTTCCTGTTTTATCCTTACCTCCTGCTCTGGCAGGGCTATCCCCTAAAGCAGGTGTAGGAATGTAAGGATACTTATTTTGGAGGCTCGAGGCCCCAGATACCAAATCCAGAGAGTCACAAACATGCCTAAAGTGAGTGGAGGTCTGTGCGAGAAACATCGTGCGTCTCAGCTTCCTGTGTGACCCTGTCTACCTATGCTCCTCTCCTCCTCCCATCTTTCTTCTTTCTCCTCTTCCTCAGTGGTTGAGGTGCATGGGCTTAGCCGCTCCGTGGCATGTGGCATCCTCCCAGACCAGGGATCGAACCCGTGTCCCCTGCACTGACAGGCGAATTCCTATTCCACTGTGCTACCAGGGAAATCCAGAACTTCAGCTTCTTCATCAGTAAAGTGGAAATGATAGCAGTTCCTCCTTCTGCTGTGCTGAGAATCAAATGGATTAACAAACGTACGGTAGGAAGAACAGTGCAGGCTACGTAGATGAGTCTCTGCAAGATCTGGCTGGCCTTCCATCCACATGCTGCTCGGACAGTCTCATTCTACGCCTATGGTCCCAGCACTGTTATGAGCAGTGCCTTCTTGCCATTTCAAAAGTACTCAGGCTTTGGATGCTAGATATGGTTACCCTGTATACAGTCTCAACTATTTTACTAAGAGGCGTGTACGTTGACTCTTTGCAACCCCATGGACTGTAGCCCACCATACTGCTATATCTGTGGAATTCTCCAGGCAAGAATCCTGGAGTGGGTTACAATTTCCTACTCCAGGGATTTTCCTGACCCAGGGATCGAATCCGCATCTCTTGCACTGGCAGGTGGATTCTTTACCAGTGAACCACCAGGAAAGCCCTTTACTAGAAGGCAGTGATCCATTATTTTGAGGATGTACAGGATTGGATGTCACAGGCTAGGAAGTAGGACAGGTAAGAGCATCTATCAATACAATGAGTCAATTCCAAGTAAACTACTCTTATCTTTGGAGACCAAGAAAACTCTGTAACACTGAAGTTTTTCTCTTCCCCAACCCCTCCCACCTCTGTGGTGAAAGGTATAAAGAACCAGTAGGGATGCAGCCTCATATAATGCATATATATATGTGCATATATAAAGGACGTTTTGAGAGCCCAGTGGGAGTTGCTTTTTGCTCTGCTACCAGCCAGGTAACTGAGGTCAGGGTTCCAGGATCACTAAGGCCAGCCAGCAGGGCCATGAGTTCCTGGACAAAAGAAAAAATAATTTGAGATGCCCAACCTTCCTGCCAGGTTGAAGGGAAGGACTGGGGTCAATCTTGGCAGAACATTTCCTAGGGACCATACTGCCTTTGTGTTGCCACAGTGGCAGGCTGAGAGCTCTGCTGGAGGCCTGGTCCCTGGGCTCCAATTCCTCAAAGGTCCCGGAGGTCCTGTGTCCCTCGGATCATTCCTGTGTATCTCTATCATCTATTCATCCATCTATATACTGTCCATCTAGCCCTCCATCTATTACTTCATCTATTTCTATCTATCTATCCATCTACCTGACTATCTAGCCGTCTATTTATCTATCTATCTACATAGCTATTATTCATCCACCTATCCACCTACCTGTCCATCTAGTCATCCATCTGTCTATCTATCTACAGGTATTCATTGTTTTATTGCTCTTTGCTTATTTATTTATGCCTCACCCCACAGCATGTGGGATCTTAGCCCCCTGACCAGAGACTGAACCCAAGCTGCCCTGCAGTGGAACCACTCTTAACCACGGCCCAATCAGGAAAGTCTCAGTTTCTCTATGTCTTACTGTGTTTCACAGATAATTGTGTGTGTGTGTGTGTGTGTGTTTTACAAGTTGAAATTTTGTGCAACCCCATGTCGAGCAAATCTTTTGGCTCCAGTTTTCCAAAAGCATTGCTCACTTCATGCCTCTGTGTCACATTTTAGTATTAATAATTCTCACAGTATTTCAAACCCTCCACCAACCAAAAAAAATGATGACTTGCTGAAGAGTCAGATGATGGGTAGCATTTTCAGCAATAAAGTACTTTTAATTAGGATATTTGCATTGTTCTTCCTAAACATCATGCATTTGCATATTTAATAGATAGACTACAATATAGTGTCAGCGTAACTTGTACACACACTGGGAAACCAGAAGGTTTGTTTGACTCAGCTTTAGTGCTCTATTCACTTTACTGGGGTGGTCTGGAATATAACCCAAAATAGTTCTGAGGAATGTCTGTATTTATTTATTTATCCATCCATTGTTCACTTTAGTCCCAACCCAAAAGTTGAGTGTTATGTTTTATATTGTGGGAATTTTTAGGACTTCAAGCCCAGGAGACAGCATCTCAAGTCCCTGAGAGCTGCTCCAAGGAGGAGGGAAGTTAAGGAATTTTGTGCTTTTTTTTTTTTTTTTTAATGGGGCTTTTCTATGTATGGGAAGATGTAAGAGTCTGGGCTCACTGAACTCCTTCCTTTTGTATGCATCTCAGATATCTGGGGTCAGTATCCTGTGCTTTTTACATCCTGAGCTCCCTTAGGCTCATTGTAGGGAGTGGCTGCAATCTGATGGCTGTTAGATCACAGGTATTCTTCTCCTTCCTGAGCGTCCTTAGGAGTCACCAGTTCACGGTGGAGGGCTGGAATCGCTGATAACAGGGACATCCTGTTTACTGACATGGCAGGAAATTCTCCACTTCTCACCCCATCCGTCTATTCATCTATCTCCCTGTCTTAACCATCATCATTAGAAATATTGCCTGTCATTCTATTAATAACAGATTGGATCCTCAAATCAAATTCCTATTCTTCCACTCACTAACTGCTTAACTTTGGGCAAATTCCTTCATGTCTCTGTACCTCGGTTTCCTCATCTGTAAAATAAGGACAATACTATATCTACTCTGTAAGTTTGAGTTAGAATAACTAGTGCTGTTGTTTGCATATTATTTTCTTGTGTGTCAGGAGAGGGTTCTGACTTTTTCATCTCATCCCTTGGGTTGTCTTAATATAATTTTAAATTAAAAGCCACTTCTTCACATGTTGTTTGGAAGAATACTATGGTCTGTTTCGGCCCAAATAACACTGCATTCATCATTTTTTTTATGCAGATGGGCAGTCTAGGAAAACAGAACTCAGTAAAGAAAGGTTTGGATCAGCCTCTGTGCCTGTTTAGCTCTTGGAAAAAGTGGTCATTGCACAGATATTGGAATTCGACCATGGTATGAATTCTGAATCCTCTGATTTTAACCATGTGATTTTGGGTAAAATATATAACCTCTCTGAGTCTCAGTTTACTGATATATTAAATACACCAAATTGCATGGTTGGTGTTGCGGTGAATGGAGGCAAATGGTTCTGGCAGGATTTCAGGCATACAGCAGGTATTCAGAAGTGCTGATTTCTTGTCTCCTCCTGAAATGAGACTGTAAGGTCCTTGGAGGGAGGGAGTCTGTGTCTGTCCATTGCCCTATCTTCCAGCGCCCAGCACCGTGCTGACAACGGAGCAAGCAGTAGACAGTGAGCAAATTCAGAACGAACAGATTTTCATGCATTACATGCCTCCTTTGACATAAATATATTAACTTCTTGCTTACTGCATCATGGCTAATCACTGCTAGAGATGAAAGCTTTGGGGACCTAATGATTTTTGAAAACTATATTCAAGGTTAAATTATGAGTCAAGCCATGACTCGAAACTGCTGGAAGCAATTTCCTCCAGCTTCCACAGTTGCTCAGCCTTATCTGCTTCATTTATTCCAAGCCCTTCACCCCTCCCTCTCACACTCTCCCAGATTTGGAGGGTGCCCCTTGCTGGAGTAGCCTGGAAGGGAAGCAAAGACAGAGAATACAGTTTAAGGCTGAAGTGCCTCAGGCCTGGTGCTTCAGAGGGAATCAACTAGAAGGTGGGTGGGGGTGTCCTTGGCACCCAATCCCTTCACTTCCTAAATTCTACATTTACTCAGCCGCAGTGCATGAAGGATGTGAAGGGAGACTGATTTAGAAACTGGCCCTTCTTTCACATCTATCCACGCCTATATGGCTCATGAGCCTCATCCCGCTGGGATTCTGTGAATTCAGGGCTGACTCTTGGTGGGGTGGCAGTGGTGCGGATGCGGATGACAGTGGAGGTGTTTTGGCTAAAACACTCTTGTGCTGCTTAAGTGGTCTTTCCCTGCATAGGCCTCAGCGCCCATCTTCATATTATGCTTCTCGGGCACCTAGGATGTCTCTGTCTTCTTTAAGGCATTCCTGAATGGGATGGGATTTGGTTAATCAAATAGAGCAGTTCTGGAGTGGCTGGAGATTAACCGATGTCTTCCCTGGATTGTAAGCTCTTCAAGGGAAGTGGTTTGTTTTATGCTGTTTTGAGTTTTTAAAAACTAAGGCTGGACACCTGGTCATATACAACTGCACTCATGTAAGGAAAAAACCTGTAGCCCTTCCCTATGGAAGAGAATCCAGCAGCAAGCATGGAACAGACCTTGCCTGATTGGAGGTGCTCACATTCCTTTGGGAAGTTGGTAACAGGACTGTGAGTGTGTTGTTTGGGGGCAGGTACTGTTGGAGGACTTTTTGGAGAGCGGGCGGAAGCTGTCTCTCTCCTTGTGATGTAGGGGGCTGGGAAGTGTGGACGGGTCTGCAAAGGGATCCTGCAGGCCCACACGCTGGAGAGGGGCAGAGACAGTCACCCTGATCTCAGAGCCATGTGATGAAGAAGACCAGCAGGGTTCAGAGCAGGGACCCTCACCAAGCCCCGAGGCTGGAAGAAAGGGCTATGTGGACTGGTCAGGGAGACCTGGCTGGAGCTGCTTGAGTTTGGAAGTCTTTTAGCGCCCGACACCCCTGACACAGTGTACCAACCTAAGGATGACAACTCAGCATACGTGCTTGTAAACTAATAGAACTATAGCCTCGGCCTAAGTGTAGGTCCCCATTTCAGCCTGGGCGATGATCTAAGCCAGCATGGGCGGCCTCCTCTCAGCCAAGGCAAATGAGGGTCTCTGGACCTCCATAAGACAATTCCTCAGCAGTGACCTCTTGTGGTGATGAGGTGAAATTGCCCTTGCAGTCTGAAAACTGCACATTCCGCAAACAAGGTTTTGTTCCGTTCAGTCGCCCAGTCGTGTCCGACTCTTTGCGACCCCAAGGACTGCAGCACACCAGGCTCCCCTGTCCTTCAAAGTCTCTTGGAGTTTGTGCAAATTCACGTCCACTGAGTCCGTAATGCTAACGATCGCATCCTCTGTCGTCCCCTTCTCCTCCAGCCTTCATTCTTTCCCAGCATCAGAGTCTTTTCTAATGAGTCTGCTCTTTGCATCAGGTGGCCAAAGTATTGGAGCTTCAATTTTAGCATCAGTCCTTCCAATGAGTTTTCAGGGTTGATTTCCTTTAGAATTGACTGGTCTGATCTCCTTACAGTCCAAGAGACTCTCAAGAATCTTCTCCAATACCACAATTTGAAAGTATCAGTTCTTCAGTGCTCAGCCTTCCCTGTCACCCAACTCTCATATCTATACATGACTACGGGAAAAAGGAAAGACCATAGCTTTGACTACACAGACCTCTGTCGGTAAAATGATGTTTCTGCTTTTTTAATATGCTGTCTAGTTTTGTTATAGCTTTCCTCCCAAGAAACAAACATCTTAATTTCATGGTTTCAGTCACTGTCCACAATGATTTGGGAGCCCAAGAAAAGAAAATATGTCACCGTTTCCACTTTTTCCCCTTCTGTTTGCCATGAAGTGATGGGAGCAGATGCCATGATCTTAGTTTTTGAATGTTGAGTTTCAAGTCAGCAATTTCACTCTCCTCTTTCACCTTCATCAAGAGTTCCTCTTCATTTTCTGCCATCAGCGTGGTGTCATCTGCTTATCTGAGGTTATTGATATTTCTCCTTTCAATCTTGATTTCAGCTTGTGCTTCATCCAGCCCAGTATTTCACATAATGTACTCAGCATATAAGTTAAATAAGCAGGGTGACAATATATAGCCTTGATGTACTCCTTTTCCCAATTTGGAACCACTCCATTGTTCCATGTCTGGTGCTAACTGTTGCTTCCTGATCCACATACAGGTTTCTCAGGATGCAGGTAAGGTGGTCTGGTATTCCCATCTCTTTAAGAATTTTCCAGTTTGTTGTGATCCACGCAGTCAAAGGCTTTAGCATAGTCAATGAAGCAGAAGTAGACGCTTCTCAGGAATTCTCTTTCTTTCTCTATAATCCAATGAATGTTGGCATTATAATCTCTGGTTCCCCTGCCTTTTCTTTATTTAGTTTGTACATATGGAAGGTCTTAGTTCATGTACTGTTGAAGCCTTGCTTGAACGATTTTGAGCATTACTTTGCAGGCATGTGAGATGAGCACTGCTGAACAGTAGTTTGAACATTCGCTCTGCCCTTCTTTGGGATTGGAATGAAAACTGACCTTTTTCAGTCCTGTGGTCACTGCTGAGTTTTTCAAATTTGCTAACGTATTGAGTGTAGCACTGTACCAGCATCATCTTTCAGAATTTTAAATAGTTCAGCTGGAATTCCACCACCTCCACTAGCTTTGTTCATAGTAATGCTTCCTAAGACCCACCTGATTTTGAACTCCAGGATGTCTGGCTCTAGGTGGGTGATCACACCATCATGGTATTCCAGGTCATTAGGACCTTTTTTGTGTAGTTTTTCTCTGTATTCTTGCCACCTTTTCTTAGTCTCTTCTGCTTATTCTATTAGATCCTTACCATTCTGTCCTTTATTGTGCCCATCCTTGCATGAAACATTCCCTTGATATCGCCTGTTTTCTTGAAGAGATCTCTAGTCTTTCCCTTTCTATTGTTGTCCTCTATTTCTTTGCATTGTTCATTTAAGAAGGCCTTCTTATCTCTCTTTGCTATTCTCTGTAACCCTGCATTTAGTTGGATATATCTTTCCCTTTCTCCCTTGCCTTTTGCTTCTCTTCTTTCCTCAACTATTTGTAAAGCCTTTTCAGATAACCACTTTGCCTTGCATTTCTTTTTCTTGGTGATGGTTTAGGTCACTGCCTCCTCTACTGCTTTATGAACCTCCATCCATATTTCTTCAGGCGCTTTGTCTATCAGTTATAATCCCTTGAATCTATTTGACACCCCCCCTGTATAATCATAAGGGATTTGATTTAGATCATACCTAAATGGTGTAGTGTTTTCCCTACTGTTTTCAATTTAAGTGTGAATTTTGCAATAAGGAGCTCATGATCTAAGCCATGGTCTGCTCCTGGTCTTGTTTTTGCTGACTGTATAGAGCTTCTTCATCTTTGACTGCAAAGAATATAATCAGTCTGATTTTGGTATTGACCATCTGGTGATATCCATGTGTAGAGTCATCTCTTGTGTTGTTGGAAGAGGGTGTTTGCTATGACCAGTGTGTTCTCTTGACAAAACTCTATCAGCCTTTGTCCTGCTTCATTCTGTACTCCAAGGCCAAGCTTATCTATTATTTCAGGTATCGCTTGACTTCCTACTTTTGCATTTCTAATCCCCTATGATGAAAAAGGACATCTCTTTTTTGGTGTTAGTTCTAGAAGTTCTTGTGGATGTTCATAGAACTGGTCAACTTCAGCTTCTTTGACATTAGTGGTTGGATTACTGTGCTGTTGAATGGTTTGCCTTGGAAACAAACTGAAATCATTCTGTTGTTTTTGAGACTGCACCCAAGGACTGCATTTTGGACTCTTTTGTTGACTGTGAGGGCTACTCCATTTCTTCTAAGGGATTCTTGCCCACAGCTGTATATTTAATGGTCATCTGGATTAAATTTGCCCATTCCCATCCACTTTAGTTCACTGATTCCTGAGATGTCAATGTTCACTCTTGCCTTCTCATGTTTGACCACATCCAATTTACCTTGATTCATGGACTTAACATTCCAGGTTCTTATGCAATATTGTTCTTGTAGCATCGAATTACTTTCACCACCAGACACATCTGCAACTGAGTGTCATTTCCGGTTTCACCCAGCTGCTTAGTATTTCTGGGGCTATTCATAATTGCCCTCCACTCTTCCCCAGGAGCATACTGGGCATTTTGCGACCCAGAGGGCTCATCTTCTGGTGTCGTATCATTTTTTGATTTTCATATTGTTCGTGAGGTTCTTGAGGCAAGAATCCTGGAGTGGTTTGCCATTCCCTCCTCCAGTGGACCTTGTTTTGTCAGAACTCTTCACTCTGACCCAATCCTCTTGGGTGGCCCTGCACAGCATGTCTCATGTCTTCATTGAGTTACACAAGCCCCATCACCATAACAAGGCTGTGATTCATGAATGGGATCTTGACTGGACCTCTGGAGTTCTTGATTATGTGGTGGGAATAGGGAATGAGTGGATAAGGAAATGGCAACCCACTCCAGTATACTTGCCTGGGAAATCCCAAGGACAGAGGAGGGCTGTCCAGAGCCTGGAGGGCTACAGTCCATGGGGTTGCAAAGAGTCAGATGCGACTTAGCAACTGAACACACACTGACACAGTGATAATAATGGTGCTGAAAACCCTAGCAAAACTATCACCAGTAGAATCCGTAAGAGGAGAGGAAGGCAGGAGGAATGAAAGAGAGAGAGCAAATCAAAAGGTATATGGATTGAGAGCTAGGAAAAAAAAATAGGCAGGGATGTGGGAAGAGAACCTTTAGGGGGAAATGGATGCACTTAGATTATTTAACTAGAAGAAACAGCTGAGTGCATCTGGGTGATTTTGCAATGAGTCCTACCAAAATCACATGAGGTTAATTATTTTGACCCCCATTTCCTGCTATCACACTTGACTGAGGGCATCCCAGGCTGGCAAGGACACTACTGCCCTCAATAACATGTCTCCAGCAAGTAATGACCTCTCTGGAGTATAACTCAAGTTCCTGGAGTGCAACTGTAACTCCAGAAGCAAATTGGCTTTGCAGTAATGGCTTCGACATAATTGCTAGTGGTTTCTCGTCTCTGTTGGCAAGAGACACAAGGAGTGAAATTGCAAAGCCTTTTCCCCTCTGTTCTTTCTTTCTTTCTTGTTTTTCAGGGCCTGCTGTCCATCTTGCAACATCAGAGAATATGTGACTGTTGGGAACTCATTTTTACAAAAGCACTAGGTAGACCCTGATGCCTAGAAAAATTGAGAGCAGGAGGAGAAGGGGGTGACAGAGGATGAGATGGTTGGATGGCATCACAGACTCAACAGACATGAGTTTGAGCAAACTCCAGGAGATGGTGAAGGACAAGGAAGCCGGGTGGTCCATGGGGTTGCAAAGAGTCGGACGTGACTTAGCAACGGAACAACGACTCGGTAGACTGAGCTTGAGGCCGGTAGGGACCGTGATGCTGTGTGTACATTGTACCTAAGAGCCCAGAACATGGCAGTTTAAATTAGTGGATATTTGAAGAAAAGGGTGACTATGAGGCCAAGCTTTTCTGTTTCTTTGAGGCCATGCTTTTTTTTTTTTTTTTTTTCTAAATAGTTTTGAGCCCCTTTAGCATATTAAGCTTTCTACTAGCCCTTGAGGATCAAATGCAAACAGGACATGTTCTGGACCCCACAGAGCTTATAGTCAACAGGGCAACTCTGCTGTTTGACAGAGAAGGGGAAACTGTTATAACAAAGGAGTCAGACACTATGGACTTGACTTTTATTACTTTTTAAAGAAATTCTCCCTCCTCTGGTTGGATACCTTTGTTCACATGGAAGACTCCAGGAACCAGGGCCTCTTTTGGAAAATCAAGAAGCACAGTAGTTTAAGTTTCATTGATTCATTCAACAAATATCAATTGAGTCTTGATCACGTTAGAAGCTGGATTTGGTGTTAAGAAACTGGCGTAAATTAGGCAGTCCCCAATCCTTATCTTCTGGGAGCTCGTATTTTAGCTGGGAGGCAGACAATACAAGAGAGAAGTAAGTACTAGAAGAAATGTCAGGATTTTACACCGATCAGTGCAAAGCATTGAGAGGAATTTAGCTGTTTTATTCAGAGATGAGGAAGTCAATAAATTTGCATGTTTCTTTCATTTCCTGTTCAGACACACAGATCCCTCCAAGCCTCTCTGTTTCTCCAACCACATTTCACACCTTTGAGAGAAATTCTGACATAGGTACACCCACCCCCCATTTCTTAATGCTCAGGATTCTACCAAAATCGTGAGCAAATAAATTAACTTCTGTGCTTCTCAGGTGCCTCTGCCATCAGATAAGCATCATAATACCTGCAGTTTGTCAAGATAAAAATGGATGTGAAAACAGCTGAAGCCGAGTGAGCATCTGATCCCTGTTTCTTCTGTAAGCCAAAGAAGATCTTTCTGAGACTCTTTTGGGGCTTAAGGAGACAAAGATTTAGAGTGCAGGTCCTTGCGCTGTGATGTTCTCGAAGAGGAGGAGAAGCTCAAAATCGCAGCACATTTAGGGTGGGGAGACCTGCAAGCAATGCATTGTTTAGCCGCTCAGTCGTGTCTGACTGTTTGCAACCCCTTGGGCTCTAGCCCACCAGGCTCTTCTGTGCATGGGATTTCCCAGGCAGGAATACTGGAGTGGATTGTCATTTTCTTCTCCAGGATGTCTTCCTGACCCAGGGATTGAACTCATGTCTCTTGCATTGCAGGAGGATTCTTTACCGCTGAACCACCAGGGAAACTGCACAAAAGGGTATAAACGACCCTATCAGAGTGTCCCCACCCAGCTCAGGGGAGATGGCCCTGAATCTGGTTCTGAGAGTTTTCTCCTTATTCACGGGACTCATCTGGACCCTGGTTCATGCATATCGATGTTGCCCTGCTTGTCTGATCTCATGTTTAAACACTGATTCCTCACTGCACGCTTCCCACATTGCATGCAATGGGGACAGGATGAGTGGCGTGGGGATTATACACATCACAGTGTGTGGCTCCATGTCACTAGGGTCTCCTTTTGACAATAGTAGTAATACTAGTGATGGTGTTAAAAATGGCAGCCATGGTGACTGAGCTTTTCTTAGACATTTACTAGTGCTTGCACATTCCAACTCATCAGATTCTCCCATCTGCCTTAGGGGGTGGGTACTCAGATTTATCCCCCTTTTACAGATGAGCAAACCAAGGTTTAGACAAATTAAAGAGCTACTGAGGAGTGGATCTGGGACTTATCTCACGGCCGTTTCTCACCAGCGCCTGAGCCCTGGACCACAGTGCTCCGTGGCCTCATAAGACACAGCAGCAGGATTCAGTGGTCCTGGACTCTCATGGAAGCTCATCCCCCCAGCAGTGGGACCACAGCAATTTACTTCATTCCTTTAAGCCTCAGTCTCTTTGTCTGTAAAATGGGCACAATAACCTCACAGGATGAAATGAGATGTTAGCTCCCCATACATGGAAATATCAGCTTCCCTCCATGGAAATTCAATCTGTAACAGAGAACTCAGTGGAACATTTAAGTGCCACACTCCTCCCCAGTATCCCACAGTCCAGAGCTTTCCCTGCCTTGTGCACAGACCACCTGCCCTGTGCACTCCTTAGGAACAATCATTAATTTACAAACTGGCCCCAGGACTCAGAGGGCAGGGAGAGACCAAGGGAAGAGGCAGCCCTCCAGATTGGTCGGTGGCGGTTTCACAAGCAGGGAAACTTACAGAGGAGGCTTGTCTTGGATGCAGCAAGATGAGATCTCTATACCCGCCCACCAGAACCTTACAAGTTTATATAGAAGCCTTAACTGGGCTCAGTCACGTACACCATCCAGATGGTCTCAGCAACACATTGCTGTCTCATGCCCGTGTCCTTGAAAACAGCTCCCATGGCGGGAGCAGTGGGCGAAACACACATTCCAAGGGCGGCGGAGGGGTAAGGAGCCTCTCATTGCCCGGGGCCAGCTCGAGGGTCAATCGCTGTCACATTTTGTCAATTACCTCCTCCAACAACAGTGCAAAGATGTCTCTCACTTGTTGGTACCCTCCCTCAAGGCTTTATCAAAGTGCTTGTACCAAATTAGCAGGCAATAAATTCTTGCTAATTGAAGGCATAATCAGACATGGAAAAAGGAGGCATATATGTATGTATACATTTAAAAAATATTTTTCTTGGAATATAATTGCCTTACAATGTTGTGCTAGTTTCTGCTGTCCCAGTGAAGGGAATCAGCTGTATGTATACATATGTTCCTTCCCTCTTGGACCCCTCACCCTCCCCTCATCCCAGAGCACTGAACAGAACAGCGGTCATCACACAGCACTGAACAGAGCTTCCTGTGCTATACGGCAGCTCCCCACTAGCTATCAGTTTTACACATGGAAGTGTATATATGTCAGTCCTAATCTCTCAATTCACCCTACCCTCCCCTTCCCTCACTGTGTGTCTACATGTCCATTCTCTACATCTGCATCTGTATTCCTGCCCTGGAAATTAAGGCCATCTACACTATTTTTCTGGATTCCACATATATGCGTTAATATACCAGATTTGTTTTTCTTTTTCTGACATCCTTCACTCTGTATGACAGACTCTAGGTCCATCCATATCTCTACAAAAGACTCTATTTTGCTTCTTTTAGTGGCTGTGTAATAGCATACTTTTGTATGTGTATAAACAGAGTTGAAGGGAAAAGACGATTGCCTCTCCCTTACTCTTTCTACAACAAGCTTTTGAAAACCCAGCCTCTCTGGTGGCTCCTCTGCAGCCCTTCGGATGACACACACAAGGACACACAGGTCTGAAAGAGCCTCCCAGTGTAGCCTTCTGGCCAAGTCCTGTATCTCTCTCCGGACTCCATCTCCCACTCATCTTTCCTCGCACTTCTCTCCAGTCTTCACTGACTTCATTTTCCCCAGAGCCAGCGATTCTTATTGTGACCAGTTCACATGGCACCATCACATGGCTTCATGTGTCAGGGGCTCGGGAGATTGGTTAGAATAACAGCAGAGTGGAAAGGCCGTGAAATCTGGCGCCAGCAGACTGGGCTTTGATCTCGATCCTCCTCCTATGTTCTCAGCATCCTTCACCTCTCTGAGCCTCAGTTTCTTCTTTTATACCGTGGAAACAATGCCCCCGTTCTGCTTACAGAAATCAGATAGGAAAACGCCTGCCTAAGAGCTTCACGTCAACCATGGGACAGACAGAAGACATTACTAGTGCCTCGCCTGTGAGATGAAAAGTTCCCTGGGAGCAGGGCTATGCTTTCTACCTCCTGTTTATTCCCTTGAAGTGCTGCCCGCGGGCTTGGACACCTTCAAATCTGTGTAATGAATCTGTAGCGGGACGCATGTAGATGCAGGGAAAAAGATGAACGTGATTACAAACACAAATGTGTTGCTCCCTTTCCTTCCGTCCTCTTTACCTCTTTCTTATTCCCAGTTCATTGCTCTGATTTCATGTTGTTTTATGAAAGAGCTAGGGAGTAAATAAATGGAATGAAAATGAATACAGGAGATACAGAAAAGTCATCAAATGCAAATAAGTACCCGAGTGAAGTGCACTGGGATGCACACAGTGAAACCCTTTTGGAAAGAGCAGATGGATGGATAGAGTGGGGAGCGGGGTGGAAGGGGGTTGAGTACTGATCTAAGAAGGTAGGTGGGTTGATGAGTCAAGGAAGCTGTGAAATAAGAAAATGATCACGGTATGATAAGATACCACTACCGCCAATGACTGGTTCCCGAAGATCAGACGCAGTTGTAACCACAAGGGGGAGAGGAAGTTCCACTCAGCAGCAGGACCTGCTTCTCTGGCCCTCTGTTTCTCTGGCTGGCCTTCTGCAAGCTCGCCAGCTCACCTAAGGCCAGAGTGGTGTTAATAAAGTTTTTGTTGAAAGCCTGCCTGTGGCTTGTTGATTTCAGGGCATTTTTTCCTGCTTCTTTGTCCTGATCTGGGAAGTAGTTGGCTCTCGGGAGGGAGAGACAGAGCAAAAGCAAACAGCGATGGTTTCTTTCTATGACTTCCTTCCCAGGGGAAAGAGGAGCAGAGGAAGACTCAAAGAGGAGGATGAATAAAGACAAAAACAGGAAATAAAATCAGGCCTAGAGGAGAAAAACATAAAGAGGGTGGACGGGAGAGAGGTGGAGTGCAGCAGGCTTCCACACCCTAAGGACAACGGAAATGACGTGAAATCAAAGCAGACATCAGGACCTTGGTGCCCTGGGTACCTGCTTCTATCCATGGGGTAGATGTGAGCCAGGCCTGTTTTGTTCATATGACAGAGAACTTTTGTGTCATTAAAAAAAAATTTTATTGGAGTATGGTATTGTATTAGTTTCTGCTGTACAATGAAGTGAATCAGCTATATGTATACATATATCCCCTTCCTCTCAGACCTTCTTTCCCATTTTGTGTGTGTGTGTATGTCTTCAAATAGGATAAACATGAGCATTGTCTGGGAGTTTTCCTCAGCCTACCTGGAGGGGTAGGCTGTGGATGTCTAAGGAATCACAGGTCAGTGTGTCTCGTTGTTTAGTTGCTAAGTTGAGCCCAACTCTTTGGGGCCCCATGGACTGTAGCCCACCAGGCTCCTCTGTCCATGGAATTTTCTCAGACATGAATACTGGAGTGGGTAGCCATGTCCTCCTCCATGGGATTTTCCTGACCCAGGGATCAAACCCGTGTCTCCTGCACTGCAGGCAGATTCTTTACCACTAAGCCACCTGGGAAGCCTGAGAAGTGTCTCATGGAAAGCAAACTAAATAAGAGAAAGTAGCCACTGACTCTGTACGAGGGGGCAGGGCCTCATTACAAACTAATTTTTGGTTATCCAAAAATTGATTGAGAGTAAGGAAGAGCTTGGAGACCCTCGTGTGATTGTCTTTCTTATTTCCTGCTGGCAAACAGTTATTAAACACCACTTGTTTAGTAATTTCTTCATGATATCATTCTCCTATCTGATGAGGAAAGAGGAGAGAAGCTTGTATGGGAAGCGTCAAGGTCAGTTGTCCATGCAAAGTCAGGAGAAGTCAAATGGAACAACCTCTTAACTGGGTAGGTAACTAGCATGCAGTTCATACCTGACCTCAACTTTCACCAGGACCTACATTTCTGTGGGCTTCCCAGATGGTGCTAGTGGTAAAGGACCACCCTGCCAATGCGGGAGACATAAGGGTCGCAGGTTCAATCCTTACATCTGGAAGATCCCTTGGAGGAGGGCATGGCAACCCACTTCAGTATTCTTTCTTGGAGAATCCCCATGGACAGAGGAGCCTGGTAGGCTACCGTCCATAGGGTTGCAGAGTTGAACACGATTGAAGCGACTTAGCATGTGTTTTTTTAGACAATGAAGTTAAGGAGAGCTTATTCAAAAGCCCTTGAAGTTAGGATTTTCTGGTCAAATAACCCCAGCTGAGATTCTCTGGGTGCATAGCTTCCTGCTGAACACAGGGACTCTGGTTCCACTGAGGTCTTCCTTGGGTGCTGGGGTCACAGTGAACAGGCTTGAGAGGCAGGCCTTCACCTTCCTCAGAAATAAGGTTCAGAGCAGGTCCCAGTATCCCTTCTTCCCAGGTCAGAAGAGGGTCTCCATTCTAGCATCTCAAAGGAGCAGCATCAGCATCAGAAATAAGGGAATTCACCTAATGTTCATTTACTCATGAGTTCTCATACTGACAAGCCCCTTCCAGGTCCTTCACGCTGGGGTACAGCTTCCAACAAGCCAGACAGGGTCTCTGTCCTGGGGTTGGGGGTGGGTCTATGCAACAGATAATTCACAAGGAGATGAGATGAATTTCCTGACAATGACGAGCCCAGAGAAGAGAAGGGAGCATGTGATGACACCATAAGTGGGGTGGAGGGTGGAGACAGGAGGCCAGCCGCGGCCCCTCCCATCAGGTGACTTATGAGAAGAAGCCAGCCTGGGGGAAATCTCTCTAGGCTGAAGATAATGCAAAAGCAAAACTCCAGACACCAGTTTGGCATGCCTGATAGAGAGGAAGAGCTCCTGGGACATGGCTGGGTCTGGATGGGGTCCCTGATCTGCGCTCCATAACCCTGTAAGGGCAGAGACCCTAGAGATTCACTGCAGAGGGGTGTAGGGGGTAGGAAGGGGAAGGCAGCTGCAATCTGCATTTTAACGTGTTGGGTGATTCTCATTCACCTGGCCCTGTCAATCCCCTGCTCCAGCAGATGGTGACATGGGGTTAATGACCAGAATCCCAGATTCAAACTCATTTTTATCCCATTAACTAGGCATTTGTGACCTGGTCAGGGCTTGTGTCAAATTGCAGCAGCAGAGGAAGCTGACACACAGGCGTGTGTGCTAAGTCGCTTTGGTTGTGGGTTGTGTTTGACTCTTTGCGACCCTATGGACTGTAGTCTGCCAGGCTCCTCTATCCATAGGATTCTCCAGGCAAGAATACTGGAGTGGGTTGCCATGCCCTCCTCCAGGGGATCTTCCCAGCTCAGGGATCGAACTCGCATCTCTTATGTCTCCTCCATTGGCAGGCAGGTTCTTTACCACTAGCGCCATAGGCAGGAAGCCTCCACAATGATTTAACACAAATGCAAACAGCACAGAGGTGTTATGTGGTTTTCCAATGGCCACACAGCAGGCTGGATCCATTCCAGAGCTCAGATCAACTGGCTGCTGAGCCCCTAAAGTCCACTCTGTGTGCCCTGGCCTTTGCAGTTTTTACCTGGAAAAGGAAAAAAAAAAATAGAGCAACTATAAATAAAATCTCAATAAGCTACACTTAGGCCCAGCTTTGCTTAATACCCCTGCCTGGAATACCCTTCATGACAAATTATTTGCTAAGTGTACACTGAAGTAACTAAATGGGAATAGTTGTTGTGTGAGGTGTTTATTTATAAACCAATAGCAGAAAAACACTTTGGTTTATAATAATTGATCTTTAAGCTTTCTTTAGAGGAATGAACTGCCAGGAAAAAGAAGTTGTGTACTGAGGCCTCTCCGAGTTTGAAATAATAATTAATAACGCCATCTGTATAATAGAAAGAAATGCATCTTTTTTAAAATTAGGGAATGGTGGTGGCAGCAACTTGTATCCAGCACATGTTAAGCAGCAGATTAGCATTCAAGCTGATTATAGATCTCAGCTTGCTAACCTTGCCTGTCAGTATTTGCAGGACGCTGGAGGCAGGGACCTGCACTTTGTAACCTCACATTCCTTGGGCAGTAGGCTCTGGAGAGGCCCCAGGTTTCCCAGGATTAGAAGAGGGTCCCCCCTCTTTGCATCTCAGAGAAGCATCCTCAGTGTCAAAGAAAGTGAATTCATCCATGTGTTCATTTATTCACTCATAAGTGAATAAATTTACCACAGCAAAAATCTGGGCCCATTGTCTACTGGGGAATTAGATTATTTTATTTGCAAATGAATTTGTCTGGAAATGTTTTCAGTGTTTAATCCTGCACTTAATATTTTGCATGCATCAAAAAGACCATTACACAAAATTAAGGCAGAGTCTGAAAATCCGGGCCAAATGGACTCAATCTAAACCCATTCCTCATAAACCCCTACTCATACCACAGTGCACTGTAAATCTGATTGAGGAGGGAAATTCTTAACCAACTGAACACCACAGAAACCTTTTTAAGGATCCTGGACTATCTGATGTTTGTATATAAACCAGACTGCTAATTGCAAATGAGTCTTATCTATTAAAGAGGGTCTTTAACAAGAGCCATGTAGCAGCATTCAATTAGCCATCAAGTTGAATTGCTATATATGCCAGGAAATTGTGCAGTGTTGCTTCTTGAAGGATATTCTGTAACTTAGATATTTCATATTCGGAGATGGTGCCATGATACTCTGCACTACTGAGATTTTGTGGAAGCATTTTTATTGGGGTTGGAAAATGTATCTTTCAGATTCAGACCTTCCCAAGTTTGACTATCAGCTCTGCCCCTGGATAGCTGTGAGACCTTGGGCAAGGTAGTTCTCCTCTGGGTACTAGGCCTTCTCATTTGTAAAATGGGCTTGGGAGTAGCACTCTCTCACTGTGGTTGATAATACCCACACAGTTTCAAGTATAGACCCAAGTGCTCTGTGATGAAATCCACCATCAGGGCCATTCTCGCCTGACCCTCCCATCCTACCCACAAAGGCCTAAGCCATCTGGGAAAACTTTGGTCAAGAGCCACTTCAGAAGACCTTGAGAGGATCCTGAGGGCACAGAGAGGAAGCAGAACAGAGCGAGGCGTATGTTTGACGCTGACCAGGCTGGATCTCTCTCACTTCCATCTGCTGGTAGGGATGGTGATACCTTCAGGTATGTAGTGTTCTAAAAGGGCTTCCCAGATGGTGCAGGAGTAAAGAATCCACCTGCCAATGCAGGAGATGCAGGAGACTCAGGTTTGACCCCTGGGTCGGGAAGATCCCTTGGAGTAGGAAATGGCAACCCACTCTAGTATTCTTGCCTGGAAAATTTCATGGACAGAGAAGCCGGGTGGGCTACCGTCCATGGGTTCACAAAGGCTCGGACACAACTTTTTAACTAAGCACACACACACACACTTAGCGTTCTGGGGAAAATGGAATTTTCAAGAGCTCTTAATGTTTCCCCAAGCACCTGGAAGGGAACACCAATCTGGGAAGAACCTTTCCTGAATAATCATCAAGAAACTGTTGCTAAGTGTGTAAATCACACCATAGACTTCATAAGCTGTGTTTCATTTCATTTGCACAAGAGATACTATGAGGGAGCCATTATAATCCTCACCATTTGGGAGGTGGGGAGACTGAAGTTCAGAAAGTTTTAGTAACTTTCCCAAAGTTATGGAGCAATAAGGGGTGTAGTAGATTGGAGATTCAAATTCAGGGCTATCCTGAAAGACTCTGCCACATTGAGCTGACTTGTGTTTGTAGTGGTCAAAACACACCAGTGGGGACTCCAACAAGTGAACGGGTTTAAATGGGAGAGAGGGTAATTAGAACAACTCGGAGATCTTTTTCTGTACACATGAGAAAGCATGTCGGGGGTGTGAATTGAGGGAAAATATGATCCTGGGAAAAGAAGAGGCTTCAAGGGGAGAGGCAGATCTGAGCTGGGGGAAAGGGAGTGAAAGGCAGCGCAGGTAAGGGTGGGGGTGGGAGGAACGAGGTGGGGATGCAGGAAGCTGGTTTCTGGCTGGGCCTTGCTAGACCAGGAGCTCATTTCTCTCACTCTCCGCTATAGAGAAAGGACCAGGTATACTCCACTGGGATTTGTGTCTCGCTGCCTGATGTTGGAAGACAGCACTGAGAAGACATGACTGCTGGTTGACCCAACTGGCTGGGCCGAGGCAACGAGAGGCTCCTAACCCATGTCCTGTCCTTGGAAAGTACACTTTGCCCACCATTTAACACCAGGTGCTGTTTCAAGGGTATAGCCTTGAGAGAGTAAGTTGGTGAGACTCAACCCAGTTAAGGGTTCTATATAAACTTTTAAGACTTGGCAGGCAGGAGGGGAGGTCTACTGACCTTGCAGCCCACCAAGACAAGCCTCGTACGCAAGTTCCCTTGCTTGTTAAACCTGCCAGTTGGGAGCGGCTGCCTCTCTCCTTGGTGTCTCCTTGCCCTCCATGTATGGGGGTTGTTTGAGAACCAACAATTGGCAAGCCAGCCAGGAGACCAGGCAAATGGGTCTTGGAAAAGAGGTATCCATGGGGGAAATCTGGACACCCCGGAAGTGCCAGCTGTTCTAATGTGCTTGCCTGACGAGCTGCATGTAGTGTCCTTGTGACAAAGAAGAGGAACAGACGACTGGTCCCTACTGTGAACAGTTCAGCTGGCCTCTGTGGCTCACACAAGGAGTGGCTGAAGCTCAAGTTAGAGAGTTGGGGGAGGAGCTGAAGTCAGAGACGGACATTCAGGCATCTACAGCTCACTTTGGGGCTGCAGACAGGGTGTGAGGATAGAATCATAAGTTGGAGATGTAGTGTGCCATTTAGCAAAGCTAGGAGGGCACGGGCTGCTGCAGATTAAGGTCTGAGTTCTTATGACAAAGCCCGATTAGCTAAGAGGCAGAATCCCTGGGAAAGCAGAAAGATAAAAGGGGAGGGTGTTACCATGATTGACAATGAACCTGAGTCCTCAGACCCCTAATGCAAAGGAAAATTTTAAATAGTAATTACCCTAGACTTCTGACAAGAGAAAAATGGGCCCCAAAACTCCTAGGAGAAAGCCTGCCTTCTTTCTCTGTCCCTTGAAGTTGTAAATCTCATCATGTATTTGAAATGTAAACACTGTGCACAATTGCCTTAGACTGAAAAAAAAAAAGGAAAAGAAAGTGGAAGAGGTTTTTAAGAATACAGACTGCTATAGAAAAGCCCCTTGCCCAAAATCTAGTCCACAGCGTCAATAAGATTGTCAAGGGCAAATACAAATTTGAAAAGTCTTCTCCACAAATATTAGGAAAATACTTTAGCCATCTGAGAGGGTAGCCTTATCTTGTTCTGTCTGCTGCTGCTTCTGCTGCTGCTGCTAAGTCGCTTCAGTCGTGTCCAACTCTGTACGACCCCATAGACGACAGCCTACCAGGCTCCCCTGTCCCTGGGATTCTCCAGGCAAGAACACTGGAGTGGGTTGCCATTTCCTTCTCCAATGCATGAAAGTGAAAAGTGAAAGTCAAGTCGCTCAGTCGTGTCCGATCTTCAGCAACCCTATGGACTGCAGCCTTCTAGGCTCCTCCATCCATGGGATTTTCCAGGCAAGAGTACTGGAGTGGGGTGCCATTGCCTTCTCCGGTTCTGTCTGCTAGAGATACCATTTGGATTCAACTGTTACTTATATACTGGTGAATTTTACATTGTTGAGCCATGGCTAAAGTTTGGGAATGAAAACTTTAGGGTCTCTGTGTCTGCCTGTATATTGACATATGTCTATGGATAAATGTATATATATGTGTAATGTTTTGTACTTCTGGGGTGTATTGCCAAAATTAATTTGTAAAAGAGCTCTGCTTAATTGGCTTAAACAAAAATAAACTTTAATATCAATAGTATGCTTATGTAAAACTAAAACTTAACTTTCTTTCATCTACTGGAAGAACAAAGTTTTCCTGGACTAATGTGAGGATAAGATTAATAGAATTTTGAAAGGTTTCTTTCCCTTTTAAATAAGCTGCCTAGAAATCAAAGGTTCTGTGTTTTATCAAAAATATTTTTCTGTGCCTCATGTTGTCTTTATTATATCTTTGATTACTTAAGCTGAATTTTCTCTATTAAAACAGCAAAGTGTTTTTTGTTGTTTTGTTTTTTACAATTGTGTAACTTTCTGCAATTACCTTTGAAGTCTTTAATTGTCACTTTGGTTAAATGGATAACTAAGTATTTTTTCACAGGGACCTATGATCCTATTTAATACAACATTTTAAAATCTTTTGACCTTTTTGGCAAATTTCCTAAAAAAAAAAAATCAAACTTTAAGTGAATTATTATTAACCTTGAACTAACTTTGAGATTTTCCAGATGACCCCTGGAATATCTCAAAAGATGTGCTCTTTCTCCTTATAAAATTAAACTAATTATGCTTTTAAAAATATGTTCAATTACAATAAGAAGCACTGTCAAATAAGTAATGCTTAACTTTCTTTATGGTATATTTGTATGGAATTTCTAAAAGTCTGATATGTTCTGGCATAATGTTATTAGTCATAATTTTAAAAGGTATGTCACAGAAATAAATTTTCTTCTCAATTGCATTATAACAAACTCTCGTCAAACTTTTATTTATTTATTTATTAAAAATTTTTTTTTTTTTTTTTACTTTATTGTATTGGTTTTGCCATACATCAACATGCATCCACCACGGGTGTACACGTGCTCCCCATCCTGAACACTCCTCGCACCTCCCTCCCCATACCATCCCTCTGGGTCATCCCAGTGCACCAGCCCCAAGCTTCCTGTATCCTGCATCGAACCTGGACTGGCGATTCGTTTCTTATATGATATTATACATGTTTTAATGCCATTCTCCCAAATCATCCCCCCTCCCTCTCCCACAGAGTCCATAAGATTGTTCTATACATCTGTGTCTCTTTTGCTATCTCGCATACAGGGTTGTCATTACCATCTTTCTAAATTCCATATATATGCATTAGTACACTGTATTGGTGTTTTTCTTTCTGGCTTACTTCACTCTGTATAATAGGCTCAAGTTTCATCCACCTCATTAGAACTGATTCAAATGTATTCTTTTTAATGGCTGAGTAATACTCCATTGTGTATAGGTACCACAGCTTTCTTATCCATTCATCTGCTGATAGACATCTAGGTTGCTTCCATGTCCTGGCTATTAATAAACAGTGCTGCGATCTAGTCAAACTTTTAACAGTGGCCATTTTTTAAGTCTTGCGTCATTCACAATTACTGTTTTACTCAGATGCTTTTGCAGAAATGTTAACGTAAATATGTTTCATTTTATTTGTATTTGGCCAAGCTATGGGATCTTAATTTCCTGACCAGGGATCAGACCCGTGTCCCTGCGGTGGAAGCGTGGATTCCTAATCACTGGATCACCAGAGAATTCCCAAATGTTATCATTTGAAAGAAGATCCATGAAAGACTCTGGTCAGTACAGGTTTCTGATAACTAAGATCAGTTTGCCCTCCCGAGGAAGGGGCAACCCTGGACCTTTCCAGGACCTGTCCCAAGGCTACTGCACAGCTCACTCTGTGTCATGGATGGTACCCCAGGACCTGTCCCTCTTTCCCTTCCCCACGCCAGTCAAACGGGCCCATCATGTTGCTGATACAATGTTAACATGTGGAGACTTGCCTCTGCACTAAGCCCTCTGCAGGCTTGGCTCGAACATTTATAAGGAGAGTCTGGGCAGTGAGTCCACAAAAAAAAGAAAAAAAAAAAAAAATTCAAGGCCCAGGCACTGCCATGAGGTTTTGGGGACTAGTTTGTCAGATAAGACTTGTGTTGTCTCAGAAGCTGTGGTTGACCATGGGCAAGCCTATCCAACCTCTAAGAACATGAGAGAGGCACCATTCAGCCTTTGTAGGGATTTGGGGGTTTAGGAGAACTTTTATTCCCCATCTGTCTCTTAAACCGCCTGGTAAGGTGTGGGGCTGGGGATCAGAGTAGTGGGCTGCCTTTGAGAAGATGAAGCAACAGGTGAAGCAGATGTAAGTTCTGGGCTTCTCCCAAGCAGGGCCACCATCTGGTGTGTCTGGGCCTCTGAGAAGTATGGTTGGGTGCAGCGGCAAGCATAGCAGAGGAGAGAGAACCTTTAGAATTTTGGTCCCAGCTCTGGGAGGGGGCTTCCCAAGTGGTTCAGTGGTAAAGAATCTGCCTGCCAATGTAGGAGTTCGATCCCTGGGGTGGGAAGATCCCCTGGAGAAGTAAATGGCAGCCCACTCCAGTATTCTTGCCTGGGAATTGCATGGACAGAGGAGCCTGGGGGGATTGCAAAAAGTCAGACATGACTTAGCAACTAAACAATGACAAGTGGGAGGGAGCATAAAGCTGATATACCCCACAGAGTACTGGGTCCCAGTGGGATATACGGAGCTCCTTGGGGTAGAGTCTAACAAAGGAACAGCACATCCTGGTAAGAACATCCCTTTCTATCAAGGGGTAGGTCGACAATATGTTCCATCCACACACCTCTGTCTTGGCTCAAACCCCCACTTTGATTAAGTGTCACATACATATTTGTAGCAGGGGGGCACCCCTTCCACCAGCCCACTGCCTCTAGAAAGGTGAGTGTCCCAGGCCCTGTAGAGAAGCTACATTCCCCAAATGCCCCTGCCACTATTCCTGTGGTCTGTAGGGAGGGAGTGGGAGAAAGTCCCTCTGTTGCCTTGGACATAGACACCTGGACACAGGAATGAACCTCAGTAGCCAGAGGGCAGGACTCCAAGTGATTTGGCTGGTGACCACTTATGAGGCCTGGATGATAACCCTTTCACTGACAGTTGGCCTGTTCTAAAGGGCTGTTCTGGAACTTTCATGTAAGTTCAGTGGCTAAGACTCCGAGATTCTGTTGCAGAGGTTGTGGGTTAGATCCCTCCTTGGGGAACTAAGAATTTCCCAGGCTGGGCAGCCCTAGTCAAAAAAAAAAAAAAAATTTTTTTTTAAGGGGTCTGTTCTAAGGCTTGGACAATGGGAAGCTGAGACTGGATGATCACAGATAAGCCCTTGTGGAGTCAGGATAAGTGGAAAGATATTTGGGTTCACCTGTTAGAGACGGAGGCAATGCTCACCGTTTTCACATCTCAGCTCACATGCCCTGGTAATTAGGAAGCTGACGCTCTAGCCTGGGGATGAGCTGTGGCAAGTGACCCTTCAGTGGCTACAGCTGATGACCCTAGGCATCCCATGGGAGGTGTGGGCATGTGGTGTTGGGCAGGAGGGTGTGTTGCCAAGGACACCAGGTGGCCCCTGATAGACAGTGACTCGGTTAATGTGGTAACAGCATGTCCCATGTGTTCTAAACAACGCTCAAGGCAGCTACCAGGGGAGGGTGATGCTGTCCACTGGCGTACCTACTGGTGAGAGACTGGCAAATTGATTATTATTTGCCTCCTCCTGCTGAGTAAGGGTTCTCAATATGCCCTGGTTTGTGTGGACACTGAGTCTGGCTTAACCCAAGTTATCCCCTGGGACTGTGCAAACCAGGTTGCCACTCCTGGGGGGCTTAGAAAGGCTGAGCACCATGGATGGATACTGTCATCGAACAGATAGTGATGGGGGTCACATTGCAAAGGTCATGATGTACAAGATGGGGCAAAAAAAAAAAAATGACAGTGACCGGAGGTTCCTTCTTCCTTATATCCTGTAAGCAGCAGGGGCGGTAAAAAGGAAAACTGGATATGAAAGCAGCAGATTAAACTACTAGCAGGTAAAGCCACCTTGGCCAGGTAGGGGCCTATGGCCGCATATGCCGGGCACCTGATCCTGTAAACGTGTGGAAATGGTGGGAGACAAACACTGCCTGGACTCTCACTGTGGATCAGCCTGCAGTGCAGCTGAGAACACCAAGCCCCGTCGAGCCTGGGAGAGGTTTCATCCATTGGAATTTGCCATGGGACGACCCACTGGGATGGGTGAGTTGCTCTGCACCCTTGGTTGAGGAGGAGTCTCCACTGGGATCCCACCATTCTGCTGCAACCTGGGCCTGCGGAAACCGGCTAGACCGGAGGTTGAACATGCGCCTTTGAGGGGAGAAGGTGCAGTCCTGGCCTGGCCTGTCTCACCTCCAGTTCATCTCTTCACACCCGACAGTGCTGCCTCCCCCAGCCAAGAAGTACGGCATACCCAACCAGGTCAAGTTCCTGAAGCTGCCGCCTTCCTCTCCTCGAGGCCAGGGGGACACCTTCTGATTCCCATGGTGCCATCATTTGATCGCCGTCTTTGTCCCCTCCATTGGCCTGCTGCTGCTGTTGCTAAGTTGCTTCAGTCGTGTCCGACTCTGTGCGACCCCATAGACGGAAGCCTGCCAGGCTCCCCCGTCCCTGGGATTCTCCAGGCAAGAACACTGGAGTGGGTTGCCACTTCCTTCTCCAATGCATGAAAGTGAAAAGTGAAAGGGAAGTTGCTCAGTCGTATCCGACGCTTAGCGACTCCATGGACTGCAGCCTACCAGGCTCCTCCACCCATGGGATTTTCCAGGCAAGAGTACTGGAGTGGGGCACCATTGCCTTCTCCGTCCATTGGCCTGGAGGACACCAAAACACACACGGAGGCCCTTACTAAACTCCCCCGGGAAGCTCTGACTGCTGCTGCTGCTGCTGCTGCTGCTGCTGCTGCTAAGTCACTTCAGTCGTGTCCGACTCTGCGACCCCATAGACGGCAGCCCACCAGGCTCCCCTGTCCATGGGATTCTCCAGGCAAGAACATTGGAGTGGGTTGCCACTTCCTTCTCCAATGCATGAAAGTGAAAAGTGAAAGGGAAGTTGCTCAGTTGTGTCTGACTCTTGGCGACCCCATGGACTGCAGCCTACCAGGCTCCTCTATCCATGGGATTCTCCAGGCAAGAGTACTGGAGTGGGGTGCCATTGCCTTCTCCGAAGCCCTGACTGAAAGCCAACAAAGCCTGTCCTTCCTGAACCCTGACATTCTCAATTAGAAAAGCTCTCCTCCAACATAGGATGGCCTTGGACAATGTCGCTGCCTTGCCGGAGACACATGGGCCATTAGCCAAGCAGAATGTTGTGCGTTCATACCTGGTGAGTCTTCTGTCTGCTAATCTGTTATTTTTATTAAATAACACAAGGACACAAATGGATGCCCTGAATGATCCTACCCTCAGCCTATCGTTGCTATTGTTCAGTTGCTCAGTTGTGTCTGACTCTTTGTGACCTCGTGGACTGCAGCACACCGGGCTTCCCTGTCCTTCACTATCTCCCTGAGTTTGCTCAAACTCCTGCCCTTTGAATCAGTGATGCCATCCAACCATCTCATCCTCTGTCATCCCCTTTTTGCTCCTGCCCTCAGTCTCTCCCAGCATCAGGGTCTTTTCCAATAAGGTGGCTCTCTGCATCAGGTGGCTAAAGTATAGGGGGGCTTATAAATCAGTGCTTCAAACCACGGGGCTCTGGGTGGAAAAAAAATTAATTTGGGAACGACTGTCTTATGTTTTCTCTTGCATGCACCTGTATTGTAGGTGAGGCATCTGCCTCCAATGTAGCCAGATAACCATCCCACGAGCTCCATGCGAGTGAAACCCGGGCTGACCTTTCAGGGAACATTTCCAAGGAGGGGGCTGCACGTGTGAAATAGAGCCGGTCACGAAGGGTGGAATCCTAGGAAAGGTCATCAAGAGGATGGGTCTGGGGCAATCAGAGTCTCCTCACTTCTTCCCTGTCTTTGGATTGTGCACGTACATTTCCTGGGCTAGAAGGTGCCTCAGGACACAGCCTTGAGAGAGTAAGGTGGGGTTGAGACCATCTGGATGGTCTGTGTTCCCGAGCCCAGTTAAGGCCTCTTAACTGCTGTTGTTTAGTTGCTCAGTCAGGTGACTCTTTGGGACCTCATGGACTGCAGCCCGCCAGGCTCCTCTGCCCATGGAATTTTCCAGGCAAGAATAGTGGAGTGGGTTGCCACTTCCTTCTCCAGGGAATCTTCTGGACCCAGGGGTCGAACCTATGTCTTTTGCATTGGCAGACGGATTCTTTACCACTGAGTCACCAGGAAAGCCTCTAAGGCTTCTATTTCAGCTTCTAAAACTTGGTGCAGAGACCTACTCCTCTGGCAGCACCTAAGATTGTATGTAAGTTTTCTTGCTTTTTAAACCTGTCACCAACCAGCCTGCAGCGCTGCCTCTTTCTTCGGTCTCTCCCTGCCTTCCGTATGTACGGGATCAGCTTGCAAATGAACACTGCCTCCAGCCTTGTAGAACCCTGAATTATCAAGGATGGGAAGTATATTCCATTCCTGTTTACCCCAAACCAACGGAGTGTCTGGTATGGTGTCAGAGATCCACAGACTTGTTGAACAGGCTAATGAGCCAAAGACTACAGAGGTGTATCTGGGAGGTAGTCCTGGAGGAGGAGGGCCTGGAGCTATGAAAAACATGGCCAAAAAGGACCTGGCTTGGTGGAGAGGATGAGGAGGGCTGCTTCACGTCCGTGGAGGAGGAGCTGGTCGGTGTGTAGTACAAGGTGAGTTTGTGTGTATGTGTAAAATGGGGGAAGTGAAAGTCGCTCAGTCGTGTGACCCCATGGACTATACAGTCCATGGAATTCTCCAGGCCAGAATACTAAAGTGGGTAGCCTGAATACTGAAGTGGGTAGCCTTTCCTTTCTCCAGGGGATCTTCCTAACCCAGAGATCAAACCCAGGTCTCCTGCACTGCAGGCGGATTCTTTACCAGCTGAGCCACCAGGGAAGCCCAAGAATATGGGAGCGGGTAGCCTATCACTTCTCCAGGGGATCTTCCCAACCCAGGAATTGATCCAGGATATCCTGCATTCAGGTGGATTCTTTACGAACTGAGCTACCAAAGTGGAGTAGAAATGCTTGTCCTCTTCCTAAATTTGGGAAGACATGTTTTGACTATGCCTTTGAGCTCGTGTTTTGGAGACAAAAGCCTGAGTTCAAATCCTGCTTGGGCACTCACGAGTTGTGCGACTTTACTCTCCTGAGCCTCTGTTTATTTGTGTGTATATATGGGGCTTCCCTGGTGGCTCAGACTTAGTAAAGCATCTGCCTGCAATGCGGGAGACCCGTGTTCGATTCCTGGGTCGGGAAGATCCCCTGGAGAAGGAAATGGCAATCCACTCCAGCACTCTTGCCTGGAAAATCCCATGGATGGAGGGGCCTGATAGGCTACAGTCCATGGGGTTGCTAAGAGTCGGACACGACTTCACTTTCACTTTATGGGGTAATAACACACACCTGTCAAGGTGGTTGAAAGCATTAAGTGAAATGAGACGACATCCTTGCCCAGTCCTGACGCACAATAAATTCTTAAAAAAAAAAAAATTAACTCAGTTATTTTCAGCTGTGCTGGGTCTTCTTTGCTGTGTGAAGGCTTTCTCTAGCCGTGGCAAGTCAGGGATACTCTCTAGTTGCGGCACACAGCCCACTCACTGCAGTGACGACTCTTCATTGCAGAACACAGGCTCTAGGTCACGTGGACTTGGTAGTTGTGGCGCACGGGCTTAGTTGCCATGCGGGACGTGGGGTCTTCCCGGATCAGGGATCAAACCCATGTCCCCTGCATTGATAGGCAGATTCTTAATGACTGGACCACCAGGAAAGCCTATGATAGATTCTTAGTTAGTCTTGGCACCCCCTGTTTTGAAGCCCTGACCCCATCTCGGCAGCTGGAGGCAGGAATTGGGAACCTCTGGGCTGACACACGCGTGAAGTTAATTGGCCTCTGTCATTTGTCCTTATTTGGGATGCTTCTGTTCTTTAAGCTCCCAGGATCGATAAACCATCGATTTAAAGCCATGTGTTGCCTCAGTGCACATCCAGACTCTGTTACCAGCTTGGATCTGGTTAAGCGAGAGGGCAGATGGGATAGAGAAATATTTCGAAGTAGATACAAACCAAGAGCGACGTTCCCTAAACTGCCTTCTTCTCAAGGAGTGCTATTTAAGCTGGGCATGCCCTGGGGACATCAGGTTGGCTCCACACGGCATCCCCGTGTGGCTCTGCCCCAGCTTGGCAGTGTGCATAGGGTTGGCCACTGGAACTTTCTGTTCCTTTCCTCCTGAAGGGGATTTAGCCTCACTGATTCTATGGGTTCCAGCCCTTTGATCCCTGGCACTGGGCAAGCCACACCCACCTGCTGGCAGGGGCTGACTTCCAGTGGATTTTCAGGAAAAAAAGAGGTAGGTGGCTGGAAGCCCGATCTTTCTTTCCCATCTATAGCTCCAGCTGTGTTTCCATCTGGCAAATCCTGGGGTAGAACTCCACACACACACACACACACACACACACAGCCCAAGGGAAGGCAGCCAGTCCTACCTGGAACCCCAGCTGTCTTTCTCTTTCAGATGCAAAAATCTCCTGACATCTCTGCGGAGGTGAAGGCTACTTGTTGCTCTGCCTGTGGTCTCCCAGGGGCGCCTGGGGTCCCTCATACCTTGGAATGTCCCCCTCCCGCAGGCATCAGGGGTTTTCCCGAGCTCCCTTCCTTTCCCACCTTCCAGCATCTCTGTGTCTGGAGACCCAAGGCTGGGTCTGACCTGGGAACAGATCTTGGTGCAAAGGCTTGCTGCCTCCACCCCCATACTGGGCTCTTGGGAGTTGATCAAGGTACCTTCCTGCCACCTATAGGGGGCGGCTGTCACGTCCTCCCTCCCGGGGAGGGGGCTGGTTCTCCCCCTGCGGGGAGAGGCCCCCATTAGCTCCCTCCAAAACAGACCAAAAAGAAACTTTCGCCGGGTCCCCCGGACTCCCCGCAGCCCTCGCCCCCACCCCCACCGGCCCTCTCCCCATCCCAACAGCCTGCTGGTGGAGGGGGCGAGGGAGGGCGGCTCTCTCGGTGCCCTCTGGGTCCTCGCTTTTCCTGAGAGGGTGGGATGGGGGTGGCGGGGCGGGGGTGGGAGACAAACGAGTCCCCTTCCGGAGCCCCCAGCCTCCTTCCCAGTCTCCTGGTCCTCGCCTCTCCGCGGCCGCGCGCGCTGCCTACTCTCCGAGGAGGAGGCGCGAGCCGCGGACCGCCCGGCATTTGGAATTCTGCCCAATAAAAGGGGGGCCCGGAGGACGGACGAGAGGAGAGGAGGGACGGAGGCCGGCGGCGAGAAACGCGATCCGGAGTCCAAAACAGCACGGGCAGAGGAGAGGACCCGAGCAGCCGCGGCGGCGGTGGCGGCGACGGGGGCCCCTGAAGCTCGGCCGCTGCGCCCGCCTGCAGTGCATCAGCGTGGCCGCCCTGACATCCCCAGGATGCTGAACACGGGGCATTATGCACTGGTTAACAGGCTCCGAGCTGCTGAGCGACTTGTTTTAAGCATTTTCTCCCTCGCTCTCGCTTTTAATCTTGTCTCTAGTGGCGTGTGTAGGGGGGAGGACTTTATTTCCATTGGCTAAGCTCTCCCTTCCCACCCACATCTCTTCCACATCACCTTGGTGTCTCCCTAAATAAAACCAGCCCTCCTTATCGCCTGGAAAAAATCAGGAGCTAGAGTTTGAATGGGTTTTTTTTTTTTATATAAACACTCACCCCTGGCAGCGTGCGGCTGGGCTTTCAGGATAAACTCCGGTGGTGCTGCCCTGCCTGATGCTGGCTTTTCCTTCCCTCCCTTGAACGTCAAGCTTTAAGCAGAGACCCGAGGACTGGGAACTCTTTCCCTGAAATCTGATCAACCTGAAGCCAGTTGCGGAACTGCACAGGGTCCCCATGGACCTCAAGGAGAGCCCCAGCGAGGGGAGCCTGCAGCCCTCTAGCATCCAGATCTTCGCCAACACCTCCACCCTCCACGGCATCCGCCACATCTTCGTCTACGGGCCGCTGACCGTCCGGCGTGTGCTCTGGGCCGTGGCCTTCGTGGGCTCCCTGGGCCTGCTGCTGGTTGAGAGCTCAGAGAGGGTGTCCTACTACCTCTCTTATCAGCACGTCACCAAGGTGGACGAGGTGGTGGCCCAAAGCCTGGTCTTCCCGGCTGTGACCCTCTGCAACCTCAACGGCTTCCGTTTCTCCAGGCTCACCACCAATGACCTGTACCACGCCGGGGAACTGCTGGCGCTGCTGGACGTCAACCTGCAGATCCCCGACCCGCACCTGGCCGACCCCACGGTGCTGGAGGCCCTGCAGCAGAAGGCCAACTTCAAGCACTACAAACCCAAGCAGTTCAGCATGCTGGAGTTCCTGCACCGCGTGGGCCATGACCTGAAGGATATGATGCTCTACTGCAAGTTCAAGGGGCAGGAGTGTGGCCACCAGGACTTCACCACCGTGAGTACTTGGCATTCAGTTCCTTTCTGTGCTTGGTCTTTGGAGAAGTGCCACGCTGGTGGCCTCTGGCTTGGTTTGAGGTCTCTCTGTGCTTTGGAGCAGGAGGGAGAGCCGTGCCTCAGGTTGAAGGCCAAGAGGGGAGTTGGCCAGAGTTGTTGGAACTGGCAGGAGGCGTCTGCCCGCTGGGATGGGCACTGTTGTCTGGCCGGATGTGCAGGGCGAGCGGGGGGCCTGGCCTTGGGCGATGGCTCCCCGAGATGTGCTGAGCTGCCTTTCACCCACCCAAAGGCAGGAGGCCTGAGCTGTCCGTGGTCCAGGGCACTTGGTGTCTGAGCTGTGTGATTGGAACAGCTTGTCATTGACGAGGTGGCATTTTTTTTTTCCCCTTTCTCTCTCTGCTCGGAAGTAGCATCAGGCACTGCATCCTGTGGGTTGGGCTGGAGCTTAAAGCTGCCAGAGAAGGGGGTGTGGGGCCCCAGGCAGCCTGGCTGGTTCCTGGCTTTGGGAGCTTGCTGGAGCAGGTGATACTGCAAAGGTGTAGAAGTCTCTTTGCTGCCTTTTCCTGTGCAGATTCTGAGCTCCATGTCAGGAGAGGAGAGGCCAGGGGCCCCAGGGTCTCTGTCTGGTCTGCTGGCAGGTCAAAAGCAAAGAGATGTCCAGGGTGCTTGGCCCAGAGAGGAGGGTTTAGATGGAGGCAGGATGGTCTGTGAGATGCCTGTGAGGGCAAAGCATTGCAGGCTGGCTGGTCTGGGAGTTTCAGCTGGAAACTCAGAGGCTCAGTTTGCTATCTGTACAATGATGATGATCGCTTAACAACGTGGATACGAGAGGAGTGGTGTGGGGAGGGGGCGAGCAGCTGTGAGATTCCAAAGCCTGGAGGAGGAGTGTGGAGCTGAGTAAAGAGCAAAAGCGGAGGGGAGGTGGCTCCCTTTCAGGCAGGGGCTTCCTGGAGGGGCAGAGAAAGGATGGGAGGAGAGCTGTGTCTGCCTAATTAGTGGGCTGCTAGGCAGAACTTGGCACCACAAGTCTGATTGCTGCTGCCGACAGCTCCTTGCTCCCAGGGGGGCCTGGGACATCAGGGGCCTTGGGACCCTCCAGAAGCCCAGTGTGGTTGCTTCTCCCAAAGCTGCCTTAGAGCTTTTGAGTCTCAGAACCTTGAGCCAAATTGCAGTCGTAAGTTTGGCGTGGCAAATGGCAGAGAGACCCGACTCTGTCGTCAGCTCTCGTCTGAGGTCCTCTGCTTAATTAAGACATGCCCTACCTTGCTCCGTGATACATCCATTCCCCGTCTGCTCTCAGATCCACTGCCTTAGCAGCCTCTTGCTGTGAGTTTCTTTTAACACTACAACCGATTTCTGCCCACAGCCTCTGTGCTTGCTGTGGGCTGTCTCTGGTCTTCTCTAGAAAAGCCAAGAGTGCTTGAGTGTTGGTGGGTGGGGAAGGAGAGGGTACTGCTTCTCGCTGCCTGTAGAGCTCTCTTTCTTGGGGGAGTTGTTCTGTGTGATTTGTTTGAAACCTTGTGCAAAACAGCCCAGCAGAATCAGGCCGTGGTATATGGAAGCTGAAGAGGAAGCGGGTCTGAGCTGGGGGCAGGGACCAGCAATCCTGGAAGCCTTTCTAAATTGGAGCAAACAGGATCCAAAAACATGTCACGCACAAATGATGTCTTAGGTGGCTTGGGGAGAGATGAGGGGAAAACCTCATTCTTGGAGGCTGAAACCATCATTGTATCCACCCCATGCTTTCTAGTGCCGTGGCAACGCTCAGCTTCTCCACTGCACCACGCAGCTTAGACACACACTCAGCTGTTCCTCTGTCTGCCTGAACACGCATGGAACATGCAGAGAGTAGAGAGAGAGAGAGGGTGGCACCAGAGCCACCACGGTGGGTAGCCGCCTCTGGACCAAGTTCTCTCAAGCATCCACATGACCACATGTACACCTAATGACTTCCTCTCAACTCATGACCAAGTTCCATTTAGAAGTAAAGGTTCTCTGATCCCCGGCTGCTGTTTCATACTCAGCCTGTCATTTGGGTCCCTGGGGTTCCAAGAGGCCAAAGATCAGGCCTTCAATCCTGACCTGAGCCTTTGACCTTGCCAGGTTCTCACTTCAATAGGGAAGCTGCCTGTGGATATAAATGTCAAGTGTCATGTCATTATCTGTCATCCTCACCAGATTCAAGACTGATCTAGGTTGAGTGCCCCTCCTTGGACTGACCTCAGTCTTCCCCCTGCATGGAAAAGGGGATGGGTCTCAGGGCTGGATTGTGTCCAATAGGGCAGGAGAGTGTCTGAAAGGGCACCCGCTCCAGGCGGGACATTGATCTGTTTCGCCCATTGGTCACAGTGAGCAGCCAGGCTCCAAGGGTGGGCTGTGATGTCAAGTTTGTTCCAGGACCTTGCAGTGAAGCCTAGTCCTTCCCACTCACCCTGGTCTCCCTGGCCTCTTGGCCTGGGGTCCAGGTGTACTTGTCTTTGGCCTGGGGTGCACCAGAGGAGTGTGAGACCTCACAGGTGGCTGAGGGAGAAGTCAGCTCACCATCTTTCTCTCTCATTCATTCTCTGTACTCCGTACCCCTCTCCTTTTGGTTCATTTGCTGGACTCTCCCTGGGTTTGTCCTATGCTGGGTGGCTTCCTCCTCTATGAGCTGTGGCTGGCTTAGTAGACCAGTAAAGTGTCAGGGAGGGACTGTCCCAAGTGGATCATTTTTCCCATTTTTCTTTTTCTGTAAAGCGCACCTAATGCCATCTCCGGGGCTAATGCTTTTGCAGACGCTTCCTTATTCCAAGTTCTTAGCTGGTGAGCAATGAAGTGCATAATACCCTTTAATTAGCGAATGAGCCATGATTCGAGCAGAGCGAAAGACTGTCAGCGGAGGTTAAAAGTCCCAGAAGCTGTGTGTGGGACTCTGATTGCCATGTAAACAGGTATGCTGTTCATGCTTGGGCAGGTACATTCTTAGCCCTCACCTAGGACCATCTGTGGAGAAGGCAATGGCACCCCACTCCAGTACTCTTGCCTGGAAACTCCCATGGACAGAGGAGCCTGGTAGGCTGCAGTCCATGGGGTCACTAAGGGTCGGACACTATTGAGAGACTTCACTTTCACTTTTCACTTTCATGCATTGGAGAAGGAAATAGCAACCCACTCCAGTGTTCTTGCCTGGAGAATCCAAAGGACGGGGGAGCCTGGTGGGCTGCCGTCTATGGGGTCGCACAGAGTCAGACACGACTGAAGCGACTTAGCAGCAGCAGGACCATCTGACTTCAGATGGGTACATACTTTTCCTTCCTGGGAAAGAAGAGGAGCATTTTGATTCAACAGTATCTACTTGGCAGAGCCTGCCCAGCTGACCTAGTATGGAAGGAAAGGGTGAGAGGGCTCGCCGTGGGAGTGTTTGTCTGGTCGTGACTGGATGAGTTGAAGTTAAGATTAGAAGTAGGAAGACTTAAGTTTGAGTCCCACCTCCATCATGTCTTAAGCTTATTCCCTGGGTTGGGTTCTGTGCCCTTCTCGGCACTGACTTGCTCATGGAACATCTGATTGTAACCCATGACTTTGTAACTCACAGGGGAGAAAGAGTCATGTGAGACGGTATATATGAAAGTCCTTTTGCGTGTTGTGACAACGATGCAGACGTAAGGCAGGGTTATTATCAAGATAAGTAGGAAGGTGTTTATTGTCCAGGCTGCTTGCCCTGTTTACAGCCCACCAGAAGAGTCAGTTGATGAGTAATGCTGTCACGGTAGCGAGGAGGTTGCTACTTTCTCTGTATGGAGCCCTGGGGGAAAGCCTAGCATCGCAGGGAGGGGGTTTCTTAGAGTGGAGGTCACAGCTGGATTCAGCAGCTAACTGTTGCTGACAGGTGGCAATCCCACTGCTTGTAACTAGCACGTGACAGTTTCACGTCTTTTTTCTGCTTATCACATTGGGGTTCATCCGCCTCCAAGTTCAGGAATGCAAATGATGCCCAGTTTGCATTTTTAACCTGATTCCATAGTGTGTGTGTGTGTGTGTGTGTGTGTACTTTAAACCTGACATTTCTTAGGCATTTCTTTCTTTTTGTACTGAAAGAAAGGTCCCTCCACAATGGGATCTTGTTAGAGGCAATTCTATAATTCTTAGTCATCCACGTCACATGGCCTTAGCGAGATGGCTTGGGGAGGGTTTAGCAAGCTCATATATTTGGAATTCTTGCCCCAGGTCGGTGGGTCCATAGCTAATCTTATTACTCCTTATCACAAGAGGAGCAGGTGTGTGAAGAATGGGGGCTTTGGGGAGAGATCTGAGTTGGAATTCCAACCATACCCCCTCTTCCCTGTATAATCTGTAATTTGTGTAAGGCAAATTTCTTAACTATACTCTCTCCATCTCTAATTAAAAACAATAATGCCTGCCACTCAGAGTCGTTGTACTGATCTAGGGAGGTCAAGGATGCCGAGAGCTAGTGCGGGGCAGGTGCTTGGTACAAGAGCAGGGCCCTTGCTTTGTTTAGCATCCCATGGGAGTTTTGCCTGAGCTTTGGTTGGATGCTGGCTCCCATGACTCCAGGCCAGGGCCCTGCCCACTCTTCCTCACTGTGACTCACTAACAGCTTTAGATCATGGGCAACGGCTGTGTTTGTGGGGTTCTTCACTCTCAAAATGTGTCAAGCATTCCCTCTTCACAGTATGTCCATATCAGTTCTTCTACCTGAACACCCCCTCCTTACCCACCAGCTTGGCTTCCATGTCTAGCTCATGCCACTAACCTTAGCCCAGGAAGCTTGTGCTGCCCCCCTTACCCCTGATAGGAGTCGAGTGGCCTGGGTACCAGGCAGGCATCTTTTATCCAGCGTGTCCTGTGAGTGCCTAGCACATCCATTCCTTTGTTAATCAAACAGAGCACCTCCCATGTAGCAGGGATGGTGCTAGACCAGATCTTTGCCATCAGAGAGCTTATGGCCCATTTCTTACCCCTCTGGATCGGGGGGCTTGTTGAGAGCAGGAGTCTTGTCTCATCAAACACTTTCTCTGCATCTGTCATGCTGAAAACAGGGCCTGCCCACAGTAAATACCCAGGAAAGCTGGTTTTTTTTTTTAGTTCCTTGCTGTTTCCTGAATTGATCCCACATCCTTTGCTCATGGGCCTGTCTTCTTTACATCTCTCACCTCTATGTCTATTTATTTAAATCCTACGCATCCTTTAAAACCCAGCCCTAATATCTCTGTGGCCTTCTCTAGGAAACCACTGCCAACCCCTTTCCCCATATCATAATCTAAATTAATCTCTTCCTCCCCTGTCTTCTAGACAGCCTTTGGCGTACTCCTCTGATAGAACAGTCATTATGCATGCTTTCCTTTGCATTAGAATCATGAAGTGTTTAGGCTGAAAGGGACCTTGGAGAAGATTTAATTTAATACTTGCATTCTTTAACCACTGATAATTTTTATACATTGTCCATTTCAGTCTCTCCTTCCTGTAAGACATGATTTTTTTCCCCTAATTTTATATTTTCAGGACTTAGAACTGGTTATCACATCGAAAGCTCTTCCAATGTGTCATCAGAGTGTATGAAGCGGGTTTGCAGCTTTTCAAATGTAAGGTGACTCTGATATCAACTGAACAATTGCATTTTTGGCTTCCCTTTACAGTGTAGGTACCCAGGATTCCCCCTGTATTGAGATGACTTGTCTCTTATTGTTATTATTTTAATAATACACTTTCTGATTATAGAAACAATCCATGCTCACTGGAGAAAACTTGGGAAGTGTGGGAAGGAATAAAGAAGACAACTTTGCCCATAATAGCATCTTAGATATAATTGCATGTATTATTTTGGTGTCTGGGGAGTAACTCCATTTGGTCATGCCTGGGTTCACACATCTGTACATCTAATGCCTGGTCTGGCATGCAGTATACACTCAGCCCGTGTCTGCTTGCCTTCTTCTCCCTGGGTCCCCTGGGTAGTATCCAGAGGGTTAGAAATTCCTTCAAAGGTCCATTTAGTGTAAAAATAAAATCTACAGATGGGTCTCCATGGGTCTGAGCAATACCCCTTTGGTGGGATATATTTTGTCTTATCTGCCAGGAGCATCCAGGGATAATTTGTGAGAGAAAGAGGTACCAGCCTCTCTTAACTCTGCTTCCTTGGGTTTTAGGTTCACAATTGAACAGGAGTTGCTCTTTTTTAAAAAATAATTTTATTTGTTTATTCTTTTTGGCTGTACCGGGTTCTTGTTGCCGCGTGGGCTTTCCTGTAGTTGCGGCGAGCAGGGCCACTCTCTATTTGTGGCGAGTGGCTCTAGGCACGTGGTTTTCAGTAGCTGTAGCACACGGGCTTAGTTGCTCTGGAATATGTGGAATCTTCCTGGGTCAGAGTTCGAATCTGTGTCTCCTGCATTGGCAGGCAGATTCTTCACCACTGAGCCACGAGGGTTAGTCCAAGTTACTCTTTTCTGATGGCCCTTGATTGACAGCCCAGCTGTGCATTTACCTGAAGCCATCTTGGTCCTGTGTGTTGTATGTTTGCTGGACTGAACCAGAGATGTGTTTATTGAACCCCAAGTGGATCTTCTGACTGAGGCTTAATCTCGTTCCTGGATGAGACCCAACTCCTCATGACCATGAGGACCATGGACTGTGAAGACCACGAGGTTCTCCTTGCCTGGTCATCTCTGCCTGCCTCAGCATGATATATAGACCCTGACTTACTCTAACCTGGGAAGTTTCTAGGCTGTATATCAAAACAGTATGCATTGCATTGGGCTTCCTAGGTGGTGCTGGTGGTAAAGAAGCCGCCTGCCAATGCGGGAGATGTTAGAGACATAGGTTTGATCCCTGGGTTGGGAAGATCCCCTGGAGGAGAGTATGACAACCCACTCCAGTATTCTTTCCTGGAGAATCCCATGGACAGAAGAGCCTGAAGGGCTACAGTCCATACGGTCGCACACGACTGCAGAGACTTAGCACGCACGCATATACATTGCATTGAATCCAGAGTAAATGATAGCTCTTATTCCTGAAGTTGCTTGGAAGTCTTGTGCATATTTACCATGCTCTTGCAGAGGCAACCTCTGCCCAGCTGAGTGGGTGGTTTTCCCTGGTGCCAGCCTCTGGTGGGGATCTTCTAGTTTGCAGTGTTAGGTCGTGTCTTTCTGGCAGTAAAGCTTTCAGGGGTGTGTTGACTTCACTCTGATGTGATGAAGGGCTGGGATACTAACTAGGAGTGAGTGTTACAATAACCCAAACCATCTGCTTGCCAAGAGAGGCTAAGGCCTCATCAGGCCACTGGGCTGGTACCGAGTTGCTCTGTGTTTCCACTCTTGTCCCTGGGAGCTCTTAGACCTCCAGAACTGCTGATGGAAGAAGGCTACCCGAGAGCTTACTGAATTGGAAATGGAGTCTTTCCGCCTTGCTCCAGTGGCTCCCTTTTCCTTTCTACAGCAAGTCTTTCCCTTAACGATGAGATGAACGCTAGACAGTTTTCTATAAAGTTTCTGAAACCTAGTTTGCTACCAATTTCTAGAGTAAGAGCTGGAATGGGATGCCATGTAAAAAGTCCCCCACAACTGAATTGGTAGCTTTTTTATTTTTATTTTTTTTTTGAATTGGTAGCTTTTAGCACCAAACTTGTCAGAGGCATTGTTCCCATAGAGCAGTTCATATTTCAAAGAACCAAGTAATCCCATTTTCTCCAGCAGAACAAAAATATGTCACCTGGGTCTAGAGATATCTGAAAGTGTGCTGTGTGCTGCCTCTTTTTTTGTTGGAGTGTTTGTGTTTGATGGAGCAAGGTTGCCATATCAAACTTGAGCAGCAGGGCTGTTTGACCCATGATCTATTGTAACCCGAAACTAATGGCCTTCATCACCTCTGCAAATTTGAAATTCCATGTATCATAGTTCTCCCCTGCAATGGACTTCAAGCCATTTCATACAGATGGGGCTTAGTGGTTACTGGAAGCCTGTGATAGAAGCCTATTTATCAGAATGGGCTTTATTTGAGAAGAACATTCTGCAGAGGGTCATCCTTTGGTTGCGAACGCATGTCTCCATCTCCCAGCACTTATTCTCTCATGACTCAGGTCCATTCCCTATCGATTACCTCACTGGCCACGGAAATTTGTATTCAGGAGAAATAAAGCATGAAGCACAGAAGGAACGTATTTGCCTGCATTTATTGACTTCTGTTGATGGAGTGACCCAACCTTGGGCAAGGTAATTAGCTTCTCTGGGCCTCAGTTTCTTTACTTGTAAGATGAGCAGGCTAAACTAGGTGTTTCCCAAGGACATGCCAATTTGTAGAACTCTAATGTAGTAGAACATAATCAAAGTTTATTTTCTGATCTCACATTTGTTCATTGAAACTACAATTTTATGTTTGGAGGCAAGGAATGGATGTTGTTTAGTAACCAGATATGCTTATCTATTTAGTTGTTTGTGTTATATAGATAGAGCTGTACAATGGAAGGAAAAATACCCTGATACCTTGTGTGGGTGTAGCAGAAACAGGGAGGCACCGAACCCTACAGTCAAAACTGTCCATGAGCCTTGTGTGTGGTTGCAGTTGACCAGTTTGCTGAAAAGTCTGAATCACGCTGGTCCTAGAGTTGTGAGCAGGGGTCTGTGTTCAAGTTAGCAAGGGCGTTTGTGAAAGATGCTGTAGTTCCATCCAGGCCCTCTATCCTGCTGCTGGGGCTACAGCTCCTATGGTTCCTATCTGGCCTGAGATCAGAAGGACACCCTTGGTCCTTAGACAGCTGGCAGTGCCTGTCTAGGAGATAGCTGAGAAGTTATACACCTCCCCACCGCCTGGGGGCAGCCAGGGGCCAGCAACTGACTGACCCAGGTGCTCAAAATGCCAGGCGTCTCAAGACCCCAGAAATTAGGGTGCCGTTTTTCACACTCCCGAGCTTTCCATGGGGTCAGGTTGAGCTCTGCGTCTCCCCAAAACACCACTTTGCTTACGTCTTCTTCCTTCCCTATCCTGCATGCCTCCCTCCCTTCTAGGCTTTTCCTGAGTTCATCATCCCTTCAATAAATTGTCTTCCCTGGTGACTCAGATGGTAAAGCGTCTGCCTGCAATGTGGGAGACCCGGGTTCGATCCCTGGTTTGGGAAGATCCCCTGGAGAAGGAAAGGGCAACCCACTCCAGTACTCTTGCCTGGAAAATTCATGGACCAAGGAGCCTGGTAGGCTACAGTTCATGGGGTCGCAAAGTCGGACACGACTGAGCGACTTCACTTCACTTTCACTTCAATAAATTACCTGGATGAGGAACCCTGTCTCAGGCTCTGCTAGGGAGCCCAACCTATGTATTGATTCGTTTTTGCTTCTCCATCTATTTGACAAAATGGAGAATCACTTAGGCACGTGAACCTGTATCTGGCTTGGAGCGAAGGAAATACCGATTTCAAAAGTCTTATAAGCCTCAGTCTTTCTAGATGTGTCCTCCTCTGGGGTCTGTAACAATTTCCAAGGGAGACTTTTCATAACACAGATGAGCATCTCTCTGATTGGGATTCATTATTCTAGGCTCAGCTGTGTATTCCTCTTTGGAATTTTTGTCCAAGGAAAGCCCTTCCCAAAGTTGCCTGTGCCCTAAAGTGAAGTCGCTCAGTCGTGTATGACTCTTGCGACCCCGTGGACTATAGCCTGCCAGGCTCCTCTGTCCTTGGGATTCTCCAGGCAAGAATACTGGAGTGGGTTGCCATTTCCTTCTCCAGGGGATCTTCCCAACCCAGGGATCGAACCCGGGTCTCCTGCATTGCAGGCAGATGCTTTATCCTCTGAGCCACCAGGGAAGGCCTGTGCCCTAAGGACTGAGCTCTTCCTATTCTCGCAGCTCCTGCATACCCCTGGTCCCCACCTGCCACCGCCCCCAGCTCAGGCTGCTCATACCCTAGCTCTCACCTTTACCAACACCTGCCTTCTCGTCCTTTCCCAGTTCCGCTGTCTCTGAGAGCGTCCCTTTCTTACCCTCCTCCCAGCCTTCACTGGATGGGCCTCAGTCTGGCTTCAGGCCACAGGGAGGAGGCGGCTGCCTTTGATGTTGGCAGTGGCTCGGGCTCATCCATAAAGTAGGAGGCAGTGAGAAATGTACGGCTGACCAGGGGTGACGCTCCTCATATGTCACAGAAACCGTGAGTGATGAGGAATGCAGGGAAGAACTGAGAACTGTTTAGACTAAAAAGGGAAGCAGGTGACCCAAGGCCAGGGGGTTGCTATCTTCATGCACTCAGAAGGTCCTCCTAGGGAAAAGAGATGAGGTTTCTCTTCGAGAGGCCAGAGGGCACTGCTGGTGCCCATGGGTGGGAAGTTGTTCACAGAGGTGGTATCAGCTGCTTGGAAGGGGCCATCCGGGGACCACCCGTGCTGTGTCATTCTAGCTGAGGCCACACAGTCGCTTACTGGCGACGCCGTAGAGGTGGATCAATGTCAAGTAAAGAGTTGGATGTAATGACCTCTACAGTTGCTTTCAGCTCTGAGCATCTTTGATTTATTTCCTTTTGGAACAGATATTTGGGGTCAGAGGTGAGGGCCACTGACAGATGGCTTTGAGAGGAATCGATAATAGAGGCAAGCCAGCCCATGTAGCTTGCTACACCCAATACTGTGTAGCTTTGAGGCTGAGAGTTTCAAGAGTGAGGAATAAGGATGCTGCTGCCAGAAAATCCTTGGAGACAGAAGAGGCTCCGTTCATCCAGAGAGAGAGGAGGATGTGTGTGGGTGGTGGTCACCAGGGCTTGGAGTGGCTGGTAAATGATCTGGCCTCCCCAAGGGAGTCTGTGCGGCTTCTGGACAAGTAGTTCCCAGGACAATTCATCGTAAATTCTGACCACTAGTGCCAGTCTCAGAAAGCAGATCTTGGATGTGTTTGAGCCTGGCCTGGTTTCCGGTGGGGGCAGGAGAGACAAAGAGGTACTTGAGTTAAAGGTTACTCTAGGGCTTCCCTGGAGGCTCAGTGGTAAAGAATCTACCTGCCAAAGCAGGAGACATGGGTTCGCTCCCTAGTCTGGGAAGATTCCCACATGCCAAGGAACAACTAAGCCCGTGCACCATAACTATTCAGCCTGTGCTCTAGAGCCCGAGAGCCGCAACTACTGAGCTCATGTGCTGCCATTACTGAGGCCTGTGAGCCCTAGAGCCTGTGCCCCACGACAAGAGAGGCCACCACACTGGGAAGCCTTCCCTGCTTACTGAAACTAGAGAAAAGCACACAGCAATGAAGACCCAGCACAGCCAAAAAGAAAAAAAAATAAATAAGTAATGAAAATTATTTAAAAAGGGTACCTCTATAATGGGTGGGGTTAGCGATAGCCCCAGTTATAGAGGCTGGGAAGGCTAACCTGGCTGGGAGAATGCCCTGCCTGGGAGTACCAGGGTGTTATGGGAAGTGTGGGGAGGATGTAGGGGGACTGGCACCAGAGGTAATTATAGAATGAGATATTTTAGCCAACTGTGGATTTCAGTGCCTGATAAGTGTGGGCTCCAGGCTTGCATAGCTATGATTTTTTGATTTATAAGAAAGGCATATTTGGTCTTCATTTGCTGGTTCCTGGTACAAGAGATTGAAAACCTTTGGAATATCTGGAAGGGTTGGGTGAGAGGAGTATTTTTAAAAAATTATTTTAAAGCCTTTATTGAATTTGTTACAATGTTGCTTCTGGTTTATGTTTTGGTTTTTTGGCCTAGAGGCTCATGTAATTTTAGCTCTTTGACCAGGGATTCAACCCTCACCCTCTATATTAGAGGATGAAGCCTTAACCACCGGACTGCTAGAGAAGTCCCAAGAGCATCTTTTGTTATTCCTATAAGGCTGTTTCAACCAGATCTGAGTTTATGCTAAAGAAGTAAATCTTGCTGGCCGCCTGGATGGCTTCAGGATGGGGTCTGGTTTCCATCAGTCATATGATTAGAAGGTTGGAAATTGAGCTAATCACCAGTGGCCCATGATTTAATCAATCCCGCCTATGTAATGGGACCGCTCCATAAGAACCTCTGAATGAAGGGGTTCAGAGAACTTCTGGGCTAGTGAACACGTGGAGGTGCTGTGGGGGTCGGCATACCCAGGGAAAGGGCAGAAGCTCAGTTCCCTGTATGCTGTTCCCTGTCCTAAGGTTCTCTTCTGTCTGTCTGTCTGTTCTGGAGTTGTGTTCTCTAAAATAAACCAGCGAGAGTAAGAGAACTTTTCCTGAGTACTGGGGGCCATTCTAGCAAATTATCAAACCTGAGGAGTGGGTCATGGGAACCCGATTTATAGTCAGCTGGTATGAAGTACAGGTGTCTTGGAGACTGGCATCTGAACTGGGGACTGTCTTATGGGTCTGAACCTTTAATCTTTGGGGTTTGCCCTGACTCTGGGTAGTTAGGGTCAGAATGGCTTGGTATGAGGGGAAACCCCACCTGCTTGGTGTCAGAAGTGAACTGTTCTCTGACTTTAAAAAACGAATCTTAGTAATGATCTTGTGCAAATTACTTCTCTGTTTCCTCATGTATTAAATAATGATTATACTGGTACTTACTATATAGGATGGTGTGCTGCGTGAATGAAATAATAGAAGCAAAGCTTTGAGCTTCTGGCCAGATGTAGAGTGTCAGTATTTTGTTGCTGCTGTTATTTTTATTATTACTAAGATGAGGTGGAGATAAAACTTATTAACAGGAGATCTGAGAGCCAAGGATTTTGGGGGGGAAATCCATATTGACATTTGTGAATTCCATGAGTATGGGGATGATGAGGCTGTGAACAAGCCATGCACCCAGATCCTGCTCTAAGCTACGAGAGACACCCAGAATATGTCAAAAATAGAATTCCTTCCATTTGATCAAAACTATGTAGTTTACAAAACCCGTTAATAATTGCTAAAGTTTTCTGAGTGCAATGCTACATCTCAAATCCTGTCCTTTACCTGGGATCCAGTCTCTATTCGCAACTCTGTTTTTTTGGTAGGGAAAAAAAATTGAGGCTGAGAAAAGTTAAATGACAAGCCTGAAGTCACTTAGCTAAGAATTGGTGGAAGTGGTATTGGAACCAGGTACTCTGGCTCCAGGTCCTCCAGGCTTCCTAAGATGCTATTTGGTCCTCACAGTAACTCTGAAAGCAGAAAAGGTAACAGTGCATCTGTTTCAGTGTTGAACACGCGAGGCTCAGAAAACCTGAGTGACAGATGCAGGGTCACTCAACAAGAGAGTGGCACCTTTGAGGATCAGAGTTCCTGCCTTCTGATTCCCGTTGGGGGTTCTCTGTGAGGACATCGAGCTTGTTTGCGCTGGGCTGAGTGAAGTCAGGCTATTCATTTGTGAGTCTTCAGCTCAAAAGACTTGAAGTTTAGGCTGAAGTTTTCTCCGTGACCCTTGTATCTTGCTCAGGGAACCAGGAGCCTGGGCAGCTCCCAGGGTTGAATGAGAGCAGGAGAGTGGGGTGCAGCTTTCCATGCAGCCCCATCTCTTACCTGCATCCCTCACCCTTGTGCAGGTAAACAGAGAGAAGAGGCAAAGGCAGCACAGCTCTCTATGACTGAAGGCAAATGAGGTTTTTTTTTTTTAATTTTATTGAAGTATAGTTGATTTACAATGTTGTGCTAATTTCTGCCCTACAGCACAGTGATTTACTTTTCATATATATATATATATATACACACACACATAAATACACATACATTCTTTTTCATGTTTTCTCCATTATGGCTTATCATAGGATTTTTAAATTTTGTTTACTTATTTATTTTCATTAAAAAAAAATTGAATGCCTGTTATGTGCTAGGCACTGAGCTAGATGCTGAAGATACATAGATGAAAAAGCCAGCTGTCACCTTTAGGAAAAATTTTTAGCTAGGGAGCCCATCAAGTCCCAGACCCCTGCAGCGTGTGTACAATGACATAAATGCGTGAATAGAGTCATACTGTGCTCAGTCACTCAGCCGTGTCTGACTCTCTGCGATCCCATGGATGTGGCCCGCCAGGCTCCTCTGTTCATGAAAGATTCCAGGCAAGAATACTGGAGCGCGTTGCCACTTCCTTCTCCATTAAGTTTGTTTTACATTGAAGGATAATTGCTTTACGACACTGGTTTGATCTCTGCCATACATCAGCATGAATCAGCCGTAGGTGTACATATGTCCCCTCCCTCTTGAACGTCCCACCCTTTCCCACCCCTCTAGGTTGTTACAGAGCCCCACTTTGTATCATTTTGAATATGGTTTCTTGTGCTACACTGTAGGACCTTGTGTATCCATCCTACGTATAATAATTTGCACCAGAGGACGGTTTTGTGGTGCAAGAGGATATTCCAACTTTCTGGAACAAGACCTTGCAGCTCCAGTTCCAGGCTGAGAGGAGGAAGAGGAGCACGGATGCAGTCAAATGACTGGTTCTGAGAGGGGACTCCCCCCAGACCTTTCTGGTTGATGACCATGCAGGTGGATTCTGGGCTAATGTCATGCATCTTGGTGCAGCTGGTTTCACCGGTTGCACAGCCGGGTCACCGAGCATCAGCCCTGTGAAATCAGTTTTCCCTTTTCGGGGAAAGTGGGCTTTGGATCCTGCTGCTGTGATTTCTGCCTGTCACAAGCATGGCACCCCTAAGAGCTGGACACACGTCTGTGGTCCCCTCGACCTCCCAGCTCTGCAAATCTGTATCAGATCGTTTATTTTTGCCTCCCTGGTCTGTCGGCTCAGGAATGTACAGGTGGACAGGCCTAGTAATTCCACATCACCCTCTTTAGGAAAGTGGAGAAGGTGGAGAAGTCTTTTCTTGCCAGGCTGACACTTGCTGTCCCTCTCACATTGCTAACTGGAGGGCTCTGGGGTCTGACATTAGGACATGAGCATCAATTTTCAGATGTGCATGGGATTCTGCCTTGCTGGCTCTTTCTGCCTCCACTTCCCCATTTTAAATCTGACTCTGGCATTTGAAAAGATTGGATGGCATCACTGACTCAATGGGCATGAACTTGGGCAAACTCCGGGAGATGGTGAGGGACAGGGAGCCCTGGCAGGCTGCGGTCCATGGGGTTGCAAAGAGTCAGGCCTGACTTGGGACTGAACAACAATAACAGCTGGCAAAATGCTAACTTTATGGGAAACAGATATGTTGAAGGAACCAGGTGGCGAGAGCTTGGCATTGAGAGCTTCCGCCTCCGAATCCGTGACTTGAATTTGAAGGTTCAGTCCACCTGCACTCTGAACAGAGTTCCAGGCGGTAGTATAGCACGGGGGTTGAGAGCCGGGGCTGTGGAGTGAGATGGCCTTGATTGAAATTTTATAATCATAGACAGTAAGTTTTTATATAAGAAATTTCGAGTTTTGAGCTTTCAAAGATGTGAACATATTATAAACTTATTACAGTACAGTAGACAACTGGGTTAGTTGGGTGAACTGTGCTTCATTGCTCAGTTGCATCCAACTCTTTTTGACCCCACAGACTGTGCCCTCCAGGCTCCTCTGTCCTTGGGGATTCTCCAGGCAAAAATACTGGAATGGGTTGCCATGCCCTCCTCCAGGGTTAGTTGGGTACCTGGGCTAATTTTGTTGGACTTACAAACAAGTTCGACTTACAAACGTGCTCTTGGAACAGAACTCGTTCGTATGTAGGGGACTTATTGTATCAGTTATATGACCCTGGGTAAGATATTCAATCCAATTTGGGAAGAATTAAGTAACTTATCAACTATGCAGCATGATAGAGCCCAACTGTGAGTTGGGTCTCACCCCCCTCCGTCTTTACATCTCCATCTATCCACCACCTTTTCGGCTTCTGATTCAGTATAACATTTTTCTGTTCCCTCATTTCTGTTCTTTGAGCTGGGGGCTTTCTCCTGAGATTGTCTGGACTGGGTTCTCTTTTGTATTCTCCTCCTCCGTTGGCTATGGTGATAGAGGGACCTTTCTCTGGAGCGGGAGCTGTATCGGTTAGATCTTTTAGCATGTCCACCATGATGGTGTAGGGAATTTTAGGTCCTGCTTTCTCCTTGATGGCCCTGAGAGATGTCCACCCCTCCAAGAGTGTGAGAAGGTGGCCAATGAGAGAGAAGCATCTCCATGAACTGGAAATAACAGTGTCTTCTAAAGTTGGGGCCAAGGCTGCTTCTGTCTTCCTAGAATGATTTCTTAGCAGAACACCTTTTATCCCCTGGGCCTGTTAGCTATTTCAGGGACATTCTAAGTGGCTATTAACAAATGTTGAATTATGGCTGCAAACCTCTGGGAGCTCAAGTGACATTCACATGAATCACAAGTGAGCTCTGTGCAGTCAAGGCTGCCACAATGGACTGGGATTAAACAAACAGGGGCCGTTGTTCTCCTGAGAAGCAATGAGGCAAGAAGGCGGCTCCTTGGAGTCTGTGGTCCCAGGCAATGTGCCCCTGGGAAGCAGAACACTGTTCCACAAAACATGGCTCATTGCTGTAGGGAAGACATGCTCTGGGTTTGCAGAGAGGCATATTCCAGCTTCATATCTGGAGGAATTTGCCAACAGTCAGTATGCCCAGGGGGGTTTCCCAGGTGGTGCAGTGATAAAGAATCCACCTGCCAAGGCAGTAGACACAAGACTTGGGTTCGATCCCTGGGTTCCAGAGATTCCCGTGCAGTAGGAAGTGGCAACCCACTCCAGTATTCTTGCCTGGAAAATTCCATGGACAGAGGAGTCTGGAGGGCTGCAGTCCATAGGGTCACGAAGAGTTGGACATGACTGAGCTACTGTACATGCACACCTGCATTATGTCCAGATATACACTCGCCAGTCTCACGGGTTATGAGTTACCCAGGGCACTGGTTCAACCAACACCGACTGAGTGCTTCCTATGCCCTGGGCTAAGCTTTAAAGAAATGGAAATGCATAAGGCTTGGTTCTGAAGAAGGAAATGGCACCCCACTCCAGCATTCTTGTCTGGAAAATCCCATGGACAGAGGAGCCTGGCGGGCTGCAGTTCCTGGGGTCACAGAGAGTTGGACACGACTGAGCGACTAACGCACGCACACACACAAGACCTGGTTCAGAAGGTCAAGGAGCTCATAGCCTGGAGGGGAGCAGTGAACAGATTCCATGAAAACAACCAAAGTTTACACAAGGCAACACAGGGTAGGCTCTAAAAATCTTCCAAGAGGAGATTATATGTGTAATTTTTTTTTCTTTTTTGCCCTTCGAAACAACTTAAAATGTATATATGTATATGAGACTAATGCAAAGGATTCCTGTGTATCCTTTCTCCCGTGGTCCCAGAGATGTCCTCTTTGGCCAAAGGACCCCTCCTGGGAGGCTCTCGGTTGTCAAATCTTCTGAGTCTCCTTTATTCTGGAACTACTTCTCAGTTTCTTCCTGACCTTCATGACCTTGACTTTAAAAAAAATAATAATTCAAGGCTAGTCATTTTGCCAAATGATTTTCAGTTTGGGTTTGTCTGATGTTCCCTCTTGATTAAATCCAGGTAATGAGTTTGGGGCTGGATTTCACAGGTGGGTGGTTTAGTCGCTCAGTTGTGTCCGACTCTTGCGACCCCATGGACTGTAGCCTGCCAGGCTCCTCTGTCCATGGAATTCTCCAGGCAAGAATACTGGAGTGGGTTCCCATTTCCTTCTCCAAGGGATCTTCCTGACCCAGGAATTGACCCTGGGACTCCTGCCTTTCAGGCAGATTCTTTACCCACTAAGCTACGAGGGAAGATCACCAAATTTCACAGGATGGGAGCAGAATTCTCACTGCGTTCTATCTGGAGGCACATGATAACTTATTTGTCCCAATACTTACGGTGTTAACTTTTATCACTTGATTAACGTGGTGTCTTCCAGGGAGAGGCTCTGAGACTATGTAAAACCCCATTTTTCCTCCCTCTTTCACCCTCTGGTTTTATCATCCATCGATTTTTCTTGCCTGAATTATTACAATGATGCTTGCCAAATGGTGATTTTCTAATTCCATCTTTCCATCTACATTTATTAGTTGGCTTTCTAAAATATAGAAGGGCTTTTTCATTTCCCTTTCTTATTCATTTATTTTATTTCAGTAGAGGCCCCAATTTCTGTTTTATTCAATGGGTTCTCATCTGTTAATATCATTATTTCGAAACTCAACATCGCCCATATTTGGAAACCCTTTCAAGCTGATATCTGTTTCCTTTTTGACATTTCCCTGGATCCCTTGTACATGTTTAAAATTTCTGGTCCAACAAGAAGGCTCATTTATTTTTCCTCCCTCAGTCCTGTAACTAGCTACTTTTCCAGTGAATCCTGATATCTTTTAGTGGGAAATGGTATTCAGAACCAAGATCTGGGTGCTGGGTATGCTCATTACTACTGGATTGTCACTGCTCTGGACCCTCCCAGTGGACAAAACTAGGAAATTTACATGCATATTTGCATCTATATTGAACTACCAGTTCACATAGATGCTTCCCGTTTTAATCTAACACCATGAATTCATTCTAAGTTTTTGCCCTTTCCATAGTGATCTTTCGTTTTTTTCCTGCAGGGAGGAAATCTGCCTCCCGTGATCTTATTTATTTGCTCTATTCTGTTGAATGGAGACTATTTTCATATTCCTCCAGACTGCTAATCTGCTTGGATGTCTCCACACAAGGACCCAGTCCCCGCTGGGCTGACTTTCTGCCTCTCCCCAGTGCCCCTTCTATGTGCTCTGGTGCTACCAGGCTGCCTTTCATTCTTATTCAGATTTCCTCAGTTGTCCCCCAAACATTCGTACAGCTTGTTAACTTTAAAAATTCAGGCTCCACTGAAAAGGCAATCAAGATTCAGGCACTGCATATTATTATTCTGTTTCTTTAATCAATGCTCCTCCCAATATAACATAACATACATATACACCGTTTTTTTTAACAGTTTTATTGAGATGCAATTCTTATTTCATAGAATTAACCCATATAAGGTATAAAATTCAGTAGATTTAGTGCATTCACAGAATAGTGAATTTTAGAACATTTTCATTACCCCTGAAAGAAACTGGATCCATTAGCTGTTACCTCCCCTCCCTCCAAACTCTATCAGTCTAGTTCCTCACTTCTCTGCTCTCTGTCTCTACAGATTTGTCCATTCGGGATATTTCATACTAATGCAATCACATACTATATCACGTTTATGTTGTGACAGACTTCTTTTGTATAGCATAATGTTTTCAGGGTGCATCCATGTTGTAGCCTGTATCAGTACTTCATTTCCTTTTATTCCCCAAAATGTTTCATTATATGGATATGTCACATTTTATTTATCTTTTCATCCTTTGAGCTGTTTCCATTTCTTTTTTTTTTTTTTTTTTTTTGGCGATTATGAATAACACTCCTATTCACACTTCCTCTAGTATTGACTTTTGGAAGAAAACAAATCCAAACAAAGCAGTCCCATACAGTAATCTTGTATTATGATTCTATCTGATTAGTTCCTTGTGGTTTCACTTAACCTACTCCTCCCTTCTCTGTATTTCTTATAAACTCAGAGTTGGGTTTAAAGAGTTGATGAGGTTCAAGGTTAATGTTTTTGGTGGAGAACTCCATGGATGAAGCTGTGTACTTTGTACTGCATCATAGAAGGAGGAGCTTACTCTGTGATGGTCCCATTCTTAGAGATGCTGGTTTGGGTCCCTTGGCTAAGGCAGCAACTGCTGGGTCTCTCCCTTGCATCTTTTCCCATCATCAAATCATCTGCCATCATCCGTGGGATCATACTCTGATACCCTGTTAATATTGTATTTACCCTCATGTTTGAACCTGAATTAACAGCTTCAGTAGAGTTTGCAAAATTGTGATTTCTCAATTCTTTCTACATTTATTGGCTGACATTCTTTTGTAAAGAAGAGCTTTCCCTCATCAGCTGGGGATCAACCAGAGTTCTTCCTCTGAAGGCAGGATAAATGCTTACTCTTGTCCTTTAATTACCAGTTTCCAGAGGATAGAATTGATGTAATAACTGCTGTAATAACTGGGTGGGAGGGGAAGAGGGCAGGTTGGTAGGGATCCATGCAGCTGTAGTCAAGGTAACCACAGACTCTTTTCAGATCTCCTGGTATCCCAAGATGGGGGTGTTAATCTTTCAGACATGGTTCTCCCTGGTCCTGAGACTGGGCAAACCTGGGATAGAGATGGCAGGAACTAAGGTTGGCGGAATAGGGCTATGACATCCCCGACCACATGGCATAAGGCAGGTCATAAAATTAGGGATCCTGAGTATCTGTCCTGACTCTTAGTATCTCCTCACTTCCCTGGAGCCTCCCCAGAAGATGCCCAATGCTTATGCTGCCTTGCTTCTGTCTCCAAGGAGTTCATGCAGCGTCTGTCCTCAGTGGGAGCAGAGGAGGTAGAGTAGGAAGGGAAGTCTCGCATGTGGATTCCACTAAATTAAACTACTTGAATATGTTGCTGTTGTTCAGTCACTGAGTCATGTATGACTCTTGCGATCCCATGGACTGTAGCATATCAGCTTGCCTGTCCTTCACCATCTCCTAGAGTTTACTCAAATTCATGTCCATTGAGTTGATGATGCCATCTAACCATCTCATCCTCTCCCATCCCTTTGTCCTCCTACCTTCAATCTTTCCCAGCATCAGGGTCTTTTCTAACAAGTCAGCTCTTCGCATCAGATGGCTGAAGTATTGGAGCGTCAATTTCAGCATCAGTCCTTCCAATGAGTTGATTTCCTTTAGGATTGACTAGTCCAATCTCCTTGCTGTCCAAGGGACTCTCAAGAGTCTTCTCCAACACCACAATTGGAAAACATCCGTTCTAACCTAATTCTAACCTAGATACATGACTAGAGCTAATCATTTGCTGAGCACTTACTCTGTGCCAGGTGGTGTTGGAAGCACCTTCCAGTGACGTGTTGAAGGAGGTGCTCTTACTCCTCAGATTGTGTGTGAGGACTGAAGCACAGGAGATTAAAGGAGCTGCCAAAGTCTCTAGCCTGATGATCCATTCACTCCCTGATTCTGCCTCCCCAGGCAGTACACGAAAAGCTGTTAGGAGGGAGCAGAGGGGCAGTTTCACCTTGTCCTTCCTCCAGCCTTTATTTCTCTGAATAACTGGATATTTCCATGGCTATTTGGCTTCGAGTCTGGAGGACGGGGCTTCTGGGTATAAAAGGGAGAGGAGCAGGGTGGGGCTTTCAGGGGGGAGAGGCACCCAGTGAACGCAAGCATGATGGTCCCCAGGAACCCTTGGCACCATGGCTCTGTCCCTCACCCTGCATCGCTCTGCTGACAGTCCCCATCCTTCCCACATCCTGCTCTCCGCCTGGCCTGCTAATTATCTGGTATGCTAATGAGCCCAGAGGATTAACACAAAACATGGGTAATGATGATTTCACTTGATAGATTTAAAGCTACCTTCCTGGGAAAATGTAATTCAGTCTGTTTACTGGGAGAGCATCTCCCTGAGATCTCAGTAGTGGAGGACCAGACACCTGGCCACAATGTGTTCTTCATTCAACCTACTGTTTTTTCATTCACTCATTCATTTATTTTGCACCACCCCCCCCAAGGGCCTACTTGGTACCAGGATGGATGAAGCACATCTCCTGATCTCAGTGAAATCTCATATTTTCAGAGGGATGCACATATGTAAACATAAACTTTATATTAGAACTGTCATGACAGAATTATCTATGTTGTGTGTGTTTGGGGGGGGCGGGCAGTGCAGAGGATGGAGTGATTATTCCAACTGGGGGGAGTGAAATGGCTTTATGAGGAAGGTAGCCTTTTAGTGAGGCCCTCAAGAGGAGTAGAATTTTGACAAGTGAAAGGGGCAGGTGGGTACATATCATGGCCAGGGAATGGTGCAAGTAAAATTACCTGTAAATTATATGCTTGGGTAGAAACAAGAACAGGAGATAATGCTTCAGAGTTGGTCCTAGCGCGACTGTGAGGGACCCCAAGTGTTATAGGCACTGGGGAGCTTTTGAGGGCTCTGAGTGACATAATCCTATTGTATTGGTTTGGCCAAAAAGTTCATAACATCTTACAGAAAAATGCAAAAGAACTTTTCTGACCAACCCAATACTTTTTTTTTTTTTTGTTAGAATCACACTTAGGAACATCCTGGTCGATGATGGTTTAGCTAAGAAAGAGGTTGCAAGGGTATGCTTTTTGTTTGATAGTTTTGTTATTACTACTATTTAAAAAAATAAGAGTTTTTTTTTTTTTGCCATTATTGGATTCTTACCTATTAATCTTATCTTTGTGGAGCCCAAGTCTTTTGGTGTGAATTACTGACTGTAAGTGTAAACAATACTTCAGGCAGTGAAAAACTTCATCATCATGTGCTGAGAGAACTAATCAAGGCATTAAGGGAAGATTTAAATCTGTGTTTCTCAACCTTGACTGCACAGTGAAGTTACAAGGGAAGCTTTAAAAAATACTGGTGACTGGGTCCCACCCCAGAGATGTCTGGGTTAAAGCCTGGGTGTCAGAATTTTTCAAAGCTCACCAGATTAATTCCAAAGCTCAGCCAAGGTTAAAAAGCTACTAGCAAGAGAACCAGCAGTATGGAGAATTGGGAGCAAAATCCAATGTTGGGTTTGCTGATGGGTTTTCTCCCACAGAGATGCTAGTAGCCCTTGCTCGGGTCCTGATCCACTTTTTGTCTGTAGCTTTATTTCCTATGCCTGCTGTTTCCTCCTGCTTGGGAGTTCCAGTTACCAATGGACAGGCCTGAATGTTATGGCTTGGCCCCAGAAGACAGTTCTCATCTTAGGCTGGCCAGGCCATAGCTGGCTGGGGCTTTGCTGGCCAGATATTGAAGTTGTGAGGTTCTGCTCTTGGCATTATTAATCAAGGACTTTCCAGATCCTTTATTTTAGGCAAGGTATCCTATTTGGCTTCTGAGTCCTGATTAGCCTATTTGTTGTCATTATTCAGCAGTCCAGTCGTGTCTGACTCTTCATGACCCCACGAACTGCAGCACGCCAGGCTTCCCTGTCCCTCACCATCTCCCAGAGTTTGTCCAAGTTCCTGTCCATTGAATTAGCGATGCCATCCAACCATCTCATCCTTGGTCGTCCTCTTCTGCTTCTGCTCCCGCCTTCAGTCTTTCCCAGCATCAGGGTCTTTTCCAATGAGTCAGTTCTTTGCATCAGGTGGCCAAAGTATTGGAGTTTCAGCTTTAGCATCAGTCCTTCCAATGAACACCCAGGACTGATCTCCTTTAGAATGGACTGGTTGGATCTCCTAGCAGTCCAAGGGACTCTCAAGAGTCTTCTCCAGCACCACAGTTCAAAAGCATCAATTCTTCGGCACTCAGCTTTCTTTATAGTCTAACTCTCACATTCATACATGACCACTGGAAAAACCACGGCCTTGACTAGACGGACCTTTGTTGGCAAAGTAATGTCTCTGCTTTTGAATATGCTATCTAGGTTGGTCATAACTTTTCTTCCAAGGAGTAAGCACTTAACTACGGTTCATGCTTTGACCTATATTACCTGTCTTTGAGGATACCACAGCTGTCTCACCTGCCCCCAGGGACCTGGTCAAGATGTCCAGTTCTGGTAAGAAGGTGATGTGACCCCTTTTGGGACCTCAAGAAGTTCACCCAGGCCATTGACACTTAAGGACAGATGTTGTACCTGGGAGTCAAAGTGGGAGGTCACAGTAGGAACTGACCACTTACAAAATTCCAAATGCAAATAGATCATTGTTTATGACTCCCAAACCTCGGGTGCCAATTCCAACTTCATCCTAGGAAGCTCAGCTCGTTTCAAGCTTCAGGAAGTCCTTTCAGTAGGGCCTGGGATGTTCCTGACTGTCTGCTGGAAGAGATACACGCTTATCCATCCTTCAGTTGCCTTGGCCTTGGCTGGACTGAATCTCCTCATCACAGAGAAGGAGCATTGGCTTCAGAATCAGAGGATTAGTACCTTGAAGCCGATTCAGCATTCATCAGCTTTGTGACTTGGTAAATACCTGTAAGAGTCAGTTTTTCTTATTATTATTACTTTTTATTTCATATTGGGGTAGAGCTGATTAACAATGTTATGATAGTTTTAGGCGAAGGAACTCAGTTATACATATACATGTATCCATTCTCCCCCAACTCCCCTCTCATCCAGGCTGCCACATAACATTGAGCAGAGTCCACATGCTCTACAGTAGGCCCTTGTTGGTTATCCATTTTATTGATATATATGTTCCTATTGCCATTTTCTTAATTGTTTGGGGTTTGATTTTGTAGATGTTTTTCTTCACTTGTGTTTCTTACTATATAAGTCCCTTTAGCATTTGCTGTAAAGCTGGTTTGGTGGTACTGAATTCTCTTAACTTTTGCTTGTCTGAAAAGCTTTTGATTTCTCCATCAATTTTGAATGAGATGCTTGCCAGGTAGAGTAATCTTGGTTGTAGATTTCTCCCTTTCAGTACTTTAAATATATCCTGCCATTCCCTTCTGGCCTGCAGAGTTTCTGCTGAAAGATCAGCTGTTAAACATATGGGGTTTCCCTTGTATGTTACCTGTTGTTTCTCCCTTGCTGCTTTTAATATTCTTTCCTTGTGTTTAATCTTTGTTAATTTGATTAGTATGTGTCTTGGCATGTTTCCCCTTGGGTTTATCCTGTATGGGACTCTTTGTATCTCTTGGACTTGATTGACTACTTCCTTTTATCCTGTATGGGACTCTTTGTATCTCTTGGACTTGATTGACTACTTCCTTTTCCATGTTGGGGAAATTTTCAACTATAATCTCTTCAAAAATTTTCTCATACCCTTTCTTTTTCTCTTCTTCTTCTGGGACCCCTATAATTCGAATGTTGGTGCATTTGATATTGTCCCAGAGGTCTCTGAGATTATCCCCAGTTCTTTTCATTCTTTTTACTTTATTCTACTCTTCAGAAGTTATTTCCACCATTTTATCTTCCAGCTCACTGATTCATTCTTCTGCTTCAGAGATTCTGCTATTGATTCCTTCTAGAGTATTTTTGATTTCAGTAATTGTGTTGTTTGTTTCTATATGTTTATTCTTTAATTCTTCTAGGTCTTTGTTAACTGATTCTTGCATTTTCTCCATTCTGTTTTCAAGGTTTTTGATCATCTTTACTATCCTGAATTCTTCTTCAGGTAGTTTGTCTGCTTCCTCTTCATTTATTTGGACTTCTGTATATCTAGTTTGTTCCTTCATTTGTACAGTATTTCTCTGCCTTTTCATTATTTATTTTATTTTTTAACTTATTGTGTTTGAGGTCTCCTTTTCCCAGGCTTCAAGGTTGAATTCTTTCTTCCTTTTGGTTTCTGGCCGCTTCAAGGTTGAATTCTATCTTCCTTTTGGTTTCTGGCCCCTAAGGTTGGTGCAGCGGTTTGTGTAAGCTTCGTATAGGGTGAGATTTATGCTGAGTTTTGTTTTGTTTTGTTTTTCCTCTGGTGAGCAAAGCTGAGTGAGGTGGTAATCCTGTCTGTTGATGACTGGGTTTGTGTTTTTGTTTTGTTTGTTGCTTGGATGAGGTGTCCTACACGGGATGCTACTGGTGGTTTGGTTGGGTGGTGCTGGGTCTTGTACTCAAGTGGGCTTCCTCGTGTGAGTTCTCACTATTTGATACTCCCTAGGGTTAGTTCTCTGGTAGTCTAGGGTCTTGGAGTCAGTGCTTCCACTCCAAGGCTCAGGGCTTATCTCTTGGTTTGGACACTCTTGAGTAGCTTCTCAAACCTGGATGAAACCATCTGGACCAAGTTTGTTTTATGTTCCAGTGGGTCAGTTTCTCCAACCTGATGTTCTTGGAACGCTGCTTCATAGCAGGAAGTCAGGCTCTAGAAGTCATCTCATCCTGCTACCATATCTGCCACCGGCCTGGGCCCCGCCCGCTGAGCCTTTATGCTCCTGCCCACCCTCTGCAGCCTGCTGCTGCTGCTGCTGCTGAAGTCGCTTCAGTCGTGTCCGACTCTGTGCGACCCCATAGACTGCAGCCCACCAGGCTCCCCCGTCCCTGGGATTCTCAAGGCAAGAACACTGGAGTGGGTTGCCATTTCCTTCTCCAATGCATGAAAGTGAAAAGTGAAAATGAAGTCGCTCAGTCGTGTCCAACCCTCAGCGACCCCATGACTGCAGCCTACCAGGCTCCTCCGTCCATGGGATTTTCCAGGCAAAAGTACTGGAGTGGGGTGCCATCGCCTTCTCCCTCTGCAGCCTGGCTATTGTAAACATAGCAGTGTGTACATGTCCATCCCAAACTCCCTAACTGTTCCTTCCCCTCAGCCACTGTAAGTTCATTCTCTGAGTCTGTGAGTACCTGTAAGAGTCCGTTTTTTATCTCAGAGTTTCTCAGCCTTGCACACAAGAAGACTGATGCTTCTTTGTGTTGGAGGCTGTCCTGCTCACTGTAGGATGTTGAGCAGTATGGCTGCCCAGTAGTACCTCTCCCGTCCTGCCAAGTCTTGACTGCCAGAAATATTTCCAGACATAGCCCCGTGTCTCCTGTGGGGCAGAGCCATTCCTGGTTGAGAACCACTGGTTTATCTATAAATTGGGATGAACACCCCTGGGTTCAAGGGTTGTCCTCAGATGTCACTAAGTGTGGTTTGCAGGGACAGCCCTTGGCACACAGCAGGTGGCCCTTGGCAGCACAGTGAGGCCCAGGGAGGCTGTGGGTTCCCTTGGCTGCCTCTCAATAAGAGCTTCCCCTCCTGGTGCCAGACCTGTGAGGCTCCCCAAGCCAGGTGGGCACCAGGCTTGTTGGCATCTCTGGTCCTTTGGCCTGGGGCCATACATGTAGGTGTCGGCCTCCTGAACTTCTGTCCCATGACCCTGAGCCAGAGCTGCTCCCTAGGGCATGAGTAGAGGTTCTGTTGCCACCTCAAAGGTGCCAGGCCACCAGGGCCCACTTTCAGTGCCCTGGGGATTCCCAGGGAGTGGCTCCTCCTAGCAGCATTTTCTGTAGGAGAAGGGAAGGGAAATTACTAGCATTTTCTGAGCATTACCATGGCACTACTCCATCTATTGGGAGAAACTCTCACCTTCTCCTGCCAGGGGAAGAACAGTAGAAAATCACCAGGAGAAAAGCAAGATCATTAGAGACAGAGACCTGAATTTATGTTTTCCCATTGCTGCTGCTGCTTTTTTGTTTTATTTTTTATGTTATTTTCAAAGTTTTATTTGGAGGCTAATTGCTTTGCAATGTTGTGTTCATCAGTACTGTTATTCTGTTGTTGTTGTTGTTTGGTCGCTCAGTCTTGTCCGACTCTTTGCAACCCCATGGACTGCAGCCCACCAGGCCTCCCTGTCCTTCAGCAACTCCTGGAGCTTGCATAAACTCATGTCCATTGAGTTGGTGATGCCATCCAACCATCTCATCCTCTGTCGTCCCCTTCTCTTGTCTTCAATCTTTCCCAGCATCAGGATCTTTTCTAATGAGTCAGCTCTTTGCATCAGGTGTCCAAATTATTGGAGCTTCAGTTTTGGCATCAGACCTTCCAATGAATAGTCAGAGTTGATTTTCTTTAGGATTGACTGGTTTGATCTTCTTGCAGTCCAAGGGACTCTCAAGAATCTTCTCCAACACCTCAGTTCAAATGCATCAATTCTTTGGCACTCGGCCTTCTTTATGGTCCAACTCTCACATCCATACATGCCTACTGGAAAAACCATAGCTTTGACTATATGGACCTTAGTCAGCAAAGTAATGCCTCTGCTTTTTAATATGCTGTCTAGGTTTGTCATAGCTTTTCTTCCAAGGAGCAAGCTTGTGTTAATATATGATATTTGTTTTCTCTTTCTGACTTACTTCCCTCTGTACAACCTATATGGCTTTAGGTTCATCCATCTCACTAGAACTGACTCAAGTTTGTTCCTTTTTATGGCTGAGTAATAGTGTTTTAAGATTTTTTTTTTATATGGACCATTTTTAAAGTCTTTATTGCATTTGTTACAATATTTCTTCTGTTTTATGTCTTGGTTTTTTGTTTAGCCTCACAGCATGTGGGACCTTTGCTCCTGATCAGGGATCTAACCCACACCCCCTGCACTGGAAGGCGAAACCTTAACCACTGGACCATCAGGGAAATCCCCCTCATTACTGAAACTGGGAAATATATCTGTATTGGTATCTATACCTATACATGGGCTTCCCTGGTGGAGCAGACTAAAGAATCCCCCTGCAATGCAGGAGACCTGGGTTTGATCCCTGTGTCAGGAAGATCTATTGGAGAATAAAATGGCAATCCACTCCAGTATTCTTGCCTAGAGAATCCCAGGGACAGAGGAGCCTGGCAGGTTACAGTCTACGGGGTTGCAAAGAGTTGGACACAACTGAGCAACTAGGTATGCACACACACACCTATGTACCTCACATATATGTTTATATTGCATGTATCATAGGATACGTATCTCATATATTGTGTCTCATATTATATATATGATATGTATCAGAGAGTTAGTGTGAACATTTAATTAAATCAGCTAATGGATGCCCAGCCCAGGGGCTGACCTGTAATAAGTAGTAACTGTTTGGTGGTTCTCATCTACCTTTTTTTTTTTTTTTAATTTACTTATTAAAGTATAGTTAATTTACAATATTGTGTTAGTTTCAGGTGTATAGCTGCAGGTTCTTTTCCATTATAGGTTATTCAGTTCAGTTCAGTTCAGTCGCTCAGTCGTGTCCGACTCTTTGCGACCCCATGAACCGCAGTACACCAGGCCTCGCTGTCCGTCATCAACTCCTGGAGTTCACCCAGACTCACGTCCATCGAGTCAGTGCTGCCATCCAGCCATCTCATCCTCTGTTGTCCCCTTCTCTTCCTGACCCCAATCCCTTCCAGCATCAGAGTCTTTTCCAATGAGTCAACCCTTCGCATGAGGTGGCCAAAGTACTGGAATTTCAGCTTCAGCATCATTCCCTCCAAAGAAATCCCAGGGCTGATCTCCTTCAGAATGGATTGGTTGGATCTCCTTGCAGTCCAACGGACTCTCAAGAGTCTTCTCCAACACCACAGTTCAAAAGCATCAATTCTTCGGCGCTCAGCCTTCTTCACAGTCCAAATCTCACATCCATACATGACCACAGGAAAAACCATAGCCTTGACTAGATGAACCTTTGTTGGCAAACTAATGTCTCTGCTTTTGAATATGCTATCTAGGTGGGTCATAACTTTCCTTCCAAGGAGTAAGCGTCTTTTAATTTCATGGCTGCAGTCACCATCTGCAGTGATTTTGGAGCCCAGAAAAATAAAGTCTGACACTGTTTCCACTGTTTTCCCATCTATTTCCCATGAAGTGATGGGACTGGATGCCATGATCTTCATTTTCTGAATGCTGAGCTTTAAGCCAACTTTTTCACTCTCCGCTTTCACTTTCATCAAGAGGCTTTTCAGTTCCTCTTCACTTATAGGTTATTACAAGATATCAGATGTAGTTCTATGTGCTATGCAGTCAATCTTTGTTGTTTTTGTACTTTATATACAGTGGTGTGTATCTATTAATCCCATACTCCTAATTTACCTCCCCCCCTTTCCCCTTTGGTAACAATAAGTTTGTTTTCTGTGTCTATGCATCTGTTTTGTAAATAAGTTAATTTGTATTATTCTCTTCTGCTTTTACACAGAGGATCTCAGTTTATTCTCCCAATAAAGGAGGGAAGCAGGTATTAAATAGGAGTGGTCCCAATCAGGTCCCCAGACGGCTTAAATTGGGGGCCCAGACCTCCCTTTGGAGGAGGCCGTGTTTCTAGGGAGGCCCTGGGTCCCTGAGAGCCCCCCAGCCCAGATAAAGAGGCCAGCTAGACGCAACTTCCGGGATAGATGGGGAAAGCGTAACTGCTTTCCCTGGAGCCCTCCCAGTTTATAGACAACATTTGTGTGTGTGCTCACCATGTGAGAACAGGGCTCAATGATGGGGCAGGCAGAGTTACTCCTGCTTTGCAGATGAGGAAATTCAAGTTCAAGGAAGTTAAGGGTCTTTTTCCAAAGTTATGCCCTGGCCAAGTCAGCGTCCCCACAGAAATCAGCCAGACTCGCCATCCTGCACATGGATTATGATCCCCGTTCCCCTGCGAAAAATAATAAGATTAACATCCTCCTTCCTCAGAGAGCCCCACTGTTAAGCTTCTGGGGTGCAGGATAGGGTACCTCAAATTCCAGGACAGCACCAACCATTGCCTCTAAAGTTCCCAGAACACCCCCCGCCAGAGAGCCAGGAGCCCTAAATTGCCCTGAGAGGAGTCGAGAAGCCAGACTCAAGGTAACTCACACAAGGGCTGGCACTGACTCTCAGACACTCATTTCCAGATTCTCAGACCTTCCAGGGGCCTCTTCTTCACTTGGAGTCTTCCTCAGCTGTGGCTCCTGCTCATCAGACCCCATGTGAGATAAAAGGAAAGGCATGCCAAGCTGCAGACTGAAATCTCTCTCTTTTGCTCTTTGGTTGAGCGTGCTGTATCTCTCTCCGGGATCTGGGGATAGGACTCAGAAGGACTCAGGAAGATGCCACTGGCTCCCGGTTCCTACTGACCACTGCCCATGCTGCCAAGGGCCCCCAGGCTGGCTGTGCCCCAGGGGACAATGGGGTGACCAGGCAGAGCTGAGTCAGAGCTGGCTGGACCCAGGTCCTGGTGGCTGAGCCGGGGGCAGAGACCTTTAGGTGGCTATTTATAGACGCTGATGGTCAAAGGGGAGGGAGCTATCACAGTGGGAGAAAGGCCGTAGAACTGAGGTGGGGAGGGGTTGGTGATTTACTTAGGAAGCTGATGGCTGACTCAGAATGGATGCTTCCAAGTGGTGCCTCCGCGAATTCTCTCCCTCCCATCCCCATTATTCAGCACTGGCACATGGCCTTGTCCCGGTCTCAGCTGTCAGCACATCACTGCTTGGCTCAGCAGTGGTCCCCGTTGCTTCTTTCCCATTCCCTGTGTTTCCAATTTCCATTCTCAATGCTGCAGGCTACGTACCCTAAACTCTGCTCACACGTGCAATTCACTCTTTCCTGAATACTCTCTTTCTCCACCGACTGCTTACTCAACTTTGCTCATACTGTTCATTCTTAGAATTGGTTCAAAGTTGACTCATCTTCTAGCATCTCATTCAGGGTACCTTTCCCCCTGAGGCTTTCCTGGGGTCTCCCTTCTCCCCATACTGCCCCGCAGTGACTCGTGTTCTCCCTCTGTGGAACATCTTGGCACTTTTTCCTCTCCCAGGACATGCCTCAGATTGGCCTTATAATATATTGATTTATATGTTTCCCTTCCACTGAACCCATCTCTTCATTTCATAAAGCATTTGTGAAACATCTCGTGTCTGCTGTGGAGTTGCTTAGGGGTGGATTGTTACACAAACATCAGTAATACAGAGCCAGGCCCTTGAGGAGCTTGCAGCCCTGATGGAGAAACAAACATCCTAAAAAATTCCTTATGGGGTGACAAGCACCAGGAGAAGACTTCCTGAGTTTAGAGACTTCCTGAGTTTAGAGGAGATGATGTTTCACACTCTGTTTGAGAAGGGAAATGTGGACACTGAAGCGTCGCAGAGGTCAAAGCCATCTTTCAGACAGGGACTGTGTCTTTCTTGTCTATTCCTTGCAGCATCTGGGACACAGAAGATGCTCAGGACACGTGTGCTATCTTGGGAAGAGGCAGGTCTAGGCTCTGGTTTCTCCAGGCTCCTTTGAGCCCTTACCTCCACCACCTACTATAGTTAATCAGTATCAGAAGTGTTTGCATGTCTGTCTCCACACACACAGGCTGAGAGCCCCTGGGAGGCAGTGGTTGAACCTAATTTATCACTGCATTGTCTTCAGAGCCTGCACAGAGGAAGGGTTTAATGGAGCCTCTCTGGATGATGTCATGGATAGCATTGATTATCCCCAACTAATCCTACCTTGGAAAGAATGTGACAGGCTCAGGTAGAACATTCTTTCCTCATGTCTCTAATTTTACAATGTGTGAATGAATGAATCGCCCTTCCCCACAGACAGCCTGAAGCATGCAGAGCCACCCTTAAAATGACATGGTGCAAGTTCCCACGGTGGCTTTATTGTCACCCAGCGGGTTCACCTGGCTCTTGGATGACAGAGCTTCCTGCCGCACTGGGCCAGCTGCCTTGTTAATTGCAGCCCTCTCAGATCATCGGAACGCTTCCCTGGTGGCACTAGTGGTAAAGAACCCGCCTGCCAGTGCAGGAGATGTAAGAGATGCAGGTTCAATCCCTGGGTCGGGAAGATCCCCTTGAGCAGGGCATGGCGACCCCCTCCAGTATTCTTGCCTGGAGAATTCTGTGGACAGAGGAGCCTGACGGGCTACAGACCATGGGGTCGCAAAGAGTCCAACACAGCTGCCTTAGCACACATGCAGACAGATCATCAGACCCCTCTGTGAGGCAGGAAAGCGTGTGGCTGAAGGGTGACAGCTAGCCTGAGCCTTTGTTTAGTACTTGTGTGTGTGTGCTCAGTCGTGTCCTTGGTCCTAATCCACTTTCTAGATTTCAGGGAAGCACTGATCTGGGGTGTCTAAAAAAGGTGCATGTGGCTCTGGCAGGAACTAGTAGTATGCCTTGTTTTAAGTACTGAACTTAGTGTTTCAACAAAAGGGCTCTGTGGCCAAGGAAGCTTAAGAAAAATCTGAGTGAAACAAAACTGTCTGCTTTTCTTTGCTTTTCTTTCTACTTTTCTTTTCTTTGCAGGACTTATCAGTACCTTTACTGTGGCTGACATGCCCTGTGAATCTCCAGTGATGTTCCTTCTCAGCCAAGAACCATGTGATACCCCAGAACAGACTTCTGGGAATTTTCCACCCCAGGAATAGCATGAGATACAGTCTGTTAGAATGGCTGTGTGTATATCAAACATAGTCATGTCAGACCAGGCATTTTGAAGCTGATTCTTCCCAACAACAATTTCCCAGAACCCTTGGATTTTATAGGAAAAAAAAAATCGTGAAGAGGATTTCCCGTTTAAAATCATGGAAAGGCCAAAATCTTGTAATAACCACTCTTAAGAGCAGGTCACCAGGCTAGTTATCCTCCTTTCAAATACACTTTGATGTTAAGGAAGTTGAAAAGAGGAGAAAAATAAAGGGGCAGTGGATTTAACCAGGGCGAGGTCTGAGGATTATTGGTTCAAGAATGACTGAACTGGCATCCTGGGGACCTCATGGTGCTAGACAGGGGGAGGTCCAGGGCTCTTTCTCCCAGACCTTGGCCTGGGAGTCAGGCGGAGCTGGGCCCAGCTCTGGCTCTGCCATCCATAGAATGGAATAGTAGACACTGCCAGTCCCTTCCTCTGTAAATGGGTGATGCCAGTCCCCACCTCAGAGGGCTACTGTCAGGATTTGGTGGGATAAAGGCTATCACATGCTTAGCCTAGCGCTTGATGGTGTAATCTGTGTTTAATAAATGTAAGCTATTAAAAGCCAGGTTCATAAATATTGCATCCTCATAGTTCACAGGCCCTTGGACTCTGGGGGAGGGATTACACATCACTCAGCAGATTGATTTTTTTTTTTTTCTTTGTGATTCTTCTCCTTTTGGTTCACTCAGTTCGTTTTGTGGGGGAGCCCAGGAGATTGCAATTTAAGGAAACACCTGTGAACGTTAAAAAAGAACGCGCCCATCCCCCACTAACCATGTCAGAATTTCTGGGATGCCTTCAGTGCATTTGACTTTGTTTGACAGCTCCCTAGGAAGTTCCACTGTGCAGCCAGAACTGAGTTACCCCCAGACCACCCTCTCTACGGACCTAACCCCCCACTCCCCAACCCAGCTTTCAGCGAAACAAGAAAGAAGCCGACTCTGACTCTTGCTTTTTGCAGGGCACCAAGAAATACTCGGTCCAGAGTGCTGGAAGCGATACTATTAATAACTTGTTCAGCTAGCACCCAGTTTGAGTGCTGAAATGACCCCACTCATGTGAGGTTGTTGGGCAGGGACTGTTACCCCTGCCCCCATTTTACCGATGAGAAAGGTGAAGTGACTTGCCTGGGGTCCTGAGATGCATAAATAGGCCCTTCCTCTCCTAGGGCACTGAATACCTGTGCTTTGCAGGGGAAAGCAGTTGGTGTACAGCAGGTGGCCAGTGGTAGTCTCAGAGAAGCTGTGTGTCTCCTTGCCTCCCTCCACTTCCCCTGCTGGTGGTGCACTCCAGGAAGCTCTCGATGGCAGGGGTTACTGGAAACTCATGAGTGGGGCTTCTCAATAGGGATGGGGAGGCAGGCATAGCAGAATTGCTCCATCAGACTCTGTCACCCCCACCCCCAACCCTGCATAAACTCACACAGATCAGATGTGTTAATTAATTCTTCACAACTGCGGTCTGAGCCTCTTACCACCTATTTCCTTCTTCCATGTTTCTTTCCTTCCTTCTCTCTTTCCTTTTGTCCTCCCCTTCTCAAATATTTACTGAAAGTGTGCAAAGCATGAGGCACTCTATGAGCCTCAGAGTGTGATGCTGATCGCCCGCATCATAGGATCTCTTCATGGCTGTCAACATGCCCTCCATGCCAAGAGCCTTCCCTCATTTACTTCTTAAGCCACCACATGAGATAGGATCTAATTATAATCCCTTTTTGTAGATGAATAAGTCAGAGGTTCAGAGAGGTTGGGTGACTTCCCTGTGGTCACACAGCAAGAATAAGACAGCTGGCATTTGGATTTGCGTGGAGCATTGGCATTCTTTGCCCAAAGCCTGGAAAGCTTAGCACAAGACACACTTGGAGCCCATAGACCCTCAAGTCTGTGCTCTGCATACCCCGTCCTTCATCATTTGTTATGATCCCTTCCTTGAATGGCACAGGTTCCCACACTCAGTTTTGAGTCCAGCTGTCCCTCCCTGTAGAGGACACCAGGTGATATCCAGCTCCTCCTTGGAGCTCTTGGCATCATCTAGCTGGAGAAACAGCAGGGGAAGTGGAGGTGTCTGGCTGACCCCCAAGGAGGGGAAGGGACGTGTCCAGGCTGAGAAGGGTCCCTGCACCCCATCTCTCCTTTCTTGATTCTATCTAGTTATTTGTGGAGCAGAACTGATTGCTAAGTGACTGGTTTGGGGACTGAGTGAGGCTAATGGTCTGGAGAGAGAAAAGGCTCATATCCTCAACCAAACTGAAACCCCTGGCTATGGACGCATGTTGGCTGGAGCCGTCATGTCAGTCAGCTCAGAACAAATGCGAGACTCTTCTAGTTGTTGGGGGGAGCACCAGCGATCATCTCCTTTTTTTTTTTTTTTTTTTGCTTTTCAGAGTTTAGAATGAAGTTAAGGAGAGATAAGCAGACACAAGGGATGGAGACAGAATCAGGAGGACAGGGAGACGGGAGATAAGGAGATGAAGGGACCTAGATCCTGCGATAGTCAGACCTCATTTCTAGTTGGAGAAGCCCTGATTCTCTTTTTGATGTCTTTCTACCGATACCAAATGTGTGGGGCTTTGCCTCGCAAATGCTTCAGTTCTTGGGACCCCAATGGGGTGTCCTTCAATTCCATTCAATTCAGTTCTGACTCTACCGGACACAGCGCAGGCCTCCAGCTTAAGGGCTCCGTCGCACGAGACTGTCCCCCATGTCAGACGCCACCCCAAGTCCTGGATTCCTGTGGGACCAATGGGCTTTGAATTTAGGTGCCCACGATTTTGTTTGGAGGCTTCCCAAGTGGCTCAAGGGGTAAAGAATCTGCCTGCCAACGCAGGAGACTCAGGTTCGATCCGTTGGTCAGGAAGATTCCTTGGAGAAGGAAATGGCCACCCACTCCAGTATTCTTGCCTGGGAAATCCCATGGACAGAGGAGCCAGGTGGGCTACAGTCCATGGGGTCGCAAAGAGTCAGACACGCCTTAGTGACTGAGCACGCACCCACATCGTTTTTGTTCAGGTTTGATAATTTGCTGTAACAGTTCATAGGACTCAGGACAACTTTTCTTGCTTTTCCCAATTTATTATAAAGGATAGGAACTCATACAGCCGAATGGAGGAGCTGCATAGAGCAAGGACTGGGGGGGAGGAGCACGGAGCTTCTGGGCCCTCCTGGGGTGACCCCCTGTTCTCCTGAGGGTGATCACTAACTTGGGAGGCTCCCATCTCTGGCTGCTGAGGGTTTGTTCACCAGGATATGGGGTGCCCAGGCCCAGCTGCAGCCTCCTAGTGTTGGGTGTTCATCTGTGGGGGTAGCTGACAGCTCAGATGGATGATCCCTGTGTTCCTGGGCTTAGACTTTGACCGCAGATGAACGTCACTGCCTGTCTGATCAGTGCTTTGTGGAACACCTTCCTCATGATGGTTTAGAGCCAGGGCTCTCCCTGTGTACAGTGGCTCTACCTGCGCCCCGGGCCTCCCGTCCTCCCCCGGGTCCTCTGTGTCTTACCACAAGACAGCGGAGGAGATATACCAGCTCTCGGGTGTGCCGGGTCAGAGCTGACCCACTTCTCTGCCTTCACACTCTGATGAGCAGAAAACTCCGTCCCAGGGCCCCGTTCCAGCACACAGTGGGGGCTGAGACATGTTATCCAGCTGTGACTCGGGGTGGGTGGTTACCAATGCCTCTGTTACATGCTCTCTGATCTCTGCCATCAAGGGCTCACATGTCTGGGTTCCCACTGGCTCCTCAGCACCCAGTTACCCGCCACCCATGTCCAGGTGCCTGTGACTGAGCGAAGGAATCAGGCATAAGAACATGGTTCCATGGCAGGCTATGTGTGGGGCTGTGAGCTGGTCCCATGATCTTGCCGTGCCTCAGTTTCCCCCCTGGTGAGATGGGGATGACTATCCCTACAGATCGTGGTGGCTCATTCATTAAATCATGCGGAGGAGGAGCCAAGGTGTCTGCAGCAGTCCCTGAAAGATCTGGGTAATTGGAATGTAAATTGTGACTTGGAGAGGACTGAAAACTGAGGCTGGACAGGCCAGCCATGGACAGATCAAAGGAATCATTGACCATGAATTTAAGAGGTTTGAACTTTATTGAGAAGGCATGGAGAATCCATTGAAAGAATAGAAATAGAAACATGGTATCACCAGCTTTCTCTAGCATTGCTCAGGGATATGCATCAGAGAGGTCAACAGACCTCTTGTGAGACTCTCATAGTAATCTGGATTTAAAAAGTGCTATTGTACAGATCAATGATGCCTAGGTGCATGAAGCAGCTTTTAAACTGCTCAGAAAGTGTATTAAATGTTATCATCTCAGCAGGTGATAACACCCATTGAGCTTCTTCAAGGTTTCAGGCATTGTGTGAAGCCCTTTCCATGTATTATTGTGTTTATTTAAGCTCTGTGCCTCAACTTCCTTACCTGTGAAATGGTGAGAAAAATAACACCAACTCTACCAAGTTGTTGTGATAACAACTGACTTAGATAGAATAAAGAGCTTCTCTAAAGAGCTTTGAATGATCCCCGGCCCAAGGAACCTTTAATAAAAGCCAGGGTGACAACGATCCTAGGAGGTAAGATTCCATGGTTGAATTTCATAGATAGGAAAACGGAGGGGAGCGAGACTACTCCAGTTATATGGGGCGGTTCCAGGGTTCAGGGCTAGACTCTCATGGCTGTTGGCTCCAGGCCAATACGCGACCTCTGTGTTCATCGTCGCTGTCATGATGACTCAGAGATCTGAGTGAGAAGCAGGTGTGTGACTAAGGTGACTCCTGGGGACATCTTCATTGAACAAAGGATGCTTGCAAGAAGCTGACTGCCATTCCCATGAGTCAGCTCCCTCCCACTCCTGAAAAGTCTAAGGGGTTCCGTTGGGTTTCTGGGTCATGGCACCAGTTTGGTTTGAGCTCAGGAGCTCCATCTAGGTGGCACGGCCACTGAGCCAGTCTAGAACCCACCCACGCAGCTGTGAATCTTCTCTCCAGTTCTAGCATCAGCAGTGGTTATCTTAGCAGGCAGGGTTGTCTGCTCAGAGCTTCCCACCCCCCTTGAATACCCCCAGATTGCAGGGGATTCTAGATTCTTCTCTCACTGGCTGGCTGAGGCTCACCTCTGCCAGCTTGGAGCAGTGGTATCACTGGCTGCCCAGAGAACTGTTGACTGGGGGCAGTGAAGTCAGGCCCCATGAATTTTTGATAGACTCCCCTCCTGAAGACATCAGTGTGCCCTTGAAGGTGGATAATTGAAATTCAGATTTGGATATTCTATTACTTGGCGATATTCTTTATGAGGCAGCTTTGTGTTTCCCAGTGACTTGGTTGCAGCTTTAGTGACTCCATTATGGAGAAATATATTGATTTGTCAGGGTGGTGTCAGGGGCGCCACTCTGATGAAAATTGATTTATCTCTCCCCGAGCAGCTTGTGTTTTTAATTCATCTTTGCCTCCAACAAGGCGTGGGGTGTGTGTGAGGAGGGCGCCTCCACTCTCAAGATTCTGTTCACCACCAGACACTGAAAATAAGGCTCAGGGTGCAGCCCTGGCTCCGGTTTGATGTTCTGTGCTGAGGTTGATAAAATAGCTCCCCATTTGCCTCTGCTGGTGTTGATAACATTTGTGTTCAGTCTTTCCCTTCCCTGACACAGACACCCGTAGCTGGGTGTGACGGATGGGACCGTAACTCCCTCGACCATGGGAGGATGGCTCTCTGTCTCTCTCTTTGACAAGAAGCAAGTCGATACTGAAGTGGCAAGTGGAACTAGAGAGGTTTCCATTTGCTTTCCGATGAACTGCGGGCGATGACTTTTAATTGTGAGACTTCTCCAGTGTTCAGTGGCTCGTCCCTTCATTCATCCCAGCCAGTGTGATGGCATCTGGGTGCCTGGCCTAGGTTCTCTCCTCTGCCACCTTCTAGCTGAGTGTGGTGGGCAGTGATGTCATCTCTCTGAGTCAGCCTCCTTGATCATAATGGGAATATAATGATGCTAAATGGATAGATTGGTGAGAGGAGGGAAGGAAATGATGCATGTAAGTTCTTAGCACATGGCCTGGCCCCACACAATAAAAATAAGGGTTGAAAGTCAATAAGTAAAATAAACAAAGTAAAACGGGATCATTATGGATTAGGCTCCTGCCCCGTGATTATGTTGGCTTTGGTGAGACAGATGGTTCCTGCACCCAAAGAGCTCAGTCTAGGGATAGAAACGTGCTGCGAATAGCATGAAAGTATAGAGGGAACATCCAATTTAGAGTGGGAGGGGGAAGGTTCAGAAAGGACTTCCAGAACCAAGTGATATCTCACCTCCTTTCAAAGCAGGAGCTAAGGTTGGATAAGGGAAGAAAAGAAGTAAAGTTGAAGGCAGAGGCAACGGTATGTGAAGGCCCTTATTGTTTAGACAAGTCATTTGATGTTGGAATATTTCAGTAGGCTTGGAGCAAAAAGAGTGCATGAGTTTGGGGGTAGGAGGTGATTCCAGAACGATTATTGCAGTCCTCATTGTGAAGGCTCTTGAGCTAAATAGAGATGCTTAAACGTATTTGTCAATGTCTTAAAGACTCAGAGGCACCACTACAGGGATTTAATCAGGGAAAAGCATGATACTTTGGAAAATGTCTCCGACAGCGGGGTGGATGATGGATTGGAGGGACACTTAAACTTGACGGAACCTGTAACAGGAACACCCACTTGAAGGTTGTTTTGTTTTGTTTAATATAATCCAGGTATGTACAGAAGAAAGACTAAATTAAGGGTGTGATGATTGGAATAAGTCAGAGAAGGTGGATAGGAGACACAGGATGGGAGGGCATGTTGGCTGGGATGGAGGCTGAAAAGGCACAGGAGGCCAGGTCACTCTCCAGTGGCTGGAAGGACAGTGGGTGTGTTAGTTTCCAAGGGGGTGCCCTAACAAAGTCCTCTATGCTGGGTGGTTTAAAGCAACAGAAATTTATTGTCTAGGTTCTAGAGGCTAGAAGTCCAAAGTGTGAAGAGAGTCATACTTCCTCTATAATCTGTAGGGAAGAACCCATCCTTGCTTCTCCTAGCTTCTGGGGTTTACCGGAATTCCTTGGCTTTCCTTGGCTCACAGGTGCATACCACCATCTCCATCGCCACATGGCCTTCTCCTCCCTGTGTATTTATCCTATCCTTTTAGGGACATCAGTCATGTTGGATTAGGGTCCCACCCGATTCCAGCATGACATCTGCACGACCCTATTTCCAAATAAAGTCACAGTGGAGGTATTGGGGTTCAGAACTTCCAGTCTACTGTCTGGAATACATACACCATTCTTAACAGTCCAACCTCCAACCCCCAAAATTAATATCCTTCCCTCATGAAAATATATTCATTCTACCCTAACACCCCCAAAAGTCTTAACCATTCCAGCACTAACTCTATCTCATCTAAGTGAAATGTATGTGCATGAGCACACACGCGTGCACACACACACACATACACACATACACACACAATATGCTGTCAGATTCCCACTGGGCTGGAGAATAAGCCGAAGGAGCAGGTGGCAGGTGGGAGAGGTAGGCAGACAGAGGAGGTTTCAGTTTTGGTTGTCAAGTTAATCTCTCTCATGAGACACCAAGTGGAAGTTGGGTACTGCATGTTCTTATAGATATTATAGTTGGATGTCATGCAGTCTTTTAAAAATATTTCATTTACTTATTTATTTTGGCTTGCCTAGAAAATTCCATGGACAGAGAAGCCTGGTGCAAGAAGCCTGGTGAACAGAGAAGTCCATGGGGTTGAAGAGTCAGACACAACTGAGCACACTCCACACACACACACACACACACACACACACACACACACACAGGTCTTAGTTGCAACGTGTGAGGACCTAGTTCCCTGAGCAGGGGTTGAACCCAGGCTCTCTGCATGGGCGTGCAGAGTCTTAGCCTTCATTTTCTCTGGAGCACCAGGAAAGCCCGGATATCATATATTCTTGGAGGTAGTTGGATACCTGTAAGAAATGAGTGTGCCTCTTGTTCTGAGGTGAATTTGGAGAAGAAAGGCACTTGCAATGATGATGGATCGTGGCAGTGAAGACATGGAGCATCAGTTGCCCCATTCACTGGATATTATTTCTTGGTGCTCACCTTACATCAAGTATCCTGGAGGACTTCAAGATACACCTGCCACAAATCTCATCCTCGAAGAGCTTACAGTCATAATGGGATTTGTGGCTGGACCAGAACTTACAGTCCACAAACAGCTGCAAGGCAAGATAGTAATAAAAAGTATTGACCACCAGGAGACGGGATAAATTGCTGTGGGAATTCATAGAGAGTAGATGTGATCTCTTCCAGAAGTGTGCACATGTGTGTGTGTGTGTGTGTGTAGGAGGAGGGGAATTCAAAGAGGAATTGATTCTAGAGCTGGGCTTGGAAGAATGGGTCATACTTGGGCACGTGGTGATGGGGTCAGGGTGGTTGATTTTGCAGGCACACAGGAGAAATGAGAAGGCGGTCATCTAAATACTATCCTAGGAATGTAAGGCGTTTAAATTAAGTATGAAAGTCAAACTGCGTATATTTTGGTATAAAAAATCAGGGGAACAAAGCAGTGTTTTCATTTATCTTACTTGATACATTAGCATTATATAGAAGAGGATCCTGTTATTTCCACTTTCAGATGAGGAAATAGAGGCTTAGGAGAATTGAGTAGCATGTCAAGCTCACAGAGTTAGTAAAAGGTAAAGCTGGAACTCAAACTGATGTTCCTTTGACTCCAAAACCATGGTGCTTCTGGTGTATCTGCTTTATTATTCCTCTTTCTTTATACAACATCCTGATTCATACTTGCTCCCTTAGTAAAACTAGCCCAGAAGGAAATCTATGGGGGCCAAGATGAGGAAAGTGGACAGGGGCAGTTTATAGGGGGACCTTTTTTTGATTCCAAGAGAAACATCTTTTCTGCTGCAGATCCTCTGGCTTCCAGTGTGAAGGCTGAGGAATGGGCAAGAATAGTTTTCTGCCTAAGACAGCCCCACAGAAGATCATCTGGCTATCAACACGGTGGATGCAGCCAGGGCAGCATGGTTACCTGTCCATGTTCAAGGTCACTTTGGGCTGCTGCCTAACTTTGGGCTTGGACAGCACAACCTTAGAGCAGCCATTCCCTGGACTGAAGCCCAACAGTCTCGACATCTCACAAGGGACCTGCAGAGAAGACTTAGGATTCAGAGAGGTAAGGACATACTTCACCTGCTTTCAGAGGGGGAGGTGGCTCGGCCTCCAGGTCAGATGGTCTTGCTCTATTTCCTGACCCTGACCGGCAGCCTTTCCAGGACTGAGGACCTGGCCAGAGGCCCGTGAGCAATCATCACAAACCCATCTCATGTCCGGAACCCTGGCCAGAGGCACATCCTGCTGACAGTGGCCAGGAGCCTGGTCTATGTGTCTAAAGGACAGCAGTGCTTTATGACTGCGTTGCCTCAACCGTGATGGGATCTTCTGGAAGAATCCTAGACACAGGAAGCTGTAGGAAATTGGTCCTTGTCTGCTGAAGATGTCTCCATACCAAATAATAATAATATTTTTAAAGGAAAAAAGTATACTGTTAACCATGTTCCTTTGTGAGTTCTTACGGTGTACCTGACACTTCTGAATGTCTTAAATTTATTAACTCATCTAATCCCTCGCTACTCTGTTGTGCTGGGTGTCATGTCTGACTCTTTGCAACCCCATGGGCTGTAGCCCTCTGGACTCCTCTGTCCATGGGATTTCCCAGGCAAGAATACTGGAGTGGGTTGCTATTGCCTACTCCAGGGAATCTTCCTGTCCCAGGGATTGAATCCTCGTTTCCTACATTGGCAGGCAGATTCTTTACTGCTGTGCCACTTGGAAAGCCCATTGCTACTCTATTAGATGGGTGCTATTAGTATACCCATTTTATAGATGATAATTGAGGCTCAAGAGAGAGTAAATAAACTGCCTAGGATTACACAGTCTGTTAGTGATGAGAGGAGATTTGAACCCAGGACTTCCTAATCTTGGAGCACATACTCTTAACCACTATTCTGTGCTTCCTCACCTTGACACCCAGCGTGACTCAGGGGAGCCCCAGCCTGCAGCCAAAGGGAGAGTCCCAAAGCCCCATGGAGACTCCCTCAGGTCCTAACTAAGACATCACGTTAGCGGGTGTCGTTCAAGGGCATTATGGAGCTCTTGTTCATTCCAAGGCCAGGGCAGAGCAATGTCCTTGAAGCTGATGGGAGACACGCCCCTCTAACACCCGCTCCCAACCCGCCCCACCACCCCCCGGCCTCCCCAGAATCTGCTCCTCCCCCTAAGTTCTCCATCATGGTTAGTGATGACGTTACTGGATCCAACTGATCTCCAAAACTAGAAACCTCAGAGTCATTAGCGACTTCTCCGTCTTCTGGAGGGCCCCACCTCCATCCAATCCATCACCAGTCCTGCAAATTCTTTCTGACACACATTATCTGGAGCCCAGCCTTTCTTGTCTCCACCCCCACAGCTACTCTCTGTACATCTTCTGTCGAGATGCTTGCAGTCCCTCCTCTTCAGCTCACGTTCCTTGACTAAGAGTCTTCCCAAATGGGACCTGAACTCCTTAGGTCTCCCCTTCTGCCGTGGCACTCCACTAACCCCAAGTTTCAGGTATGCTCGTTCCCCCAAAACTGATGTGCCTGCCCATGACTCTCAGTCTTCCTCGATCTGCTCTGTTTCACATATCTTGCTTCTGTTGCAGCGCTGGGAAGACTTCTATTCACCTGTCAAGGTCCCAACCACGTGGCACTTCCTCTGGGAGGCCCTCTGGATTCCTCTGCTCCAGGGGAGTGTTCTCTTCTCCTTCCTCGGTGTTCTGGCTTCCCTTACTTATATGTTTGGCTGACATAGACTGGATACTTCTAGAATGTGTCTGCTGACATCTCCCTGTTCCTTCAGATACAGGATCTTATTTATCTTTCTCTCCTCAGCCTCTAGTATAGTCCTTAGACCATAATACAACAGGTAAAGGGCTGTTGAATAAATGGATGAAAAAAAAAAAAAACCAAAGTGACATATTGATGGTTCCCGTTACATACAGTTCACACATATACACACACATACTTGCAAAAGGTATTGAAATAGCAGCTCTTGAGATTAGCTTAGTAAATAAGGAAACCCGGTTTCTGCCCATATATCTGCAACCCTTACCAAATCACTCCATGGAAAATACTGCCCTGTCAGGACTTCCCTGGCGGGCCAGCAGTTAAGACTCTGCACTTCCAATGCAGGGAGCATGGATTTGATCCCTTGTTGGGGAACTAAGATCCCACATGCTGTGCAGTGCAGCCAAAGAAAATACTGCCCTGTAGCTGAGACAGACCAGCAGTTACTGTGAGTTTGTGGATGGCATCTTTTAAGTCCCACCTCGAAGGAGAAAGCAGGTGGTGGAGGGAGAGGGAGAGGGGGCAGCAGCTATTTCAGAGCCTTCATGAAAGCTGCTTGGTAAGAAATAAAATCAAATGCCACCACCAGCATCACAGCCACCCCCTGACTATAGCAGAAGATTTCTTTAACACCTTAGCAGACAAGCACCCCCATGGGTGGAATCATCCACCTCACAGGCCCACACCGGGTTGTCAATTGCTGATGTAAGGCCTTTGCTCAATGCAGGCTGCTCTAAAGAGGGTGGAGAATCCTCAGGGTGGAGAGTGCAAGCCCCAGTCTGTGTCCTTGTATGCTTCCAGAGCTGTGCCAAGGACTCTGTTGCTTTCCTTGATCTTCATAGCCACCTGGACAGGGAGATGTCCTTGTTCCCATTACACAGATCATGAAACAGAGGCTCAGAGAGGGAAAGGCATTTGTCTGACACCACACAGCCTGGGAGAATGAGGATTGAAAGCCAGGTTAAGGTGACGACAGAGGATGAGATGGTTGGATGGCATCACTGACGCAATGGACATGAGTTTAAGCAAGCTCCAGGAGTTGGTGATGGACAGGGAAGCCTGGTGTGCTGCAGTCCATGGGGTCGCAGAGAGTTGGACACAACTGAGCAACTGAACTGAACTGAAAGTTGTTCCCTTTTCCACCTCATCAGCTAGATCAGGAGGGAGGAAGGAAGAGACTCAGGGGCCTCTGAGTCAAACAGGTTTCTCTGTGACTTTGCCAAGAGTCATCTGCACCCTCCACCTTCTGCTGCACCAACAGCAGATCTCAGGTGCTGACCTCAGGGTGTCCGCGTCTGCTTCACACAATTTCCTGCCCTCCTGGGGTTTGTGTCTCTAGTGTTGGTCTTCAGCTTCCATATGGAATGAACCCCATCAGCCTTCTCCTAGTTGTCTCCTGAGAAATTGTCCTATGTGCTTGGAACATATTTTCATGTATATACCTAAATGCGCTGCTTGAGCTATATTAATATACATATAGACCCCTGAATAAAAAGAGTTTTGGTTCAAGGGAACATTGGAAATGTGGTATTTACAGATGTCGCATTCTGCAGGGATCACTGTCCAGATGAGAGAAACCAAGATATAGCAGGTAGGGCAGGTCTGGGAACAAAGCAGTAGAAAGAGTGTTTGAAGGAAGCAGAAATGTTCACCTGGAGAGATTTGCCAATATTAATATTAGAGCAGCTCCAAATGAGACGGCATAAAAGTTAAGGAAGGAAAGATTTCGAACCAATGGAGTAATCAATGAAAAACAGTTTGAGCTATCAATGAATGGCCTTCTTACATACATATGTATTAGGAATTTATAGGTCTCTAGACTCAGCACTGGAGAAGGCAATGGCACCCCACTCTAGTACTCTTGCCTGGAAAATCCCATGGATGGAGGAGCCTGGTGGGCTACAATCCATGGGGTCACTAAGAGTCGGACACGACTGAGCAACTTCACTTTCACTTTTTACTTTCATGCGTTGGAGAAGGAAATAGCAACCCACTCCAGTGTTCTTGCCTGGAGAATCCCAGGGACGGGAGAGCCTGGTGGGCTGCCGTCTATGGGGTCGCACAGAGTTGGACACGACTGAAGCAACTTAGCAGCAGCAGCAGCAGACTCAGCACTGGAGCCTTATATGAAATGGCTTTTTTTTTGCCCGGGGGTGGGGGATGGCAGAAAGCTTCCAGTCACAGGAAGAGTCCAAGCAGGAGTCGGATGGTTACCCATCATGAGCAATATTAATTCCAGTGCTAAATGGGTGATTGGAAAATATGAGTTCTAGTGTATCGCAATTCAGTAGAGCAATGGTCCCCAACCTTCTTGGTACCAGGACTCATTTTTTGGAAGACACTGTTTTTACCAACTGGGGCAGAGGGGATGGTTTCAGGATGATTCAAGCCCATTCCACTTATTGTGCACTTTCTTATTATTATGTCAGCTCCACCTCAGATCTTTAGATCCCAGAGGTTGGGGAATCCCTGCAGTGGAGTAAAGAGAGGTGCAGCCACCTCTGTATCATCCAGAATACCCGAGGCAGGACACTACATGCTATAATCACTGATTGGCCAGTGCAGTGCATGACTGCTATCCACGAGCCACATACCCAGAGTGTGTAATAGGGTGATCCTGGTGGCTCAGATGATAAAGAATCTGCCTGCAATGCAGAAGACCTGGGTTTTATCCCTGGTTTGGGAAGATCCCCTGGAGAAGGGAATGGCCACCCACTCCAGTATTCTCTCCTGAAGAATCCCATGAACAGAGGAGCCTGGGGGTCTACAGTCCATATAGTTGCAAAGAGTTGGACACGGCTGAGCGACTGACACTTTCAGTTTCACATTTCACTTTCAAGCTAGCACCCGAAGAGAACTAAAGGAGAAAAGAGCTGAAATGAAAGCAGAATGGATTTGGCTTGAATTAATGTGCTGACCCGCAAGGGGACGGATCGCTGACATGAGCATGTGAGGGGAAGCTGTCTCTGTGTCTTAAGTGATTCCTTGAAATTTTTTAGGCGCCCATTTCTACAAGGCTTTAATCATAGGGTGTGCACTGCGCTCATGAGACATGTGAACGAGTGAGCTCAGTTGTGTCTGACTCTTTGTGACCCTGTGGACTGCAGCCCATCAGGCTCTTCTGTCCATGGGATTCTTCAGGAAAGAATACTGGAGTGGGTTGCCATTTTCCCTCCAGGGGAATCTTCCTGGCCCAGGGTTTGAACCCAGATCTCGTGCATTTCTTGCATTGGCAGGCGGAACCTTTACTGCTATGCCATCTGCGAAGCCCGCTCATGAGACATAGCCCTGGGCTATAAAATCAAAATTGGACGGAAATACTCAAAATGTTCTGATAGCTGTCAGGCTTTCTTGTTCTTTTCCCTAACCTCTGTCCTGCTCCTTTGGCTCATAGCTCTCAGCCATTCCCTGTGGTTTTCTCATGAGCTCCGAGATGAGGGGGATGGTGTTGGCTGGGCCTGAACCATCACTCTTTGAATAACAGGCTGAATCTCACCCACCTCTCAGGACGCTTGATCTCCTATTTTTTGTTTGTTTGGCTTTTGTTTTCTTTTTTTCAACTCCATGAACCCTCACCGTTCTCAGCCAAGAAACATAGTTCTGGGAAAAAGAACATTGCTTATTGGTCAGGCACTGGGCTAGTTGTAGTCTCTACCTGACGCCTGATTCACTTTTAGCTCCCCACCCGCCCAAGCCTTTTCTGCAGATGAGGATCTAAGAGCTTAGGAGAGTGGTCTAAAACAGGGGTTCCCAACCTCCGGGCCCTGGACTAGTACCTCCTGTCAGATCAGCAGCCACATTAGATTAGAAGTAATATGCATAGCAAACAAATGCACTTGAATTATCCTGAAATCCCGCCCCCGGTCTGTGGAAAAATTGTCTTCCACGAAACTGGACCCTGGTTCCCAAATGGTTGGAGACTGCAGGTCTGAAAAACACAGTGAGCAAGTGGTAATATCAGTTTCAGTCCAAGGGGTGGGTGGATGTGTATGTGTGTGTGTGTATCCTGAGTTCACATCCTATGCCCCAAAGTTTGGAGACCTGGTCTAAAACACACAGCAAGCGAATGGTAACGGCAGTTTCAGTCCAGATGTGTTTGCGTGTGTGTGTGTGTGTGTCCTGACTCCATATACTATGCTCTTCCGACTCCTGGGGAAGAAGGGATCGCCCCAGCAGCAGTCACCCCACTGCCGCCCAGCCTGCTGGGGCATCCTTGCTTGCATTGCAAGCAGACAGAACACACAGTCTCCTGAACTGGTGGATGCCCAGTGAGCCTCCTTACGCTGGGAGGCAGGAGTTGTTCTGAGTGCAGCCCTTGAAAGCGCTGCTCCCAGTCCTGGCGCCCGGTTTGTTTCATTCAAGTTGGTGCTCACGAGAAGGAGCAGACGGCTTGGACAAGGGGACTGCCAACTTCTTCTTGATCTGTGAGCATCTGCCCAAGGGAACAGTGCATTCTGAGGAGCCCCAGGAGACAAGCGTCACAGCCGAATGAGAAATCCCCCTTTCTGTTTTTTCGTGTCTCCTTAGAGGTCCTAGCTCCTTGCCTGGAGGAAGTACCCAACTAATAGATGACTAATGCCAGTCTGGAGCCTCAGTTTCCTCTTCTTTAAAATGATGGGTAGCAGTGTCTTCCTGGCAGGTGGTGAGTATCAAATCAGCAAGTTTAGGCTCCTCTCACTGGATTGATAGTAAATTTTTGGTAATATTGTTCTCTGTTGATCCCACCACTCTCTTTTCCCTCACCCCCCTCTCTGGGCCCTGGCTGGAAGCAAGAGTGTATCTCCTTGGCAGGGGGAGCAGATTGCTCACTCTAACCAAGGGGTCACCTGGTGCTGTGAGCTCAGGGCTTGTGCTTCAGAGCCCAGGTGTATATTCTCCACTAGGATGCTGCGGGTCTGGGTGCCGCTGATTGCCAGAAACCCATCTGTGCTTGTTTAGCTCTGTCCTCTCTCATCCCCAGTCCCTTGACCCTGCATCTGATTTAGAAAGTAGGAACAGGACAGAGAGCAAGTTCAACTTTAGAGAGCATGACTGCACTGCTGTTAACACCGTGGAGAAATATTAATAGGTCTCGCTTGTCCTGTCGAATGTCTCCTGTTCTCTTAGCAATATTGAAGCTGGGGAAAATTTTCCCCAACAGCCCCACAGACCAGAGCTTACGATGTCTTCTAGAGCGAGGACATTCATTATAAGAAGCTTCGGGGAGCTTCACTGCCCAGCCTGTAACAAGGTCTTATCTGGTAAATGCCCAGAGGAGGAGGGCAGGGTTAGTTTCACATGTGGGCTTCACTGCAGAGCCCAGGGATTAATACATAATGCATTCAGTGCTGGTGAAGCATCGGATCTGTGGCTGGTTTGAGCTCAGAATGACACTGACCAGGGGTGAATTCCTCTGTTTATTCCCCTCCCTTCACTGCCCTGTGAGCATGTATACGTGTGTGGGCTGAAAGATCACTTTCTGTTCAGGGGTGTCTTGCCTCAGAAAACTTATAGGCAAGTTTGGAGGGGGTGGACGCTTAGGAAGGACCATCATTTTAATTTATTTTTGGCCAATGAATTTATCGTGGATGATATTTTTGTTAATGGATCTATCACAGTAGGCTCAGTGTTTGCATGTGTTTTAACTTATTTAATTTGCACTCTGACCTTGTGAAGTTAAACATATTATCACTGTTTACAGATGCAAAAGACTGAGGCTCAGGGATTATACATAAGTTGCTCAGTTTCACAATATGGAATATGGAATAGCTAGTATTCAAATTCTCGTCCTTTCCATCCTGCATGTATTTATTCTTCCCACCCAAACAAGTGTCTGTCTTGAAATACAACTTGACAACAATAATGGGTATTTTGAGAAATTATATTTAGTTACTAATATCTTTAAAAACTCGTCTATTTTCCAAGTTCCCAGGAACAATTTTTCCATATGGATATGCATTTTAATATAGTTATAATGGTTACCTAGGAATACTTTTGTGTTCAATTCTCGTCTTTATGATATGCTTTTCCTGACACTGCTAAATAACCTTTAAAATTATCATTTATAAAAAGGCAAAATAATCCATGGGGTTAATTTCCCATAATTTACCCAAACATTTTCCTGTTATCAGCCACTTTTTCTTTTCTCACATTTTGCTACTATGAGTAATGCTGCAGTGAAGATGTTCATGCATAGACCTCCTCACAAGGCAATATTTTACCGAGGAAGAAACAGGGGATTGGACTCAGGCAGATGGAGTTTGAATGCAGTTTCTCCCTTGTAATAATGCTGCAGCTTTAGATAAGTCATTAGCCCTTTACTAGCTTCCTCTTCTATAAGATGGGAGTAAGGGTATGTGTCAAAACATTGATGTGCAGAAATAGTAGCACAGTGACTGTAAGCATGCCTAGCCCATGCCAGGTATGTAACTGGTTTTAGCCCCACTTTTCTCCTTGGAAAACCCCATGGGTAGAATGTCAGAGTACATATGCTTTTGTGAGTTTGGTACCTTCTGGAAAATTCCTTTTCAACAGGGTCAGAACAACTTATGTTACTGCTAGCATGTAGGAAAGTACTGTTTCACAAGCAGTTGGTTTTACTATTTTGGGCACCTTATTTTATTTTATTTTTATGCTTATGGTTCTGAAAGGGTAACAAGTAGGACTGAAAATCAGCTCTGAACCATGCCATGGCAACAACCTAATGTCCATTGCTGAATGCATGGGTAAAGCAGATGTGGTATGTATATACAGTGGAATACTACTCAGCCATGAAAAAGAATGAAAAACGCCATTTGCAGCAACATGGATGGAACTAGACATGGTCAAACTAAGTGGAGTAAGTCAGAAAGAGAAAGGCAAGTTTTGTGGAGTGGCAGTCTCATAGCCAGTGGGGTCTCTCTGAGGCAGGATCATTGCTAATTGAAAACTTTTCCAACAGAAAGAGAAGGACAGATGCCGTGTGACGTTACTTATCTGTGGGACCCAAATATGACACAAACGAACATCTACAAAACAGAAATGAGCTCACAGACATAGAGATGGGGCTTGTGGTTGCCGCGGGGATGCTGAGTCGGGGAGGGATGCAGGCAGAGTCTGGGGTTAGCAGATGCAAGCTAGCATATCAGCAAGGTAGCCTAGGTAGACAGTAAGTTCCTCTCAAACCGGAGCCCTGTAACAACTGGGAGGGGTGGAATGTTCCAGAGGGAGGGGACATAGGTGTACCTGTGGCTGATTCGTGTTGATGTTTGACAGAAACTGACACAATACTGTAAGGGCATTATCCTTCAATTAAAAGTGAATTAAAAAAAAAAGTTCCTACTGTGTAGCACAGGGAGCTGTATTCAATATCCTATGATAAATCATAACAGAAAAGAATATAAAAAAGAATATGTGTACATGTATAACTGAGTCACTTTACTGTACAGTAGAATTTAACACCTTGTAGCTCAACGATTGGCTGAGTCCCTTCACCGTTCACCTGAAACTATCGCAGCGCTATTTATCGATTATGCTGCTGCTGCTCAGTTGCTTCAGTCATGTCCGACTCTGTTCGACCCCATAGACGGCAGCCCACCAGGCTCCCCGTCCCTGGGATTCTTCAGGCAAGAACACCAGAGTGGGTTGCCGTTTCCTTCCCCAGTGCATGAAAGTGAAAAGTCAAAGTGAAGTCGCTCAGTCGAATCCGATTCCTAGCGACCCCATGGACTGCAGCCTACCAGGCCCCTCCATCCATGGGATTTTCCAGGCAAGAGTACTGGAGTGGGGTGCCATTGCCTTCTCCAATTAATCAGTTATACCCTAATACAAAATAAAAAGTTTTTTAAAAATTAAAAACAAACAAACAAACAAAAACAGCTCTGTGCCCTTTACTTGTGAAGATGCTGGACTCTGCAGTCACAGAAATGAGTCCCAAAACTTCTGAAGGTCAAAAACTAATTAGTGACCAGAAGGCTTATATGTAAGTCCTCCATGACTAATCATATTTCCTTGAACCAAGTGACTGATGGGAGAGACAGAATAAATATATTCTTGACAGGAAACATTATCTGACCTGAGCAAGGATGCCTGGTAGACATTGCAAAACCTCCTTAACTGATGATTTTTTTTTTTTTTTTTTTTTAAGGAGTGCTTGTCATCAGATAAGGAAGCTTAACAAGATCCTCTCCCAAATTGGATTTGACATGTGCCTGGCACTCGGACAGCTGAGCCCTCCCTCCCCAGACAGTTCTCTGCAGCCACAGCCCAGGGCACAGGGCTTTGCCCGCCCTGCTGCTGATACAGCTACTAATCCCAGGCTAATGAGTGATCCCCAGGCAGAGAGGGTGGTGAGGCTGGGCGAGCAGGCAGGCATGAGGGTAGTGGGCAAGCAGAGCTGTGAAAGCCACAGGCCAGGAGGAGCCGTGGTTTCCTGGGGCACCTGGAGGATGCAGCTTTCCTTGAGTGGTTCTTGGCCTTGAATTGGGCCAGTGCTCTGGGGCCTCTCCTAATTGGGGACAGTGTCTTACACAGGATGCTAGAGAGAGAGACAAAGAAAGGCTGCTGAGGTTGACTTGATGCCTTGCTTATTTGTTTAGGCTATAAACCCGCACCGAAAAATAAGCACTATTGTGGAGGACTGTCTCCTTAGGACGTCTCTCCAGGGTTGTTGGGATTTTGATTCATTTTAGTTTAATTTTACTCAGGAAAAGATTGGGGGTAAAAGCTACATTGTGGGTGACTTACCTTGAAGGTTATATTTATCCCAGAATAGCTTTCAAGACCTCAAACCAAAATGTTAATTAAAAAAAAAAAAAACTATCCCACCCATTTTACACACACACCATGTAAATTGACACATCCTCTTAGTCATAAATCTACACAGTGTCAGACTGGTTAGATGGATGGAAATTTTGCTTTTTGTATGTGAGTTAGCATATCTGGGTTCATGTCTAATTCATGACAGCTCTGTGATCTAGGGCATGTCACTTAATGCATCAGCGTTTTCATTTTTCAACTTAAAAAATGAGAGTAAAGTAGATGAATGTCTAAAGTTCCCAAAAGGAATGCTTAGTGGCCCATGCACATCTGAAAAGATGTAGATTTATACAGCGATGAGTTTCTATTTAAAATCTGTTAAATGACGAATGTGCTGTGTGTTTGTGTGTGTGAGTTTGTGTAACATTACCAAGTGTTGGGAAGGATGTTTATATAAACTCTCATTCACTGTTGATGAAAGTATAAATTGGCAAACTTATTTATTTTGTTACCATATTAGTGAATTTTTATGATCAAGAAAGTTATGTTCAAATAGGTATGGTCAAAATAGTTGTGATCAAGAAACGTGATTCCCATATCTTAAGAATAGGCTTAGCTCTGTCTTAGAACATATGTGTTCATAGGAGATATGCACAGGAGTTCATATGATGGCAGTGCTCATACATATGTGAAGGTATGAACAGCCTAATGGTGATTGACAATAGAATGCAAAAATAGTTTTGGTATAGTCACCACAATCGTATATGACCCAGGGGAGAAACTGAATGAACTGGAACCAGCTTTGAGGAGCTCCCGCTGATCAACTCTGAGACGACATGAGCACCAAAATGGGCTTTCCGGGTGGCACAATGATAAAGAATCTGCCTGCCGATGCAGGGAACACTGGAGATTCAGATTCCATCCCAGGGTTAGGCAGATTCCCCTGGAGGGGGAAATGGCAACCCCCTCCAGTATTATTGCTTAGAAAATTCCATGGACAAAGCCTGGTGAGGTACAGTCCATGGGGTCACAAAGAGTCAGACACTTTAAGCGATTGAGCATGCATGCACATAAGCAAGCATGCGTGAGCACCATAATAATTACAAAGGGTGATGAGTGATGAGTGCTGCGAAAGTAGGGAATCATGAATCCACATTCATAATAGATAGATACTAAATAGATAGGTAGATCCAGTACATAGATGAGACACCTATATACACACATACATACACATGAATCCAGGTGAAAGGAGGCTCTAGTTTCTACTACAGTGCTAAGGGCTGAAACTGGCGCTTGGAGTCATTATTTTGCAATCATCGTGGTAAAGATGGGTCATAAAAGAATCACCAGTTCAGTTCAGTTGCTCAGTCGTGTCCGACTCTTTGTGACCCCATGAATCGCAGCACGCCAGGCCTCCCTGTCCATCACCAACTCCAGGAGTTCACCCAGACTCACGTCCATCGAGTCAGTGATGCCATCCAGCCATCTCATTCTCTGTCGTCCCCTTCTCTTCCTGACTCCAATCCCTCCCAGCATCAGAGTCTTTTCCAATGAGTCAACTGTTCGCATGAGGTGGCCAAAGTACTGGAGTTTCAGCTTCAGCATCATTCCTTCCAAAGAAATCCCAGGGCTGATCTCCTTCAGAATGGACTGGTTGGATCTCCTTGCAGTCCAACGGACTCTCAAGAGTCTTCTCCAATACCACAGTTCAAAAGCATCAATTCTTCGGTGCTCAGCCTTCTTCACAGTCCAACTCTCACATCCATACATGACCACAGGAAAAATCATAGCTTTAACTAGACGGACCTTGTTGGCAAAGTAATGTCTCTGCTTTTGAATATGCTATCTAGGTTGGTCATAACTTTCCTTCCAAGGAGTAAGCGTCTTTTAATTTCATGGCTGCAGTCACCATCTGCAGTGATTTTGGAGCCCAGAAAAATAAAGTCTGACACTGTTTCCACTGTTTTCCCATCTATTTCCCATGAAGTGATGGGACTGGATGCCATGATCTTCGTTTTCTGAATGTTGAGCAGATACTAAATCCAGGAGGAGATTTTGCTGAGAGCAAGATATTGACATGATTTTTAAGTGTTTTTCCTACATACTGATTACTCGTTAAAATAAGAAAAACTGATAAGTTTATTCTGAAAAAATTGACAGCACCTTGACTGAATGATTAAATTTAACATCACCAATAAGGACAGATGGACACTGTGTTTCTCCAGAGGTGCTGTCCTAAGGGAGGTGAGAGGGGGGTTGAGGATTGGGAACACGTGTACACCTGTGGCGGATTCATGTTGATGTATGGCAAAACCAATACAATATTGTAAAGTAATTAGCCTCCAATTAAAATTAAAAAAGATAAATTGAAAAAATAAAAAGAGTGTATGGCCTTAATCTAATCACCAGGAAATCTCACCATCCCCAAATGGATAACTTTCTATGCAAAGATACAAAGAAAGTTTGTGGAAACATTCCAGAGTACCTAAGGCTAAAGAAACTTGACTGGTAAAATCTTGTACTAGAGGAGAGAGAGATGCTATTACGGACCTTTTTAGGCAAACTGACACAATTGGAATATGGCTGGTATATTAGTTAAAAGTACAGCATAAGTGTAAATGTGTGAGTTTGATAATTGCAGTGGTTATAGAAGAAAATATTCCTACTCCTGGAAATACACATTTAAGTACTTAAGGGTAAAGGTCTAAGATGTATATAAATTACTCTCAGATGTTTCAAAAAATAATTATACCCACCACACATGCCGAGCAAATGGAAAGAAATATTAAGTGAATCTGTATAAAGGATATTGGGTGTTCTTTGCACTATTTTATTTGTATAACTCTTTGCTACTGTTTATTTTTATTAATTAATATCCAAATAAATATGTGAGAGATGCAGCTAAGCCAGTGTTTAGAGGACCAAATGGTACCTTTGAATGTTTATCTTATGAAGAAAGGTTTAACAATTAATGATCTAAATTTCCATTGTGCTGCTGCTGCTAAGTCGCTTCAGTCGTGTCCGACTCTGTGCGACCCCATAGACGGCAGCCCAGCAGGCTCCCCCATCCCTGGGATTCTCCAGGCAAGAACACTGGAGTGGGTTGCCATTTCCTTCTCTAAGGCATGAAAGTGAAAAGTGAAAGTGAAGTCGCTCAGTCGTGTCCAACCCTCAGCGACCCCATGGACTGCAGCCCACCAGGCCCCTCCGTCCATGGGATTTTCCAGGCAAGAGTACTGGAGTGGGTTGCCATTGCCTTCTCCGAAATTTCCATCATAGGAGGTCAGAAACAAAGACAAAATAAGTAGATGGAAGGAGTAACACAGGTGAGAGCAGAAATCAAAGAAAGAACAGAAAAACAAGAAATAAAATTGACAAAGTCAAAAATTTTTAAAGATTAATAAATTTGATAAACTCTTAAAAAGACTAGGAAACACAAAAGGAACACAGAAAGGAAACAGAAATTACCAATGATTTCATTTAACAGGAATTGAATCACTGTCACTATCGGTCCTACAGACCTTGAAAGGGTAGAAAGGATACATTATGAAGACCATTATGCCAACAAATTCTACAATTCAGATGAAATGGGCAAAGGCCTGAAAAACTCAACTGCCCAACAAAACAAATCTGATACAAGATGATAGAATTCTGAATAGCTCTGGCCCTATGAAAGAATTTGTATTTTTAAATTAAAATCTTCTAACAAACTCTGGAACTCCATGGTTTCACAGGTGAATTCTGTCAATAATTTGAGAGAAATATACAAACTCAGAAAAAAGAGGAAGAAGAAACATGCCTTAATCATTTTATGAGTTAAAACCTTCTATCAAATCAGGACAAAGACAATATAAGAAAAGAAAACATTCTAACACAGAGATGCAAGAATCCTTAACAAAATATTGACAAATCTTCAGAAATATTTAAAACGTATACTATGTCGTGATCAAAGTTTATTCTAGAAAAACAGGTTTGATTCAACACTCAAAAATTAATCAATGTAATCTGCCAAATGAAAGCTAAAGTAGAAAACCATGAATAAGAATAAGAAGCATTTAACCAGATCCAACTTTCATTCATGACAAAGATCCTCAGCAAGCAGACTAGAATAGATATCATCTAGCAAGCCAGAATACTCAATCTGATAAAGGGCATCTACAAAATACGTACAGTTAATCCTTAATGATGAAGCACTGAGTGTCTTCCCCCTAAGATCAGATAAAAAGACAGGCATGTTGAACATTCTATTCAGTGTTGTATGGAAGTTCTAGTCTGTTCAATGATGCAAGATGAATTAAAAGTGTAAAAATTCAAAAGGGAGAATTTTATACTATCCATAATTATAAACAAAAATTATATTACTTACTTTAAAGAATTTAGACTCACAGACACCATAATATTTTTAAAGGATACCTTAAGGCGTTAATGAAGAAAGCACCTAGAACTATTTAAATGGATTTTCCAGTATCTCAGGATGTGCTCAATGTGCTTAGTCATTCAGCTGTGTCCAGCATATTGCGACCCTTTGGGCTTTGGGACCCTTAGGACCCTTTAGCTCGCCAGGCTTCTCTGTCCTTGGGCTTTCCTAGGCAAGAATACTGGAGTGGATTGCTGTTTCCTTCTCCAGAAGATCTTTCTGACCCAGGGATCAAACCCACAGCTCCTGCGTCTCCTACATTACAGGCAGATTTTTTACCTCTGAGCCACTGGGGAAGCCCCATATTTCAGGATACATGGTACATAAAGAAAAATCAATTATTTATCTATATTTGGCAGAAAAAGAATTGGGAAATAAATCATTTTTTCACAATATCTTAAAAATTATAATTAGCAATGCATTGAAGAGAAGATATGTGAATCCTTTCTACTAAAAATTATTTAATATTGCTAAGAAAAAATTTTAAAGATGTTAAAAATGGGAGGATATACTATATTTGTGTGAGTGGAAAATCCGGTGTTGTCAAGATGTGATCTGTAGTTCAATGTAATTCAAATCACAATTCCAAAAGGCTTTTTAAAAATGGAAATAGATAAGCTAATTCTAAAATTATATGGATATGCAAATGATCTTGAATAGCCAAATAATAACACCCTTAAAAAGGAACAAAGCTGGAAAACTCACACTGCTTGCCTTCAGGACTTAATATAAAGCTACAGTCATTAACACAGCTTGATAACAGTTTGTTATCAGCATAAGGATAGGCACATGGATTAATGCAGCCTGTGAGACGGTACATAGACATATATGTATATGGTGAATTAATTTTTGACCAAAGCAATAAAGTAATTCAAGGGAGGAAGGAAAGCGTTTTCAACAAATGATGCTAAAATCACAGGGTATCTGTATGGTGAAAGAGTGAGCTCAGTCCCCTACCTCACACCACACTAAATTGAATATTTCATGGAGCTTAGACCTAAGTGTAGAATTTAAAATAACAAAATTTAAGGGGACTTCCTTGGTGGTGTAGCGGTTAAGACTCTGTTTCCACTTCTACGTGTTCGGGTTTTATCCTTGATCAGGAAACTAAGATCCTGCATATTACAAGGCCATGCCCAAAAAGAACAAATAAATAAATAAAACTGTAATTTAAAAAAAAAAGATCCAAAAGGTAAACAAAGATTTCTAAGACAATATTCAGAAAACATTACCAATTTAGAAAAAAAGCAAACAAGAACTCTGCTCAATGGAATATATCATAAAAATGAACAGATAGATTGGAGAAAATTTTCCAAAATATATTTCTGACAAAGAGCTTCTACTTAGAATATAAGAAAGACGATACACTACCTTCTGTAAAACAGATAGTGGGGAGTTGCCGTATAACACAGGGAGCTCAACCTGATGGTTTGGAACAACCTCGAGGGGTGGTGGGGGGTGAGGGATGGGAAGGAGGTTCAAGTGTACTTGGGACACTTATGGTTAATTCATGTTGTTGTGTGACAGGAACCATCACAGCATTGTAAAGCAATCGTTATCCAATTAAAAATAAAATAAAAAATAATAAAATGACAACTCACTAAAAAGAGGCAACAGTCTTGAACAGTGAAACGTGCTTGACAACAGGGGTTGGTCAGGCTGTTGGAACAACCGGAATGCTCTCACATCACTGGAAAGGGAGTCAAATGGCATGGCCAGTTTGGAAAAAAGATTGGTAATTTTTCCAACAGTTGAAACAACCTCCTAAAAAAGAATGAAACACTGCCATTCACAGCAATGTGAATGGACCTAGAGATGCGCATACCAAGTGAAGGTAAGTCAGAAAGAGAAAGAAAGATACCATGTAGTATTGTTTGTATGTGGGATCTAAAATATAACACAAGTGAACATATCTACAAAACAGAAATAAACTCATCAGTATAGAGAAAAGACTTGTGATTGCTAAGGGAGAGAAGGATTGTGAGTTTGGGAGTATCAGATGCAAACTAGTTCATATAGGATAGATAAGCAACAAGGTCTTACTGTATAGCGCAGTATATTCAGCACAGAACTATATCCAATATCCTATAATAAACCATCATGTGATAGACCATATTCCCTATGAATCACTTTGCTGTATGGGAGAAATTAACTAACACTGTAAATCAACAAAATATTTTTTTAAAAAGAAAAGGAAAACTGCACCTACTCTCTGACTCAGCAGTTCCACTCCTTCATCCTAGAGAAATTCAAACAAATAACCACAAAAAGGTAGTATAAAAGTGTTCTTAGCAACTTTATTCACAGTAGCCAAGAATTGGAAGCAGCCCATATGTTCATGACCAGGAGAATGAATCAATACACCATGCTATATTTGTACCGTGGAATACTCTTCTCAGTAGAGTGAAGCCATCTTTTGATGCATGAAACAACGTGGATGAATCTCAGAAATGTGATGCTTCTTCCCCCCAAAAGGATACAAATGACTGTAGACTCTATGAGCCTATTTATATGCAATCACAGAACAGGCCGTTTTAATCGAAGGTCAAAACAGTTGGTTTTCTAGGGGGCAGGATGGTGGAAGAAAAAAAAGACTTTGGGGAAAGGAAGATATTTTTTTAAGAGATGAGACTGTTCTCTGTCTTGATAGAAATAGTGATACATGGTGGATCTATTTTTGAAATGTGTACAGTTAAGATTATGCATTCAAATGTATGTAAAATGTATTTTAAAACAGAATTGTAAAGTATAATTGAGTGAGACTGAGGTAGAGTTGATGTGAGTACAGGTGCATCAAGAATAACCAGATAGGAACTTCCCTGATGGTCCAGTGGTTAAGATTGCATGCTCCCGATGCAGGGGGCCTGGATTCGATCCCTGGTCTGGGAATTAGATCCTTTATTTTTTATGCTGAAACTAAAGATCCTGCATCCCATAACGAAGTCCTGGCATGGCCAAAAAAAAAAAAAATGAGATGTTGATCATTGGAGCTGGTGATAGGTACTGTGTGTGCAGCCACTCAGTAGTGTCCAGCTCTTTAACGAGCCCATGGATTGTAGCCTCTCAAGCTCCTCTGTCCATGGGATTTCCCAGGAAAGAATACTGGAGTGGGTTGCCATTTCCTTCTCCAGGGGATCTTCCTAATTCAGGGATAGAACCTGCGCCTCTGTGTCCCCTGCATTGCAGGTGGATTCTTTACCACTGAGCCACCTGGGAAGCCTGGGTAATAGGTACCCAGGCTACTTTATTTTTTATTGAAGTATAGTTTTTTTTTTTTTTTTTACAATGTTGTGTTAATTTTTGCTATGCAGCAAAATGATTCAGTTATATATGCATTCTTTTCATGATGGTTTATCACAGGATATGGAATATAGTTCCGTGTGCTATACAGTAAGTCCTTGTGGCTTATTTATTCTCGTTATACTATTCTGTTTACTTATATTTGAAAATTTCCGTGACAAAATGCTTTCCTCAAAAAACCAAGCTGCAGAAGATTTACAGTGTGGTATCATTTATGGTAAGTTTGAAAACATATAAATAGAAACATACACTGTTTATAGGTTTGCACTTTTACAGTAAATGTTTTTAAAAAGCATGGAAATCCTAATACCTGATTTGAGCCCAGTGGTTATCATTGGATGGCATAAAAAGAAGGATTCAGAGGCCTTTATAATATTCTATTTATTCATTAAATTATCCTCTGTACATTTTTAGACTGAAATACTTCATTCAAAGTGTGGGAACCTTCAAGAACTTTAGCCACTATTCTAACATCTAGAGGGGTGCATGGGGTGTTTGCTTCTATGAAAGGTATAATAATCTCTGCTCTGCTCACCTTTCAGGTAAAGGTGCAAATAAATGCCGAGGCTTCAGGGAAAAGCTAGAAGGGCTTTCAGACCTCTGCACTCTGAGTACAGCTGCCTCACTCGCTTGCGGGCTCCTTGAAGGAGGGATCTTGCCTTACAGGACTCTGTGTGTCTGGTACTTAAAATGATGCCTGGCACATTTGGGATGTTCAACTGCTCTTTATGGAATGAATGAGTGGATGGTTCCTCCACGCTCTCCGTCCCACACCATAAGAGGCTGTGTGGGACATCTTGGAAATGTTAGGATTATCTTAATAAGTCATAACAAGGTCCGATGTGAATGATGTTTCAGACATCTTATAAGGGCTTTGTTAGAATTAATTCATTAATCCTGACAGCAATTCTATGAGATTGGTCCTATTATTACAACTCCATTGTACAACTGATGACCCAGAGGGACAAAAATATTAGATTTCTTATCTAAGATCATACAGCTAGTGGTAGAAGACAAGGGACCTGACCCAGAGCCCTTGTGTTTTTTAATTAATTTTTATTGGAGTATAGGGCTTCCCAGGTGGTGCTAGAGGTAAAGAACCCCCTCCCAAAGCAGGAGGAGTAAGAGAATGCAAGTTCAATCCCTGGGTCAGGAAGATCCCCCAGAGGAGGGCATGGCAATCCACTCCAGTATTCTTCCCTGGAGAATCCCATGGATAGAGGAGGCTGGCTGGCTGTGGAGTATAGAGTTGCAAACAGTTGGACATGACTGAAATGACTTAGCACACACAGCATGCATAATTGCTTTAAAAGTGAAAGTGAAAGTTGCTCAGTCATGTGTGACTCTTTGCAACCCCATGGACTATACAGTCCATGGAATTCTCCAGGCCAGAATACTGGAGTGGGTAGCCTTCCCCTTTTCCAGGGGATCTTCCCAACACAGGGATTGAACCCAGGTCTTCCACATTGCAGGCAGATTTCTTTACTGGCTGAGCCACAGGGGAAGCCCAACAATACTGGAGTGGGTAGCCTATCCCTTCTCCAGCAGATCTTCCCGACCCAGGAATGGAACCAGGGTCTCCTGCATTGCAGGTGGGTCCTTTACCAACTGAGCTATCAGGGAAACCCCTATAATTGCTTTACAGTGTGTTTTAGTTTCTTAGTTCAGTTCATTCGCTCATCGTGTCCGACTCTTTGCGACCCCATGAATTGCAGAACGCCAGGCCTCCCTGTCCATCACCAACTCCCAGAGTTCACTCAGACTCATGTCCATCGAGTCAGTGATGCCATCCAGCCATCTCATCCTCTGTCGTCCCCTTCTCCTGACCCCAATCCCTCCCAGCATCAGAGTCTTTTCCAATGAGTCAACTTCTACTGTACAGCAAAACGAATCAGCCATACATACACATATATTCCCTCCCTTTTGGACTTCTTTCCCATTCAGGTTGTCACAGTGTGTTAAGTAGAGTTCCCTGTTGTATTTGACTGTGACACCCAACATCTTCTGATGATCAAGTGAGTTTGGAGGCAGAACCCTAGCTCCCAGGTGATGCTAGGAAACCCATGGATATAAAAGAGCCCAGCAGAGTTCTCCTTCAGGGAAATGGGACTTTCAACTTAGAGGGACAAGTGGGCAGAAGAAGCAGTCAGGATGGGAGATGGTCTTGGTTTCTGGGAGCCTTGTGCCCTCTTGCAGATGTGTGTCCCTTGGATAGGATACGTCTCCATCCATGCTGAGATGTCTCTGTGGAGCTCTCAGCCATCCTGGAGGACTGGAGCTCCTCTGGGCTGAGACTGGAGATAATCTGACAAGTCTGGAGATAACCGCTCTGGAGAAACAGAGCCCGCCCTGTGCCCGTTGTCAAGCAGAATGAATACAATGTGTTTTAATAATGAATGAGTGATTAATAGCAACTGCTTTGGAGAATTATGATGCCAAGAGCCTTACCACACCACGGAGCTGAGTATAAATGATGCTGGAATGCATAATCGGGACGTTAGCATCTGTTCCAAACTGCATTATAAACCAGTCTCCATAATGCCACTTATCCACACCTCCCTGACATGTTATTATAACACCTCTCTTGAGAATGGATGGGGGGAAAATGTAATACCTATTAATCATCGATTGATAAAAAGAAGAACGTTAAATTAAGGTAATGTTATGCATGTCTTCTCCCTCTCCCTGCCCTGGCTTTGAATTCGCCCTTCAATGGCCCTGTGATGACTGTGCCCTGTTCTGAGGGTGAGAAAATGTGGCCCAGCCAGAGGAGGCATGTAAAGCAGGTAGCAAGTATCTGGGAACTTGAATCCATTAAATGGTTCCCCATAGAACATAATCCAGGTCCGTCAAAGGCATGCCTGTGTGATTTGGGCCCCCCGCCCCTCCGCCAACCAGATCACCCATGCAGCCTACGTCCAAGTCTGCACTCCAGGCCACACTGAACTGTTTGCAGTCCCCGGAGATGACAAGCTCATTTTTGGCTGAAGCTGCTGTTCTTCCCACCACGTGGTCATCCCTCCTCTGCCAGGCTAATCTCCTGCTCATCCTCTAAATCTCAGCTTAGTGTTACTTCCTCCATCAGCCTTGCCTGCTCTTCCTTCCAGTTTTTCCCATCAGAGCCATGGTATCACACAGTAGATATGGAAATCACTCATTTGTCATCTTCTCAGTCCACTGAGAGCCCTTGGAAAACTTGTCTTACCCAACTCTCTGTCTCTGAGAAAGAGCCCAGGATTGGGCACTGGGTAGGTTTCACAAAGAACTCAGCACTCGACTGATAGAGACCAGACTTTGGAGCACATAGAGGCATACATGTACAGTCTCGGGCTTCCCTGGTGGCTCAGATGGTAAAGAATCTGCCTGAAGGGCAGGAGACCTGGATTTGATCCCTGGGTCAGGAAGATCTCCTGGAGAAGGGAATGGGTACCCATTCCAGTATTTTTGCCTGGAGAATCCCATGGATAGAGGAGCCTGGTAGGCTACAGTCCATGGGGTCACAAAGAGTTGGACAAGACTGAGTGACCAACACATACATACAGTATGTGGAGCCTCAACATGATGGGCTTGTTACATCTGCACGTTGAGCACCTACTGTTGTGAATAGAGCAGCCATCAAAGCAACCTGAATCTTGCTTTTGTGGAGCTGGCATTTGTTTGAGGGACTCTTAGGGGTAAAAAACATCACCAGCTGGGGGCAGTTTGTCTCCCACGGTCTTCCCCTTGACACATTTCCCCCCTGTCCTTCAGGTTCAGCTCAAGTGCCATGATCTTTAGGAAATCTTCCATATCAACTCTGGGCAAAGTGAGAGCATTTCCTTAATTCTAAGACACATTTTCCCTGCATTTTATCATTGCTGTTGTTCTCTTGAATTGGGAATTTATACTGTTGCTGCCTGAACCATGATGTGCTCATTTCCTGTGATCCAGTTTTCCTGTTTCTGCAAGCTGTTGTTGTGTCGGGGTGAGGGAAACAGGAAGTACCTGTGGGCATTGCTCCCTGTTCTTTGTTCCCCCAGTGGATGCGCTGCTCAACTCACCTCACCTCATTGTGTCTGGTCACATACCTTTCTCCCTCGCTGGACTGTGAATTCCTCAAGGGCAACCATATCTCATTCAACCACAATTTTTCTTTAGCTTTGAACCTGTGCCTGGCACCCAGGAAGCACTCATTTCTCTTGAGGATTAAAGCAATGCATGATGTCATGGGGGAAAGCTGTCCTGCTCTCCACATGATCAGATCTGCTAACTTCTCTTTCCTATTTATCCTTTCAAGTTCACCTCCAGAACCACCACTAGAGTGGATCGCTGAGCACAGAGCCATTACATATTAGTGGAGTTGTCTGTGAGAATCCCGGGGCTTCAGTTTTCCTACCTCTGCCATGGAACTAGGAGTGCCCACCTCCTGCAGTCTACAGGGGAAGATAAAGTGTTTAATCAGTTTTCACAAACCCGGTGGCTTAACACGACAGAAGCACATTCTTTCACAGCTCTAGAGGCCAGAAGTCAGAAGTTAAGGTGTTGGCAGGGCCATGTTCCCTCCAAAGTCTCTACTGGAGGATCCTTCATTGTCTCTCCTGCCTTCCAGTAGCCCCAGATGTTTCTTGGTTTCTGATAGCACACTTCCAAATCTCTTCTTTATCTATTTCTGGCCATGTTCTCTCTCTTACAGGAACTTTAGTCCTGTTTGATTAGGGGGCCACCCTACTCCAGTTTGACCTTGCTTTAGCTTAGCCAATCACATCAGCAATGCCCCTTTTCTAAATAAGTTCATTCTGGGTTAACCAGAGGTCAGGACTCCAACCCATCTGTTTGGGAAACACAATTCAATCCATAACACAGAATTTTCTAGTAAATACTCATTTCCTGCTCCCCTCCCCGCCACCCCCAATCACGCCAACTCAGCCTGCTCCACCTACATCCCACTGTGTCTGTGCCTCTCTGACGTGTATTGTTAAGTGATCTGAGGAAAGTATGCCCTCCTTTTCGAACCAGACTGGAAGCTTTCTGAGGGTAAAGACGTCCTTATAGCATCTAAAAGACTGCTTGGCATAGCCTAAAGTCTCAATATGTGTTTATGGATTGCCTAGTAACAAAGAAGCAGACAATATTGACCTCATCTTCTTCCACATTGGTTTCTCTAAAATTCTTCTTCTGGATCCTAAGAGGAGTTTACAGTTCCCATTTCAGCTAGTCTCATTTTGCGTGAGCTGCCAAGAGAAGTTAAGTGTAGAGAGCTTGCATGAGGTCTGTGGTTATTCCTCTGCATCTTAACAACCACCACCCCAACCAAGGCCACCCTGACCTCTCATCTGGGCAGCTGTAATAGTCCTGCTCCTTTTTGTAATGTGTTCTTTGGGAAAAAAAAAAATCGGAGTATAGTTGTTTTTTTTTGGACTTCCCTGATGTCTTAGCAATAAAGAATCTGCCTGCAAGGCAGGAGACGTGGGTTCAATACCTGAGCTCTTTAACTTGTCTGAACCTTGGTAAAATGGCATTCATCCCAGTACCCACCTTCTAAGACAATTGGGAGAGTGTGATGAGTTGAAATGTGTAGGCACTAATTAATATCTAAGAAAAGCTCATTCACTATAGCTGTCATTCTTAACACCGTCACTATTATTACTACTGTTGTCAAAAGGAGACCCTGGTGATGTGTAGCTATGTCCTGTGGACTTCTGATCTTTCTTTAGTCCCCACATCACCTATCCTGTCCCCATGCAAAATGGGACATGTGCAGAGAGGAATCAGTGTTCAAACATGAGCTCTGATAAGCAGAGTACCATCTCATGAGCCAGGGTCCAGGTAGGTCCCACTGACAAGGAGAAAACTCTCAGAAGCAGTTTCAGGGTCATCTCTCCTGAACTAGGTGGGGATACAATGATAGGTTCATTTATACCTTATTGTGTGGCTTTCCCTTGGAGAAGGCAATGGCACCCCACTCTAGTACTCTTGCCTGGAAAATCCCATGGATGGAGGAGCCTGGTGGGCTGCAGTCCATGGAGTCACGACTGAGCGACTTCACTTTTACTTTTCACTTTCATGCATTGGGGAAGGAAATGGCAACCCACTCCAGTGTTCTTGCCTGGAGAATCCCAGGGATGGTGGAGCCTGGTGGGCTGCCGTCTACGGGGTCGCACAGAGTGGGACACGACTGAAGCGACTTAGCAGCAGCAGTAGCAGTGTGGCTTCCCCGGTGGCTCAGTGGTGAAGAATCTACCTGTGATGCAAGAGACACGAGTTCGATCCCTGGGTTGGAAAGATCCCCTGGAGAAAGAAATGGTGACCCACTCCAGTTTTCTTGCCTGGGAAATCCCATGGACAGAGGACCCTAGTGGGCTACAAAAGAGTGGGATACACAAGAGTCCACAGGGTCACAAAAGAGTGGGACACGACTCAGTGACTAAATAACAACAGTAACAAATGGTTGCTTTACAATGTTGTACAACAAAGCCGATTAGTTATATGCATACACGTATTCCCTCCCTCTTGGCCCTCTCTCCCACCTGCCCTCCATCCCACCCATCTAGGTCACCACTGAACACAGAGCTGAGCTCCCTACATTGTGCAGCAGTCCTGTCCTTTTGAAATCCAGTCTTTCCACTGATCTCTGGGGGATCTTTCCAAAACATGAATTTGCTGGCACCATTTTCATGAAGATTTAGCCAAGCATCTTTCTTGTGTGTTTTTCTAGGGAAGCTGTACGTGCCTAGTATTATGCCCAGGCACAATAATTGCTGGATAAATATTTGGGGAAAAGTTAGATGGATGGAGCTGAATGAGGTCTAGGCATGGAGTAAAAACATCTCAGGTTCAAACCCTGGAACTTCTGTGCATTATTTATTTGACCTTAAGGTACCTGATTTTTCTGAGCTTCAATTTTCTCATTTATAAAATAAGGGATGTAAATGTAGGTTGGTTCCAGGGTGGACTGAAACAGTGCAGGCAAAGAACCTAATACCATTCGCAATGCATAGAAGATGTTTATGAAGAATCCTTGCTCACCTCCCAACTGATGCTTTTCCTCTCATGAACCCCTCCCCATCTCTAACTGCTCCCCCTGCACATCTTCACTTCTCTTCTAATTCCGTGTCTTGTTTGCCCTCCTTCTCCATAACTCTTCCTTTGATGGGGTTCCCACCGTTCTCATTTTTTCATGATTAAAATACAGCATCGTGGAAAGCTAATTAACATTGCAGAGATGAAGGATGCGGTGTTGCCAGTCCCAGCTCTCTGCTGAGTGCAAACCACTTACAATGAAACCCGCCAGCTTGGCTATTTAGAAGAAAAAGGATTTATTTATCAACAAGAGGGAATACAACCCTTTTATAATGCAGCCACCAGCCCGTCTTTGATGGCGCTGCCAGCTTCAAACCCCAGGTGCCTGCAAAGAGGCCAAGAGGAGAGTGGATTCACGCTGCAAAAGACTGGCAGCATGGAATTCCTTGGTCCAAGCTGGTCTTGTCCGCTGTGCCCCCGGGGCTCCAGAGCACTGTCCACCTGGCCACACCTTAACCCTTGTCTCCTGATGGCCTCCCTCATGGCGCCCATGGTTTGGGTGCCAATGGAAAGAGCCGTGGAGCGGGATCCAGGGACTAACAGGACTGGAAGAGCCAAGAGATCATTCTGCATTATGATCCCACTTTACATATGAGGAAACTGACAGAGTAGGATATGAGTTAAGAGTTATTCGAGGCTACATAGCATGGGCCACACCCACCCAGGACCTTGAACAATTGAATGTGCTTTCCTCCAGGAAATTTCTTGGTTGTTATCACTGCATGTGGTTGCTTAATCCCTCAGAGTCATTATTACATTGAATGGTGAACATTTGCCTATCCCAGGATAACCTAGTATTTGCCACTGAGTTGTGTCTGACTCTTTGCGACCCCATGGACTGTAGCCCGCCAAGCTCCTCTATCCATGGGATTATCCAGGCAAGAATACTGGCATAGGTTGCCATTCCCTTCTCCAGGGGATCTTCCCCACCCAGGGATCAAACCTGCATCTCCTGCATTGTACAAAGATCTTTCCCAGCATGAGCGTCTCAAAGCAGAAACCCTGTGGTTTTTCATTCTCTGCATTTGTAGAGCCTAGAACAGTACTCCACACATGGTGGGGATTTAATATTTATTAAATTAATTAACTCATACATAGAATTGATGGCATTGTGGTTTCCTCTCCTATGTCTTATGATAAAATGGATTCAGTGGAGGCAATTCCCAGTTATATGGACTCATGGACTTTGGGAATAATTTGCAAAGTGGAGCTAAAGCACTTTACCTTTAGCAATCACTTTATGACCCCGAGTCATGCTAAAACCACACTGGCCGCCTTGAGTTCAAATTGCAGCATCCTCACTAACTGTGTCGCCTTCTGCCTCTGTTACTTCATTTGTGGTTTCATCATCCTTGTTAGTGGAGAAGACAATGGCAACCCACTCCAATACTCTTGCCTGGAAAATCCCATGGATGGAGGAGCCTGGTAGGCTGCAGTCCATGGGGTCGCACAGATTCGGACATAACTGAAGTGACTTTGCAGCAGCAGCAGCAGCAGCAGCAGCATTGTTAGCCTGATGGGGATGTTGTGAGGATCACCTTGGATCCTATGCCTGGTGCGGTGTAGTGCAGTGGTTAGAGGTGTGTCCATGGTGTGCAGCCTGCCTGGCTGTGGAGTCTGTGACTTGACCTTCGATTCAATCAGAGAATGCTATACGATGAGTGGTCACTGACTATAATTGGGATGTAGTCAATGTTAAGCTAAATCTGTTAGCAGGTGAGGCCAAATGACTTAACTAAGCTTGCAGGTTAGGAAGTGGCAGAGGCAGGATTGATGGCAAGGCCCCTTCTCTGTGCTCAGTCATTTCTGTTCCACTGCAGCCTACTATTGAACCGGGACCACCCTCAGTTTCCCATGGCTGCATCTCAGTCCCAGCCCCCTCCCAGTGAATGATGAAATTCTTTTCTCCTTGTCCCTTCTCTTTCCAAGAGCCCTTTGTACTTTGTTCTTCTTCCTCCTGCCAGTATCTACTCTGGGGAGCAGCACTGCTATCATATGCTTCAATTGTACCATATATTTTACATCAAAAAGTGACCTTACCTGGGAAAGGGAGGCCACCTTTGCTGCCTTCTACAGGCTAGTGCTCCAGGGGTGCACTGTCAGCGGGGCCGCAGGCTGGCCCATGGCAGGAGGTTTCCCTTTTGTGTCCCAAGTGTCTGGAGAGCCCTTGGGTTCATCCTGTGTGGGAGAGACTGGATGTCTTTGCCTCTTTAAGGAGATGTCACTAAGTGATGAGAGGCAGCTCTCAGGGCTAATGACTGCGTGGGATTCACTCAATTGCCATGGATGCATACCTGGGAGCTCAGAGCCATCTAAGTAAAGGTAAATGCAACTTAAGTGCATAAAGTATCTTGGATGTCTGATACCCATTCTCCATAAACCATTAGTTCATGCATTCATTTAGCCAACAAATATTTAAAAGGCATTATACAATGGGGCTTCCCTGGTGGCTTAGATGGTAAAGCATCTGCCTGCAATTCAGGAGACTAGGGTTTAATCCTTGGATCGGGAAGATCCCTTGGAGAAGGGAGTGGAAACTCACTCCAGTATTCTTGCTTGGAGAATTCCATGGACAGAGGAGCCTGGTGGGCTACAGTCCATGGGGTCACAAAGAATCAGACACTACTGAGCAACTAACACTTTAAACACTTTATACCATGTTCCATGTCCTTGTGTCCAAGATGAAGGTAATAACATCAAATGAATTAGGCCCTCACCACCTCTTAAAGCTTATAATATAGTTAGGGAAGAGCTAGGGACAAGCTAGTGCAGCTGGGACCAGTCTCGAAGGGCTTTGTGGGGCTTGTGGCTGGTCATTTACCCAGTGCTTCCTGTCTTAAGATGGAAGACAGAGATAAGAGCTCCCAAGGGCAAAGTCAAGGTGACAAGTCCCAAACCAGTTCCAGGAAACAAGGAACCGGTCAGATAACAGGAGTCTAATCACAGAGCCCAAGCAGAGTGGCTTGGGTGTAGGGCATGGGGAAAACTAATTGAAAAAGTGATGGTCAGGGTGAATGACAACATCTCCTCATTTATGTGTGGAGTTAGGCTAGGGAATGTTCACAGCAGCAATTTGTAAGAAAGAGACTATGAGGAAAACCTCCGCCTATTAACAGGACTAAGCAAATGCATTGTGAGGTCCTCAAATAATAAGAGTTTCAGCAGAGAAAGTGATCAACTAGAGCTGCACATGTCAACATGGATGAATCATGCAAACACAACACTGAATGAACAGCAAGCTGAGGAAAGTACACTTGTTTTATATACTTGTCAGGCTTCCCTGGTATACTTGTCAGGCTCAGATGGTAAAGCGTCTGCCTACAAAGCGGGAGACCCGGGTTCAATCCCTGGGTCGGGAAGATCCCCTGGAGAAGGAAACGGCAACCCACTCCAATTCTCTTGCCTGGAAAATTCCATGCACAGGGGAGCCTGGTAGGCTACAGTCCACGGGGTCGCAAAGAGTCGGACACGACTGAGTGACTTCACTTCACTTGATGATACCATCTATATAAAGTTTGAAAACATGCAAACCAATTCTATGTATTGTTCAGGGACAAATAAACATGTAGTACAAGTATAACGTCATTCGTGGTAATGATGAAGTCTAAATTCCAGGTTCAGATGATTTCTGGAAGAGGGGTGTGGTCACGAAGAGGCAAGTGGTCAGGGGGTGGGGGCTTCAGCTGCATCAGCAATGCCTTATTTTCTAATCTGGGTGGTAGGTGCATGGATGCTCACCACATTATTATTTTTTATTTTTTTATGTGTCTCAAATATTGCATAATAATTTTTTTTTTAAGCTGGAGTGAGTGAGGCAAATGACACGGTTTAGGAAAGGAGGGTCTACGGTCTCCCCTTACTGCCTCTAATCAGCTAGGCATCAGACTTGGGGATCTTCTCAAAGCCTTGCTCAGAGATGTAAAACAGGATGGCTCTTAAAGGTCAGCTGCTGGCTTGGTCAACTCCTGCCTTGCTCTTCCCTGGTGCAAAGCAATGACTTTGGAAATGAAAAATATGGTTGGGACTTATGCCTGCCTGAGTACATGTGTACTAAATTGTTTCAGTTATGTCCGGCTCTTTGCGACTCTATGGACTGTACCCTGTCAGGCTCCTCTGTCCATGGGATTCTCCAGGAAAGAATGTGGGAGTGTGTTGCCATTTCCTCCTTCAGGAGAATCCTCCTGACCTAGGGATCAAACCTACATCTCTTCTGTCACCTGCATCAGCAGGCGTGTTCTTACCTGGGAAGCCCTATGCTCTCCTGGGTACTGTTAAGCTACTCTGAAATCCCCCAACTTTCTCCCTATGGGGATAATCTGTCTTGTGGCCAAATACGCTGGAGAAGGGAGAGTCTGGGTGGCCAAGTCAGCCACCTATTTGGGGAGCCTCTGCTGTCTCAGGCTGAGAATCTGAGGTGCAGTCAGAATGGGGAGTGAGCAGGTGGACAGCAAGACATTGCTGAAGCTCTGCAGGATGTTGTCAGAGTTTGGAGGTATCTTAGCCAATTGACAGTACTCCTTTCTGCTCATGTTTGAGTCACTGTCTAATGAAACAAAATGTAGACTCCTCCCAAGCATGAGCTGAACTGAGATGTGAAAGAAAGTTTTCCTAATGGAGGGAAGGTGAGCCCTTCTTAATGTGTATACACACCTGGTTGTCACCTTGATCTTTAGAAAGCCCTTGGAATTGATTGGGGGAGCTACTAATAAAGCAATGCATTGTCGCTCACTGGCATGTTCATACGTGTCCTAGTGTACCCTCCATGAGGGCAGGCATGGTGTCTACCCTCATTGCATTCCAGAACCAAGGACAGTGCCTTGCAGAGAGCTGGCCCTTCATTGGTTGAATACATGAATGGGTGTCTGCATACAACATGTATGGGCTGTGGGGAGAAGAAGAAGCATATCCTCTATACTTCTGCCTTCAAAACATTCTTTCTTTGGAGGAGGCAAGGCATGGAGTAGAGGAGGGAGTGCAGGTGTGGGGTCCAGCTTAACCACTCTACCCTCCTGAGTATTTCCTTGTCTCCATACACACTGGCGTGGTTGTCAGAAGGCCTGATTCTGAGTTCTGTGTGCTTCCTGTTATACCCTATAGCCTCCCACACATCAAAACACCAGGTCTGTGGCCGACTTCTTGAGTGACTTTGGAAAAGTCACTTCCCTTGGAATTAGGACAGATACTGTGCTTCTCAGCTTGCTTTCCTCGTAGAGGGCATTTGGAAGTGTATAGGGACATGTTTGATTGTCACTGGTTGCTAAGACTTTGACAGGCAAGAAAGCCCAAACATAAGGAGGAATGGTTCCCCCTAAAGTGCCAGCAGTGTCTTTAGTGAAAAACATCGTTAGACTCAATGGAGACCCTTCTAGCTAGGAGCTGGTCTGTCAAGCATAGCCCTGTGCTGTGACATAGCTCTGGTTAGAGGCCTGATGTGTGAGGTTAGTGAGCTCAGCAGCATTGTCCTGGGGGAGCTGGGACAGGTGGGAATGGGCAGACCTGGGAGCTGCTGGGTGTCAAGGGCTGAATGGCTTGGTGCAGCCTGTGACTTCTGGGCTCTCCAAAACCAAGGATTAGAGGGTGATCTGGATGGATCACCCTGGACTTGTGAGGTAGAGGCAGGTGGAGGCCACAGGGCAGCTGAGTAAGGGGAGGGCTGGGCTCAAGAGCTGTAAGATCAGAGTGCAGCTGGCAGGATGAAACAAGCCATTGAAAAGAACGGTTTGCTGTGATCTGCTCTGTGGCAAACGGGGCTAGGGGCCTGGGGCTGAAAGGGAGTCGAGGGAAGCATATTTTAAGGTGTAGAATCAATACTGCATCTGTCCCTTTTAAATTCAGTTCCTTCTTCCAATAAATCAAGTTGAGCTTGAGTGTAGGTGCTTGTCAGGGTCTGCAAAGAGCCTTTGGCTCGGCAATTTCCATAGCAAAGGCAGGCAGTTTGAGGGAATCAGATAATTACTGAGCCCTTTTTAGCATCTACACACACCTGGCTGTCACCCTGATTTTTAGAGAGCCCTTGGAACTGAGTGGAGAAGCTACTTGCAAAGCAATGCATTATTGCTCTGTGTTTGGCATGTCCATACATGTCATAGTGGGCCCTCCATGAGGGCAGGCACAGTGTCTACCCCGTCACTGTATTCCAGCACCAAGGACAGTGCCTTGCAGAGAGCTGGACTTTCATTGGTTGAATGGATGTCTGCATCCATTTGGGCTATGGGAAGAAGCAGCATATCCCCTTATACTTCTGTCTTCAAACATTCTTTCTGTTGGAGGAGACAAGGCATGGAATAGAGGAAAGAGTATAGGTTTGAGGTCAAGCTGCCTATATGGTACACCTGGATCAACCAGCTTACCAGCTCTATCACCTGGCTGATTACATAACTTTCCTGAGCCTCATCGGTAGCAGAAATGATGCTAGGAAAGGATTTAGTGAGCTAATGCATGAAGTCCCTAGCACATGGCCTGGTATACAGCAAGTGTGCAGTAAGTGGAGACTGGTGAGGACACAGTCAATATGCTGCCAGGGTGCCTACCTGCATGAGGCAGGTGACTTCCCTGCATCAGGGACTCTCTGGCATATGTTCAGACACTGGCCTGTGGCAGCATCCTCCTCAGTCCATGGCAAAAGGAACAGAATGTGGACAGTGCAGTCCACTTAAAGGACAGTCCTTTTATGTGAGATTTTCTTCTTTATTGGGCTTCCCTAGTGGCTCAGATGGTAAAGAATCTGCCTGTAGTGCGGGAGACTGGGGTTTGATCCCTGGGCAGGGAAGATCCCCTGGAGAAGGGAACAGCTACCCACTCCAGTATTCTTGCCTGGAGAATCCCATAGACAGAGGAACTTGGGCTACAGTCCATGGGGTTGCAAAGAGTCGGACATAACTGAGCAACTAACACTTTCTTCCTTGTTGCTTTTAATTTTGATGTAAAAATATCTTTGTTTCATGATGTGATGATGAACTTAGAAGGGAGGCTTTAAAACTATATCCTCATCTGGCAAAATAAAAGTTTATGACCAATGCTGTTCCTCCATTAAAAAAAAAAATTCTGAATGTGAAATCCCCATGCCCTGAGACCCCCAGTATAACTGATTCTGGTGGTGTTCTCATCTGAGGGAGGTGGAATAGACAGTAAGTGTAGGGGGTTTGGGGAGTAGAGGGGGCAAAGGCCTCTCTCAGCCTGGTCCTTGAGAAGGCTCCCTAAGGCAATGGGAAGAACTTGAACATGGCCTTCAACATGGCAGGATTTGTGTTGGCAGATAAGTGACATCCTAGGTACTGAGGACTGTTTGAACAAAGGCCCCAGTAGACATGAGCCAGGTGTGACAGGGGTTGAAATGGAGAGTGTGGGTCATGGAGAAGCAGACATGGATCAGAGAGCCACTAGGGTTTCTTAAGCAGGGGCATGCCATTCTGAAAGTGGCGTTAAATATGGAAGGTAAGTAATTTATTGAGGTCCTCTGATTATTTCTCATACTCACTGCTACCCTGGCATGCATGTTTATGTGCATGCTAGGTTGCTTCAGTCATGTCTGATTCTTCTCGACCCTGTGAACTATAGCCCGCAAGGCTCCTCTGTCCATGGGATTCTTCAGGCAAGAATAGTGGAGTGGGTTGCCATTTCATCCTGCAGGGGATCTTCCCAACCCAGGGATCAAACCTGCATCTCTTACATCTCCTGCATTGGCAGGTGGGTTCTTTACCATTAATGCCACCTGGCAAGCTACCCAGGACCTATTCCCAAATGGTGTAGAAGAATGAGGAAGCTGATAGAGATAAAACAGTGCATGATGGTTGGTTGGTTACAGAACCAGGAATGCATTGGAATGTTCAGATTCAAGAACCTTTGAGAACTAGGGGTTAAATTTAGATGGAAAGAGATACAGCAAATCCTAATGAGTGAACTGTTAGGACTTGAGACCTGCAAGTAGAAACTCCAGTGGAAATTAAATGATACAGTCCCTCCCTTCAGAAAGGACTTTGATACAGTATCATTCTCATCAGTAGTCAGGGGTCCATCTGAGGTGGCGAGATAGTGTCTTGGGCATGAACGATGCCCAGCACGGTGCCTGAGTAAATCCATATTACCCAATAGATCCCACCTTCCTCCTGTGAGAGCTGAGGGTTGGTTTTCCACATTTGTTCTGTGTCAGTAAATATCTCCCACCCCTGGGTTCTAATGTAGTAGCACTGGGGTGCTTCAAGGAAAACTAGATGTTTAGCAATCACTTGAAGGGGCTCTAGTGCAGTTGATTGCTGGACAACATTTAAAGATGCTTTGCTCCAGAAGGGGGTGCATCTCTTCCTGGGTTCTGTGCCACTGTTCAGGTAGATGATACCAGGGTCAGGGGAACTAGGCAAAGGCTTCCCTAGGTACAGAATATTCAGGGCTCCTTTCAGGAGGGACAGGTGCTTCATTTGGGGATGGGAGGACCTCCAATGAACAGGCATTATAGAGAATGTGGTTCTTCTGGTTGATCCTGAGTAGAACCCTATAAAAGCTTTCAGTCAGACTAGTCTCATCCCTGCCATCACCAAAAGAGAACAGCTGTGGGGCTAAATGAGCCCCAGCCAAGCCACAGAGGACCTACTTTGCTGCTGACACATCTGGTGATCCTGGGCCGGGCTCTTCTCATCACTGTAATCCCATCCCTCTATCAGAAAAGGAAAGGTTTGGAGGAAATGAACCTTAAGGTACCCAGGCTCCCTAGATGCCTTTGTTAATGCACTACTTTCACAGAGGAAGAGATTAATGATAATATGGCCAAGATCATCCAGTTGGAAAGTGAGAGAAGCTGCCCATTTGTGGCCCTGGAGCCAGCTTGTCAGTGTGGGATTCATCCTCCTTTCTCATCCTTTGGGGCTGTTGGGGAGGATGTTTTGGGAGTGTTCTGGGTTTAGACCCAGGAAAGTTGGGCTGCTGTGGTGTACGGTTAGAGCATCACGGTGCACACGGCCACCATGCTGTGTAACTCTGAGGACACAGTTGACATTGCCATCTATGTGAATGGCACCCCCTGGGGTTGTGTGCTCAACACTGAGAGCTTGATGATGGTGCCTTTGGGTGCAGTATTCTTGCCTGGAGAATTCCATGAGGAGGCTGGCAGACCAGAGTTGGACATGACTGAGCAACTAACACACACACACACACACACACACTTTTCCCTACCTTGCCCTATACACAAGAAGTCGGAATTACCCTTGGGGATTCAGGTGGAAGGGAAGATGCTTTCAGTTCTGTAGGGAGTCAGAGATCAGGACCTTTCAGAAAAGTGCAGCTTCCCCCACCCCTCTTCCAAATGGATAGCCTGTTTTCTGCCACCCAGGCCTGGATGTGACCTGACAAGCAGAAGAGCAGGCATGGAAAAACCCATATGTCAATCCATGCCCAGCCTGTCTTGCACAATCCTAGGAGCATCTTTCTAAATTCTGTGCCTTAGGTGACTCATTCACCTCTCCCTAGTTCCAGCCTTGCAGTATGAGAGCACCTATTAGGGCATCAGCTCTGTAATAGATATTGGGGTACAAAAATCAATAAAATGAGGCCTTCCTTCCGTGGACAGACAGCTAGAGAGACCAACAGGAAACACAGTGATTTTAGTTGGCCATGAAATTGTTTCAGTGGGGACAAGGGAAGTCCCCTGGGGCAACAGGGGAAGCATCTGATCTACCTGGGGAAACTGGTAAGCCTTCCCTGAGGAGAGGTGGCCTTGGAGTTGAGACTTAAAAGGTTAGGGGAGGAGAAGTTTGAAGAGGAAAGAGAGGGAGGAAGGGGCATTCCATGCAGAAGAGACCGCATGGACGCAGATACAGAGGCTAGAGAGAATGAGTGTTTAAAAATCCACTCATAGCTCAGTAGGAGCGAGATGAAAATTACATGGGCTGGGTGCTAGTGGGGAGGGAATGGGAAGTGACCAGAGAGCCAAAGCATGACAGAGCCTGTATTCCATGCAAAGTGGTAAGAATTTCTGTCCTGAAAACCGTGGGGACTTGCTGAAGAATTTTGAGCAGGAAAGTGACATGATCAGAATTGCATTGTTAGAAATAGCACTCTGATAGAAATGTGGGGAGTGGACTGAAGGGTTGGGAGAGCAAGGACTGAGTGAGTGGCTAGGAGGGGGTTGCCAGGGTTCAGGTGTGAGTGCTGAGGGCCCGCGATGAAAGGAGTCCTGCCTCGCTGTGCTCACTTCTTCCCCTGGCCCCTGGGAGGAAAAATGGCTTCCTGCCCTCCCCGCGTCTGGGCGGGCAGCCAGGGCGACTGCACTGATTGAGGCGAGAGCGAGCATCTCCAGGAGCACAGGGGTGGGAACCAGAGGGGCTCTAACCCGGGACCCTCTGGCAGAAGCAGAGTCTCCCTGAGCTGAGAACAGATCCCTCCTTCTGAGCTGGGTCTGGAGCGGAGGAGGAACACTTGGTCCACAGGAGGAGGAGCCCCGAGGCTACACTGGGAACTTTTTCCCAGCACTGAGCCCCTGTACTCACAGGTGAGAGGTACCAGATGGAAGGGGTGTGTGGGGATGGCTCCCTTTCCCCCTGGTTCCAGAGCCCCTTCTCCACATTTCTGTGACAATATCTCTACATTGCTTTCTTCATCCTTGCTTCCCAGCACCTCCAGGGGGGCTAGAGAAGGTAGCTAATTACCTTGCTATAAATACCAGCCAGGAGGAGCTCTGAGGGCCCCAGACCTGGCTTCTCTTTCTCAGTGCCTTGCTGGTGGGTTGGGCAGTCCTGGATGGGGGCACTCTACACAGTAATCCACCATATATTTCTAGGATATGCCCACCTTCCCCTAATGAATGGAAACAGGCAGAGTGGGAAGAAGTTAGCAACCACATCACAGACATCCACAAAGTACCAGGCACAGTGCTAGGCTCCAGGAATTTGGGGGTGTATCAGAGCCTGTCTCTGCTTTCAAGGAACTCCCTGTTTAGAGGGAAAGATAGGCCTGCAACAAATATGAGTGGTTCTGATGGGATGATGGCATAGGGGTGTCACCCAGGGAGCAGGGAGGAGCCATAGGTGTGCCTGCAGTGGAAATGGAGGGCTTTACGGAGAAGCAGAGGGCTGGGAAGGCATTCCAGACAGAAGATGTGAGGCAGCAGAAACAGGGTGGGAATGTGTCCTGAGGAAGCAGAGCTGGCCCTCTGTACCACTGGCCCAGGACTTCCTGGAGGGAGGAAGGATTTGGGTTCCAAAATGCAGCTGGGATCTGGCTCTGTGAGTCCTTGAGTCCGGTCTCCTTGGGTCGCCGTTGGGAACCACGGAAGGCTTTTGGGCAGCCAGGTGGCCTGGTCAGATGTGTGCTTAGGGAAGATCACTCCAGAGAGAGGCTGAGATGCCCTCCCCCCTGGTCACTTAGCTTCATTATCTCAAAAAGGCAGCCTTCAGGGGCTGGAGCTCATAAGAGGTGATGGCAATGGGCAAGGAATTACAATGAAGACACAATTAACATCTCACAAACAGAAGCGAAATGCAAACACCTCACTGGAAGAGTGGAATTATGCACAGAAAAAAAAAAAAAATCCTTCCCCTAATAGCTCTCCGACTTTCATTAGTTCTGACAGTGAAGGCTGCATCTCTGTGTGTTCCATGGCAACCGTTTCCAGGAAGAGCAATGCCAAGAGGAGCGCAGGTTCTGAAGACTTTCAATCAGTCCGAAAGCTTAGCCAGACAAAACATCGCATCACAGGCTTCACAGCCTCCGTGGGCGCCTAAGGGGAAGGGTATGACGTGGGCAAACATTCCTCTTGGCTCTGGGGGTGACTTGAGCACAGGGAACGCGAGCGCAAGCTGTCTCCCTCCAGGGCTGGATCACAGGAGAGATGCCCGGGGCCCAAGGTCCCCCGACTGCAGACTTGGGTCGTGTGGCTCCAGGAGAGGGTTGAGGCAGAGAAAGCAAAGTGTCATCCAGTGGATTCCTTGGCTTCCTCCCTGTCCCCTGGAAAAGTACTCAGCTCTTTCTAAGCTGTGCATGTGCTAAATAGCACTGATAGAGGGAGAGAGCCAGGCTCTGGAGCCTGGTGGCTCAGATCTGAATTCCAGCCTTTCTCTTACTAGCTGAGCCATCTCCATCAGCTTACTTGGCAACTGGGGTTCAGCCCTTTTACTATCCCCATGTAGTCAGGAGGATCAATGGCACAGCCTGTGGACAATGCCAGGTTCTAGAACTGCTCGGAGTGGGTACCGACTGGGTGAACCTCGTCCCGTTCATGTTTAGGGTCCAGTGAGGTTCTGTGGATGACGAAAGTGGCTCAGACTCTAGATTCTGGCTGGGCTGCCTGTAATACTTGCCACCTGCTCCCTCCTCCTCCACCCTCCCTCCTTCTCAGGCAACCCTCATATGCCCTCTCCAGCTCTCTTCACCCACTCTGTAGTATTTCAAGGATGGTGAATGGCGTGGGGTAAAAGCAAGTGGGTTTGCGCTTGGCCTCTGGGACTCAGATGGATGAGCTGGTTTGGTGCCTTTGGCTCTGGCTGCGCTCCTGACAAAGTGCATGGATGGGGTGGGGGCGATGGAGCACAGACATGGGAAGACAGCTTATAAACATTCAGTGCCCTCCAAGCTTCTGCTTTCTCTGCAAGAATACATATCAAGGGCCTCCGTATTCTGAAGCTCTGGTCCTTGGGATGCCTCAATGAACAAAACAGGGAGCTTCCCTACTCCTGAGAGAAACTGGTCATATGCAAAATACACCATGAAAGGTGGATACAAAGTTAGAAAGTGATAAGTGCTTGGGGGAAGAAAAAAAAACAGCAGGGCAGGGAGAAGGGTTGGAAGTGTCAGTGTGCGGGGTGGGTTGGTATTTTCAAAGTAATGGGGGCACATTAGATCTCATTGAGAAGATGGCATTTGAGCAAAGACTTGAAGGAGGGAAGGGTGTCTGGAGGAAGAAAACTAGGGAACAGCCACTGCAAAGGCTCAGAGGAAGATGAGTGACTGGCATGTTTGGGAATAACAAGATGGACTGTGTGGCTGAGTGGAGAGGAATGGGTGTCCCATGGTAATAGGGACTAGAATAGGTGGGCTAGAGTTGACTTTGCTTTATGGTGTCCTGAGTACTGCCAGGAGTTGGGAGAGTCTAATGGTGATTAATCCTACATTCTCTACGACTCCCTACTCCAATCAGCCAGAACTAGATTTTAAAAATTATTCTATGTATTGGAGTTCAGTGTAATATTTTATTTAAATAAAGCCTTTGGCAACCTGAAAAGGATTAAAAAAATGACTAACAGAGCCTTGTAATAATGGAAGAAATGGAGCCTCAGAGAGGACAAGTGACTTACCCAAGGCCACACAGCAAATTCAGGGGAAGAAATAGAAGTCGGACCCAGGGTATCTGGAGAAGGCACTTTGCTATTATCTGTATCGGAGCCATGGGGCGTCTTGGGAGCTGGCTGAAGCCTGAGACACATACAGTCCACGCTGGATCCTGACAACTGGGTCCCCATGGACTCGTTCGCTTCAGCTCGCTTGAGTCTGCATGACTTTTCTCAGGCTGTTGCGTTCTCCTCTTACAAACACACGTGGCCCTCCTCAGTTCAATTTCTACCTCCTCTATGAAGCCACCTCCTGCTTAGCTGAGCCATCAGTGCATCTTTCTGTGAAATGTTTACAGCAATTTAAGCCATAGCAGCTCTGAAACAAGTCCTGCTGTCTTTTTAAGCCAGTGTTTCCTGCTCTGTAAGTGCTGAGGCAAGTTGCCTGCTCATGGGGTTTAGGCTAGGATGGAGTTTCATAATATATGTAATACCTCAGGATATGATCTGGCACAAAAGAGCTGGCCAAGGAATGTTTATTAAGTAAGTAAATCACATCAGCCTATGGAGAAGTACTTTTCCATGGACCTACTGGCCCTGTCCATAAAGAGAAGGCATCTGAGCCCAGAGGTCAACAATACGGGTTTGAAATAAGAAAGACCCAGGTTCAAATCAAATTGCTTAACATACTAGAACCTCAGTGTCTGCATCTACTAAATGGTAATAGTACCTACATTTGGGGATTATTATTGTTGTTCAGTCAGTAAGTCGTGTACAACTCTTTGCAACGCTATGGACTGCAGCAAGCCAGGCTTCCCTGTCCTTCACTATCACAAACTCATGTCCGTTGGGTCTATGATGCCATCCAACCATCTCATCCTCTGTCATCCCTCTTCTCCTCCTGCCCTCAATCTTTCCCAGCATCAGGGTCTTTTCAAATGAATCAGCTCTTCACATCAGGTGGTCAAAGTATTGGAGCTTCTTCAGCATCCATCCTTCCAATGAATATTCAGACTTGATTTCCTTTAGGATTGACTGGTTTGGTCTCCCTGCAGTCCAAGGGACTCTCAGGAGTCTTCTCCAGCACCATAGTTCGAAAGCATCAATTCTTTGGTGCTCAGCCTTCTTTATGGTTATTAACGGGGAGGAAATTGTATAAATGCTCAGTAGTACTTGTCTAGCCCCTTGGGCCGGATGAAGCCCTATTGGGATTAGAGGAATCCCAGGCAGTGGTTCTCACACTTGAGTGTGTTTCACCATCAGGGACTTGTTAAAATATGGATAGATGGTTCCCATCCCTCAGAGGTTCTGATTCAGTGGGTCTGAGGTGGGACCAGAGACTGCACTTTTAACACATCCCCAGGGGAGGTGATGCTACTTGTCCTGGGGTCACCAAAAGCCAGTGTCTTCCACCAAGATGAGAGTCACGGAAAGAGAAGGGACTGAAGATCAGGTACAGACTTGACGTGCAGCCGGTCCCGATGGAGAGTTATGAACCCCGAAGGAGGCCTGTTCTCTAGGCCAGGGAGTCAGCTGACTTCCCACACCTGGGTGACCAGCTGCCCTCACTGGAACTCCATGACGTGCACAGAGATTCATAGTCCAATGAAGAAGCAGCCTACATAGAACTCCTTCCCCTCCTTCTGTCTCATTCCTATTTCTTCCAACTGGATAACTTCTGGCCTCTGGATATACCAAAATAGAGTGAGTTATAAGATGCTAATGGAGATGAGCAAGAAAATAGAAAACTAGATAGAGATGAAGCTAAAATCAGTGTTTCTAGATTTGGAATTCCCCCTACCCCATAATTTCTCAAAGATAGCAGTCATCCTGGGAGCATTCTAGGTCCCCAAGAGACCAAAATAGTCCCATGAAAGTGAATGGGTTCTCTATCAGTTACACAATAAAATCTATAGATTTCAACCTACATTCAGATCTTGTATGACTTGGATCCTCTTATACTAGCCAACCATTAAATATCTAACTTTTCCTAGTCCCTATACTTTTTCTTAAGTCTTTGCTCTCGCCTTCCTTCCAGCTGAATTGTCCTCCTTCCAATAAGCTCCTAACATCTGTCTCTATTTTCAGTGTTCTAAATCAGGGGCTAGCAAATGGCCAAATATAGCCCACTGCCTGTTTTTGTCGGTAAAGTTTTATTGGAACATGGGCACACCCATTCATCTCTGTATCCTCTAGGGCTGCTCTTGTGCTGCTATGACAGAGTTGAGTAGTTGTAACAGAGACCATCTGGTCTGCACAACCTAAAATACTGGCTGGCTGGCTCTTCATGAGAAAAGTTTCCTGACCCCTGTTCCAAGTGCAATGTCATTTTCTCAATGAAACCTTAATGGATCCCACCAAGTAACATTTATCTCACTTTCCTCCCAAACCTCCTAGTTCTTCCCTCTATGATTATATTACTTGTCATAATGGTTTTCTGTGTGTGTGTGTGTGTGTATATATATATATATATATTTTTTTTTTCCACTGAATCTCTTTGCCAGGGCATACAAAGTTACATTTAAAGACATTCCTTAAAGTCATTTATAAAGTTCTAAAAGTAGGAAGCAACCTAAATGTTCAAATAGGAAGCAACCTAAATGTTCAAGAGTAGAAAAAAGGCCAAATAAGCTATGGTATAGCCTATGAGGTATTGCTACATAGCAAATAAAATCAGTTTCTCAAGATCTAATGGTTGGGGAAAAATTGTCCATCATATAAAAAGTTTTTAGAAAAGGTTCTAATAGTAATACAAGCCTACTTTGGAAGTTAATAAATAAATACACAAATTAAGAAGATTTGAAGGAAATCTATAAAAATCTTATTCTCTGGGCAGAGGTTTATGGTTGACCTTCATTTTGGTATTATCTTAGTTTATATATTTTTCATAATAAGGATATATTACTTTTAAAACTAGGGGAAATCATTTCTTGGCCTTTTGGCTAAGATCAAGTGTAAAACTGGGGAAAAGTCCAAGTTATTAACACACTAGCAGCTGACTGTCCTCTGGCTTCACCACATTCTAACAGTGTGGCCTTGAAAATTCACCTAAGCCTCAGTTTCTTATCTCTAAAATATGGGGAAGTACAGCTTTCTTTGGAAAAGACCCTGATGCTGGAAGAAATTGAGGGCAAGAGGACAAGGGGGTGACGGAGGATGAGATAGTTGGATAGTTGGATGGTATCACTGACTCAGTGGATGTGAGTCTGAGCAAACCCCAGGAGATAGTGAAGGACAGGGAAGCCTGGCGTGCTGCAGCCCATGGGGTCACAAGCAGCTGGGCACAACTTAGCAACTGAACAATCACGACAGTGCTTTTTTTTTTTTTTGCAAGGTTTGTTGAATTTTTGAAACAATATAGCCATCTTCAAAATACCCTCCTTCCCAGCATGCCACAGCATCTGGGCCATGGTGGTGAGATGGGGGGAGTCCGGGAGTTTCCACGGGACCGAGTTGGCACCTTGAGATCGAGGCGGAGCTGTGATGGAGCAGAATGGTGCTGAGGCTGCCTTGAAGTCTGGGGACAGCACGCGCCTTCGCAGCCCAGCATGAGGATGGCTGCCGTGAAAGGGGCCTGGTCCCCGAAGCCCCCGGCTTCACCGGTCCAATGCCATCATGCCTTTGTGTTTCATTTTCACGCTGAACTTGCCATTCCAGCCGCAGGGTGTGGGGCCTGCCCGTCCACGTTCCCCACCCTGTGCTGTTTTCTCGCTGCCTCTCGTCAGTCTGTGTTTGCCATTTTCTTTCTCCTTCCAAGTCACACCTTCATACTTCCACTGAAGTGTATTACTTTTTTTTTTTCTTTGCCAAAATCTTTCTGTTCCTTCCTGACTTGCTGAAAAATGTCTTTACTTGAGCCTACGAGTAACATTTTTTCTGTATTCCTTTCTCCCATCTTTTTCTCCTCCTCTTCTTTTGTCAACATCCTTATTATCCCCTCACCCAAGTATCAAGATAAATGAGGGAAGGCAGGAGTAGATGATGGAGATCAGCAAAGAGGTTGGTCAACTGGACTCAGGTGGTGGCAGTGGAGATGGAGAACAGTGGATAAGTTGTGCTAGAAGGAGATAGGCTCCACTGAAGTTACATATGGTGAAGATGAGGGCCAGAAAGGAGCTGTGATACACCCCAACAGCTCAGGGAGTCTCGGTCTGTGTTCTTGCAATTCCTGGGTATATCCCAGTATCTGGATATATCACTCGTCTGCTATTGCCCTTCCACGCCCCCCTCTCTATTCTGTGTGCTCCCCAGGGATGTGGAGATGTTGACCTACCTCACCATATTCCACCACCCAGAGTGGTGTCTTTAACAAGGGCCTCTGCATATGCATGAAGCCAAGAGGGTATCCGCTGACTTCTGGACTTTGGAGAAACTTGTCACATGTGCCTTTGGCTTCAGAACTTGGTATTTCAGGGAATTCATTGAGGACTGGGCCATAAAGTTACAGGGGTATGTTTTGGACTGGGGGAGCAATGGGAACAACTGTCATTAATTAGGTCAGTTTCTTATCAGCCCCATAAGAGTGGAATAGCAGACTCTGCCTCTGTGGTGCTGTCCCCAAGCTCAGTGGGAAGTCAGAGCCCTTAGCCCATGAGAATGCCTGAAGAGCAAGGTGGGCCTCATGGATTAAGCAGTGAACTAGTGCAGGAGGAGATTAGCATTTGCTGAGCATGAACTGTTGTGGTTTGTGAACTGCTTGTGAGTCCCTGATGACCGGGTGTGTTGAGTCTCATGGCCTTGTATCCTGCATGGTGTGATGGTACATGGCAATCCATCCTGCGAGCAGGTGTCCAGCCCTGATGCCTCCATGCCATGCAGGACCCTGGAGGCCTGTGGAGCTCTCCCCTAGCTCTTGGCTTTCTTGGTAGAGATGTGGAAGCCCCACCTCAATGTGGCTATAAAGGTTACACCCCAGCTCTGATTTCCTTTTTTTCTAAGATTTTTTTTTTAAAGTTTTTATTGAATTTGTTACAATGTTGCTTCTCTCCTTGGACTGTGTAAATTAACCTTCTCTGGTTTCTAGAAAGTACCATGAGGATATGCAACTGTGGCTCAAGAGGGAGGGATAATCACATACCTGAAAGGATGGAGCTTTGAAAGGTCTCCACCAGAGCTACCTTGAATCTTCCCTGTAACCTGATCATCTCTCTGGGGATGCTCCCAGCTCCTTCTTGCTCAAATACCCATCAAGCCTGTGAGCTGAAGAATTTTTGTCAAGCAAGCTTTCCCAGGCTTAAGCTTATTATTCCCAGACTGTCCAAGGTTTACAGGTATCATCATCTATAAGATACCATTTTCTACAGCTCAGTCAGTACACCTACTTGTGGCCAAATCCTATTGCCATTGAAAAAATTAGGAGATTGAGTCCCAGAGAGATTCAATAATTTTATTTGAGGTTAAATAGACGATTGATAGTCATACTGGGATTCAGGCCTAAACCTAATTTCAAAGCCCCTGATTTTTCTTTTTTAAAATATAATTTTATTTATTTACTTATTTTTGGCTATTCTGGGTCTTCACTGATGAGCTCTGGCTTTCTCTAGTTGGGGTGAGCGGGGGGGCTACTCTTTGTCGCCATGCACAGGCTTCTCATGGCGGTGGCTTCTGTTGTTGCAGAGCACAGGCTTCTGTAGATGTGGCATGTGCCCTAAGCCATGTGAGATCTTCCTGGATCAGGGATTGAACCTGCGTCCCCTGAATTGGCAGGCAGGCTCTTAACTACTGGACCACCGGGGAAATCCTAATTTTCCTACCTTTGAAGCTGCCCAGGGTCTTCATATCTTTCTGCAAAATGGTTACCAAGCCACTTCTTGAAGACTTGACATATTGGAAAACTCACTACCTCCCCAGATGGCCTACAGAGGTCAGTGTCCTGCTTAGGCCGATTAACAAGTGGCTGGTCTAGCTATCACCATCTATCACCACTAACATGTGGTGGGCTTTGTCCTTGTTTTCCTCCCTTCTCTTCTTCTCACTTGACTTTGCATCCTCCTGTCTTGCCCTGGAGGGAGGGGCCCCTTGACTTCATTCAGGAAGGGCCCAGGTTGAAGATGCTGCTGTTCCTCAAGAAAACGGCCTAGGCTGGGAGCTCTTCTCTCCTTCCCTGAGCTAAGCAGGCAGTGATATACCCCCTGGTAATTTTTTTTTTTTCTAGTTTCAAGGTTTATTTTCAAGGTACTGTATTCAAGAAAGTGTAGATTTGCTGTAGTAGAAATATAGGTGAGAGAGGCAGAATATAATGCCCATAAATATGTCCACACAATGATGGGCAGTTGATTTGTTTTATTGGAGAAAAATTGCTTTCCATTGTGGTGTTAGTTTCTACCATACAGTGAAGTGAATCAGCTCTACGCACACATGTATCCCCTCTCCCTGGGACCTCCCTCCTACCTCCTCCCTGCCACCGTCCCACCCCCTAGGTCATCACCGAACACTGAGTTGAGCTCCCTATGCCATACAGCCGCTTCCCACTGGAGATCTATTTAACACGTGATGGTGTGTTTATGTCAGCCCTTATCTCCCAGTGCATCTCACCTTCCCCTTCTCCCCGTGTCCACATGTTCATTCTCTATGTTTGCGTCTCTATTGCTGCCCTGCCCTGGCAGTTGATTTTTGACAAATTTGCAACAAAATGCCTTGGAGAAAAACATAGTGTTTTCAACAAACGATACTGGAAAAAATGGGTTTCCTTATTCTCTTTAACAAGAATTCCAATCCATAATTTGCACTATAACTATACAATTCAAACTATACAACATTTATAAGAAAAGTATGTAGGAGGAAGCTTTTATGTCCCTGGGGTAGCAGTGACTTCTTAAATGCAACACCAAAAGCATAATCCATAAAAGAATAAATTGATGCAATGGATTTATTAAAACTTAAAACTCCACATGTTAACACATAGGTGATTAAAAAAATAGTGTCAATTGTCTCAGTAACATTCTCTTTTTGAACAAAGGCAGTCTCATGTGTTTCAAAAGACATTTTTCATTATATTTCTTCCTGTTGGATATTCTAGAATTATAGTAAATGGTGTTTTCAAATCCAATTTTCTAATGATAAATCATTAGAAAATAGAGGCATAATTCATAATTGACATTGTTTACAGCAACCTTGCCAGATTGACTTACTCTTTTTAAAAAATTTTATTGAAGTATATTTGATTTACAATGTTGTGTTTCTTCTGTACAACATGGTCAGTTATACATGCATATATATATATAATTTTTATATTCTATTCCATTGTGATCTGTCACAGAATATTAAATATAGTCTCCTCTGCTATACGTTGGGACCTTGTTGTTTACCATTCTCTATATAAGAGTTTACCTCTGCTAATCCCAAACTCCCATTTCTTCCCTCCCCCCAACCTTGACAACCACAAATCTGTTCTCTATGTCTTATTTTTTAAAGAGTCTATATCTTATTTGTTTCAGAGCCTAGATTTTTAGCATTTTCCTATTTCTGTGGTATAAATATCCCCAGCATAGCCGATATCAAGCTACCAAGGTAGCATCACTGAAAGCAGAGTTGGGAAGCATACATGTGTGCTCAATCTGTAAACTGTGTCTGATTCTGTGTGACCCCATGGACTGTAGCCCTCCAGGCTCCTCTGTCCTTGGGGTTTCCCAGGCAAGCATACTGGCATGGGTTGTCATTTCCTTCTCCGGGGGATCTTCCCAACCCAAGGATTGAACCCCCGTCTCCTGCACTGGCAGGCAGATTCTTTACCACTGCTCCACCAGGGAAGCCCACTACTGGACGGTAAAAGCAAGCAATCTCTGTGGAAACTGTCAAAGAAATTCAGCTCTAATAGAGAAGTATATAAGATAGGAAGTCAAGTGTCTTCAGCTTAACTCACCACCTGGACTAATAACTGACCATTTTTCTTGAAGATAATTTCATCTCTTTCTCTCTAGATCTTCCTAGATCATATTGCATATTAATTATGCATATTTTGGTAAAATGTGACCATATTAATCACATTACTTTTTAATCTGGATTTTCATTTGACAGCTTATCACGAACATTTCCACATTAGTCATTTAGAGATTACCTTATCCTTCATCATGGTAGCATATTATTCTACTGTGTGGATGTCCTGTAATTTATTTAATCAGTTTGATTTTTAACAACAGGTTATTTCCATTTTTTTTCAAAATCATAAACAGTGCTTTGAATATGTATTCAATAATCTCCTTTGGATATTTTTTTAGAAATCAATTTTTGGGTCAAAGTGTATCCATACTTTTGATTGTCATACAACATGCTCTCCAAAATAGCTTTGCAATTTACATTCCCACTGCTAATGTTCTGCACTCCCATTAGGACTGGGTATTACTGATCTAAGTCATTTACTGATCTGATGTGTAAAAAGAATACTATTTTTTAAAAATTACTTTTCTTTAAATTTCAAGGAGGATGAAATCTTTTCATGTGTCTTTTGACTATTTGTTTTTCTTTTCTCATTTGTTTTTCTACCTGAAGCCCATACTTGTGTATGTTCAGGCCTGTGTATCACTAGTTATCACTAGAAAGAGGTTCAGAGAGCAAGTGGTATCTACTCTGATGCTTATTTTACCCAAGAAACCAGTTTTAGCTTTCTACTGTGTACTAGGTTTGGGGTTGTTAAATACAAAGAAATATAATGCCAAGTTCCTGTTCTTGATGGTACTGAAAATCACCAATGGGAGACCGATGTGCAGGAAATAGAGGATGTGGCCCGGCAGTTGCAGTGGCCTGAGGATGGCAGGGGCCAGTCTTCGAGTTCTAAATTGAAGTTCTGGTGCTGTCACTTCACTTCTCTTGGAATTGAGGTTAGACATATAGGCTGTCCGAGAGCTAGGGCTTGATAGTAAGTAATTCTGCCTGTAACCCAGGAGATGAAGACACTGTCATTGTTTTCTGGGTGGTCTTGCTAACCTTTGATTTCAAGTTCCCGGGAAACTTTGCTAACCAGTGACCTGCATCCCTGCCTCCACTGCAAGGCAGTCCCCTTTGGCCATTGGATAGACCCCCCAGAACTCTGAGGAATGCTGCGGAAACACTGAGCACAATAACCAGTTTGGTCCCAGCGAGTCCCATGTTTCTGTGATTTTCTATGACTCAACGATTCCTTTCACTAGGAGCCATAGATGATACCAACATCATCGTGGGGACACAGTGCCTGCCCTCCAGGTGCTTATGGGCTGAAGAACCTTTGTAAAATGCCTTGGCAGCCTACATGGAAGGATGTCAATTGCTGGGCAGAGATGGCTCTCTGCTCAGCGGTGGCCCCTCCACACCTACCTGCGTCATGGTTCCCAGGCCAGGCTGCACATTAGAATCACCCAGGGAGCTTTTAAAAAGCTATGGAGATGAGGGCCTACCCCCAGGAGGTTCTGATTCAATAGGCCTGGCATGAGGCCCAGGCAGCAGTGTTTTGTAAGAACTCCCTGGGTGGTTCTTATGTGCAGCGAGGGCTGGGAACCACTTGCCTGCACAGATTACTGGGGGGGATTTTCATAGAGATGGATGACTTCATTAGCTGGTGGTTCAGGACTGTTGCCTGTGTTGGTCACATTGTCCCCGTGGTTTGTCATCTCCTTAAGTCCTTGGAGGGCAAGGACTGTGGACTTCACACTTGAGATGTTCATCTCTTTCAGCCAGGCTGTACTCACGGTCCTTCTGTGGTTAAGATCCGAGTCTCAGATTTCTTGGGCTCAGACGCTGGTTCTGTAATCTGACACCTACAGGACTGTGGGGAAAATACTTAACCTATGTATGCCTCAGTGTTCTCACCTAAAGTTGCAGAAAATACTATCTCAAGGGTATCGGTGGATTATGTAAGTTTCTTGTATGCCAAGTACTTAAAAGAGCGGCTGATGGTAGGAAGCAGCCAGCAAACATTATTCTCATGACTTGGGAGAAGGAACTGTATTAGGGAAGAGCAAATCTGATTATATCATGGGACTTTCTTTAACCTTTGTATTCTTTAGCTTTTGCTACAAGTTAATCACTAAAGGGATATTCCTGATAAGCTTGAATTAGACATAATGGCCCATCTCTGGGAATCCTTGCTCCCATCTGTGAATGGCTGAAGGAAGAAATGAACATGTCCCCTCTGGAGTCTGACCGGAACCAAGAAATGTTTGGTTTTAACACCACCGCCACCCTTCTTCATCCCTGAGGCCCTGGATCCAGTATCCCATGCATAGTGGGTGCCCCTGGGAATGAGGACCACAGAGACAAGAGGACAAGTCAGAAGATCTGGATTCAAGGGCTATCCCTTCTGACTGTTGCTTCATCTTTAAGATGGTTGTAATCTCCTGGTGGTAAACCTGACCAGGCAGTTGTGACCATCCAGGGAGGAGACACGTGCAGCAACACACCATCAATCCTAAAAGGTTATGCTGCTCGGAATGTTTAGGTCTCTGAAAAAGGCTCAGGGATGAATCTCACATGGGCAGCCTCAAGAAACTCAGGCTCACTAGATGACATGTACAGAATGGATTTAAATATATGAGAAGTGTAAAGAGAGACGTAAAGTAAATATAGTTTAGAAAGATACTATTTTCAGGTGAGGGAAGCTGAGAAGATGTCCTAGACAAGAAGAGAGTTGAATTAGGGTTTGAAAAAAAAAATAGTATTTGGCCATGCCTAGGTGGGTAGAGGTGTGCATACAAATATGTGTCTGTAAGTAAATGCCCACAGGACTGCGGGCAGTTGTAGAGGGGTTTCTCGTGGCTACTGGAGAAGTGGTGACAGTGGAAGTCAAGCTCCCTGGGAGTATGGAAAAGTGGAAAGAAAATTGGCTTTGGAATCAGGCAGACTTTGGTCCTATTCTAGACATTTTCAAAATACTCTGCCCAGTACATTGTGAGGTTTCTGGTTCCAGCCAGGGACACATATACTGTCTCTCTCTCTTTCCCTCTCTCACATTTGCAGTCTCATCATCCATTTAATCTCTTGTCGATTCTCATTTCCAAACAGCTCCTGAATTTTTACCTTCCTCTCCCTTCCATTGCCATTGCCAAGCGCTGACCCTGACCTTAACTTGCAGCCAGACTCCATTACTGCCTTGGTTTCAAGGCTTGCCCTCTTTCTCCTTGCTTCCTCACTTCCAGTTGCCTCCTGCCTGCAGTTTTCTTTCTGTTGTACCATTCCTCTCTGGCAGTCATTGCATGGCCACAAGAATCTTTCTAAAAACCACATATCTGATCACATTCGTCTCCTGCTAAAATATCAATAATGACTTGCCTTGCAGCCGGAATAGCATCAAGTCCAATCATTAAATAGGCGCTGCCCACCTCCACTGCTTCACTTCTATTTTCCTAGTCATCCTCTCAGTGGGACTGAGTGGCAGCCAGCTTTACTCCATCCCATGTCTCAATCTGGTCCATGCCGGCTTCTCTGCTTGGAATGCCCTTTCCTAATGCTTCCCTCTGGAATAATTTAATTGAATTATTTTAATAAATAAATAAATTGAATAATTTTAATATAGTAATATATTAATATTGCATATGAACAAAGTAATATATCCATCTCTTCTCGGGTTTATTTACCTGTCTAGGCAAGCCTCTGTGAGGGCAATCTCCACCCATGACTTACCTGTTTCTCTATACAGGTTCAGGTACAAGGCCTGGCATGAATTAGGTGCTCAACAAAAACTTAATGATTAAGTGAATGAATTAATAAATGCATAGGTAGTTTTACTAATAACAAGAACTTCCACTCATGCCTTCTACTGGAAAGGAAAAGGAGCCAACGATTACACATTGATTATCTGTCTAATCCACTCTTTGACATGTTCTCCCAAGGTAGTTTAATCATTCATCTTGGTATTCAAAAGGCTGAAATCCTTTGGAGTGGATTTTCATAAGAATGAGTTGTTCAACCCCAAGACATGAAATGAGCCCAGCTGAAATTGAGAAACTCAGTATATCCTGCAACTTTTGCAATTTGAGGATCAGGTGAAAGGTCAAAATATTCACTGAGGACATATAAGATACTGATTCAGTAAGTCTTTGGTAGAGGAGTGGAGATAAAGAAGTTAAAAAGGCAGCTCCATTTTCTTGTCTATCTATATGTTTACACAGTCCAGGCCTTTGATCTGTACTGTTAAAACACAATACAGGATTTCCCTGAAACAATCAGGGTTTCCCTGGTGGCTCAGTGGTAAAGAATCCACCTGTCAATGCAGGAGACAGGGGTTTGATCGCTGGTCTGGGAAGATTTTACATGTCATAAAGCTGCTAAGCCCATGCTCTGCAGCTATTGAACCCATGCTCTAGAACCTGGAAGCTGCAGCTATTGAAGTCCATGTGTTTACAGCCTGTGCTCAGCAGCAAGAGAAGACACTGCAGTGAGAAGCTGCGCAGCAACAAAGACCCAGCCCAGCCAAAATAAATAAATAAAATTATAAAAAATAAAAACAACAGATTTCAACCCAGTAAATTCGAAGATCTACTAGGCTTTATTCAATGATTCACAAATCAGGCACCATCCCCTCTAGTAATAATAGAAGGGTACTTCCATAGATTGTTCATGGGTTGGGTCTGTGGTTTTTCTTTTTAACAATGGCCCCTTTGAATCAGACTCTCAGCCGAACTGAGAGATGTGATCGCAGTGTAAGACCTTGGCATCACTCTCAGCTATGGCTCTGCGGCTCTGTTGATCTGTGGTGTGGTATTCACATGTCATGATGTGTTCGCTGAAACTCTGTGATAATCACCAGCCATGACTTCAGGTTCACAATTTTTAATTCATTATCTTTGCTTCTGTTATGATTGTCCAGCCACGAGGAGATCATTACCCTGTCAATCAGCAGCTGCAAACGTGCATTTAAAACTTCTGAGAGGGAACAGTGTGCTGGGGGATCATTATGATAACTGTAAGCAGGATCACCCCCAATGTTTGGGGCGTACTATGGAGCCATAGCGCCCGAGACCCAAACCAGTCAAAAAAAGACCCTGTTGAGGGAGTCACCGTTTGATGCCAAGTGTCTTGCTCAGTGATTTTAATGTAGCTGAGTTTCAGCTTCCCCAGAAGGGTTCCTCCAGGCACAGCAGGTAGTGCCGGCCTCCACACAGACCCCTCCTTGCTCCGCTAGAAGATAATCAAGAGCTATCCTGTTATCAAGAACAACCTTGACCAGAGAGTCTAAGGATCTTTGCTGGGCAGCATATGCTTCAGCTGTGGTTTTTGGAATATATTCAGAAGTTAGGGAGAGACTTCTGATCATATTCTCACTTGTCCTTACATCTACCCATGGCTTTGCCAAAGGGAGAAATTCCTGAATCATAATGCCTTCTGAAAAGTCCTGTCTAGAACAATTAGCAGCATAGTTAGAAAACCTAAGAAGCATAACGCAGCTGTGCCCCAGCCATGTGGACATTTTTAGATCCCAGGAAAGTGATAACGACCATAGATAAAGACAAGATCTACTGGGGACACAAATCATTTCTGTCAAGGAAGTAGTGTTAATGGACTCATTCACAGGAATCGCTGTGTTTACCTGCTCAAGCCAGAGGTCAGTCAGTTTCTTAGTTCATGGTAGAGGAAATCTCCCAGTCTGAGATAGTCATCCTAAATTCCAGAAGCTACCCCACTTAGCAATGTCCTGGGAAATATGGATGGGGGTGTTATTTTTCCGGGCTATGCTAAAGGAGAAAAAGGAAAGAAGAAAGAGGTGTATGTTTAGCCAAAGTAGGAAGTCTTGATCCATTGTCTTGGGTGGAACCAGTCTACCTGGATGTTAGCTACTTCTCTTCCTTGTCAGATTGATTCAGAGGTGTCTAGCTTGGTTCGTGTCCAGATGTCTGATGGGCCCCTTTGCAGCTGTGAGATACATATCCACGGTTCAAGTTCCTAGAGTTTGACTGTCATTTGGGTAGTCAGAAGAACCTGCAGAACATGGCACAGTCCCTTCCAAGAGATTTAAGGGAAACTTTGTTTTTAGTGGTTCCAAATCAGCAAGGTGGGAGACAGTTAGAAACATTAGTTTGGTGAGTCATATGTTTGAGGCAACTAGAAGAATTCAGGACCTAGTCGAGTTTACATGTAGGTAGTAAAACCTCAAAAATAATTAACAGGAACTAGAATCTAATATCTACAGTGGTGCAAACATAATTTTTCTCTCTACAGTTGCTCTTTTTTTACCAAAGATAATCACAGTAAAGCTAATTTGTTTATATTAAATTTGACCTGATTATTTATGTAAGTGCATCAAGAAAAGTGCCTGATCATGTAAGTTCTGTTTAGGACTGCTTTGCTGAAACGTTTCACAAGGATTCTCAAACTCCACCTGCAATACCATTTCAGTCAAAGTCTTGGTAATATAGTCAACGTTTCCGATTGTGTCAGCATGAAAATAATACTACTCACTGAGAGATTCTGAATTCTGGAGGGAGCCAGTATGGGGGAAAAGTAAACATTGCATCTTTGTTCACAAAAGTGTATCTTACTAAGTCAGTTGATAGCTTAAAAAATTTCCTTAAATTTTGGGGAAAAAAGGCATCAGCAATACTATAAACACGAGATCATGAAAATGATAACCATCCTTGGACTTCCCTGGTGGCCCAGTGACTAAGACTCTGTGCTTCCAATGCAGAGGGTGTGGATGCGATCCATCCCACATGGCAGTTCAGTTCAGTCGCTCAGTTATGTCCGATGCTTTGTGACTCCATGGACTGTAGCACGCCAGGTTTCCCTGTCCATCACCAACTCCCAGAGCTTGCTCAAACTCATGTCCATTGGGTCGGTGATGCCATCCAACCATCTCATCCCCTGTCATCCCCTTCTCCTCCCGCCTCCGATCTTTCCTAGCAACAGGGTCTTTTCCAGTGAGTCAGCTCTTCCCATCAGGTGGCCAAAGTATTGGAGTTTCAGCTTTAACATCGGTCCTTCCAATGAATATTCAGAACTGATTACCTTTAGGATGGACTGGTTTGATCTCCTTGCAGTCCAAGGGATTCTCAAGAGTCTTCAACACCACAGTTGTGGCATGGCCGAAAAAAGAGAACCATCTTCATCCGTTCATTCAACCTCATATTATTAATTCTTGTTCTGCTCAAATCCAGTTTTTCCATTAGTCCTTTTGACCTTGCCTGATGATTTAGGACAATAGAAACAGTGACTAAAGAGTTTGTAAGATTTTTGTTAAAGTGCATATGATTTTCCCAATGAAGTAAGTTCCTTGGTCACTGGGGACTGTGGAAGGTTTACCCTAAGTGGGAAACACATTTTCCAACAGTGTCTTTCCACTATGAGGGCATTGCCCTTGTGACAGAAAAAAGCTTCAACCCATCAGGAAAGTGTACATGCAGCAATAAAAACATATTAATAACCCATACTAAGTGGTAGTTGAATGAATTCCAGTTGAAGGTGTTCAGAGGGTCCAGAAGAAGGAGGTCTGAGGTTCCTGTGGAACCAAAGGAGTTTTTCTGAAATGCACTAGAGTAGGTAGAAGAATGCAAAAAGCCAAAATATGGGAGGTTTGCCAGGGTGCTGGGAAGATCCAAGCAGCCGTCTTGGGTTTCTCATAGCCCCAACTGTTCATTTAGTTTACAGCCATTTTTTACCTATCTTAATTTCTCTGATTTGGGAGCAGACTGTTGCCATGTTACAAAGATGTCAGGATGGTAAAATCTGGCAACAAGTGGTCATTTTTTGCAGAAGCACTATGAACTTCATTCACATGTACCACAGTCCTGATAGAATCTGTTGCTGCTGCTTTTGCATGAAAGTCAGTGAAGTCATTTCCCTAATATTCAGACTCAGATGGTAAAAAATCTGCCTGTAATGTGGGAAACCTGGCTTCAATCCCTGGGTTGGGAAGATCCCCTGGAGAAGGGAAAGGCTACCCACTCCAGTATTCTTGCCTGGAGATTTCCATAGACAGAGGAGCCTGGCGGGCTATACAGTCCATGGGGGTCACAAAGAGTCAGACACGACTGACGACTAACACTTTCACTTCAATTTTGCTAACAGCAATTTCAGATTTGTCAGATGTCCCATTAGTCCAATTTTCAAATATCACTTATTTTAAAAAAAGTTTTTTTTTCTGATGAGTTTCATTTCAGAGTCGCTGTTAGGTCCTGGAGAAGATGGGGGTAGGAAATCTTCATCTCAAAAGTACAGACTAAGTGCAAAACACTGTTTCCAATGCCCTGATCTTTTGAAGCATTTTGAGAGCAATAGGTGAGATTTAGGGATTGGAAAAAAGAAAATCTTGAACTTTGAACTTCTAGAGACACACTTTTGATTCTTCAGAGAATTGTAAGACAGAGAACTTGTGTTCCCAGTGCCCTCTAAAGAATTGGGTTTAGCTTTGGTGTCGGTACCTTTTATCTCTTTAATTTTCAGTAGCCTTTTCCAACACATCTTTCACTGAAGCTCTTTCAGAATTTTGAAAACTTTTGGAGGCTTCTGCATACTGATTAAAATAGGTATTCCATCTGTTTGATTTGGGAGCCCTTGATTACCTATTTGGAACATTGCTTATAATGGCCATTGTAATTTCAGGTTATTTTTAGTAAAATGTTCCCATTTTGCTCTTTAAAAAATTGTTCTAAAAATTTACTTTTTGGCCGTGCTGGGTCTTGGTTGTGCTAATGGGCCTCTCTGGTTGTGGCCAGTGGCTTCTCCAGAGTGCATGGGCTCAGTAGTGGTGGTGTGTAGGCTTAGTTGCCCTGAGGCTTGTGGATCTTAGTGCTCCCACCAGAAATCGAACCTGTGTGCTCTACATCGGAAGGTGAATTCTTTACCACTGAACCACCAGGGAAGCCCCCAAGGAACTATAGTTCTTAAACAAGTGTGCCAGAAGTGGCATATTCAACTCTTTGGATCCCTTTTTTTTTTTTTTTAACTGGGACTTTGGGTTTCTGAGAGCCAAACTAATGATGAGGAGGCACTTGTGGAGTTGGAAGGTGGTTAAGTGCTCTATAGCCTTTAAATTCTTGACTTCTACTCATCAATGTTTTCAACTTTTTTTTTTTTTAATTTCTGAGAGTCCCATTAGCAGCTAACCTTTATTTAATATCCACTTGAAGCCTCCCACTGGAGATCTCAGACCCAGTTCTGTCCCCAGTCCAGTTCAATTCTTGAGTTGGACCCAGTCCAGGTCCAACTGGTAACCACCAACAATTCCCACTGAACTTTGGGAGGAAAGGGCTGAATAAGCAGACCTCAAAGAATGGAGGCAGCAGACTGATTCTAAACAAATGGAGAACTGCAGCTGCCACCAACAGTTTCTGACGTGGAATCTGGGGAAGAATTCCAAATGAGTGGGGAACTACAGCAGTTCCTAATATGGAATCTGGGGACAGAATTGAGGACTGGGGGTTTGCACCCAGAGAACTGTGGTCTGAAAAGTTAGGGCCTTGGCTCAAAGAAGAATCCTTTGCCAGCTCAGTTGGGCTCTGGGTAGAATTGTCTACCAGCTTTAATGACCTTATCCATAAAGGAAAGCATATTGGATCAGGAGCTCAAAGGCGAAGAGAGCAGAGCTCAAACCACGAGGAAGTTTCCAAAGGTCCTCAGAAATGGAGAGAAAGTCACTAAAGTCAAAAGAGTTCATGGGCTCCCTGCCTGTGTTTCCTGTTGTCCCTGAACACTGTTGGAAGTTCACTTTAGATCCCACCGCTGCCACCAAATCTGTTTAAAAGTCAAATTCAGCCAAGTAAATTTGAAGATCTAATTGGCTTTATTCAATGATTAATGGATCAGGGCAGCATCCATCTAGTATAAAGAAGAGCTCTCCGAAGGACTGTGCAAAATGGAAGATTTTAATAGGAAGAAGGGTGGGGCAAGGGAGCTATTAATATTAGCAAAAGAGAGGAAAGGATTATTTTAGGCCAGGGTGTCTTCTTTTTTCAGGGGAAAGGAAAGAGCTTTATCTTGCAGATTGCTTCTTCTTTCATGGGGGATGGAGAAGGCTAGTTCCTCATTGGTGCTGATCAGAAAATTCCAGATTGACCAGTTATGAGTGTATTTCTGGGGAAGGTCAAAGCTGCATTTAGGCTAGGTATTAAATCTAGGTTTGGTATCATGGGTTTTGGCACAAGTCATGCCATTTTGAGCCCGTGATATTTCTCTTTAACAACATTGTCTATGCTTGGCTATTCCAGATCATATTCTTCACTTTTCATATTGTTATAGTCACAGATTTCTACTTGATCAGCCATAGATGATATCTGAATTGATTTCCACCCCACTGTGATTCTTTGTCCATGGAAGACATTGCTTATCAACCACATCACTCCTTGCTGCCTGCCAACCCTGAATGTAGTTTCAGAATTTTTCCTTGCATGGTATACCAGGTCTTGTAAGTCATCATAGAACCATTCAACTTCAGCTTCTTTGGCATTAGTGGTTGGGGCAAAGACTTGAGTTACTGTGATATTGAATGATTTGCCTTGGAAATGAACAGAGATCATCCTGTCATTTCTGAGATTGCACCCAAATCCTGCATTTTGGACTCTCTTGTTGACTATGAGGACTACTCTATTTCTTCTTGCCCACAGTAGTAGATATAATGATCATCTGAATTAAATCCACCCATTCCGGCCCATTTTAGTTCACCAATACCTAAAATGTTGATGTTCACTCTTGTCATCTCCTGTTTAACAACTTCCAATTTACTTTGATTCATGGACCTAACATTCCAGCTTCCTAAGCAATATTGTTCTTTACAGCATTGGACTTTACTTTCATCCATCAACATCCACAACTGGGCATTGTTTTTGCTTTGTCTCTGTCTCTTCATTCTCTCTGGAATTATTTCTCCACTCTTCTCCAGTAGCATATTGGGCACCTACCAACCTGGGGAGTTCATCTTTCAGTGTCATATATTTTTGCCTTTTCATACTGTTCATGGGGTTTTCAAGGCAAGAATACTGAAGTGGTTTGCCATTCCTTTCTCCAGTGGACCACATTTTGTCAGAACTCTCCACTGTGACCTGTCTATCTTGGGTGGTCCTACGTGGCATGACTCATAGTTTCATTGAGTTAGACAAGGCTGTGGTCCATGTGATCACTTTAGTTTGGTTAGTTTTCTGTGATTGTGGTTTTCATTCTGTCTGCTCTCTGATGGATAAGAATAAGAGGCTTATGGAAGCTTCCTGCTGGGCTTCTATGATGATCTACAAGACTGTCTAGAACTAACACCCAAAAAAGATGTGCTTTTCATCATAGGGGACTGGAATGCAAAAGTAGGAAGTCAAGAGATACCTGGAGTAACAGGCAAGTTTGGCCTTGGAGTGCAAAATGAAACAGAGAAAAGGCTAACAGAGTTTTGCCAAGAGAGCACACTGGTCATAGAAACCACCCTCTTCCAACAACACAAGAGAAGACTCTACACATGGGCAATACCAGATGGTCAATACCAAAATCAGATTGATTATATTCTTTGCAGCCGAATGGAGAAGCTCTATACAGTCAGCAAAAACAAGACTGGGAGCTGACTGTGGCTCATATCATAAACTCCTTATTGCAAAATTCAGACTTAAATTGAAGAAAGTAGGGAAAACCACTAGACCATTCAGATATGACCTAAATCAAATCCCTTTTGATTATACAGTGGAAGTAACAAATAGATTCAAGGGATTAAGATCTGATAGAGTACCTGAAGAACTATGGATGGAGGTTCATGACATTGTACAGGAGGCAGTGATCAAGAGCATCCCCAAGAAAAAGAAATGCAAAAAGGCAACATGGTTGTCTGAGGAGGCCTTACAAATACCTGAGAAAAGAAGAGAAGTGAAAGGCAAAGGAGAAAAGGAAAGATACACCCTTGTGAATGCAGAGTTCCAAAGAATAGCAAGGAGAGATAAGAAAGCCTTCCTCAGTGATCTGTGCAAAGAAATAGAGGAAAACAATAGAATAGGAAAGACTAGACATCTCTTTAAGAAACTTAGAGATACCAACAGAACATTTCATGCAAAGATGGGCTCAATGAAGGACAGAAATGGTATGGACCTAACAGAAAGTGAAAGTGAAGTCGCTCAGTCATGTCTGACTCTTTGCGACCCCATGGACTGTAGCCCACCAGGCTCCTCCGTCCATGGGATTCTCCAGGCAAGAATACTGGAGTGGGTTGCCATTTCCTTCTCCAGGGGATCTTCCCAACCCAGGGATTGAACCCAGATCTCCTGGATTGCATGCAGATGCTTTAACCTCTGAGCCACCAGCTCAAATAAGAGAAGCAGAAGGTATTAAGAAGAGGTGGCAAGAATGCACAGAAGAACTATGCAAAAAAGATCTTAATGACTCAGATAACCACAATGGTGTGATCACTCACCTAGAGCCAGACATCCTGGAATGCAAAGTCAAGTGGGCCTTAGGAAGCATCACTATAAACAAAACTAGTGGAGGTGATGGAATTCCAGTTGAGCTATTTCAAATCCTGAAAGATGATGCTGTGAAAGTGCTGCACTCAATATACCAGAAAATGTAGAAAACTCAGCAGTGGCCACAGGACTGAAAAAGGTCAGTTTTCATTGCAATCCCAAAGAAAGACAATGCCAAATAATGTTCAAACTACTGCACAATTCCACTCATCTCACACACAACCAAAGTTGTGCTCAAAGTTCTCCAAGCCAGGATTCAACAGTACAAGAACCGAGAACCTCCAGATGTTCAAGCTGGATTTAGAAAGGGCAGAGAAACAAGAGATCTAATTGCTGACATCCATTGGATCATAGAAAAAGCAAGAGAGTTCCCAAAAAAGCATCTACTTTATTGACTACGCCAAAACCTTTGACTGTGTGGGTCACAACAAACTGTGGAAAATTCTGAAAGAGATGGGAATACCAGACTACCTTACCTGCCTCCAGAGAAATCTGTATGCAATGCAGGTCAAGAAGCAACAGTTAGAACCAGACATGGAACAACAGACTGGTTCCAAATCCGGAAAGAGTACGTCAAGGCTGTATATTGTCACTCTGCTTATTTAATTCATATGCAGAGTACATCATGAGAAATGCTGTGCTGGATGAAGCACAAGCTGGAATCAAGATTGCTGAGAGAAATGTCAAAACCTCAGATATGCATATGATACCACCCTTATGGAAAAAAGTGAAGAACTAAAGAGCCTCTTGATGAAAATGAAAGAAGAGAGTGAAAAAGCTGGCTAAAAACTCAACAGTCAAAAAAATAAGATCATGGCATCCAGTTGCATCACTTCATGGCAAATAGATGGGGAAACAGTAGAAACAGTGACAGGTTTTATTTTCTTGGGCTCCAAAATCACCACAGATGGTGACTGCAGCCATGAAATTAAAAGATGCATGCTCCTTGGAAGAAAAGCCATGACCAACTTTGACAGCATGTTAAAAAGCAGAGACAATACTTTGCTGACAAAAGTCTGTCTATTCAAGCTATGGTTTTTCCATTAGTCATGTATGGATGTGAGAGTTGGACCATAAAGAAAGCTGAGCGCTGAAGAATTGATGCTTTTGAACTGTGGTGTTGGAGAAGACTCTTGAGACTCCCTTGGACTGCAAGGGGATCAAACCAGTCAATCCTAAAGGAAATCAGTCCTGGATTTTCATTGGAAGGACTGATGCTGAAGCTGAAACTCCAACACTTTGGCCACCTGATATGAAGAACTGATTCATTTGAAAAGACTCTGATGTTGGGAAAGATTGAAGGCAGGAGGAGAAGGGGATGACAGAGGATGAGATAGTTGGATGGCATCACTGACTCAGTGGACATGAATTTGAGTAGGCTCCAGGAGTTGGTGATGGACAAGGAAGCCTGGCATGCTTCAGTCTATGGGGTCTTAAAGAGTCAGACATGACTGGGCGACTGAACTAGGAACTATACCAGGTAGCTATTGGTCTTCTGGTACCAGTTTATCAGAGTAAATAAAGTACTATGAAATAAAATCCATTTTTTCCAATCCTCTAGCACATCTTGAGGTATTTTTGGGGAGAAATCTGGGTCTTGGGAAGGTGGAGACTGAATGCAAGGGTCACAGTGGAACTGCTTTTCCTTGAGGTCCAACCTCTAAGTGCTTCCTTAATGTCTGCTCACGGATGTCTCATGCCTTGCTCTCTGTGATGAACCCTTGGATGCCTTATATATTATTTGTGTTTTTCTTTCTCTACATTCTCCATTGCAGTAATTTCAATATGCACCCAGTTTAAACAAGCTAGAGACCTATTAGTCATCCCTGACGCGTCCAGTTTCTTTACCTGCACATTTACTTCACCAACAAATAGTATTAATTGCGCTAATCAATACATCTTTCAAATATATCTCCTTCCAGTCTTACTGTGATGCCTTCCCAGTGTAAGCCTTTATAATGTCTCTTCTCTTAACTGGTTAATATAATTACATCTTAGCTGGTTTTCTTGCTACTATCTGTGCGTCTATCTACTCTACTGCCAATACTTCAGTGAGGTATCAGCTAATTGTACTCCTAGGCATTTATCCACGGGTAACAAAAACATGTGTCCATGGAAAGAATGGTACAACATTCACAGCAGGTTTTTTCACAATGGCCCTGAATTGGAAAGAACCCAAATGTCTATCTACAAATTAATTGACAACATATTGTGCATTTATCCAATGGAATACCAATCAGCTAAAAAATAAAAAGGCAAACTACATGCATAGAAATTTATGAATCTTAAAAATAACACGCTGAGTAAAAGCCAAACATAAGAAAGCCAAACATAAGAAAACTGTATGATTTCATGGATATAAACTTTTAGAACAATTAACTAAACAAATTTATGATTAAAAGGTGGCAAGAACAGTCTGTGCATCTTGGGATGGGGAGTGGGTGGTGTTTGACTGGGAGGGGACATGAAGGAACTTTGTAGGAAGTTGGAAGTGTTCTGTGAAAGGAGTGTAGATTTCATTTGTCAAAATAATACAGCTCAGATTTATACACTTAATTGTAGTAAATTTTACCTTAAAAAAAGGAAACTAGAACTGTGAAAAATAATAAATGTGAGGAGAGTGGAGAGTGGGTGGAAGTATAGATGATTCAAGAATGGCAAAATGCTGATAATTATTGAGGTTGGGTGATGAGTGCTTAGGGGTTCGTTATACTATTTTGCATACTTTTTATATGTTTGAAAATTTCCACAATAAAAGGTTATTTGAAAGAATAGGTCAAATCATATCTCTTTGAAGTTTGAAGCCTTTTAATGACTTCTCATCAGACATAGAAAAAAAGCCTAAGTTATATGCTATGATTTATGTGGTCCTGCCCACTTAGCATTCTGAACTCAACATTCAGAAAACTAAGATCAGGGCATCCGTTCCCGTCACTTCATGGCAAATAGATGGGGAAACAATGGAACAGTGACAGACTATTTTCTTGGGCTCCAAAATCAGATGGTGACTGCAGCCATGAAATCAAAAGATGCTTGGTCCTTGGAAGAAAAGCTACGATCAACCTAGAGAGCATATTAAAAAGCAGAGACATTACTTTGCCAACAAAGGACTGTCTAATCAAAGCTATGGTTTTTCCAGTAGTCATGTATGGATGTGAGCGTTGGACCATAAAGAAAGCTGAGCGCCAAAGAATTGATGCTTTTGAACTGTGGTATTGGAGAAGACTCTTGGGCTGTGAGGAGATCCAACCAGTCCATCCTAAAGGAGATCAATCCTGAATATTCATTGAAAGAACTGATGCTGAAGCTGAAGCTCCAATACTTTGGCCACCTGATATGAAGAACTGACTCATTGGAAAAGACCCGGATGCTGGGAAAGATCGAAGGTGGGAGGAGAAGGGGACAACAGAGGATGAGATGGTTGGATGGCATCACTGACTTTATGGACATGAGTTTGAGCAAGGTCCAGGAGTTGGTGATGGACAGGGAAGCCTGGCCTGCTGTAGTCTGTGGGGTTGCAGAGTCAGACACAACTCAGCGACTGAACTGACTGCACTTAACTGCTGGCCACCTCCTATCTTCTTCCTCTCTCCTCTCTCACTGTGCTCCAGTCCCACTGGTCCATCTGAGAGATACCTGAGCGTACCAAGATTTTTCCAAAAGCGGGACTTTTGGATCTCTCCTCTCAGTTTTCACAGGATTGTTTCTTCTCATCCTTCAAGTCTTCAAGAAGCACACCAAACTGACATCTGTCTTTTTTCTCTGTCTCCTCATTAGAAGACTGACTCTATAAGGACAGACCTGATGCTGCTCTTAGTTGTCATTTTATGCTGAATTCCTAAAACTGGGCCTTAGTTTCTGTTTTGTGAGTTTGCATGCGCCAGTGAGTGTGTCCTTCAATTACCTCTTCTCGTGGAGCCCTGGAGTGAAGTGTGTCCTTTTATGCTGCTCTGACAGCAATAATTCACAGGCTCTGGGGCTGAGGATGTTGCATTAGTGCAAATGTCAGGTAGGAAGAGACAGCGATCTGGGACATGTTTTAGGGTCTATCTGGCAGATGAGACTGTGAACTCAAACTCTGTCAGATTTCTCAGATAAGAAAGTATTTGAATGGGATGCCGCTAGTGTGGGTTAATCAGCCCTCCCTTCTGCTGGGCATAATTTAGGAAGAAAGGGTGCTTTTCCCTCCCTGATTTTCCACATTGCTTGGAAGGAGCACTGTTCTGGGAGCTGGGAGTACAAACCTTGCCCACCCTCTGCACTAACAGGCTTCATGTGTGTGTGCTGAGTCGCTTCAGTCATGCCCAACTCTTTGTGACTCTATGGACTGAAGCCTGCCAGGCTCCTCTGTCCATGGGATTCTCTAGCAAGAATACTGTAGTGGGTTGGCATGCCCTCCTCCAGGGGATCTTCCCAACCCAAGGATCGAACCTGCATCTCTTACATCACCTACATTCTTTACTACTAGCACCACCTGGAAGACCAGCAGGCTTCATGGCTCTGGGTAGAGAACAGCCTCTGAGGTTTGATTTCCTTGTACTTTAAAAAGGGTACTCGACCCAATTGTATTCCTTTTTGTGGCCGAGTAATATTCCTTTGTGTATATGTATCACATCTTCATTATTCATTCATCTGTTGATGGATATTTAAGTTGCTTCCATGTCCTGGCTATTGTAAATACTGCTGCCGTGAACACTGGGGTACATGTGTCTTTTTGAATTATGGTTTTCTCAAGGTATATGCCCAGTAGTGGTTTGCTATTTGCAGGGCAGGAATAGAGGCACAGATGTAGAGAAAGGACTTGTGAACAGAGGGAAGGGGGAAGGAGGTTGGGACAAATTGCAAGATTAGGACTGACATATATACACCACCATGTGTAAAGCAGATAGCTAGTGGGAAGCTGCTGTATAGCACAGGGAGCTCAGCTCTGTGCTCTGTGATGACCTAGAGGGGTGGGAGGGAAGTCCAAGAGGGAGGGGATATATGTATATGTTCCCTGTGGCTCAGCTGGTTAAGAATCTGCCTGCAATGCAGGAAACCTGGGTTCGATCCCTGGGTTGAGAAGATCCCCTGGAGACAGGAAAGCCTACCCACTCCAGTATTCTGGCCTGGAGAATTCCATGAACTGTATCGTCCGTGGGGTCACAAAGAGTTGGACACGACTGAGCAATGTTCATATAGCTGACTCACTTCATTGTACAGCAGAAACTAACACACAACTTTGTAAATCTATTATACTCGAATTAAAATTTTATAAAGAGTATCCATTGATATCAATGTTTCCCAAGTGAAATCATATGTAGACCATGGATGCCTTGAGAGAAGAAAATAGGGAGCAAAGAGGGAAAGGGGTGAGTGAAGTGCAAGCACTGTTGATGAAGCTGAGAAGCAATGGAAATCATTTGGCTAATCGATCCATTATCTGCCGTTAGCAAACTGGACTAGAAAGCATGGAAGATTGTTTACAGAGCTAGTATTCTGTGGAGGGAACATCAGATTTACTCTTCTTTCTTCCTCTGCCAGTCTGCAGCACGTACAACTCCCTCTGTACAAAGAGATTTGCTTTTTTTTTCTTTCTCTGAGTCCTTACTTTTATTGTCCATTGTCTCCAAGGTTGGCAAATATAACCTCTTGAGGGTGGAGGTCTTATTGGTACTTGAGTCCTTGTCAGAGAGCGACAGAGAAGGGACTTGGGGCAGAGCTGTTGTAGAAGCACATCTACAGCATCCATTCCATCTATCACATTTGTCTTTGACTCATTTGAGTTGCCCGACCTTAAAGGTGGATCGCTTCCAATGCTATGTCTGTGTATGCTGAAGCAGGTAGGATCTGGGACCAGACAGCCTGGGTTGGAATAATTCCAGTCTTCCCACCTCTGCGCTGTTTGACCTTGAATTGGCTACTTAACCTCTCTGTGTCTCAATTGCCTTCTTTTATTAAATCCGTCTGAATTAAATACTATCTGTTGCACAGGGCCATTGGGAAGTTTCTGTGGGATGATGCATATAAAATGTTTAGTGAACGATCTGGTGTGCAGTCTGTACTCAGTAAATGTCACCTATTGTTAATACCACTAATACCGTAGGATGTGGCCCAAATGGTGGTAATCAAGACTTCGACTCTGCTTATAATCTGGGAAATCTTTTACTTCTCTTCAGATGCTGTATTTATCACCCAAGTAACACACGCAACAACAAACAACCACCCCCAGCTTTGCACATTTAGAGGCCATAATGGCATGAGGTACCCACCAGCTAAGACCCGGGAGGCTATTTCCATTGTCTTCAGCATAGGAGCTCTTAGAAGGTCTCATTTTTATGAGTGTGTAAAATGCCTTGTGGACACATTAAACTTAATATATGATTATAATAACAACAGAGCCTCCAGTCTGAGATAGAGGCAGCAACCCAGGGAGAACGAAATTCAGAGGCATAAAACATGGAAAGGAAATGTTATTTCACAGGGGTTGAGTGGTGGCTGAGACATGAAGGGAAGGGGAATAAAGGGCAGGGAGTGTGGTGAAGAGTTGGAACAGTAAGCCCCGCATAAAAGTTTTATCCACCCCAACCTGGGGCTGGCACATGAGAACTAAGTATAAAATTGGAATAAGCATGAGAGAAGAAGATGGAGGGGAGGAGAAGGGAGAGGAGATGAGGCATAGAGAAGTGAAGTTATAACTCTTGGGCATATACCTGGAGAAAATCATAATTTGAAAAGATGTATGGACCCCCAGCGTTCATTGCAGCACTGTTTACAATAGCCAGGACATGAAAGCAACCTAAATGTCCGTCAATAGAGGAATGGATAAAGAAGATATGCCATATATATGATGGAACATTACTCAACCATAAAAAAGAGCAACGTAATGCCATTTGCAGCAACATGAATGAACCCAGAAATTGTCATACTGAGTGAAATAAGTCAGACACAAGAAGACTAATACCATACGATATTGCTTATATGTGGAATCTAAAGAAAGGGTACATATGAACTTATTCACAAAAGGCGTCATGGATATAGAAAACAAACCTTTGGCTATGGTGGGGAGAAGGGAGAGAGAGGGATAAATGGGAGATTGGGACTGACATATACATATTGCTATCTATAAATAGATAAATAATAAGGACCTATTCACAGGGACCTCTACTCAGTACTCTGTAATGACCTCTATGGCAAAATAATCTCAAAAACAGTGAATATGTATCTGTAACTGATTCACTTTGCTATACACCAGAAACTAACACAACATTGTAAATCAACTATACTCCAATAAAGTTAAAAAAAAAAAGAAAAGTGAGATTAGAGGCAGAGGTAGACCTAGGGATGGGTGAACAGTTGTGCTGGGTAGTCTCAGAAAGTGGTTGTGGGATGCTGGGGAGGTGATAGACACCTTATCTGTGGGGTCCAATGTGCTTGATTTACAGCCCAAAGTTTGGATTAGGACTATCACAGTCACTGCCATTCTCTGTGTAGACTCTGTGTAGATTTACAATGAACAGTCTTTTAGGGGGCTTTTGGGCTTTTGGGAGGATTCTGGTGACAGTATATCTGAGCAACAGGAATGATGTCTATAGAGGGAAAGTGTCAGCATTTTGGTCTTTGAGATTCTAAAACTGAGGATAAAGGATGGTGGTTAATACCACATGCAGAGACAGTAGTAGAGTTTCAAGTGGTTCAAGGCTCAGAGGCAGCGAGGTCTGGAAGGGTCAGTAGGAGTTTACTAGCCGAAAGGCTGGGTTAGGCATTTTCCCCCTTATAAGGAGGCTTGGCTTTTGCACAGAACTATTTGCTGCCAGTGAATGAATGAATAATGAACAAATGAATGAATGAGTTGAGAATGAGAATGAGAGCACGACCTATTCACCCAGCTTTGTTCTCTTAATCCTGAGAAAGACATTTACATAACCAAGAGCCAAAAGTTTCTCAGGGCAATGGTATTATTCAAATTTAATGCAGATTTCCAGCCACAGAAGGAATAATCAGCACATACACACACACACACACAAATGTGTGCTCACATCCTATCCAGAAAATACTAAATATTTTAAAATTCATCCTGAGGATTCCAAACTTTCTGTGGATTAAGCTTCCTCTTTCATTCCTTTCAACTTAGAGGGAAGACAGTCACCTTAACCTCTAGGGAATGAACTTCCAATTTGTTCACTTATTAATTTACCATGTATTCATTGAGGTGCTTGCTCATTAAGTGTCAGGCATTGTATCAGGTTCAAGAAATCCAAAAATGAAGGAGATAAGAACCTTCCCGTTCACAGGACACCCAGGTTTTTAGGAAGAGTGTATCTGCATAATCACAAACTAACTGATAATTAGTCCTTACTCACATAGATCTTTACAGTTAACAAGGTGATTTCACATACATCGTCGTCTCTGATCCTTAGACCCTCAATCCCATTTTACAGGCAAGGAAATTGAGTCAGACAGAGGGAGGCTGTGAAACCCAAGATGCGCAGCTTATAAGTGGCAGAGCTAGGACCACCCACGTGTTCTGATAACAGAGCCTCTGCGTTTCCCATCACTCAGGGAGTGTTGTAGGCTGCCAGGCTCTGGCACTGGTGTAATGTTTGGATTCACTAGAGGGAGATGAGCTGAGGGGATTAGAGAGAAGCCTCACGTTGCCAGCTTGCCTGATGCCATGAAGCTCCTCTGAGAAAGGGATTAGTCGTGATGCTGCTAGTATAAAGCAAAATTTCGCTCCTCTGCTGTTCTCAGGAATTTGACTTTTCTGGATAAAGAGTTTCAGAAAAGAGATTGCACAAAATGAGGAGTGTGTCTTTCCCTGAATCAGTAGTAGAGAGAGCAGGTTTGATTCATGAGAGTAAATGCCCATCTGTAGGCTTCCCTGGTGGCTCAGGGGTAAAGAATCCACCGGCCAATGCAGGAGACATGGGTTTGATCCTTGGTCCAGGAAGATACCACATGCCGTGGAGCAACTAAACCTGTGCACCCAACTATTGAGCCTGTGTCTAGAGCCTGTGCTCTACACCAAGAGAAGCCATGGTAATGAGAAGCCCAGGCACTGCAACTGGAGAAAAGTCCATGCAGCAAGGAAGACACAGCACAGCCAAAAATAATACATAAATAAATAAATACATCATATAAAATAAAAATGTCCATCCACAAGCCCCAGTCACAATGCATCTCATCTGAACCAGGAATCCAAGCATTTTACAGGCTGCCCTCCCCTGGAAATAGGAGGAGCTGACTGATGGAGTTCTACACATTTTTTCATGTGTGTGCAATCATGAACACAACTCACATGTGCTCCCAGGTCATCTGAAAGCTACTTGAAGTTGCAGAGATGGATTCATACTTGCTCTTATGTCTTTGGTCAAGAGTTTCCTTCCTGACCAAAGACATAATCATTTAGTCGCTCAGTCATGTCCCACTCTTGCAACCCCAGGCACTGTAGCCGTCCAAGCTCCTCTTTCTATGAGATTTCCCAGGCAATAATACTGGAGTGGGTTGCCCTTTCCTTCTCCAAGGGGGCTTCTCTGGTGGCTCAGTGGTCAAGAATCTGCCTGCCAATGCAGGAGTGCAGGTTCAATCCCTGGGTCAGGAAGATCCCCTGGAGAAAGACATACTAGGTACTCAATAAAAGTCTTTTATGTTTAGTGAAATAGGAACTAAAACTGGATTGGTTTTAGGAAGATTAAAATTCCTAAGTGGGCAGGAATTTTCCAACCCAGAGCAAGTCTACAGGCCTCTGACATCTGAGCTCTGTATTCTGTTATTCAGACTAAACAAACAGAGGTTACTCAAGGATTCTCTGTAGCCAAGCAACCTTGTGAGTGACTGCATCAGCCCTCATACCCAAGAAGAAGGCCATTTGACAGTTTCATTATATGTACATGTTACAGACCTGGCTTTTCCCCCGTGCATGCAACTAAAATTGTGAAAAATAGCTCCGTTTTCTGCCCTTTTCTGATCTGGTGATGAGTAATCTGTCCTGCTATTTACACATTTTCTAGCAGTCATAATGTCCTGTCTGACAAGGAAAGGAGCTCAGTTACATTCTCCCCTTTGTCTTTTTGAATCCATTCTTTGCCTTCGAGGGCTCAGGCCCACAGAAAGGTTACAGTGCTCAGTTTGCAGATGGGGGTCCAGAGTCTAATCATGATGCTGCAGAATCCTTTCAATACCTTTGCTTATTTGAGATACTTCTACCTGATTCTCATCTGTGTCAGATGCTTTTCTGTGGGCAGAACACTGTTGGGTGCTGGAGACTCAGATAGTTGGGGTCTCGACTTCGCTCTCATAGTTCAGAGAGCTAAACAGAGAATCTCACTATGGGAAAACACAGTGCTGTTTAAGGTTAAAAATGATCACAGAAGAGGAAATAATTATGCGTATGGGGCTGATTTTCTGGAGGTTATCAGCATGGGATTCCTGGAAGAGGCAAATTCTCTACTGTGTTTGAAAGGGTGAGTTGAATTGATCAGATGAATAAAGGTTGGGAGGAACTGTGTGCTTTATATGGGTATGAAATATTATGATGGGTTGGATGGAGGAGGGACAGTTTAGGATTGTCCAACTGTCGGATCTGACTAGGGGACTGGAAGAACAGTGTTATCGATGTGTGAGTCCTGCTGGGGGTCGTGGGTTTGCTCCTGCAGGAGTGGGAGGCAAGGGAGAGGTGGGAAGTGGGGAAGGATGGCGTGGGGGAGTGTGGAGGGATGACCGGAGGAGGGTGACAGCCCTCTGCTGACTCATCTGTCCCTGGGGTGTAGGGGCTGAAACCGCAGACCATCTGGATCTTAGGTCCAGCCAAAGATGGCTCTCCCACCACCCTGAGGTTTCCTCTTGCCAAAAGCTATTGCCTATGAAAATATTTACCCTAGCATTTTCCTAAATAGCTTTCCTCTCTTGAAACATCACAGGGCACGATGCTCTCATTAGGAGGGACAATTCTGGCCACACAGTCTCTTTTCTAGAATTATTTAAAGTGGATTGAATTTTCACATAGAATTGGAGTCCCCAAGTGCATTGGAAGTGTGCTAAGTAAGTGTATCTAAAACCAAAAAAAAAACATTGGGTTGGCCAAAAACTTCATTCAAGTTTTTCTGTACCATCTTCTGGAAAACTCAAACAAACTTTTTGGCCAACCCAATAGAATGAGGTCCATGGTGCTGCTGGTGAAAACAGCAACGACGTGTCATCTCTTAACTGGACAGCATCCTGATGGAAGAGTGCATTCACTTACAGCATCCTCACCTTCACCCACAGCCTCCGTGACAACTCTTGCAAGCCAGGAGGGAAAGGAGTGATGCCCCAGACCTACAGGTGATGAAATTGAAACAGCGCAGTTAAATAACACACCCAAAGTCACTTAGCTGTTAATGCCAGAGCTGGGACTCAAACCCAGGTCTTCTAATTTCACATCTATGTACTGAATGGTAGGACTTTACAAGGGGTTACAGGATGATAGAGGGGTGGGCAGACTTAGCAGCAGCGGTGGAAATAAATGAAATTGAACATCTAGGGTTCGTTCCATTACGGTCTCCTCTTGGAAGCTGTATAATCCAATTTCTTCATTTTAAAATTGAGGATTCTTGAACTCAAAGAGGAGACATCATGTGTTTGAGGTCATGCATGTTGGTAAGTTTTGAGTTTATTTCTTTGAACCAAGCTGGGGAAGTGTATAGAAAAATAATGTAGCAAGTTCAGGAGAGAGAATGGCAAGGAGACCTCAAAATCATGACGTTGGGGAACAGCTAAGGACATAAGGAAGATTTATCTGGCAGGCGAGTTATCTCAGGACAGATATGTAGTTAGACATGCTGTATGTGGCCCTGAGGAGGGTCCACAAATCAAAACGTGGACACTCCTGATGGATGGACTTGGATTCACTGTAAGGAAAAGCTTTCTAGGAGTGACTGACATCTAAAACCAGACCTGTTACATGGACACATGGTAAGTTTCCTGTTTTTGGAGGGATTCAAAACCTTCGTGGGGATACTATGTAAGATGTAAGCATGACTTGAGGTTGTAAAATGGCTCTTTCTAACCTGAAAAATCCCAGATTCTCACCTATTATTCATTGATTTATTAGAATATAAGCTCACTCCAGGGGCTTCCCCAGTGGTGCTGGAGATAAAGGACCTCCCAATGCAGGCGACATAAGAGACACAGGTTCGATCTCTGGGCCAGGAAGATCCTCTGGAGGAGAGGGTGGCAACCCATTACAGTATTCTTGCCTGGAGAATCCCATGGACAGGGGAGTCTGTCAAGCTCCATAGGGTTGTAATGAGTCAGAATGAATGAAGTGACAGCACACACACACGCAAACTCACTCCAACTGGGGACCATGCTTGTTCCTTTTTTTTATATATATATTTTATTTATTTATTGGGCTGTGCTGGGTCTTAATGTAATAAGATGTAATATAATGTGCATGAATCATCCCCAAATCATCCTCCCACTCCCGACCTGTGGAAAAATTGTTTTCCACAAAACCAGTCCCTGATGCATAAAAGGTTGGCAACAACTGCATTAATGCATGGGCTTCCCTGGTGGCTCAGCTGGTAAAGAATCCACCTGCAATGAAGGAGATCTGGGTTCTATCCCTGGGCTGGGAAGATGCCCTGGAGAAGGTAACAATTACCCACTCCAGTATTCTGGCCTGGAGAGTTCCGTGGACAGCTACAGTCCACAGGGTTGCAAACAGGCAGACACAACTGTGTGTATTCTGTTCATACACATAGTAGGTGGTCATTAAATATATGCTGAATACATAGCTGTCTGTCTGTATAAGTGAGCAGTCCTGGTAATTGTCAGACTGGGAGCTGATTCAGTTTAGGGGGACCATTAAGAGCATGGGCTTTGAGGCCCTGAAGACTTCAGTGTAAAGATCAACTCTGCCACTTTTTAGTTTTAAAACATTGTTTAATATCTCTGACCTTTAGTTTTCTAATGTGTAAGAATGGGGGCAATAATTATGACCTGAAAGATTTGTTCTAAGGACTCAGTAAGGTAGCATAGATAAACTGTGCAATTCAATGGCTGGCAGAGAGGGTTTTCAAAAATTAGCTGTTTATGAATATTGAAGGGGGATTTGAATTGTGTGTGCAGTTTATCTGGGAGTAAATCCTATAGACACTGAGCTGGATAAGGGATGCTGACCCCTCAAGCCTGGAGAAATGACTTGAGTCTGCTTCTCTTCAACAATAAAACACAACACAATCACCCATGGAAAAAAAGGTATTAGCCACACAGGAGTTTTTGCTCTTGTAAGCCCCAGATGCTGTGTTTCCCATTCAGAACTACACAAAGCCCGTTTGTTTCCATGGTTTTCCATCTCTGGTCCTTTGAGTGAAAGTAGGGATGGGGAGAGTGGGGAGAGTGGGGAGAGGAGGGAAGCACCAAAAATAATTGGGCATTTTTAGATGAAATTTTATTCTTTCGTGTTGGGAACCGAGCTGGTCTGGAGCCTGTGTTTGAGAGACACCTGCATGGACTCAGCCAACCAGCATTGGCTAATTCCTGGGACAACACAGGCCATGACAATGAAAGGTCTTTGTAACAATAGATTTTCAGTGATCTGTTTTTCTCAGGTCCTGCTTTTCAGTACCTGAAGTCCCTAACCCTCAGCCAGGTCTCTAGCTATTGGTGCTGGTCCTGGTAAGGTTGTATGTCTGCAGCTTTCATAACTGGGACCTGTTTTGATTATCTGTTGCTGTGAAAATAAATAAATAAACTGCCCAAAGCATAGTGACTTAAAGCAATACCCATTTATTTACTCATGAATTGCTGTACCAGGCAGGACCCAGCTGGATTTCTGCTCGTTGTATCTACTCATGTGGCTGCAGTCATTTGTATACTCCTTTGGGCTTGGAAACCTAAGATGCCTTCCTTCACACGTGTATTGCCTCTGCTAAGTCGGCTAGGACAACCAGGGGCTCACAGGCTCCTCTGTCTCCCCATTTGTTCTCTTGACCTCAGGAAGTGGCTCAGGGCTCCAAGGGGGCTGAGATGGGAGCTTTCTGGTCTCCAAGAGTCCGGACCCCACAATGGCATTGTCACTCCCTTCGCATTCTGTGGGAAAAAGCAATTCACAAGATAGTCGAGACTCAAAAGGAGACATGAATTCTTGATGGGAGGAGTATCCTGTGTATTCAGGGATATAAAGAATGGCCAGTGACCTTGCTGACATAGAAACTCCCCCAGTCCTCCCTCGATGCTCTTCTCACATCCAAGGCCAACCCTGCTTTCAGATAGTGTAAATTCATCCTTGCTGATGTCCTGCTCAGTGACCCTTGGAGCTTCACTTCTGAGTACTCTATGGTCTCTTCCATCCCCTCATTGGTAGCAGACCAAGTAGGAGTCCACAGTGAGGAAGCAGCTTGCCCAGAGGCACATAGATGGACTGGAGCCGTGGGACTGGGACCTACTCCTCCCAACTCCGCATTCCGTGGCAGTTTTGCAGTCAACTTCCTGGGAAAGACGGAAGGTCAGTGAGCCCAAGATGGAGTTCCAGGACAGTCTCAGGAAGCAGAAATAAGGCTCTTATCTTGGTCTTCATCTAAGAGTGTGAGTTCCTCTAGAACAAGCTGCTCTAGCATCTGTCTGGGTGTCTGACAGCTCAGAGCAGCTGTGGCTTGCTTTGCTATGAGAGGGGAGGTGTGCTTCAGGAATAGGACCCAATGAGTCTGGTTGTGAAGTGGGACAGGGTGATGAACATGGCAGGGCCTGCTTGGAGGCGGGGTGGTTTTCCCTGCTGCGATGGTGGCTAAGGCAGGGTTGTGTGGATTCTCAGGATCTAGAAGAAAAGTATAAACGATGACTTCCTCATTCACCCTGATCCACAGTCTCATTACCTTTGTTGGCACCCCACTCCAGTACTCTTGCCTGGAAAATCCCATGGACGGAGGAGCCTGGTGGGCTGCAGTCCATGGGGTCGCACAGAGTCGGACACGACTGAGTGACTTAGCAGCAGCAGCAGCAGTCATTTCAGTTGTGTCCAACTCTGAGACCCCATGGACTGTAGCCCACCAGGCTCGTCTGTGCATGGGATTCTCCAAGCAAGGTTGCCATTTCCTTCTCCAGGGGATCTTCCCAACCCAGGGATCGAACCCATGTCTCCTGCATTGGCAGGCGGGTTCTTTACTGCTGAGCCACCAGGAAAGCCCAGTCTCATTACCTACTTTGTATCAAAATACTTTGAGCACTTTGAGAATCTTACCCTTGTCTGGCTTCCTGTCTGGCTGTGAGCTCCCTGAGGGCAGGGACTGCAGTGGTGTTCATCTTTGGACCTTCCTGTGCATCTCAGGACAGATTGAATAAATGGCTGAGAACTGTGGAAAGGTCAGAAAAAAAGTAGTGGCCCAAGAGGAAGGCCCGGCTCAGTTGGCAGGACTTTGTGGCTGAGCACAACTCACCTGCTTAAAAGTGCATAGAGGCTCCTAGCCATGTGCTGGAACACTACTCTTCCAACCTGACATGGTCTGCTAAAGGCCACGTCCTCCAAGGCCTCCCGAAGTGGACGCAGGGTGCAGAGGCCGACAGACAGTTTGAATTTCCCTTTCTGAGTCTCTTCCTGGCTCCCTTCAGCTAAGGCTCCCCTCCTCCGACTCCAAGGAGGTGTGCAGATCAGCTTCAGGAACTGGGATGAAAGCTCACCCCACTCAGGGACCCAGCCAGGAACGCTTGGCCCCTTTGGAAATGGGGCCCTTCTTGCCCCACTCCCCTCTCTGCCTCTGAACCTGTCATATCCTATTTGCAGCCCTGGAGATTAAAGACAGAAATTTGACTTTTTAATTTTATTATTCTTGTTCTCCCTTCCTGCTTCATTAGAACCATGTTATTGGGCTGAAAATACTGTGTGTGAATGATGCTCTGAGGCCCATCTGGAAGCCTGGATTCTCTGGGGATATAATTACGCTAAGCGACACTCACCAGGGACACTCACCAGGGATGGCGTCATTTCACTCCTACCTGGGCATCCTCGGCAGCCTGTCCCTTGGTTGTTGGAGCGGGACTGGCTGCTGCTGCCCCTTTTGGCCTTCTTCTTGGTGTGTGCGTGTTTTCATGGGTTTGACCCACTTTCATTTTGCCGGAGCTGTTGTGATAATTTACTGCATCTTTGTGTGTCCTCAGCAGGGAGGGTATGCATGCCTTTGAAGTAGTAAAAGGTCACCCATAACCGAAGAGAAAATGCCGCTGCAGGTGAGGCGGAGCCTTAGCACTATGTGCCTCTCCACCCCCAGGCTTAGGGCTTGACCCACTTCTGCTTCCACAGCTAGACAGGGGAGGGAGCCTCACCTGGACAGAGGGCACTGGGTTCTTGGTTCCAGCCCTGTCGGAAGGCAGAGGGCCCAGAGACATCATACCAGGACCCAAACCGCACCCAGGCTTTGGTCCACGCTCTAAGAAGTGTCTTAACTCCTGGGAGCCTCGGCTTTCCCCTCTAGGGAAGGAAACCAACACCCTTTTCCTGGCATATCTCTTGAATGCTTGTGAGAAATCATTGCATTACTGAACAGGAAAGTGTTTTGTGTTCATTCAAACACATGCTGGAGACCCCAAGGGCTGTGCTTGGGTGAACAGGGTTCTCATTCTTGCCAGGATTGCCACCTTGCAAACCGTAAATTATGAAGCATGAAACAAATGCAAAGTTGTAAAAATGTATATTTTTGAATTCATTTTGCATATGCAGGATGAGGAAAATTCCTGCCAAGCAGGAAGTGCCCAGGTGAACACTCCTAGGTGCACAACCTCAGCCACCCTTTTTCCTTGTTCCTGGTCACGTTATTGCTTGCCCCCATCCCACTCCATCCCCCCCCGATCCCCAGCCCCTTATCTTCTGCCCTCTCCCCGAAACTGACATGACATTGTAAAGCATTATACTCCAGCAAAAAAAAATTAAAAATCTGCTATAAAGATATGCGTTGTACACTCAAAAAAAAATCTTATTTATTAAAGCAAAGCTTGCATATAGAAAAATGGAGAAACCATACGTCTACAGTTTTAATGCATCATCACAAGAGGACACAGACATACATAAATCATCGAGAGCAGGGAATCCAGTATCACCAGCATCCCAGGAGCTCAACCCTGTCTTCATTTCCTTTCTTTCTCCCTAAAAGTCACCAATCCCTTGCGTGTGTGCATGCGTGCTCAGTCGCTCAGTCATGTCCAACTCTTTGTGACTCTATAGACTGTAGCCCTCCAGGCTCCTCTGTCCATGGGATTTTTCAGGCAAGCATACTGGAGTGGGTTGCCATTTCCTCCTCCAGGGGATCTTCCTGACCCAGGAATTGAATCTGCTTCTCCTGTGTCCCCTGCATTGGTAGGCAGATTTTTTACCACCTGGGAAGCCCACTACTCTTCAAATGTATACTATTTTTAGATCTGTTTTTAAGCTTTCTACATGCTGTACATCCTTTTGTACCTAACCTACATTGTTGTTCCTTATTTGTGAGATGCTCCATGCTGCTGCCTGTGACCGCACTTTGTCGTTACTGTGTAGTATTCTGTCACAGGAATGTACCCACATTTATTAATTCTACCGTTGATAGACATTTATACGATTTTCAGTTTGAGGCTATTATGATTAAAGCTGCTGTAAACATTCTTGTCCATGTCTTCAAAAACCAGATTTGCTGAGTTCTAATTGGTGTAAATTATCAATAAATGGCACATATTTCAAGTGTACAATTTGACAAGTTTTCACACATTAATGATTCATATGTATAAAATCAGTGTGTGTGTATCTATATATGTGTGTGTGTGATGAAAACATCACAGCCATCAGGAGATTGAAGATATTTATAGTCCCACCCCTCTCAAAGTTTCCTCATGTCCTGTAGTAATTCCTCTCTCCTGTCCACCCACTGCCAGGCAACTGCTGGTCTGCTATCCCCATATATTAATTTGCAGTTTCTTGAATGTTATATAGATCAGTCAGTTCAGTTGCTCAGTCATGTCTGACTCTTGGCGACTCCATGGACTGCAGCATGCCAGGCTTCCCCGTCCATCACCAACTTCCGGAGCTTGCTCAAACTCGTGTCCATCGAGGCAATGGTGCCATCCGAACATCTTATCCTCCGTTGTCCCCCTCTCCTCCTTCCTTCAGTCTTTCCAAGCATCAGAGTCTTTTCCAATGAGTCAGTTCTTCCCTTCAGCATCACTCCTTCCAATGAATAGTCAGGGTTGATTTCCTTTAGGATTGACTAGTTTGATCTGCTTGCTGTCCAAGAAACTCTCAAGAGTCTTCTCCAACACAACATTTCAAAAACATCCATTCTTCAGCACTCAGCTTTCTTTATGGTCCAAATCTCATATGCATAAGTTACTACTGGAAAAACCATGGCTTTGACTGTGAAGTAATGTCTCTGCTTTTGAATATGCTGTCTAAGTTGGTCATAGCTTTTCTTCCAAGGAGAAAGCATCTTTTAATTTCATGGCTGCTGTCACCATCTGCAGTGATTTTGGAGCCCAAGAAAATAAAGTCTTTCACCATTTCCATTGTTTCCCCATCTATTTGCCTTGAAGTGATGGGACTGGATCTTTGTTTTTTGAATGTTGAGTTTTAAGCCAACTTTTTCACTCTCCTCTTTCACTTTTATCAAGAGGCTCTTCAGTTCCTCTTCACTTTCTGCCATAAGGGTAGTGTCATCTGCATATCTGAGGTTATTGATATTTCTCCAGTTTGTGCTTCATCCAGCCCAGCATTTCGCATGATGTACTCTGAATGTAAGTTAAATAAGCAAGGTGACAGTATACAGCCTTGACATACTCCTTTCCCAACTTGGAACCAGTCCATTGTTCTATGTCCGGTTCTAACTGTTGTTTCTTGACCTTCATACAGATTTCTCAGGAGGTAGGTAAGGTGGTCTGGTATTCCTATCTCTTTCAGAATTTTTCACAGTTTGTTGTGATCCACACAGTCAAAATCTTTAGTGTAGTCAATGAAGCAGAAGTAGATAGTTTTCTGAAATTCTCTTGCTTTTTCGATGATCCAATGCATGTTGGCAATTTGATCTCTGGTTCCTCTGCCTTTTCTAAATCCAGCTTTAACATCTGGAAGTTCTCAGTTCACGTACTATTGAGGCCTCACTTAGAGAATTTTGAGCATTACTTTGCCAGCATGTGCTGCTGCTGCTGCTGCTAAGTTGCTTCAGTCGTGTCCGACTCTGTGCACCCCCAGAGATGGCAGCCCACCAGGCTCCCCCTCCCTGGGATTCTCCAGGCAAGAACACTGGAGTGGGTTGCCATTTCCTTCTCCAATGCATGAAAGTGAAAACTGAAAGCGAAGTCGTTCAGTCGTGTTCTACTCTTCGTGACCCCATGGACTGCAGCCTACCAGGCTTCTCCATCCATGGGATTTTCCAGTCAAGAGTACTGGAGTGGGGTGCCATTGCCTTCTCTGTTGCCAGCATGTGAGATGAGTGCAATTGTGCGGTAGTTTGAGCATTCTTTGGCATTGCCTTTCTTTAGGATTGGAATGAAAACTGACCTTTTCCAGTCCTATGGCCACTGCTGAGTTTTCCAAATTTGCTGGCATCTTGAGTGTAGCACTTTCACAGCATCATCTTTTAGGAATTGAAATAGCTCACCCGGAATGGAACTCATATAATGTGTACTGATCTTTGTCTAGATAATTGCCCTTAGGGTAATTATTTTTAGATGTATTCCTATTGATGTTTGTGTGTGTGTGTTTGAGTGTTCATAGTTGGTCTCTCTTTTTCTTTTAATCCTCTAGTAGAACTCCATTTTCTGGATATACCACAATTTGCTTACCATTCCCATGTTAAAGTCTATTTGGGTTGTTTCCAATTTGGGGCTATTACAATTCAGTTGCTCATTTGTGTCTGACTCTGCGATCCCATGGACTGCAGCATGCCAGGCTTCCCTGTCCATCACCAACTCCCAGAACTTGCTCAGACTCATTACAGTTTGTGGCTGTTAAAGCTGCTATGAATATTTCTTACTAGTCTTTTGGGACATATGCTTTCATTTTTACTAGATAAAAATGACATCAGATGGAGTTGTTATGAGCTCCATCTCCCTTGATTTTCAGCTGGGCCTAATGATAGGTGTAGGTTTAAATTTTCAGAAACTACTAGTTGGTTCCAGAGTGGTTATGCCATTTTCTATTCCCACCAGCAGCATACGAAAGTTCTAATGGCTGCCCATCCTCACCAACACTTGTTATGCTTAGTTTTCTTAATTGAAACGATCACAACATTGATAACTGGCTATGTTGTTGTTCAGACATGAAGCCGTGTCTGATTCTTTGTGACCCCATGGACTGCAGCACGCCAAGCTTTCCTGTCCTCCACTATCTCCCAGAGTTTGCCTAAGTTCATGTGCATTGAGTCGGTGATGCTATCTAACCATAATCAGCTGTGCTACAGTATAAAATAGAATGTTTTAAAAAATAAATATTCTGATGACTATGCAGTAGGTTCTTGCTGTGATTTTTCCTGACCCGTCTCTACTATGGACGGTGTTGAGCACACTTTCGTGACTGCTCATGAACATGTGGACACACTTCTGTCGAGCATTTGCCTGGGAGAAGAGTTCTTTGGTCACAGGGGACATGATCAGATTGATGTTGAAAAGATCGACTAGAGGGAGCAATGTGGAATGCAGGCAACCCCCCAGGAGACTGAAGTATTTATTGTTTTCTTCCATTTGTTCCTTTCTGTCTTCTGGTGCCCTGCATTCTAAACAAATTATAAGCTCCTGAAAAACTATAAAAAGCATTCCAACTCTTTATTTTCTCCTTCACACCAAATGGTTTCCCATTTGGGAGGAGGGAGCCCTAACCTGTTTTGATGATCACCCATGTTCTCTGTCCCTTTCCCTGTCTTATATCATTTTTGCTTTTGGCACCTTAGGAGGAATGGTAGCATCCCTGTATCCCAGCTAAAGATCTGAGGCTCTGGGAAATGAACAATTCCCCAGGCTCTTGGAGCTGAAAATCAAGGGAGATGGAGCTCATAACAACTCCATCTGATGTCAGAGTTCTCATTCTTTCTCATGTGTGCCTTGTCTGCCTTTTACCATACTGCGTTTCAGGACTTCAGGGAGACACAGCTGAGTGAGCAAATGGTGGAGCATCTGAGGATTCTGCTGAGAGGCCCTCCTTCTGCATCAGGATGGTTGGTTGGTTCCATACTCAGAGGCTCTCCTGGGCTCTCCCTCCAGTTTATTCTTCTGCCTTCAACCCAGGATGGTTGGGACAGAATCCCCAATAGTCACATTAGTCCAGCACTTGGAACCCTAAAAGATGCCTCGTCAACTCCACTCACTGTGGCCCACATTCAGCTCTTGGGTTGTGATTTCTTCCTCTGACTCTGCAGAGTACCTTAAGCTCCCCTTTCTTATTCAGCAACCCCCATCCTGACCCCTGTTCCCAGTTAGAGCCTAGCTTTGTGCTTCACATATGGTAGCCCCATTTGGTATTTGTCATTGTTGTAGGTCTCTGTTGTCCCACTTCCTCTTTAGTCCCAGTTGCCTCTTGGAAAGACCAGCATTTGAATCTCAGCCCTGTCATGTAGCGGTTTCAGGCTCCTCTACAAATTACTTCCTCTCTCCGACACGCTTCTCTATCATCTGTGAAATGATAAAAATAGCAGTAGCTCCGTCTTTGGATAATTGTGGCAATTGTATGATGAGGAGCTTATGGTGTTAATTAACTCTTGCTATGTTTTGGTTACTGTTGGTATGTCAAGTCTTCCTTAACCTAACTTGCCTTCTTCAGTTATGGCAGGAATCCATCAATTCTAGAAGAATGAGAGGTGTGGCTGGGGAAGGCAGGAGATGAGGAAACTGGATGCTACTCCTGAAGTCCTGAAGCTACTCTTCCAGGTTCATGGTTCTCATCTGTTGCACCATGTGATGGAGAAAACTCATGTTGCAAAGCCCAATGATGAAGGCTCTGCTACCATACCCTTGGGCAAGTTGCCTTACTCTAACTCTTGATGACTAAGTGAGATCAAAAATTCGGGTATCAAAACAGTACCTGGCCCACAGGCAGCCTTTGAAGAATGCTCATTGAGCCACCTCTCCCTGCTGGTCCCCTTTGACAAAATCTAATTTGCACAGATGGTGTTAACTCATATAGTAGGCACTTGGAAATGTTGAATGGATGGATGATGGATGGAGGGTGAGTAGATGGATTGATCAACAAAGATGGCTGAAAGTGGTGATGGAAGGGTGGTACAGATTTTGAAGAGCAAGGCAGAAGGACATGACACCCAATTAAAATGTGAACTCTGTCTTGGGCCAATATGCAGATGCTCATGAGAAGCCCTCACAGCTTTCATGCCATAGGGGATCTGTTTGAAATGCTGTCGTTTTCTTTGCCAGGCTCCTTGCAGATAGATACTAGTCAGAGAGCAGCATCATGAAGGAAGAAGCTAAGTGAATGGGGTTTGGGCGCTGGAGGCAGATTATGCTCTGAGTCAGGCATCCAGATACAGTGGAATAAGAGCAGGCTCACCACTACTTATATGAACTTGGGGAGAATCCTTCTGTTTCCCTGAATCTCAGCTATTGCATCTTAAGAATGGGATGATCAAATCTACCTAGAAGGATCTATTTTGTGGAATATTTTAGTGCACTTGAGCTGCCATAACAAAATACCATAGATTGGATAGCTTAAACAACAGAAATTTATTACTCACAGTTCTAGAGGCTAGAAGTGTAAGGTCAAAGCTGATTTGGTTTCTGATGAGAGCTCTCTTCCTGGCTTGCAGATGGCTGCCTTCTTGCTCTATCATCACAGAGCTGGGAGAAAGAAAAAAAAAAAATTTCTCTTTCTAGCCTCTTCTTAAAAGGCCACAGTCCTATTAGACTAGGGCCCCACCCTTATGACCCCATGCAACCTTAACTATTTCCTAAAGCCTTGCATGGATACTCAATCACTCAGTCATGTCTGACTCTCTGTGATCCCATGGACTGCAGCCCGCCAAGCTCCTCTGTCCATGGAATTTTTCAGGCAAGAATACTGGAGTGGGTTGCTATTCCCTCTTCCAGGGGTTCTTCCCAACTTGGGGATCAAACCCGAGTCTCCTATGTCTCCTGCATTGGCAGGTGGATTCTTTACCACTGAAAAGCCAAAGCCTTTACCTATCTCCAGATAGAGTCATGTTAGGGTTTGTCAGCATATACATTTTGGTGGGACACTGTTCAGTTCATAGGACAGAGAATACATGGGATGCTTGTTACAAATATGCTTCATGAGCTATGAAGAGCTATACCCATTTGATCATGGGAGGTAGTCATCATTTTTTAAATTTTGGTGTTGTGAGACCTTCCTCAGAGTACCCATTTATTCATGTAACAATAGTTATTGAGTTCCTACTTTGTGCCAGGTATCATTCTAGACACTGGGCTGGCAGCAATAGAGAAAAGATTTAAAAAAAAAAAAATCCCCGTCTTTATAGAGCTTACCTTCTAGAATGCAGGCAACAAAACACAGATAAATAAAATATATAATTTATAAGATGGGAACAGTCATATGGAGGATGATAAAGCAAAGAAGGGTGGTTCAGAATAGTAGGGAATAGTTTGCATTTTAAGTAGAGGGTGTTCTGGGAGCACCTGGTTGGAACAAAGACTTTAACGCAAGGAGGGAAGAAGTGAGTCACGTGACTATCTGAGAAAAGGATTACAGGCAGAAGATAGACCCTGGGCAAAGTCCCTGAGGTAGGAAAGTGCTGGGTATATTTTGGGGAAAGCAGTGAGAGCTGAACAGCCAGAGCTGAGTGGGTGGAGAGAGTGGGGAGGATGGAGTCAGTTTCAACCCAAGAAGAGGACTCACTCTCTGGTTGTATAGAGGGCTGGACAGCAGTAGCAAGAGGAGCAAGGAAACATCTCAAAGGAGCAGGGGAATATTTCCTTTATTCCCTGAAGATCTAGGCTCGTCTCCAGGAATGCCTGTGGGAGTTGGTTGTCATCTGCTCCAAAACTCCTTCCAGTATTTCTGGGACCCCAGACATCTCCCCCTGTGAAGCTGTGGTTAATGGCTACTGACAGAAAAACGTTCCTAGTTGCATATGTAAATGAGATAGCATCCATGCATTATTAAAAGAGTAAATTCATAGCTGGAAGCGAATGTGTGTGAAGCAAGGTTCATGCAACACAGCACCTTCACACTCCAACAGGACCGGAAGCAGGGCTCCTGTTTGAGTCAACCACAGCTACTAACTAGACAGTATAGGTTCTGAAAACACATTTGCTGAAAGATATAATTTCACTAAGTGGCATCGATCAGGATTGCAAAGGAAAAGAAGGGGATGCTCTTGATTTGAGGTGTGGAGGAGAGTCTCCAGTCCTGCTGATAATGCTCAGGGTTCAGCATCAGCCCCATGGAGGTGGAGGGGGCCATACACACCTGTGCCCAAGGGGGTTCTCTCAACCGAAAATATCTCCTCTTCTGATGCCAGAGAATAATGGATTCTACCATTGCGGCTTTATTCCTTTGAATTTCTCTTTCTTCCATTTTGAAAGGTAACACCCACAGGCACACCAAATTCAGCATCAGTGACTCTGCTTTATTATTTTCAGGTTGTGTTAACTCACCTCCAAGCTTCGTTTTTTTCATCTGAAAAGTGGAATACAATAGTACTCCCTGCCTCCCTGTTTGTAAGCGTGGATGGTCTCATGGATGTAAAATAATGACTATAAGGAGTGGTATGTGCATGCATGCTAAGTCACTTCAATCAGACCGGACTCTTTCGACCCCATGGACTGTAGCCCGCCAGGCTCCTCTGTCCATAGGATTCTCTGGGCAAGAACACTGGAGTGGGTTGCCAGGTCATCCAACCCAGGAATGGGACCCCCATCTCCTGAATCGGCAAGCGGGTTCTTTACCACTTCCCTCGTGGCTCAGCTGGTAAAGAATCCGCCTGGGATGTCAGAGACCTGGGTTTGATCCCTGTTTGGCAAGATCGCCTTGGAGAATGGAATGAATGGCTACCCACTCCAGTATTCTGGATTTGAGGATTCCATGGACTGTAGAGTCCATGGGGTTACTAAGAGTTGGACACGACTGAGCGACTTTCACTGTCTTTACCACTAGTGCCGCCTGGGAAGCCCCGTATGGAACAGTAATTATTGTTATTCCCACTTTAAATGTGTGTGTGATATTAGGAGGCACAGTGTCTCGTGTCCAAATCTGCACCTGCTTTTGGGAATCCAGTTAGTGACTACTATGGGGCTGCTTTTAGGTCCGAGGGCTACAGCAGTTCATTAAAGAGAGGAAACTGCTGCCCTGTGGTGAGACAGAGATAATAACAAAGCACACACATCCACCAGCGAGACAACAGTGGCTATGGAAGTGCCAACCAAGAGGCTTAAACTCATGACTCCATTGTCCCCTTGAGTGGAAATCAGGCATGCCTGCAGTCCTGAAAGAGCTTTCAGTAAGTGAAAGAAGTATCCATAAGTTCATTGGTATCACATTTTAGATTCCACATATTAGTGATATCAGCTGGTATTTGTCTTTTTCCGACTGACTTAGTATGGTAGTCTGTATTTATTTAGTAATTGCTGCAGTTAATGTAACATTGTAGATCAACTATACTTCAACAAAAGAAATTTTAAAAAAGTAGTGTCTGAACCAAAATAATACACAACTAGTCCTTAGGATTCCTAGAGAGTTACAAATAAAGGGCTCGGGTTAGTCCAGGGAGGGAAAGACAACGTCTGATTATAGAAATCAGGGGAGGCTCCTTCACAAATGTGGACTCTGAATGTGTAGAGAGGAAGAGTATCCATCTGTAAAAGTCTGGCTGGTGATGCTATGATACTCGTGGCCATGTAACCAGGCAAGTGTGTTTGGAAAGATGCTGGTGAACTTAAATGGCCAGGAAAGCAGAGGATGCTTCAAAACATTGTTTCAGGTAGAAATGTGGAGGCTGTTGAGATATTTGAAGCTGGGGGTAAAGTTTGCTGATACCTGGTTCCCCCGGGAGTGCTCCTTGGTCAGAGGGAGCACATTGGGAAGCTGGATGAGGCAGAAGATAAAACTGCCCCACGTGACATGAAACGGTGTTGGGCTACACGATCATGCTTCTTATTTTTGCTTTACCATTTTTTTTTCTTTATTTATTGGAATATAATTGCTTTGCAATGTTGTGTTAGTTTCTGTGGTACAACAGCATGAATCAGCTATTGCTTTAATCTTTTCAGCACCAAGTATCATTAATATTTTCAGGGTCCTGATTAATATTTCATTGGAGTGCTTTCGTTTTCCTCTTAAACATGTATTTAGAGTGGATTGCCACATTCCTGGGTAATTTTATTAAATCCAGAGGTCAATTTCCTTTTTACAACAGTCTGCTGCTTTGATTTTCTAAAGAAAATCAATGGGAAGAAAGGGGTTGCTGAAATAGAAATTTGCTTTATAGCAAAATATGCAGGAACTCCTCTTTTCATTTTTAAGTGGGAGAATAACTCCAGCTATAAAAATGATCACCCTTATGTATGCGTTGTTTGTGTGTATATATTAGTGTATCCATAAGCACACATCTGTTTAAATTAAAACAGAGTGGCATCAAGCGCTTTTTTTCAACTTCAGTTCTTGGAGAACCTGTTCTGGTTTGGTCTGTGAACAACTATCAGATGTCACCCGCATCACTGAGCCTTGTCTGTCTGAGTTTGAGTCTCAACTCAGCCACTAACTCAAGGGGCAGCTTTGAACAGATCACTGCCTGTCTCCAGGCCTCAGTTTCCTCATCTATAAATGAGGTAACCCAAACGTTCCCTGACGTCCCACCTGCCTCTAGCATTTGAGAAGTTGATGGAAACTGACAAAAACTGGGCAAGAATCTACAAGAGCCATGGAGGGAGTAAAAAGAACATTTTATTTAGTTCCAAGATAGCAGCACATCGAGAAACAACGAAATTAATGAAAAGAACCACTTTTATTGAGTTAGCACTGAGTAGAGAAACAATGAAATGATTGTTTTTGGAAACCTTTCCAACCTAAGCTGAAAACAAATCCGAGATAACAATGAGCTTCCTCGGGTTCCAGCACTGTTGCAGTGGGAATGAGACTGCTGGGTTTGGGCGGACTATCCCTCCGCCCTTATTATTTCCAAGGCAGAGCACGGATCATCTATGCAGGCCAAGCCTGCCTCCTATTCCCCGAACCACCAGACATTTACAGAAGTGAAATTAACGTCATGCCTGGCTAGCGGCTGGACCTTCTGAGTACTGCAGGGCTCCTGGCTCTCATTAAGACTTCAGGGCAGGCGGGCATGCTGCTGTTGGGACTACACACCTTGACATCGAGTCTGGAGGTGAAGGTGACTAATAGAGAAGGATCACCCTTCCAGTTGGCCAACAAAGGTCCATCTAGTCAAAGTTATGGTTTTTCCAGTAGTCATGTACAGATGTGAGAGTTGGACCATCAAGAAGGCTGAACTTGATGCCTTCAAACTGTGGTGCTGGAGAAGACTCTTGAGAGTCCCTTGAACTGCATGGACGTCAAATCAGTCCATCCTAAAGGAAATCAAACCTGAATATTCAGTGGAAGGACTGGTGCTGAAGCTGAACTTTGATACTTTGGCTGCCTGATGAGAAGAGCTGACTCGATGGAAAAAGGCCCTGATGCTGGGACAGTTTGAGGGCAGAAAGAGAAGAGGGTGACAGAGGATGAGATGGTTGGTTGGCATCACTGACTCAATGAACAGGAGTTTGAGCAAACTCCGGGAGATGGTGAAGGACAAGGGAAGCCTGGCGTGCTGCAGTCCAAGGGGTTGCAAACAGTCGGAAACGACTGAGTGATTGAACAATAACAACAACTTTCTACAGGCTCTGCAGGAAATTCCTGCAAACAGTGAGCCCTCATAAATTAACCTCTGCATAGGCAATGTCTAACCCTCCTTGCCCATATCATAGATGAGGAAACTGAGGCTGAGAAGTAATGCCTCTTGGACACAGTTTTACAACTTCTATGATAGGTATGTTCCTGGTAAAGGCAGTACCAGCATCCCTTTATGTGGGTTTGTATACTCTCTGAAGCCCTCATAGTATCTTGCTGACATACACGAGGGCAACATTTTTATCCCCACTTTATTGATGAGGAAACCGAGGCCCTTAAGCCCCAGTGTCCAAGTCCATGGCTGAATGGTTAGCAAGTCATCTCTAAAACTGACTCCTTGCCTCCTACCACCTTGGCTTCATGCTGTCGCACTTACAATTAACAGTGGGAAATAAAGAGTATTTAATAAGAAAAGCATTTTCCTTTAACATACATTTTTAGGGCTGGCGAGACCCTTAGAGATCATCTAAATGAGAAGTTGGTCGTTTGAGGAGGGACTCAGTGGATCCAGAGTCCTCCTAAATGTTTATACAATTTCAGGTGCATGAAAGACTCACTTTGTAACAAGTAAGTACATTGGGCAGGATAATCGGTGAAGGGAGGGGTGTGTGACTTTCCAGGGCACAGAGATGCCTGGCCCTTCAGCATGGCCCTGGCACACAGCACGTGCTCAGGAAACGTTGGTGGAATTAATCATTTCCTAAAAAAGGTCCTGTTGGAACTTCCCTGGTGGTCCAGTGGGTAAGAGTTCGCCTCCCAACGCAGGGCATGAAGGTTCCATCCCTGGTCGGGAGCCAAGATCCCACATGCCTCACCACCAAAAAACTAAAAACATGAAAAACAGAAGCAGTATTGTAGCAGATTCAGTAAAGACTTTACAAATGGCCCACATCATAAAAAAAATGTTTAAAGAAAGACCTTGTTGGTTATCTATTTTATATACAGTAGTATGCAGTTGCCTTTTTTGTAGTTGCCTTTTTGGGCTTCCCTGGTAACTCAGCTGGTAAAAAATCTGCCTGCAATGCAGGAGACCCTGGTTTGATTCCTAAGTTGGGAAGATCCCCTGGAGAAGGGATAGGCTACCCACTCCAGTATTCTTGGGCTTCCCTTGTGGCTCAGACAGTAAAGAATCCGTCTGCAATGCAGGAGACCTGGGTTTGATCCCTAGGTTGGGAAGAATCCCTGGAGGAGGGCATGGCAACCCACTCCAGTATTCTTGCCTGGAGAATTCCATGGACAGAGGAGTCTGGCAGACTACAGCCCATGGGGTCGCAAAGAGTTGGACATGACTGAATGACTAAGCATAGCAGTGTCTAGTTGCCTTTTTATTTATTTTTTGCTATGATAAGTTGTTTATTGATGGATGAATAACTTCATTTACATAGCTTTTTGGTGTTTGAGGTTATTTACCAAATATTCAAAATTGATACTGCTAGATTTAATTATTTTAATACTCATAGCTCTTGATACATATTGTCAAGTTTTTTTCAAATCATTCTGTTTTATATATAGTTTTGTATAAAATGTATAAATACATAGCTTTCATAGGCCCTCAATTCAAACTAAATATTATCATAAAGTTTTTGATAATTTAATTAGCAAAGTGACATCATTATTTTGGTTTGCATTTCCTTGAATAATAGCAAGACCAGCTTTTTGGTTACATTTGCTTACCATTTAGTATTTTTTCTTTTAGAAAATTGTCAGGCTATGTCTTTTGTCTATTATTCTTTGATATCTTGCTATATTCCTTACCAATTTTATGATCCCTTACATAATAACAATATTAACATTTTGTCATATTTGCTAAAAAAAAAAAAAATTCTGTGATGCCACAAAATAACTGAGTGCATTCAAGGGTAGCCATGGATCTCAGAAATCATCTGTTCAATTTTCTCGCTTTCCACTTGCAGATCCTGGGGCTTAGAATGAGCAAGGCGATAGCCTTGAGTACACGTGGGACAGAGCAGGATCTAGGATCTGGGCTTAGTCTCCTCTCGGGGGGCCTTCTCTCTGAGCAGTGCTGCCCATCCCAGGGTCTCCTGCAGTAAGAACGAAGTGCTGCCCATCGGAAGCCCCAGAGGCCCCTCGCTGGCCAGCTTGGTATGGCTTGTATTCAGCAAAAGACATTTTCCTCCTTGCAAACGAAGGTGCTAAAGTGCTTGAGAAAAGAGATTCTCTTAAGTAGGTTAAACACGCCCCCACTCCCCAGCCTCATTTACACTCTTCATTTGCTCAGCAGACTGTGGCTTCTCAGACAGTTCTGGGTAAATCGCAGCCCCATCCAGGTGTGAATGATGCCACATCCAGGTGTGATGAACCACAGCAGATCCGGGTCTGAGCTCATCGCGCTGCATGGAGAAGACGCAGTCTGGGTCGGGATGGGCTTTGGGCCTGCACCGCCTGCGTCCCTCCACCCTGGCCAGGTTTTGAGCTGTCTCTGGAGGTCACTGCAGGTCCAGCCTGCTAGGAAACAGGGAACGGAAGCCCAGAGCAGAATTTCTGGGAAACGAAGGGTTTCTCTTCCCTACTCCAGCCATTTCTCTTCTGTCAGAGCCCTAATGAGCTTTTAGTGCCAGGAGGGGAAAGCAAATGGAAAGAAAACAGCCCGAAGTTGCTAATGCTATTGACAGTAACCGCGCTGCAGGAACCCCTTCCCCTGGGGCCACCTTCCTGCCTGTGGTCTGCCTAAGAGGAAGAAAGGGAAGGAAATAAAGTCCTTTTAAGTATAAAGAGGGAATTGCATGCAGTCCATTTGTGCAAGGACTGCAATTGTGCAAGGATCCAGAGTTAACCCTTTGAGCTTCATTAGTGGCTAAGTAGGGCTGAGATTAACCGCCTCTCTGGCAGTGCTTCGGATGGGGGTGGAGAGGCTGTTCTGTAAGGCGGGGTGGGGGTGTGGCGGGGGAGGAGGTGTGGCCAGCGGGGCGCGTCTTTGGCAGTTTGCTTCTTAGTAAAGAAATCAGAGAAACAGCCGGTGGGTGCTGGGCAATGCAGTCCTGGTGGATTTCTGGCTCTTTACATACCAAACCCAAGGTCTTTGAAATCCCTCTCTAAAGATGAAGAGGAAGGCAGGGCTTGGCTTCAAATCCAGCCTCCACTAAGTTGATCAGTCTCCCTCCGCCTTAGTTTCCCTGTCTGTGGAATGAGGATGGTAGCACAGCCTGTCCTGGGGCTTCAACGAGATAATATCTATATGTTATAGGGATGAAACTAATGCATTAAACTATGTGTTTGCAGTCTTCCATCCTCCCCACCGCCCTCTGCCCATATTTATCTACTAAAGAAATCGGCTTTGCAACCTACCAGTTCATATCGTGAACTTTGACGGTGGTTCAGAATCTGAAACTGACTTGTGTGTGTGTGTGTGAGAGAGGGATGGGGAGAGAGAGAGAGAGTGATGGGGGGTGGGGAGGCAAAAAGTATGAAAATTATATCCCAGGAACCAAGGATTACTCAGAAAAGAGAAATGGAAGCAGAAGGAGATGGGAGCAAGGATGGAGGAGAAGGGCCCCTTTAGGGTCAAAGTTTGGGCTGAGGAGTTGACCTGGGTAGAGAGGCTACAGGAAGCTATGAGGCACGGCTGATGAGGGCTAGAGGAGTGTAAGCAAAGGTATTTAGCAAGTGTTGTTGTGGTTGGTACTGGGTGATGGTAATTTGGTGGTGATGGTACTGGTCGTGGAGTGACGGTGACTGCATTAGCTTTCTGTTTCTCGGTGCAGTAACATATTACCACAAACTTAGCGACTTAGCTAATGCCTACTCTGTGTCTCAGATTCTGTGGGCCAGGAGACCCTGCTGAGTGTCTCACAGGGCCGAGATCAAGGGGCCGGCAGGGCTGCATTCCTTACTGGGGCTCTAGGGAAGAATCTGTGATCAAGGTCCTTTGGGTTGTTGGCCGAGTACAATTCCTTAAGGTTGTAGGACTGTGGTCCCATTTCCTGCTGGCTGCCGACCAGGACTGCCCTTTGCTCCTACAGGTGTTAGTACCCCTCCTCATGCTTTCCGTAGCATCCCCTCCAGCAGCACGGGTTGAGTTCCTCTCCTGCTTCAGACCTCTCTTTTCCTGCCATATCTCTGACACCCACTGGACAAAGTTCTTTGCTTTTAAGTGCATGTATCTTTAGAGTGGGCCCATGTGGATAGCCCAGGTGATTCTTCCTATTTTGAGATCTGTAACCATCACCCCGTTTGCCAGGTGGTATGTTCACAGGTTCTAGGGATCGGGACATGGGCATCGCTGGGGAAGAATTCTGTAGTGATGGTGATGGTGGTGCAGTGGGTCCTCTCACTTCTGACAAACACATCCCTACCCCACTGCTAGATCAGATTCTTACTGGCTCAGGGGTGAGCCTGATTGCACTTGTGGGCAATACAGCACTAGAGAACATGACTGGCTAGCGAGGACTGGGCTGCAGGTTCTGGGAGTAGGGAAACCACGCAGGAAAGTGTGAGGATGGTGGCCAGCCTTATGACCTTCACCAATTCTCTTGTCCTTCACCTTCACCCCGGAAGGTTGTTTTTACACATCTGTCTCCCTTTCCCCCAAGTTCCTGAGGACAGAGATTCCTCTCATGTTATCGTGCTTCACAGCCCTGAGCTCAGAGCTTGCTCTTAGTAGAGGAAAAAGGATGGGGAATTCATAGTTGTTGAGTGCTACTATGTGCCAGGCGTGTTATATTAATATTTTTTTTCTGATGTGTGCACCAGTATGCCTACTTCATATCAAGGAAACTGAGGTGCAGATAGGGTGGCGATGGCATTGGTTACAAGTTGCAATGCAAGTTACAGTCGTGAGACTTGTGAAGTGTACAGGGCTAGCAAGCTGCAAAGCCAAGTTACAAACACAGCTGATACTTCGTTCTGCAGCAGTGTGCTGCCTTCCACCATGGTGCTCAAATGAGCCCAGTCACCAGCTGCCCGAGAGAGAAGAGAGAGCATGTAGCCAGGGCGCTCCCCCACCCCATGGCTTTCCTCAGTGCTCATCTGAGGCTCCAAGATGGTGTGGAAAGTGGGCGGTTGGCTACAGGAGAGCTCTGTTCCTCTGTAACCAAGTCTGTCAGTGCATTGATTTGTTTCAGCCTGTTTCAGGTAGGTTTTCTCCAGATTTAATACATGAAACAAGCCTCGTGTTTGGCTGTGGGTCCTGGGAGAGAGATGGAAGGGAGGTTTAATCACTCAACATTATTCACAAAGAAGGCTGTGTGTGTGTGTGTGTGTGTGTGTGTGTGTGTGTGTGTGGCAGGGGGGAACCTGGTTCTGGCAGCTGCCACTGCTGTGGCTACCATTAGGAGAGCCAGCCGCCCCTCATCACTGGAGGGCATGCCAAGCAGCTGGTTCTTCTCCCAGACTCTGGCATCCCTTCCCCCACCCGCAGGTCCCAGCCTAGCTCCCACGTCCAGTGTACTCTCCCCTTCCTCCTCCCATCACCCTCAGAGATCACACAGACCCCAATGTGTCATCCTAAAATGTATGTTATTAAAAGCTGTATTTTCTGGTGAGTGCTCTAAAATTTGTTTCAAATTATTATTATGGTCATACTGTCAGATAAAGCCTGATCCTAGACCAGAAGGCTTATCTCCAGATTCCTCGTATGTTGGTCTTTCCCTTAAATGGGGTGACTTCCCCATTTAAGGGGGGAGGGACAGATGACCAGTTGAACCTGGGGAGACCTGGAGAGGAGAGGAGACAGAAGAGACTCAATGTGAAGAACTCATGGCTTTGGGGTTTCTCATGGGATGTTCCATAGACTGAGCCCAAGACCAGGAGCGTTCGTAGGAATTCTTTGCAGTCTGGGTGGTGAGGGGGCAGGTGGTGATGAGGTCAGTGGAAGCTACATCCCTGTGACCCACCTCACCCATCACAGAGCCCAGTTCAGCAAATCTTGAGTGGGGACCCAGGGCAGTGGTCCTCCAGGGAAGGCTGACCAAGAGTTGATGCCGCCTGAAGATCTAGGATGTCAAAGAAGTTAGAGCAAAGAGACTGCCAAAGAGGCTGAAGCTGTTCATTCATTCATTCATTCATTCACTCAACAAATATTTTAAAAGTCAGATCTACTGGCCCTAGGACGACCAGACACTGGAACACAGCGCAAAATGCATAAAATGATAAAAATAGTGCTTTTGGTTATGCAGATTTCAAGGAAGCTGATAATACTAATGCAGTAGATTAAGTATGACCACAAATTATTTACAAAATTCTCCCATCAAGAGGTGAGTTCTTTTACCCCATCCCTTTGGTCTGGGCTGGCTTTGTGACTGGCTTTGACCAAAGCGTGTTAGGAGTGACACGTTCTGGGGTCTAGGTCTTAAGAGTCATTGTGATTTCTGTTTCACCCTCTTGGAACTTGGAGTCCATACCATGAAGAAGTCGGAAACGATCTATCACAGAGAGGAGGCCTGTCATCTCACTGGTCCTAGCTGAACCCAGGCCCCAGGCAATCCTCAGCTGAATATAGTGGCTTGAGCAAGACTAGACTAGCACTGCCCAGCCAGCCCGCAGACTCACAGCAAATAATGAACCACTGTTGACTCATGCCTCTGTGTCTTGAGGTGGTTTGCAGCACAGTAATAGATAACTGGAACAATGAGGTACATTTCAGGCTTTCCTTTTTTTCTGATAAACTGTTAAACTTTCTGATGAGTACCTTGCTGCTAAGTCGCTTCAGTCGTGTCGGACTCTGTGCGACCCCATAGACGGCAGCCCACCAGGCTCCCCCGTCCCTGGGATTCTCCAGGCAAGAACCCTGGAGCGGGTTGCCATTTCCTTCTCCAATGCATGCAAGTGAAAAATGAAAGTGAAGTCGCTCAGTCGTGTCCGACTCTTAGCGACTCCATGGACTGCAGCCCACCAGGCTCCTCCATCCATGGGATTTTCCAGGGAAGAGTACTGGAGTGGGGTGCCATTGCCTTCTTCTTAGGCTCTGTAAATGTTGAAAAGCACTTACAATTTTTATGTGCCTGTGGTCCAGCCTTCCATTTATTTTAAAGTAACATATAGACATAGTGCAAATACTCCAACACTCAGGAAGACAGAAAATAGAGAAGTCAAAGTTTTCTTCCACATCTCAATCCCAAATCCACTTCCTCTAAAGTAAAAGCTGTGAACAGTTTCTTCTGGATCCTTCCAGTAAAGATAGATTATATGTGTATTAGCATACAGCTATGGCGGTATCTAGGCTTATCTCCTTTTTATTACTTACAGCAACTGTATTTTATGCACTGTTCTGCATTTTGGTACATTTTGATTGTTTTTTTTTTTGTTTGTTTTCTCTGCTAATGATTAATCTCAAACACGTTTTCATTACCAGAAACCTATTTCTTAGTGTCTCAATATAAAGATGGATTCATGAAGGGGAGTTGCACTGTTTCTAGTTTTGAATCTACACATCTTGATGTACTTTTGCTTAAATATCCACAGGTATTGCTTATATATTCTGGTTCAAAGAGCATATTCATTTGGCATTTTGACAGGTACATTTATTTTTGAACAGCCATATGAAAAGGGTTTTCTGACCGTTTATAACAATATCTACCTTTGTATGCTTACAAATGTATTATTCCATTTGAGTCCCACACTAGCATGAGAGTTGGTCATCTTAACATTTCATGGAAGGAGAAACTGAATCTTGGAGAGGTTGAGTGCATGCCCAAGGTCACGCAATTAGTAATTTTTTTTTTTAATTTAAAGGCATTAACCTTCCACAGGGACCTGAGCAGCTGGTAAAATCCAAACTGAACACATACTAAGATAATTTCGTTATGAAAAGAGTTGTTACTGTTGTTTAGTTGCTAAGTTGTGTCCAACTCTTTTGCGACCCCATGGACTGTAGTCCACCAGGTTCCTCTGTCCATGGGATTCCCCAGGCAAGAATACTGAAGCAGGTTGCCATTTCTTTCTCCAGGGGATCTTCCTGACTCGGGATTGAACTTGCTTAGCAGGTGGATTCTTTACCACTGAGCCATCTGGAAAGCCCACAAAAGGAGTACAGAGTTAAAATCGTCTCATCCATTTGGCCCTCTGATATATGAAAAACTGATCTCTCCAACACTTGAGATTCTGAAATTATGAAGATGTAGGCAGAAGAGCCTGGTGGGCTACAGTCCATGGGTTTGCAAGGAGTTGGACACAACTTAGTGACCAAACAACAGCAAGGCTCACTGTGGATGGGAGTAGCAGGCTCACAGAGGCAGGGAGAGGATGCTTCATGGAAGAGTCCCACCCCTCGGCCCCATGAAGCGGAGATGAGCCGTGCAGATGTGGCCAGGTGCTCTCCCACAGGAGCCATCTCCCAGTGTTCCTTGGCCTGGATTTGGGCTGGGGCTCAGTTACAGGAGATGCTTCCCCTGAGAGGTGCAGCTGGGAGCTCAGGCCTTGGCAGGGCAGCCTCGGCCCTCCACAGGGGACTGTACTGTGATTAAGGTTTAAACTGGAGTCTCTGGCCTGACCCTTTGGGAGTCAGAGCCTTTCTGCCACCCCAGTTCCAGCCCCAGATTTAACTGGGTGAAGAGCAGAGGTATTCTTACCAGGGGAGATCAGGGGGAGGGATGTATGGGGATAAGAGAACTACCAATGCTGAGTACCTGCTTTGTGTCCAGTGTTCTACATGCATTCACATCAAGCATAAAGAGTGATCATTATCCCATTACAGAGATAGGAAGGCTGAGGCTCAGCAGCCCCATTTTTAGAATTATTTCTCAAGGTCGGGGCCAGGTTGGCAGCTGGGGTGTTGTATTGTCAGTGTGGACTGCTGTCACAGATACCAGAGACTGGGTGACTTAAACAGCATATATTTTTCCCCCACAGTTCTGGAGGCTGGGAAATCCAAGATCAAGAGGATGCAGATTCAATGTCTGCTTCCTGGCTTGCTGATGACCACTTCCTCTCTGTGTCCTCCATGGCAGAGAAAGACATCATCTCTCCATGTCTCTTCTTATAAAGGCACTAATCCCATTATGGGGGCCCCACCATCAGGACCTAATGACCTCCAAAAGGCCCCACATCCAAACTATTACCTGGAGGGTAAGAACCTCAATGTATGAACTTAGGAGGACACAAACATTCAGTCTGAAGCAAGTGTTCTGTTCAGGGATTCTGTGCTTGAGCTGTTAACCCCTGCCTACCTGGAGCTGTATTTGCTCCTTAGGAGTAGAGTAGGCCAGAGCCTGCACCGGGGCGCCTTTGGGCTGAGACTGGAAACCAACCAACACCTGAGACAAGCTGATCACATTTTAGGGCATTCTTCCTTCCTCTAGCCACTGCCCTGAGTTCTGCTCAGTAAGCTTAGGTGATATATCCAGTGTCTCTATCTTTTGAAGGTAGAGGCAAGAATTGAATCTGAAGCCCTAAACTTTCTGCTAGATGAACCCTGTGGTGGTTGATACTGGAACTCAGGCTTGAGCTGCACGGCCTGAGTTCACACCCGAGGTGTTGCCACATGGTAGCTGTAGTGACTTTGGCCAAAGTAACCTCGCTGTTCCTTGGAAAGAGGATGAGGACAGTACCTTCCTCACTGGGTTACTGAGAGCATGCCATAGGTTAATGCACATAAAGGCCTGAGAACAGAGCCTGGCACAAGGCAAGTGCCTGATAAATGGGTGTTACTTTCCCGACCCCATCAGGCATGCCAGGGATAGAGAAAGACAGCTCTGGGGGAGGAGAAAGGGAAGGAAGAGTATCTTAATGAAGTTGATTCTCCTCTCTGTGGCGGGGGAGACTGTCCCAAGTCTCATAGCTGGAGACCTATCACTGTCTCTGCTACGAACCTGCCTAGGGTCCCTCTGGCGATAATGCACGCAGCTCCTCTGTTCATCAGGGCCAAACACTGAGGGTGACGGGGGCAAAGAGAGCAATACATCTCCTACCCAGAGGATTTATTTTCCTTTTAAAAAATTTTTATTTTATATTAGACTGTAGTTGACTTACAATGTTGTATTTGTTTCAGCTGTACAGCAACACGATTCAGTTATATATATATATATTCCTTCCCATTTAAGTTACTACAGAATATTGACTGGAGTTCCCCGTGCTGTGCGGTAGTCCTTGCTGATTATCTAGTTTATATATAGTGCATGTGTGCTAAGTCACTTCAGTCATGTCTGACTCTGCATCCTATGGTCTGTAGCCCACCAGGCTCCTCTGTCCCTGGGATTCTCCAGGCAAGAACACTGGAGTGGGTTGCCATGCCCTCCTCCAGGGTATCTTCCCGACCCAGGGATCGAACCTCTGTCTTTTGCACCTCCTGTACTGGCAGCCAGGTTCTTTACCACTGGTGCCACCTGGGAAGCCAAGACACTGTCTTAAAGTAGCAGGACTTGTGCAGTCGTGGTTGTTTGATCCAGACTGTAGTATGTGTATGTTAAGGGGCTGTCCCAGTGGCTCAGCAGTAAAAAAAAATCCCGCCTGCAGTGCAGGAGACGTGGGTTTGACCCCAGGGTCAGGAAGATCCCCTGGAGGAGGGCGTGGTAATCCACTCCAGTATTCTTGCCTGGAGAATCCCATGGACTGAGGAGCCTGGAGGGCTACAGTCCATAGGGTCGCAAAGAGTTGGACACAACTGAAGCAGCTAAGCATGCAAGCACAGGTGTGTATGTTAATCACAAATTCCTAATTTACCCACCTACCACCTTTCCCCTTTGGGAACCATGAATTTGTTTTCTATGTCTGTGAGTCTGTTTCTGTCTTGTAAGTTAAGGTCATTTGTATCATTTTTTAGATTCTGTATGTAAGCAATGCCTTTCTCTTTCTGACTTACTTCACTTCGTATGGTAATTTCTAGGTCCATCCGTGTTGCTGCGTGTGGCATCATTTCCTTCTTTTTAATGGCTGAGTAATATTCCATTGTATAAATGTACCACATCTTCTTTGTCCATTCATCTGTCACTGGACATTTAGGTGATTCTATGCCTTGGCTAGTACAAATAATGCTGCAATGAACATTGGGTGCATGTAATCTTTTCAAATTATGATTTTCTCTGAATATATGCCCAGGAGTGGGATTGCTGGATTGTATGGTACCTTTATTTTTAGTCTTTTAAGGAACATTCTCCATAGTGACTGTACCAATTTACGCTCTCACCAAGAGTGTAAGAGGGTTCCTTTTTCCCTACACCTGGAGGACTCTTGCTTCCAAGTACTAGCCAGGACTGACCCCACTTAGCTTCCAAGATCAGACGAGGTCAGGTGCGTTCATGGTGCTATGGGCTGTAGACCGTACCCTGAGGATTTCTGACCTATGGGAGTGAGCCGTAGGGTTAGGTGCTCCCTGCCTGGACAGTATGTGGGGGAAGGGGGTGGCGGTGGGACAGTGGCCACAAGGTGTGAGGCATCATTTCTGCTCCAGTGGCTCTGGCTCGGGGCAGAGTGAAGAGAACCAGCCTTGCAGCCAGAGCCCTCCTCAAATCCCAACTCCACCCCTTCCTCTGCATGACCTTGGCAAGTGGCCAGCCCTCTGGGAGCCCCCTTCCCTCTTCTTCCATAAGGACGTCCATCTAAGCAGTGCAGCTGGCACAGAACAGGCCTCCCCGGGTTTCTTCTCCAGGCCGCCCAGCCCTGGGACCGCCCCCTTCATGTCTCAGCTCAGCTCTTCATTCATTCGTAAACCCCCTATGGATCATCTGTGTGTCAGGCACTGGGAGGCTCTGGGGATGTGGTGGTGATTAAAACAGAGGCAGCTTCTCCCCTTAGGATCACAATGATCTTGAACTCTAAGTCCAAGGGTGGAGAATCACACAGGGTGGTATTGGGAACATAGGGGCAAGGATGGCCTGGAGCTGACCAAGGAAGGGCACAGTCCTTGCAGGACGTGGGTCTGGGGGGCGCAGAACATTTTGTTCGGCCCTACAGTCTGTGTTCTGGATGGAACCCTCAGGCCAACTTCTTCTGCACCTGCCCCTCCCCACCCTGGGACAGCATCTCCCCACCCCCACCCCTCAGCTCCCCGATGAACGGAGACCCCTCTAATAAGCTTTCCCTCTGGTTGCCCCCAGGTTCCCACTGCCAGTTGGCCCCATCTGTCCCTCCTCCTAGATCACCCAAGCACAGCTGATTCTATCAAATCCAATTTTCTGCATCTCCATCAGGACCCCTGCCCTGGGGGGTTTGAACCAGGTTGCCTGATCAGCTGTCTCAGGGAGGACACTTCCCCCCAACCCCACTGCTTCCTGAAGCAAGAGGACTGCCTCCTCTGATCTGCTGAGCCAGGTGGGGAAAGGCAACGGGAAGGGAGGATTGCCCTGGGAAAATGGTGCTTTTTAGTTGTCATGGCAACAGTTGCTAGGTGTCATCCAGAAGCCACACTAAAGGTTGACCTTCCCCTGGGGAAAAAGGCAGAGCTTTGAACAGGACCTAAACTCTTTTCTCTGGGCTGAGTTAGTCTGCTTCATTCATTCATTCCTTCATTCATTTCATAAATATTCTTTTATTACCTTCTATGTATGGGGACTATGTATGTCTCTGGGAATTCATAAATAAATTAGTCTCTGTCCACAAACAGTGGGGGAGAAAAAAATGCAAACAGAGGATAGTAGTGGACTGTGTAAGGGCTTTATGGAAAATGTACACAGGGCACTAAGTGAGCAGGGCAGGGGCTCCTAACCCTCCTGGATGCTGAGCAGGCTCACCAGGCAGCTCTTCATAGTGGGGGCGACACTGGGGCCAAATATTTCAAGAGGGTGAATAACCAGAGGAAGGCTGCTCCTCCTCTGGAAATACTTGGCCAGTCCTGGAGATGTGCAACAGCTTGGGAATTTGGGAGTGAAAGTCATCTGGAATATTCGTGGTATTGGGTAGGTATGAGGGAGGGACAAGAGAGAAGGCTGGGACGGTCTGCGGTGGTTGGAATGTCACGTGTCTAAGCTTTGGGGACTGTATCCTTCAGACAAGAGGAGAAGCTGCTGTGGGAATTGAAAGGAGGGAATGGCAGGTTACAATTGGAGGCAGAGAGATACAGCTCTGGACATGGACCACATGGATGGGTGGGAACTGCAGGGTTTCCCTGGGAGAGTGTGCAAGTTTCTGTGACCACTGGAATATGATGGGTTGAAGGAAATGAGAGGGAAAATCTGGACTTCCAGATTCCTGACTTGGGGCCAGGCAGGTGTGAACTCCTGAAATAAGGGGATAGAGAAGATGGGGAGGTGGTGGCCCAGTAGAGAAGAGGTGGTAAGCTCAGTCTGGGCTTATACAGGTGCCTGCAGGATGCTTGGGGAAGATGCAGGTAGACAGCCCTGGACCTGGGGTGGCCGATGAGAGAGGCCCAGCTGTGCACGAGGGCTGAGGCCAGGACCTTGGGCCATAGAGCTGGTCATTGGTAAACAGATGGAGGCTGAGAGGACATGCTCAGAGGAGGAGTGTGGACTGGAGTGAGTGGCGTCACAGGAGCCAGGTGGGAGTGGGCCACGAGGTCAGATGCTACTGAAAAGGCTGGGAAAATGAGGACTAAAAGGAGTGCATTAGATTTGGCAATTAGAGAGCCCCTGGGTGACTCTGCAGCAGAGATTTCTGGGGAGCAGTGGAGGCAGAGGGCAGAGGGGAGGGTGGGGTAGTGGGGGCACTCTGTTAACCTCTTCTTCAAGGAACTAGTCCGCCCAGGGAAGGATAGCCGGGCTAGAGAGGAGGGCAGGGTGCGAGGATTTCTGATATGCAGGAAACTCCAATAGGTTTGTGGGTGACAGAGGAGGGTGTGCTGGAGCAGAAGTTGAAACCTCAGGGCTGTGGATAAGGCTGGAGAAGAAGCAGGGTTGCCAGCCACCCAGAGCTGTTGCTGTGGATTCACTAGCCAGGCAGAGGAAGTTGGACTTGCCTTTGGGAGGGAGCTAGGGTGCAGAGTATGAACCATGGCAGAGGGGTTGGAGGGTCACGGGGAGATGGGAGGGGGGCAGGTATGAGGAGACAGTGAGTTGTGAAGACAGAAGGGACTATGGTGTGTCTGTGTGTGTTTGTATATATGTGTGTGTGTGTCTGTCTGTGTACCTGTGTGTGGCTGTATATGTTGTATGTGTGTCTAACTGGAAGCATCATGACCTCCCTCTGGCAGTAGATGGTGGTAGGTTTTTCAAACCCATATTGTCCAAATTGTTTCATTAGTAAATTGTTCTGGTTTCTGTAATTGTTTGAAAGAAATGGATTGTATAGTGTGATGTATGTTTGTGTGTATGTGTATCTGTGAGCGTGTTAATGTTTCAGTCCTTAGGAGTGTATCTGTGTGTGCTTGTATATTTCGATAGAGGTGTTTGTTTATGTGTATGCGTGTGTCTTTGTGTTGTGTGTGCTGTGGGTGTGTGTGCTGTGTTTCTGTGTGTATATGCTTATGTATGTGTGTGTACATGGGTCTTTTTGTGCGTGTGTTGTATGTGTCTATGTGGGTGTGTCTGTGTGTCTGCACCCGTGTGTCTTTGTGTCTATATCAGTGTGTCTGTGTGTCTATCCATATGTCTCTACGTGTCTGTTGGCTAAAGCGTATGTGTCCATTTATTTGTGTATGTGTTCGCGCATGTGTATCTGTGGGTGTGTCTGTGTGTTCCTCTGTGGGTATGTCTGTGTGTCTGTGTGTGTGTTTGTATGCATCACCTGTGTGTGTTGGAATGAGGTCATAGAGCATGTGTCGGAGCTAGACCCTGAAACATCATCAAGGCCAACATCAGCCCAGTTACTCAAAAGGAGGGACCAGCCCCAGAGACTAGAGAAACATCCTTAGTGTCAGAGAGAGCAAAAGACAGAATCAGTTGGACCCTGATCTCAGGTGGAATTTGCACATCGTATGCTCATAAGATAGGGCCCATAACTGGGATCGTAGGACGGGGAGGCCACCAGAGGCCTTGCAGCCTCCTGGTACCCCAGGAGCTGGTGTTTTTCTCTCCCAGAACTTACTGGTACTGAATAAAAACATTGTCCCCCAGTCTGAACCTGGAGGCCCGGCACAGTGAACTAATGGTGCCTGGGGACTTGTTCTCATTCGGCCTGGACACTGAGAAATACTCAGCTTGCATGGAAAGAGCGGTTGACCAGCGTCCCAGAGCCCAGCCCTCTGTCCACTAGCCCAGCCACAGAGGGCTGACTCCCACCTACGCAGGGAAGGAATCGGGTGCATGGAGCTTCCTGGAAACACCAGTGCTCCAAGCTCAGGTGAGATGAGCCCTCTCCACACAGCCAGTCAGAGTGGCTTTACGCTGCCACTACAGCTGGAATTTCATTTCCGCCGGGATGTTTCATTTTGCCATCTAATTTGGTGACAAATCAAGGTGATTTATAGGGAGCAAGCCTGCATTTAGTGTGACATTCTCATCCTAAATGCTAGCCCGTCTTGCACCCTCCCATTCCTGCCTTGACCTCACTCAGTGGATATCCATGGATTCAGAAATACGGTGGGGGTGGGGTGTCTGAAAGCCCTCACCCACCCCACCCCCAGATTCAGGTTATTTCCATTGCCTTGGGCAAGAGTGGATCTAAAATCCTCCAGGCTGTTTCTAAAACAATAAGCAGGAAAGCCCCCTGCTGCAAAATTAGCCAGCATGTACTTGGTACTTGGGATAAACGTCCTTACTTCCCTCAGAGCAGTGTCAGCCAATAGAAATATAATATGAGCCTCGTGTGTAATTTAAAATTTGCTAATAGCTGCATTTAAAAGAGTGAAAGGGACGGGCAGAACTCGCTTTCATAATGTATTTTACTTAGTCATTGTATTCAAAATAATATCATTTCAGCATGTAACAAATACAAAAATTATTACTGAGACGTTTGGGGTATTGAACATTCCTTTTTGTGTTAAAGCCTCGGAAATTGACGTGTATTTTACGTTGACAGCCTTTCTCAATTCAGACCAGCCACTTGGCGAGGGCTCAGTCTCCACATGTGGCTGGTGGCTCCCAGTTTGGATTAACCAGCCTCTGATGCTGCCAGCCGTGGGGAGCGAGGTTGTTCTAGATGGTTCTGAGCCGGGGGCTCTGAATCTCAGTTTTCCCGTCTGTGAAATGAAGGTGGTACTCCCTCTCCCTTGGTCTTCTGGGGACTGTTTTCAAGGTCTCTCAAAGTCAAGTGCCCTGAGCACTGCCCATTTTAGAGCTCTTTATCTAGGAAATGATACAACAGGGTTTCAGAATGGTGGGCCGTGTTAAATATTTGCCGTTAGTGAGTTAAGGTTTCCAACACCTTAAAATAGTAACATGTGTTTATATAATCTCATTTGGAAAGCAAAAGTCGACATCTGAGGCTAAATCTGAAGATGAGGTCCCTGCTGAATGTTCCTCCTGCTACTCCTCTCCTTGGCCCACTAGGATAGGCTCTTAATATATGAAAAATAAATATGGGGACTTTGTTGGTGGCCCAGTGACTAGGGGCCCTGCGCTTCCACTGCAGGGGCCCAGGTTGATCACTGGTCAGGGAAACTAAGATCCCGCATGCCATGCAGGGCAGCCGAAAAAAGAGGAAAACAAATATGCGTGTTCTTTGCAAATTGTAAAGTGTAGTACACAGGCTTTGGGTGGGTGGGAGAGGTGGGGTCTTCACATTTGCTAAGAAAGAACAAGGGTACTGGAGGTTTGCTTCTGGGTTGATACTAGGGCCAGGTCCCCTTCATGCTCCACTCGGAACACTCTGGGGTTTCTGAAACTCTCAAAGCATGGAAGATTGGAAAGCGAGATCTCCAGACTGGGGACTAAGTGCACGTGTGCAGGAAGGGGAGGTCCTCTCCCGTCCCAATAGCAAGTTTCTAGACAGTTGTGGTTCCTCTGGCCCATTTCTTCGTTCTTTGGAGGAAATGTCAAGGTAGCCTGGGTCTAAGCCTCAGTTGGGGCTGAGCCACTGTCGCTCTCCCTCCCTTTCTCTCGCACGCTCTCTCTCTCATACACACACACACGTGCGTGCGCACGCACACACACACACATTCAGCTTGTTGATCTTTTCCTCCTTTCTGCCTGTTCCTGGCATGGTTTCCAGAGAGCTGCTGCATGCCAGTCACCTGCAAAGGGAGTTGACTCTTGTCCTAGAATCACTGTAAGATTCAGAAGGACAGAGAAGACAAATGAGTTTCTTCTCTGGGGATCTTCTTGTCCCAGCTTCAATCTTTATTCTTAGCGAGATAAAACTCAGTGCCATAGAAAAAATATGAGATTTGGAATAAAGGGACTCCAGTCCAAGGCTTGACTTCTTATTGAATTTCTACTTTACGGTCCTCAATTTCTCCATTCTGATGCCGTGTGGGCTCCAGGAGGATAGGGTCCCACTGAGCACAGTGTCTGGCACACAGTCATGGCATAAATATTTGAGGACTTATGAAATGTATGTATCTGGGCTGAGTAGTAATACCTGCCTCATGTGATGGTTCTGAGAGCTGATGGAGGAAGCATCGCACATGTGCGTGCACACACACACACACACACACACACACACGCTTTCCAAGCCCCATTCAGCTAAAAGAGAAATTAACAGATTGGCTATTTAGAAGCTTACATTCAAAGGAACAGGATGGTTGAAGACTGAACTAAGATCATGGAGCATGGTGAATATAAAGGTGGGAGAGGAATTTAGGTCTTGGATAGAAGGTCTCACTTTTCTTATCCTGTCAACTATTTTTGAGTGAGTGTGTTTTGGGAATGCGAGGTCTTCCTCTGTGAAATACACCAAATACCCTTTCACTGCACATTTATCTAGGAATTACTCTTGGTCTATTGTAAAGTGTGTCTGCCCCAAGAATCAGCAAACTTTTATCGAGTGCTTCTGGCCGCCCCCAGAAGAGGGGAGAGGAGGAAGAGATAGAGAAGCTGTGATACCAGCCCTGAGACATTTGTGGTCTAGAAGGAGGCCAGTATGTAGATTCATAGCATCCCCCCAACCACCACGACTTTGATCAAGGGAACTGGCGCAACATACAGGAGAGAGGTCTGGGCTAGGGCTCAACCAGAGAATGATGGTTGACATTTCCCATTCCAGAGGACGTCTTCCGACCCCTTGAGCATGACCTTCAGTTTAAGTGTAAACAACTCATCCCAGTGCTTTCCAGCCTAGACAGCTACCTGCTGATTCTACCTGGCCCCTGAGCAGCACTGGGGGCCAGGCTTGGTGTTCAAAGGAAAGAAGGAAAGAAGGAAAGAAAGTGTCAGTCATTCAGTCAGTTAGTCGCAAAGAGTGTCTGACTCTTTGTGACCCCATGGACTGTAATCCATCAGGCTCCTCTGTCCATGGGATTTTCCAGGCAGGAATATTGGAGTGGGTTGCCATGCCCTCCTCTAGGGGATCTTCTGACTTATGTTCAATTCATAAGCTCATCTTCTGCCCCAGGGCAAGTCACTTAGCACCAGTGAAGATGCTGAAGCTTCAGTTTGATCCAAGATGAGTTCAAAGGCCCCCCAGTGGGGCTCATCTTCCAATCTCAAAGCCACCCTTGTGGGTGAGTTGATGTAGAAGGAACTCCAGGCTTATGTTAGGAGTCTGGACGTCTAAGACCCACCATGGTGCTGGTTATTCTGATTTCTTTCCTCTGGGCTCTGGTTCACTTTCCATGAGACAATACAGCTTGCTTTGATGATCTGAGTCCTTAGCACAGTGACCTTCTGTGTCATCGCCTTCAGTGAGTCAAAGTCAAACCAGGATGGGGATATGTGGCTGGTGACCTCCATCCATAGACAGTCTGTTTGCCTCTATGAAAAATCAGCACTGAATGCTGTCAGTATAAACAGAGATCACTCCTATAGAGTAGACCTCAGGCAAATCTCAAACTATTCAGCCATGTATTTGCAAAACATACAAACAAAAATGATCAAAGAAAAATGACCAAACAGAAACCCATTTATTGAGTTGTTATTATATGCCAAGCACTAAAAGTTTGGCCTCAGTCTCCATAGGACTGTCTTCTTTCAGCTCTCAGGATTTGGCTCAGAGATGAACATCTTTAGAAGGGCTCCCAATTTAGCCCCATTTTCAGGTGGGAAGCCTAAAGGTCAGAGGAACCCTTTAAAACTTAAATTCGATTATGTCATTTCCCAGCTTAAAACACATCAGCAGCTTCCCCCTACACCTCAAGTGAATCCACACTCTTGCCCTTCTCGCTCCATCTCTCTCTGCTCTGAGCCTCACTTTTTTTCTATGCTGCACACACCCTGGCTTCTGCCAGAACCTCACATGTGCCAAGCTCTTTCTATTTCATGAACCCTGCATATGCTGAGTCTTCCTTCTGGAAAGCGTTCCTCAGCTCTTAAGCTGGATGGGTCCTTCAGATCCTGAAGATTTCAGCTTAATAGCTATCTCATCGGAGAGGCCTCTTAGGAGAATCTTAAATAATCCACTCTTATCAATTGGTCTGTACAGGGCCCCATTTGTATCCTTTATTATTTTTTTTTTTAAGTTGAGCTTTTTATTTTGAGATAACTGTAGCAAGATATGCTATTGTAACAAATAATACAGAGAGGTGGCATATGTCCTTTACACAGCTTCCCCCATTGGTAACATTTTGCACAACTACACTGTAATATCTATCACAGTATGGCAATCAGGATATTGACAATGATATAAAGCATTGATCTTATTCAGAATTCCTGTTTTGCTTATACTCGTGTGTGTGTGGGTTTGTGTATCCTATTCAATTTGATTACATATGTAATTTCACGTATCCACCACCACAGTCAATCCCTCTTAATACATTTCACAATTTAAATTTCTTATTTAGTTGCTTTCGTTCTTTTTCTTTTCTTTCTTTCTTTTTTTTAAATGTCTATCTTTCTCACTGGACTGTAAGCTCCAAGAAGGCAGAGCCATAATTTTATTCACCTAGATGTACAGAAGTTAACACAGTGTATCCATATGTGGAAAGCAGGCATGTTTGAAAGGCCCCAGAGATGCAAAGATAATGGACAAGAAGGTCCTTGCTTTCCAAAATCTCATGATCTCTTCCCAGAGGGACACGCACAGAGATGATCGCAGTCAAGATCTGTCTTTTCTCTACTAGACGTAGTATGTGTGATGCTATGGCACCAGAAGACACAGTTGCTAACTGCAGACATGGGCCAGTGTGCTGCAGTCAGGGAAGGCTTCCCAGGGGTAGTGATGTTGACCTAACAGCTTGAAGACTAAGTATGGGTTTATCAGGTCAAGACTTTCCAGGCAGGGGGCTAGGGATGAATAATGATCCAGCAGTGTTTCCAGCAAACAAGAATGAGACATTTAGAGAAGAGCAAGTGTCTTCATGTGATGTATGCACAGGAGCTGTTGGAAGGAACTTCAGGGAGATGAGGCAGTAGTGGCCCCTTCTGAGCTCAGGAAACCCAATGACATACTGAAGATAATGGGAAAAGAGAAAAAGATGTTAAAGGGAGGAATGATTGGATTTGAATTTATTAACAACTTTTAAAATCATTTTAAAATATTAAAATAATACACATCCATTTCAGAAAACAGTTGAAAATAACAGAAACATCAGGAAACAGGTGAGCTATGGCCAGCGTGTAGGGGAGTTACACAGGCAGTGCTGTCTGGCAGCAGGCTTGGGGAGGGGCTGGAGCTGGCTGGGACTGGAGGCACAGGAGCCCTTTATGAATACAGAGGGAGTCATGATGAGTGCTGGACTTGGACAGAGGGAATAGAGGTTGAAAAGAGGCAACCCGTGGAAGAGTAAGGAAACATATGGGGACCAGCTGGGTGTAGGTCTGGGGGAGAGGATGGGGTCTGAATGATTATCTTGATTCTGGCTTCATTATGTAAATGACTGATGGACCCTTTCCTGAAGATGAATCTCTTAGGCAAGATGGGCAGTGTGTTGTGGAAGAGATTTGGGAAAGGTGAATGGAAGAGGGGACTGTGGTCACACACCCCATCCCTTGAAAAGGGGCCGATGTTTATCAGCATCAAGCACAGACATGGATATCTGATGGCTCCTCTGGACACCTCCTGTGGTCCCATATCACATTACGGGAACATAATTCCTGGTTGGGGAGGTTGAAATGCAGTGGCCCTGGGAACTCTGTCTCTCTAACCCTCTTCCATCTCTCATGTTTCCATGCTCAGGATTAAAGCAGGGTTCATTCTTGTGGGCAGAAATGCTTCTAGTTCCACATGGACCTGACATGCCATCCATGTGATCAGAAGAGCAGGTATGGAAGGGACCTCAGAAATCACCTAATCCACTTTTCTCATCCAGGAAGAAGCAGGAAGCTCACACCCACTCCAGGCCTGGCACTTAGTCTTCATCATTACTCTGTGCAACAGGTGTTCCCGCTGTTCCCAGTTTACAGTGGAGGTAACTGGGCCTAGGAGAGATGAAGTATCTCATGGAAAGTCACAGAAAAATATCACCACTTGGATTCAAAGTCAGTCTTTCTGACTCTCCAGCTCATGTCCAGACTTCCTTGGGGAGAGAACTAAAATCCAGAGAGATGAAGGTTGGCTTGTAGGGGAAGAACAAACCAGATCTCTTCACCCCTCCCAGCCCACCATTGCTTCCTGGGCTTTTTCTATTCAGTGTCTGTTAGGTGGCTGGTTCTTCACTGAGTGAGGTGGTAGAAGAGAGTGGTGACTGCAGCGCTCGAAAAGTCTGTTTTCCTGTCCCCAGAGAGAGCTTATGTTCTTCCTAAGGAGGTGTCTTCAAAGATGGTGTCAAAATGATGGGGAGAACCTGGCATCTTCATTCCTTTCTTTTCTCCTATCTCTACTTGCCAACTGGGCATCTGGGCTGAGAGTGAGAGAAAATGTGTTCAATAAAGTCTGACACAAAGAGCTCTGCCCGAACTATTAACCTGAGCAGGAAAGAATGGGAGAAGGAGGTCTTTCAGGAAGATGCATGTTCATGCACTCAGACCACAGATGCTAGCTTATCTCTGTCTACTTCAGGGGGTCAGCCATGAGGTTGACAGTTGCATCTTGGCTGCAGTGAGATGTTATTGCCTTGGATATAGACAGGCAAAGGAAAGCCAGCGAGGGCTGCAAGTCAGGCCAAGTGTCAGTGATACAGAAACAAAACCTACAGCCTTTGGGGCCAGTAACTGCTTAATGGGAGGACACAGGAAAAATCTGACTCTTGGTCACAGTGGTTAGAAGGCAGTGTGAGGGAAGAGCAGCGGTCTTGAACCCGGATATATGCGGGTTCAGTTTACAACACTGATAATGACTTCCTGTGGGACCTTGTGCAGTAACTTAACCTCTGAAGGTTTCTTTACCTATAAATGCTAAGGAAAATATTGATCTGAAGAGTAAATAAAGGAAAACATGAGAAAAGCACCATGCTTTATTTGAGTTTTCACTCGGTGTTGGTGATGGTGATGGTGGTGAAGATGGTGGTGATGGTGGTGGTGATGGTGAGAATGATGGCGATGATGATAATGGTGATGATCATCATGGTGGTGATGACAGAGATGATGGTGGTGATTTTGGTGATGATAATGATAATGGTTATTATTATGATGACCATGAAGACTAATCACAGTCTGCCCTTCTTCTTTGGAAAATGAAATCTCCCTGATACTAAAATTTTAGGTCATAAATAATCAAGAGATGGATGGGGAAGAGGAGGAGGGATGACATAAATATTTAGCTCCTACTTCATGCATCTACTACAGTAGGCTCACTTGCACACTTTTTCATTTAATCCTCGGAAGAATTCTTTGAAGTATGTCTTGCATCCCATATCTAATGATATGGAGAAAATCTATGATAGTGAGAAAACTGAGGTCAAGAAGTTAAGTTGCTTGCTCGAATTCTTACAGTGGTGAAGTTGTAGAGCTAAGAGTTGATCCCAAGGCTCCAAGGCTCAGTTTCTTATTGTTTCTCATGAACTCATCAGGACATGATTCCAAAACTTCTCAATGTTTTTTGCATTGGAACATTCTTGGATGAAATCTGCTCTACCATCATCCCAGCAAGAGGGTAGGGGATGGGCAGAAGTCCCAACGACTCTTTGTGACTCCATGAGCTCTACAGTCCTTGGAATTTTCCAGGCCAGAATACTGGAATGGGGAGCTGTTCCTTTCTCCAGGGGATCTTCCCGACCCAGGGATTGAACCCCGGTTTCCCACACTGTAGGCAGATTCTTTACCAGCTGAGCCACCAGGGAAGCCCAAGAATACTGGAGTGGGTAGCCTATCCCTTCTCCAGTGGATCTTCACGACCAGGGTCTCCTTCATTGCAGGCAGATTCTTTACCAGCTGAGCTACCAGGGAAGCCCAGAAGTCTCAACAATCACACCTTAAACTTGGTTGACTCCCATAAGCATCATTCATTCCTACATCTATTCTATTATGCACAAATTCACCAGTGTTCATTGAGCCAGAATTGCTTTTGGCCCTAAGGCTAGAAAGAGCAGTGAGCTGAATGGTGGGTAGCAGCAGCATGTTTGTTTGACACGCAGTTCAATAGTCTTAAGTTGTAGGTCATATGTGGATGTGTCCATCAGTATCCAGTAAGGAGAAAGTTTTATTTAAACCACTAGAGTTAAAGGACTTATTACCTGGGAATAGTGGATTGTTAACTAGATAACTTGAAGTACAAAGAGAGAATAAGTTATCACAGATAGAGCAACTACAGAAGGCAGTCTCCAATCTTAGGACTAGGGAAAGAAAATGTAGATGTTGGAACTTAGTTTTAACTTAATAAAAACTTAGCTTGGAGGGCAGAGCCTTCAGAGCTGAAACTCAGCCTTCTGTGGAGGGAGCCCTTTTCCACTGGTGCTGATGGTTCTGAGCTTGGAGGAGGAAACACATAGGGTTGGGACTTCCGAAGAGGGACCACCATCCAGCTGGTGCTGGTGTTTCTGATGGAGTACGATGAAGCATGTTCTGAAATTGTTGGGAGAAATTGAAACTTGTATCCAGTTGGTATTACTGGACCAGACAACTACTTTAGGGATGAATGAGCAAGACTGGGCTGCCTCTGACAGGGAGAAGAAGCAGACAGGATGCCTACAGAAAATAAGCTGGTAGATGGGTCTGATTCTTTCTCCTCCCTCCTTGAAGCCTTTCTCTAGTTCCCCCTTTTGGCAAAGTCCAACAGAGATCTAGTTGGCAAAGCAGAAATGGAGTTTTCAGTGTCTTATCATAAATCAGTGTACAGGAGGGTGGATTTGAAACTAAGAGACAGTCATAGACAAAAATAGAGAATCTATTAGACCCACCAGAATCTTAGATGAGCTAGAGAAGGCTTCCTAGAAGGCATGATGTCATTTTCAGAAGAGATTCTGAATCTTGGAGGATTGGAGTGGGTCTGAGCCAGAGAGCCAGTGTATATGCCAGAGGGGAGGAGATGAGGTGGAGAGGTGGACATGGGATGGGCAGGGGGAAATCTCATTCTGCCATCCCTAGGTCTCAAGCCTTGAGGGGTTAGAGCATCAGAATTGGACTTTGAGATGAAAACAGAAAAAATGACCTAATTCACACACTTGCCCAATTTCATCCTCTCAACAAGTCTGTGGTTAAGACATTATTGTCTCTATTTTACAAACGAGGAAATTAGGACTCAGATAGAGAAAATTTCTGTTGCACAGCCCCAGAGGGAGCCATTAGTATTGTTGCTATGAGAATGGTGCAGCCTGGCAGTGTGAGGGGTTTCACCATCATGGCTGCAGGGGATGGTCCTACATCAAAACCCCACAGCTAGTAGGCAGGGTAGTTATAAGGAGTGTAGAGGCCTCATACACATCCAGGATCTCTTTTTTTCCTCCTGTGCTAGAAAGAGTCTGTATATGAATTGTTGAAATCACACATGTACATCAGTTCCTCCAGGGAGTCATATTTTAAGTCCCATCTCAAAAAGCCCCATTTCTTTTACATTGCCCCATCCCTTTGAGATGATTGGATCAAATGGGCTAATGTCAGCATCAATAAAACTTCCCAATAGTTACAGAATTACCAGCTTCCCAACTCTAAGATCTGTGATTATCTGGAACCAGATTACCTGGCCCCTTCTAAATGGGTTCAGGGTCAAGGAGACCAGTAGATACCCTTGGATCTGCAGGGCCAGCTACTGATTTCTCAGCTTGCTCGGGAGTTGACAAAATTCAGTCCTTGGTACTTGTTATAGCTAATTTCACACTTTGCTGTCACTCGCTATTAGGCGAAAAAAAATACAGTCCTGCTAGCAAATCCTCATTTAGGGAGAAAGAGAAAACACATTGGTTCTGGCATCACTTAGAGAAAGAAGCAATTACCAAGTGGAGATTGTTGAGTGTAACTCATGACTTAGGGATCCAGGGAGGAGTGGAGTAGAGCAGTTGTGAAATTCCTTTGGTCTCAAAGCGTGGTGTGACTTCCAGTGTTTTACTTTGACTACATCCAGGTACCACTGCACAGGGTCCTTTATGCGTCATTATAAGTGGGCGACATCAGAACATTATCCAAATCCCATGATGAATCCATTGGTAATTTACTACATAGCTCTTCTTGGAATTTGGGAAACTTATCCACAGGTCCTAGCTGATAGTTGATACCATTGAGTAATTTACAAGTAACTCCAGCAGCTTTAGGTTTGCTGGGTGCAAAGCCCTGAGACCGGAGCATCAGAGAGCTCTGTAATAGTCTTGTACTGACCCTGTCATGCGATGAGATACTTAAAAGCAGGAAGCAGCTAAGGTGATGGAAGCCTAATGTGATAAATGTCCTAAGTTTAGGGCTCTATTCTGGGCTCTAGAGATACATGGACATATAAAAGCACACTCACTACTCTCTGGGGTCTGCTAATCTGGTTAGGGAGACAGGTTGCATATAGAAAAAGATCAGTCACTGTGGAAGGCAGGAAAAAATGCCGATTGAGAGGCAGAGACATGAAGTCCCTCTGGAACTGAAAAAGCCCTTCCAGAGCATCTCGATAGACTCTGTTATTTTCAGAGAAGGGAAATCGTGGATGGGAGAGGGGTGTGACAAAATGAATGGCCAGGGAGGGCCAGAACAGACTCAACTGAAATAGCAAGCTGCTTCTGTTCACTGCTGTTTCCAGGACACAATACCAGACACATCCAGATACATTCTATCAATTTATCTAAGTGTTGTCAACCTCACTTTATACAGGTAGAACGTATGGCTGAGAATCTAAGAGGCTCACCAAATTTCACTGCTGTTAAACAGAACTGAAGCTTAAACTCAGAGTCTATTTGACTCCAAAGCCCATGTTTTTGCCATTGTGGCTTGTTGATGGTGCCTGAGATCAAAGAGAGCCTCAAAGAAGAGGTGATTCATGTGCTGTCCTTTTAAGGAGAAAAGAATAACAGGCATGTGCCAGTCGGGGGAAAGGAAATGGCAGTGGCATTCAAGGGTGAGGCTGTGGGGGCAGTAGGCAAGCTAGTGACTTGTAGGGAAGCTGTCTTTAGGCTGAAGATGGCAGGATCTTAGACGGAGTTGAGATGCTTTTTATGAAATGGCCTCCAACCTACATCATCACACAGGACATGAGCCAAACAGTCAAAACCATACTGAGTTGGGGCAGGGTGGGGAGAGAGCCTTCTGCAACCCCGTCCCTTATTACTGGGATCTCTGTTAACCTATCAGTAAAATTTCATGGTAACCTACCTACCACAATCTTCCTACATTAAAATGGTGGGCAGTGGTAGACTTTTAGGGTGCTTTGAAGATGGATAACGTGATGGGGCTAAGATAAGGCATTTTATCTAGGTTCTCATATGTAGCTATATTTTAGTATCATATGAGAGTATTTAGAAAATCCTGATGTCCTAGACCCACACAGGGATTCAGGACTGGGAGGTGGCCTCGGCATCAGGTGACTTTAATGAGCAGCTAAGGTTTAAAACCATTATTGTCACTTGTCCCCCTCCTCCTGCAAGTTACTTGGGCATCTTTCTACCTCAGTCGCACACAGAGCTCGGCCCTGCTGAGACCTGTTGGTCCCCACGCCTGCTGCCTTTGGTCATTCATGTTTTCCTCCAAATTCAACTATGTGGTTATTGTACCCTAAAAGCTAAGCACTGGGGATATTATCAGTGAATATGTGGGTAAATATTTAACAACCAGCTTTCTGGGAGGATGCAAAGGTCTAATCTGTGGTGTTTTTTGATTTCCCTGTTATGAATACTCCCACCATGACCCATTTCATGGTCACTGAATGTGGAGTTAGGAATAATGCATTGTAATTGGCTCTTTTGAGCCAATGTGACCTGGCTCTAGCACACCCTTGGGTTGGGGGATAAGTGGAATTCATCCCACCTCCTTAAGGTAGGCAGAGCCTAGTTGGGAAAAGACATCGGTGTACACTGTTAACAGAAATCTCAAATATGGAGTGCTGGATAGATGGAGGTAAATTCCTCCGGGCAGGGTCAAGGGAGTTGAGCTTCAGTGAATGAATAGGTGACCAGAGACAGACCTTAGTAATCAATTTCCTCAGTTTGTCCCTGCTTTTGTTTTTCCTGAATGGCCTCTGAATCCCCATGATGTCATTGACAGTCAATCAGAGCATCCAACCGGGCTGAGCTAACTGGGTTTTCACGTTGAAAAGATGTAATTCTGCCTAAGAGAAGTCACAAGTCACGTAGTCAGTGAGGCATTAGATCAGTAATATACACAATTCTGTAGGGTTTTCTACAGTGCTGTGGAAAGCTTATGGGCCTCTAGTTCAGATCCATTGACCCGATCCATCCAATCACAGGAGACCATGAGAAATAGGCCCAGAGCCCCAGGGACCTGTGCTGGGGGCTTGGGGCTGGAAGGAGAAGTCGATAGCCTTCCTCCAAGAGCTCTCTTCTCAGGAGTCTGCCACAGGGCTGGTCTTAAAGATCAGACACCTCCTGGACATTTTATTAATATACTAAAATGAGGAACATCAGTTCATTTGCTTCGAAAAAAAGGTTCTGTGCAGAAAAGAAATCCAATCTTGTATCTAAATTGCTCCTAATAAGCCCACAGTTGCAGCCCCAGCGATGATCCTCTCAGGCTGTAATTGTGTGAAAAATGGATGCATTCTCATCACCAAGAGGAAAGACCAAATCTGCCCCCACTGGGTGGTGGTTATCTCATTAAGTTATTAATGAAATTAGCAGTGCTTCCTGCCTCAGTTGACAGAGAGTATCAGGTGAGGCTGTTTCATTAAACATTGGAGAAGCCAGCAGTCCATTGCCTTAGACAATTCTTCCCTGCTGGGTCATTGTTCCCTGGAAGTCAGACTCATGTGCTTGCTCTGGGCACCCTACTTGTGGGATATTGACAAGGGATATCCCACCTCTGGGATACTGCAACTCCTTACTCTACTCAGAGCAGGTAGTGACTCACTTAGGGTCACTTTAGAACGTGTGTGTGTGTACCATGATGTGTAGGTGCTGGACCACAAAGAAGGCTAAGCACCGAAGAACTGATGCTTTCAAACTGCAGTGTTGGAGAAGACTCTTGAGTCCCCTGGACAGCAAAGAGATCAAACCAGTCAATCTTAAAAGAAATCAACCCTGAATACTCATTGGAAGGACTGATGCTGAAGCTCCAGTACTTTGGTCACCTGATGTGAAGAGCCGACTCATTGGAAAAGACCCTGATGCTGGGAAAGATTGAAGGCAGGAGGAGAAGGGGATGAGAGAAGATGAGATGGTTGAACAGCATCACTTAATCAATGGACATGAGTTTGAGTAAACTCCAGGAGATGGTGAAGGGCAGGTAGCCTGGCATGTTGCAGTCCATGGGGTCTCAAAGAGTTGGACACAGCTGAGCAACTGAACAAGAAATGTGTACATACATGCAGTTCCTGGTGTATGGACTGGAGGATCTAGAGTTGCTGATTCATGATGAACTCTGAGGCCCTGTCCTGGCTCTTCCAAGCTAGGCAACCTTTTGTGAATCATTTCCCCTTTCTGATGTCTTTGTCAAGAAAGCAGAAGAGGGGCTTAAATTAGCAGAACCTGTGAGGTTCCTGCCAGCTCCATCTTTCTGGTCTTTGCAGTGGCCACTTGAGATTCAATTATTATAATATGAAAATGTATTTCTTCTCCTATGTCAACATCTAGCTTTACTTTGTGAACTTATAAAAACACAGAAGAACGTTTCTGTTATAATGGTCAACCCTAGTTAACTACATCACAGATCACCCATGGGGCTTAGAAGCTGTTTGCCTTGGAATCTAGAGAATGCCAGACTTCCAGAACTACATTTTTCATTCCCTACTCTTTTTACCATAATGACCTAGAAATTTGGGGTTAGGATTTTGGTCTTTGAACTGATAATTATGTGTGTGTGTTACTCATTCAGTTGTGTCCAACTGTTTGCGACCCCATGGACTGTAGCCCACTAGGCTCCTCTATCCATGGAATTCTCCAGGCAAGAATACTGGAGTGAGTTGTCATTCCCTTCTCCAGGGAATCTTCCTGACCCAGGAAGGGATCAAACCTGGGTCTCCCGCATTGTGGACAGATTCTTTACCATCTGAGACACAAGGGAGTGAATAGCATTATTCATCACTAATTTATTTGAAAAATGATGATGTGTATTTAATCCTTCAGGAAGGATCTTAGTGTACCAATTATTTCCTCTCAAATCCTGTAGATAAAATCGATTGCTCCCTCCTTGGTATACCCAATACTCTCGATTCAGGCCTCTCACATAACTCTTCTCACACTACACTTTATTTGGTTTCCTATATATCTGCTCCTTCCAAGAACATGTGAATCCTTCCAGAGCAGGAACTGAGTCTTATCCATCTCAGGGCTCCCCTTTCCACTGTGCCTGGCTCATAAACTTTATGGAACTAAATTGAGTTGTGTTCTTCAGGGGAAAATGGAAGTAGCTAACTAACTTAAAATTTATCTTCAGTACTTGTTGATTTTTGATAGGACATTTTTATCCAAAAGGTAATTGATCTCAACTTTTTTTTTTTAAGTTGGCTTTCCTTTGCAGCATGTAGGATCTTAGTTCTCTGATCAGGGATTGGACCTGAGCCCCCTGAACTGGCAGCACAGTTTTAACTGCTGGACCACCAGGATGTCCTGATCGCCACTGTCCTTTGGCCATCTCTTCTAGTCCAGAGCTTTCCACATCTACAATATCAGCTCTGAGGCCAGCCCCAAGACCCAATCCCAGCTGTCTGATTCACACTTTAAAAAGCCCTAACCTTTGGTGAGCATCTGTTAATTTATATGTTGTCAGACAGTTTCACGTGCCTCAACCCTTAGAGCAACCTGCATTCATTTCCTCTCTTTGTGGATGAGGAAACCGAGGCTCAGAGAGATCCTCAGAGCTAGTCACACAGCTAGTAAGTGGCTGAGCTAGGATTTGAGCCCACATGTTCTCTGCCTCTTTTGACCTTATGCTGTTGCCTCACTGGATGTCTAGATGTAACTTCAAGCTCAAAAGACATCAAATCAAACTCCCCACCTTCACCTGCAAACCAGTGCCTCTTCTCTCATCCCTGTTCATTCAGATACTAGGTCAAAACCTCCAAGACAGTTTGGGCCCCTGGCTCTCTTTCCCTCCTTCAAGGTCAACTGCTCAATCATGTGTGTGTGCATAGGTCACTTCAGTTGTGTCTGTCTCTTTTGACCGTATGGACTGTAGCCTGCCAGGCTCCTCTGTCCATGGGGATTCTCCAGGCAAGACTACTGAAGTGGGTTGCATGCCCTCCTCCAGAGGATCTTCCCGACCCAGGGATAGAACCTGTGTCTTTTATGTCTCCTGTGTTGGCAGATGGGTTCCTTACCATTAGTTCCACCTGAGAAGCCCTTTGTCAATATCTCTGAAGAGTCTCTTTCCTCTGATGTCTCCCCCTGCTTTCTTAGGTTGGGTTGAATCACCAAACCCAAAGATCTCCTACAGACATCTCTTTATCGGTCTACTGATCACACTCCTGTCTCTTTAGTTTGTCCTCTCCACTGTATGCCAGTTTCTCTAAAATGTATTTTGAATATTTCACTTTTCTTTTTCAAAAACTTTTGTTTCTTTATGGCTGTATTGGATCTTCACGGCTATGTGCAGGCTTTCTCTAGTTGCTATGTGTGAGGGGCTGCTCTCTAACTGCGGTGCGTGGACTTCTCATTGCAGTGGCTTCTTTTCTGTGGAGCACGGGCTCTAGGGCATGTGGGCTCAGTAGTTGTGTGGCTCCCAGGCTTAGTTGCCTCAAGACAAGTGGAATCTTCCCGGAAGAGAGATGAAACCTGTGTCCCCTGCAGTGGCAGGGAATTCCTAATCACTGGACCACCAGGGAAGTTCAGAATATTTCACTTTCTTGATCAAAAACTTTGCAGTGACTCCTTTTACAAAATTGAGCCAAAATTCCCAATAGGCAGGTGGGGGTAGGGGGGAGAAGGCATCATTTGTATCTTTAGTAATGGGCCAGAGATTTTCCTTTTGCCATTCTTATTTAATTTTCAGAATAAACATCTGAAGTGGGTCCTTTCATTTCACTGTTGAGTGAACTGAATTGCCTGTATCAGGGCCAATTAACTATAGGAAGGAGTGAGTATAGAACTTGAGTGTATCTACCCCTCGTTAGCCTGATACTGAAGAAATCCTTCTCAGTCTGGCCCTGGTCTCCTCTCCTGAGCTATTTCTCACTCTTCCACCCAGATGGCATGATTCCGTCTGTTCTGTAGCTTTGTCACCCTTGGGATGTCGTTCTTTATAATAACATCATACCCCCCAACCCTGGATGCCAACTTTTCCCACTGGGTTTATAACCTACATGTTCTTTGATTCTTAACTGGTATTTCTCTGTCTGAGACTTTCCTAAGCTTCCTCCCTAAGCTCAAAGAAACCTCTTCCTGATCTTGAACTTCTTACCATTACTACTTATTATCCCTTCACTCACATGGCTCTGTTTAATCATCCTGTCTTGCTAGCAAGAGAAAGAGCTTCCCATTCAGACAGACGGGGATGATGTTTTAGGTGGGGTTCCCTAGAAGCAGTCTCTGAGGTGAGAATTCTTGGCTGAGTGATTCATTAAGAAGGGATCCCAGGAGAAATCGTAAGGAAATGGGGAAGGCAGGACAGAATAGAGGGGGAAGCAAGGCAAGGGAACAGTTTGGGGCTAAGTACTGGCTCACTCTCATCCAACGGGGGAGCCCTGGAGTGTAGACTATAGCTCAGAGCTTGTCCTTGCTGTAGGCAAGCTTTCTGAGCCTTCATGCTCCAGTCGCCATTGTTTAAGTGATGTGCATGCCCACGTGCCAAGTCACTTCAGTCGTATCTGACTCTTTGCAACCCTATGGGCTGTAGCCCACCAGGATCCTCTGTCCATGGATTCTCCAGCCAAGAATACTGGAGTGTGTCATCATGCCCTCCTCCAGGGGATCTTCCTGACCTAGGGATCAAAACCACGTCTCTTATGTCTCCTGAATTGGCAGACAGGGTCTTTACCACTAGTGCCACATGGGAAGATCATCTTAAGGATCATTCAGGACATTTAACTCTCGGTCCCTTTTCGGTCTCTGGGAGCAAAGGCAGAGTTGATCTCGTAGCCCCAGAATGGGCCTCTGTGAGGGAACAGTAAGAGCAGATCATTAGAAGCAAACAAAAATGAAACTCACAATGGCTGGAGAAAGGGTGCACGGGAATGATAGAGGAATCTGAATAACTTGAGTGCAGCTTCAACAGTGTCTGCTGTGGCTGGCAGGCCTGGTTGGCAGGTGTCTTATTCCTTCAGAGGCTCAGTGTCTCCAGCTGTAAAATGGAATTGATACCTACTTCATGACAGGACAAAGTGCCTGACACATGGTAGTCATTCACTTAATGTTCATTGCTTTCCTTGGAAAGAGCCTTCTATTTTATGTCGTATATATATTCCACACCTTACCCTACGACCCTGTGAATAGTCTGAAATGTGTTGTATTCTTGCTGCCACAGGTCCTTCCTTCATGCACCCTCTTCCTCTCAATCACCTTTTTGCTTAAAGTACAATTTCTAGTCTCTAAATCTCACTTTCAATGCCATTTCCTCCAGGAAGTTTTCAATAAGTTTATCTCAGTGAAGCTGAGAAAATAAATTGATTAATTAAAAATAGGACTTCCCTGGAGACCCAATAGTTAAGAATCCACCTGCCCATGCAGAGGGTCTGGGTTTGATCCCTGGTCTGGGAACTTAATCCCATATACCAAAGGGCAATTAAGCCCGTGATCCACAACTACTGAAGCCCGTGAGCCCTAGAGCTTCAGCTCCACAACAAGAGAAGCCAGCGCAAAGAGAAGCCCGTGCATTGCAACTAGAGAGCTGCCCCCATTTGTCTCAACTAGAGAAAGCCCACACAAGCGATCAAGACCCAGCCCAGCCAAAAATACATTAAAAAAGACAATTTTTAAAAGCTCAGTTAAAGTGATTGCTTTTTCCTCGTTTGATTTCTGGAACCTAACGATATAATGAATGAAGAGATCAGTAAATGTGAGTGAGCACAAATGATAAGCCCACTGAAAGTGGAGCGGAATCCCCTGGGTCACTCTTTGGCACGAGTAGGTAGCAGGTGCCGAGTAGATGCTTTCTGATTGGTTGGTGAATGGATGGGAGGATTCTGGAATGGGATTCCCAGGCCTGCATCCTCATCCAGGTTCATTACTGACTCTGTGTGCTCTTAGGCAAGTCGGCAGCTTCTCTGGGACTCAGGTTCCCCACCTGGGCTTGGATGGGCTTGAAAGGCCTTCCTGATGGCAGGCCCTCGTTCACAGCAGGGATCATCTGGGAGAGGGGTGCTGAGGGTTGCAGAGACTGAGGGGTGTACACTGCACTCCCATTATAGGAGAGTCCTCTGCTGGATATGGAACACTGGAGAGACTTGAGGAAGAGGAAAGGATGAGCTACAGTTGTCATTCGGCAACCTGCCTGGCTCTTCCTTTTTCCTGATTCCGGCACAGGTGGCTCTGCCACTCCATAGCTGTGTGACCTTGGGAAGTGAATACACTGTATGACTTCTCCATTGTCTGATCTGTAAAGTGAGGTCCAGAGGGTTGTAGGAATTAAAAAACTTAATAGACATAAAGTGCTTAGAATAATAATAGGCTTATAGTAAAACCTCAAGGAGCATTAATCATTGCTGCTACTGCTGCTTTTGCCAATTAGGAGGGCACTCTGGATAGACAAACAGCTACCCCATCTCTGATTCTTCTGGTCAACATTTGATGCATGACGTTTGCCACTTGGGTGTGGTGGAGAGTGAATGAACTTTAAGGTAAGGCAGTCGTGCATGTGTGCTAAGTCGCTTCAGTTGTGTCCAACTCTTTGTGACCCCATGGACTGTAGCCTGGCAGGCTCCTCTGTCTGTGGGATTCTCCAGGCAAGAATACTGGATTAGGTTGCCATGCCCTCCTCTTCCCAACCCAGGGGTCAAAACTAAGACTCCTGCTTCTCCTGCATTGCAAGCAGATTCTTGAGCCACCTGGGAAGCAAATCCCAGTTTCACAGCCACTTCATCTGTCTGAGACTCGCATTCTTATTTGTATGATGAGAGACTGAGACTCACCTTGGCGAGTGACCTTGAGGGTTAAATATGTGTTTGTGAAACATCTATTGCTCAAAAGTCTGGTGTGAAACATGGAACCCCTGCCCGACCAGCAATGCCCAGGGGCTTTAAGGGAGAAGGAGCAGTGAGGTCCCTCCCATGACATTGTTCTCATAGATTTAAAGATAAATTTATACCGTGGGTAATAAACTTATGGAACTCATCACCCTGGGGCCCGGCAGGAGATGAATATGAATAGGCCCAGAAGGGTTTAGGAAAATGGATGAAGGTTGGATCCTCCATGAGTTATGACAGCAGCATTTCCTAGAAAATGTGCATTTAGGAATCGTGGTCATGCTGAGATGCTCTGTAGGAAAAGAAATAAGAAAGAAATAGCTTCTGTGGTTAGAAACCTTTGGGGAATTATGCTTCTTATATTCCATTTCTACCAGGATCTTTGCATTCACATTTGTTCAACTGCTGATTCAGCAGATATTTACAAGACATGATTCTAGGCACTTGTAATACAGCAATGAAAAAAACAGTGATTCTTGCCCTCATGGAACTTATAATCTAGTGAGGAAGATAAACAGTAACCAAATAGACATAGTAAATGATGGAATTACATGGTGAGTTTGAAGGTGAAAATGCATTGGAAAAAAGATTAAACAGGTTAAAGGGGAATTGCAAATGTTGAAGGAGGCTGTAAAATTCCATAGGGTGGTCAGAGAAGTCTCATCCTGAAGGTGGCATTTGAGCAAAGAAGGAGGCAAAGGAATTAGTCAATTGGCAGTTAGAGGAAAGACCCTGAGATAAAGGCCCTGAGACTGGAGGGTGCTTCTCTGTTTTCCCAGAGAAAGCCTGTGTGCCTGGAGAACTCAAAGGTGGGGAAAAGGAAGAAATAAAGTCCCAAGGGTCTTGTCAGCCACTGTATAGGCTTCAACACCACTAGCTTCATATGAGGGAGTGACATGATCTGACTTGTGCAGTGTAAAGGCTCTGGGAAGTCCTGCAGTAGAGAGACTCCCTGAACTCAACCCAGTTTCTCCCCAAGTTTTTGACAATAGTACCTCTTTTGTTTCCAGTAAAGCCTTTTAATATCTTTACACAGATTATCTCCTTCTCTTGGAGTTTCAGATATCCGTTCAACTTCATATAGTGTCTCCCCAAACAGTTCACCTCTGGAATCTTTTCAGTTTCCTTTAAAGACTTTTTAATGACTCTTTAAAGACTTTTAAAAATATATCCTTTTCATTATAGGAGACTGGCATGCAAAAATAGGAAGTCATGTTATACCTGGAATAACAGATAAATTTAGCCTTGGAGTACAAAATGAAGCAGGGCAAAGGCTAACAGAGTTTTGCCAAGAGAACACACTGGTCATAGCAAACACCCTTTTCCAACAACACAAGAGACGACTCTACACATGGACATCGCCAGATGGTCAATACTGAAATCAGACTGATTATATTCTTTGCAACCAAAGATGGAGAAGCTCTATACAGTCAGTAAAAACAACTGGGAGAGGACTGTGGCTCAGATCATGAACTCCTTATTGCCAAATTCAGACTTAAATTGAAGAAAGTAGGGAAAACCACTAGACCATTCAGGTATGACCTAAATCAAATCCCTTATGATTATACAGTGGAAGTGACAGACAGATTCAAGGGATTAGATCTGAGAGACAGAGTGCCTGAAGAACTATGGATGGAGTTCCGTGACATTGTACAGGAGACAATGATCAAGACCATCATGGAGAAAATGAAATGCAAAAAGGCAAAACGGTTGTCTGAGGAGGCCTTACAAATAGCTGAGAAAAGAAGAGAAGGTAAAGGCAAAGGAGAAAAGGAAAGATATACCCATTTGAATGCAGAGTTCCAAAGAATAGCAAGGAGAGATAAGAAAGCCTTCCTCAGTGATCAATACAATGAAATAGAGGAAAACAATAGAATGGGAAAGACTAGCGATCTCTTCAAGAAAATTAATGATACCAAGGGAATGTTTCATGCAAAGATGAGCACAATAAAGGACAGAAATGGTATGGAACTAACAGAAGCAGAAGATATTAAGAAGAGGTGGCAAGAATACACAGAAGAACTATACAAAGAAGATCTTCATGACCCCGATAACTGCAATGGTGTAATCACTCACCTAGAGCCAGACATCCTACAATGCAAGTCAAGTGGGCTTTAAGAAGCATCACTATGAACAAAGCTACTGGAGGTGATGGAATTCCAGTTGAGGTATTTCGAATCCTAAAAGATGATGCTGTGAAAGCGCTGCACTCAATATGCCAGCAAATTTGGAAAACTCAGCAGTGGCCACAGGACTGGAAAATGCCAGTTTTCATTCCAATCCCAAAGAAAGGCAATGCCAAAGAATGCTCAAACTACCACACAGTTACACTCATCTCACATGCTAGCAAAGTAATGCTCAAAATTCTCCAAGCTAGGTTTCAACAGTATGTGAACTGTGAACTTCCAGATGTCCAAGCTGGATTTAGAAAAGGCAGAGGAACCAGAGATCAAATTGCCAACATCCACTGGATCATCAAAAAAGCAAGAGAGTTTCAGAAAAGCATCTACTTCTGCTTTATTGACTATGACAAAATCTTTGAGTCTGTGGATCACAACAAACTGTGGGAAATTCTTCAAGAGATGGCAATACCAGACCACCTGACCTGCTTCCTGAGAAATTTGTATGCAGGTCAAGAAACAACAGTCAGAACCAGACATGGAGCAACAGACTGGTTCCAAATCAGGAAAGGAGTACGTCAAGGCTGTATATTGTCACCCTGCTTATTTGACTTATATGCAGAGTACATCATGCAAAATGCTGGGCTAAATGAAACACAAGCTGGAATCAAGATTGCTGAGAGAAATATCAATAACCTCAGATATGCAAATTGCATCACTCTTATGGCAGAAAGTGAAGAAGAACTAAAGAGCCTCTTGATGAAAGTGAAAGTGGAGAATGAAAAGGTTGGCTTGAAACTCAGCGTTCAGGAAACTAAGATCATGGCATCTGGTCCCATCACTTCATGGCAAATAAATTGGGAAACAATGGAAACAGTGAGAGACTGTATTTTGGGGGGCTCTAAACTCACTGCAGATGGTGACTGCAGCCATGAAATTAAAAGACAATTGCTCCTTGGAAGAAAAGCTATGACCAACTTAGACAGCATATTAAAAAGCAGAGAGATTACTTTGCCAACAAAGGGCCATCTAGTCAAAGCTATGGTTTTCCCAGTAGTCATGTGTGGATGTGAGAGTTGGACTATAAAGAAAGCTGAAAAAAAAGAAAGAAAGAAAGAAAGCTGAGTGCCAAAGAATTGATGCTTTTGAACTGCTGTGTTGGAGAAGACTCTTGAGAGTCTTTGACTGCAAAGTGATCCAACCAGTCCATCCTAAAGGAGATCAGTCCTGAATAGTCCTTGGAAGGACTGATGCTGAAGCTGAAGCTCCAATCCTTTGGCCACCTGATGCAAAGAACTGACTCATTGGAAAAGACCCTGATGCTGGCAAAGATTGAAGGCAGGAGGAGAAGGGGACGACAGAGGATGAGATGGTTGGATGGCATCGCCGACTCCATGTACATGAGTTTGAGCAAGTTCTGGAAGTTGGTGATGGACAGGGAGGACTGGCGGGCTGCAGTCCATGGGGTTGCAAAGAGTCGGACATGACTGAGTGACTCAACTGAACTGAAAGACTTTTTATCATCTTGCTTAGCCAACATTCTAAAGCAGGAGTGCCCAACTTTCAGGATTTAATACCTGATGATAGGAGGTGGAGCTGATGCAATAATCATAGAAACACAATGACAGTAAATGTAATGTGCTGAGATCATCCCTTAACCATCCTCCCCAACCTGGTCCATGGAAAAACTGTCTTACACAAACCGGTCCCTGGTGCAAAAAAGGTTGGGGACCACTGCCCTAAAGCCTTCCTATTCAAAGTGTGGCCTGAGGACTGGCAGCAACGGCATCACATGGGAGCTTGCTGGAGATAGAGAATGACAGCCCTCTTTCCAGAGTGTGAATTAGCACATTAAATTCCTGTATGTGTTAACATTCCAGAGTGCTGCTCTATGAGATACATGTTGAGAAATGCTGGATAGAGAGAAATAGTGAAAGGGAAAACATGAGGAAGGTCACAGCACTTTATAGATCATTTCCAGGGCAGTGTGGACTCTTCTGATGTTCCTAAAGCTGACTGAGGAGGAGTGTCTTCCTGTCATCCCTACATGTCTTTTCTAGCTCATGGTGGCTCAAGGCCTTTATTAAAATCCTCCCAACACCTGCTCAGAAGAAGCCTTAGCCTCCTCATGGAGTAATGAGACCCCTGTATTTATCACCCACATCTTGGTTCATATTGCCTATTGTGTGCATGCGTGCTAAGTCACTTCAGTCATGTCCGACTCTTTGTGACCCTATGGACTGTAGTCCACCATGCTTCTCTGTCCATGTGATTCTCCAGGCAAGAATACTGGTATGGGTTGCTGTGCCGTCCTCCAGGGGATTTCCTGACCCAGGGATCAAACCCACGTCTCTTGTGTCTCCTGCATTGGCAGGCGGGTTCTTTACCACTAGCACCACCTGGGAAGCTCCATATTGCCTATTGCCAGCCCCCAAATGACTCGTTCCTCTGCCTCTTAAAATGTGCCTCCTTCCAGTGTCCAGAGTTCCCAGTCCCCTTTGGAAAGACATGTGGATGTTAGGGACTAGGTCAGTGCTTACAGCAGAGGCCAGGATTGGAGAGGTGACCCGTACTTTTTCCTATTCCCTCCACTCTTATAAAGCCCTGAAACATCCCTTCTATTCTTTGTGTCTCCTTCATTTGTCCCTTTCTAGCAGTCAGCTACAGTGGCAAGAACAGGTGCCTTGGGGTTAAATGGACTGGTGTTTGCATGTCAATTTCCTCATTTCCTAGTTGTGTTACCTTAAGTGAGTCGTTCAGTTCCTTAAAGCCTCTTTCTCCCAGTTGTAAAAGGGATGTACAGTTATCAGCCCTGTAGAGTAGTTGTGAAGACTACATGAAAACATGTAAGGAAAATCTCTCTTGAGTCTTTTCTGTACTGAGACCTTTGGCTCCTAGACAAGAGATTCAAATCACAGACGCTGAGCCTAACAATTGCTTGGATGATGCAGGTGCGATTGAGATGAGACAGAGTGAAGTTGCTGGGCACAGTAGTGGCACCTGATAAGAAACACAGTGATTCCCGGTCATCTCGTTGACAGGAGATGCACTGGACCTCCTACCTAGGTCTGTTTGATGGACGCCAACAAGCTCCCCAGCCTTGCAGCCCTTGCCATGTGTACTGGAGCCAATGAGAGAAGCAAGGTCTCTTCCCCCAAAGGAGAGGAGGAGCCAGCACCTATAGGTGCCCATGGGCTGTCAGTGTTCCCTCTACTGTTCAGGCCAACTAGTTTTTTTTTTTAATATATATATTAATTTTGGCTGTGCTGGGTCTCTGTTGCTGCATGTGGGCTTTCTCTAGTTGTGAAGAGCAAAGGTTACTCTCTAGTTGTGACGCATAGGCTCCTCATTGCTGTGGCTTCTCTTGTTGCAGAACATGGGCTCAGTAATTGTGGCTCACAGGCTTAGTTGCTCCGAGGCCTTTGTGATCTTCCTAGACCAGGGATCGAACCTGTGTTCCCTGCATTGGCAGGCAGACTCTTAACCACTGGACCATCAGGGAAGTCCTCAACTGATTTTTGATGAATGTGATTGTGACCAGAGGGTCATGAGGGTTACAAAGAAGGAAGCCTGTGTATTTGTTCTGAGTGTGTGTGTGCCTGGAAGTTCCTTTTCATTAGAAACCAAAATAGAAAAGGCAAGTACATAAAGAAGCCTGAAGACTGAGTGACAGCAGTCAGTAGTAGACAGTATGGGAGCACCCAGCCCCAAGCACTGTTGACACTCGAGGCTAGATCGTATTTGACTGTGGGGATCTGTCCTGTGCATTATATGATGTTTAGCAGCATTCCTGGATCTACCCAGTGGGTATCATTAGCACCCATCCCAAGTTGCAATAACCCAAAGCCCTCCAGACCTTGCCAAATGTTCCCTAAGGCAAGTTCACCCCAGTCAGGAACCACTGACATAGGGGGTCCTCAGTAAATGGTCCCTGTCATCTCAATCCAAAAACCACACAAAATGCCATAAAGAAGGCTTATCCATTTTCATGCCCAGCCCCCTCTTCCTGTTGCCTCATGGGAAATTGGCAGCAATGATACCCACAAGATCTCTCGGTGACCCTCATGAGATTGGGAGGTGCCTTGGTGGCAAAGCTCAGATACCTCCCTGCTCTCCTGCTGCTTTTTTGGCCCCATTTCTGGTCTCAGAAGTCCAAACACAATCAGAACAGGTGCCAGCCTGGCTCACTGGGACTCTCGCTGATTGAAAACTTTCCTGGGCATTTTTGGCTGTTGGAACATTCCATTTCACATTGATTTATTATTATATTTTTAAAGATGTTGAGATTTAAGACTCATCGAGGAGTCTGTGCTTGCCAAGACATAATTAGGAGAAAATGACAGAGGTAGTAAATATATAATTAACTCTTTTCTTAATGCCTTTTGCTGGCATTCTTCATCTAGCCACACAGCCTGAGAAACTAGTTCTCTGGAATCTCCAGGCAACTAGAAACCAATTACCATCGTGTTTGCATATTGTGTTTCTGAATAACATGTACACATGTTTGTGTGTGGGAAGTGAAGTGGGGAACCACAAAGACAAACATGGACACACATGTAGTCTCAGGTCTTAATTGGCTTTTGGTTGATTGATTGATTTGTTCATTAATTGATTCATTCCTTGAGTCAACAAAGATTTAGCATTTGCCTATTGTGTGTCAGGCACCACGCTATTTCCATCCTGCCAAAATCTGTCCTTTACTGTAAGCCATCAAGTTTCCACATATCTAGACACAAAGTACATATGCATGTGATGTCGGATGGAGTTCTACACATTACGTACATATGTAATGGGGTTCAGAGAGATCAAGTAACTTGTCAAAAGTCACATAGCTATTAAGTAATAAAAGTGGTATTTGATCCAGGTCTGTCTGATTTTCACTACCCTATACAACCTTCTTTTAAAAATTACTTGCCCAAAAAGGTGATATTTGAGCTGACTTTGAGAGGTAAGTATAGGTATTTACTGGATAAACATGGAAGGAAACAGTTTATCCAAAGGCTGGTGGGGTGATGATTTAGGAATTCCAAGAATGAAGTAAATAGGGAGATGACTAGGTGTTTTGAGAGGAACTGGAGGAGACAAGCTGGGCAGGGCTCAACTCAAGGAGGGTCTTGTATTGCCAGGCCTCTCACAGTCCACAGCAGTTTGGCTCATACCTGACCTGAATGTGAGCGCCTTCCTTCAGCACCCTGGACAGCTCCCATCAGAGCCTCTGCCTCCAGCCAGGCCCAACAGGGCAAGTTACAAGGTGACCCCCAGGCCCATTAAGAAACCAGGCAGCACTTGATATCACCCAGTGACTGTCCCCAGCCTTCTCTTGCCCAGGAAGCAGGGACCAGTTAATTGCAGGGTGATCGCCATGTTCTTGCGGAGCATTTAATGTAGCATGTAATTGCAGGGTAAATAAATACAGAGCTATTTCCAGCTCTCAGCCCAGTGCTGTGAGCATGGTTGTAATTACGGCTGAGGATTGGCTTGGTGCAATTTCTAAGCAATGGCTCCAGGCCTGAACTGGGTCAGCCCTCATGCAGGCCCTATCTGCTCCCAGGAGAACCAGGGTGCTGATCTAGCCAAGCTTCTCCTTTGCTCAGGTGACCAGGGCCTTGATCGGCTGCTCTGGACTCCTCAGGACTCTAACCCGCCCTTGCATCTTGGGGTCCCTCAGCCTTCTGATTGGTGCTAACTCTGGGTTTGTATCAAAGTTCTGCCACTTACTGGCTATGTGACTATGGACAATTTGTTGCACCCTTCTGAGCCACACTTTTCATCTGTAAAAAGTAGATAAAATTAATATATATTGTGGGACTTCCCTGGTGGTCCAGTGGTTAAGAATTTGCCTTGCAGTGTAGGGGAGGTGGGTTTGATCCCTGGTTGGGGAACTAAGAAAGATCCCACATGCCTCAGGGCAACTAAGCCCATGCTCCACAGCTGGAGACCCTGTGTGCTGCCACTGCTAAGTCCGCATGCTCAGGGGCCCATGAGCCACAACTAGAGAGAAGCCTGTGAACTGCAACAAAGATCTGGTGTGTCACAACTAAGACCCGATACAGTCAAATAAATAAATATTAAAATGATGATAATAATACATGTTGTGAAGTTGGAAGGATTCAATGAGATAATGCATGTAAAATGTTGAGTATGTTGCCCAGCCCAGAGTAAGTGCTACCTGTTAGGTAATCTTTCCTTTCCTTTCCATTCTTTTCCATCTTTTTCTCTCTGTATCCTCCACCCCTTCTTTCCTTCTTAAAGCAGTTGTGGAAAAGAGGAAGGAACATGTGTTTTGGAGCACAGAGGGCCTGGGTTTGAGTCCTGGCTTCACCCATTACTTGCCGTTTTGGCCTTTGAACAGTTATTTAGTTTTTTTGGGCCTCAGTTTTCTCCTCTGTTAGGTAGGAGCAGTAATATCTCTCCACCAAGTTACTATAAAGGTCAAGTGAGGTTGGTGCTCTGAATGTTCTTTGTAAACTGCAGCCAGGCAGAAAGGCAGTTTCCTGCTTAGAGTTTAACCCTGTATCCCAGAGTGGGTCCCCTGGGATGGAGACTCTGAAAGGAGATTGTCTTGCAGTAGGTATATGAGGGAGCACTCTTTAAGGGCACACTTACGGAAGGGTTGGGAAGAAAGCATGGGCAGAGGGAGAAGCTGAGATGCGATGCAATCTCAGTGGGCGCCTTAGCCAACGCTAGAAAAAAAGGTTTGACTCAATAAAGAACTTGCTGTGATTTATGTCAAAGAGCACTCTTCCTGTGTTTCCTCTAAGAGTTTTACAGTGTCCAGTCAGACAGTCAAGAATCTTCCTGTAATGTGAGAAACCCAGGTTCGATCCCTGGGTCAGGAAGATCCCCTGGAGGAGGAAATGGCAACCCATTCCAGTATTCTTGCCTGAAGAATCCCATGAACAGAAGAGCCTGGTGGGCTACAGTCAGTTGCGAAGAGTAGGACATGACTGAATGACTAACACACACACACACAAACACACACATTGACATGTAGGTCTTTAATCTGTTTTGAGTTTAACTTTGTGTACGGTGCTAGAGAGTGTTCTAATTTCATTCTTTCACATGTGGCTGTCCAGTGTTCCCAGCACCACATTTGTACCTTTTCTTGTTTTATTTCTGCCTGTGCCCAGTCTTCAATGCACGACAAGGTCTCTTGGTAGTGGCACATGGGCTCAGTTGCCTCAGTGTGTGTGAGATCTTCGTTTCCAGACCAGGACTAGAATCTACCTTTTCTTTATTGGAAGGCTGATTCTTCACCACTGAACCACGAGGAAAGTCCCCCCCAGGACCACTTATTAAAAAGACTGTCTTTTCTCCATTGTATATGCTTGCCTCCTTTGTCATAGATTAGGTGACCATAGGTGTATAGCTTTATCTCTGGGCTTCCTGTCCTGTTCCATTGATCTATTTTTCTGTTTTTGTGCCAGTACTGTGATGGCCTAGATGGGTGGGATTTGGGGTGGATGGAAGGGAGGCCCAAGAAGGAGAGGGTATATGTATACATGTCTCCATTGAGTAGCAGAAACTAATACGACATTGTAAAGCAAGTATGTGCATGCTAAGCCGCTTCAGTCATGTCTAACTCTTTGTGACCCTACAGACTGTAGCCCACCAGGCTCCTCCTTCCATGGCATTTCCCAGGCAAGAATACTGGAGTGAGTTATCATGCCCTCCTCTGGGTGATCTTCCTGACCCAGGAATCGAAACCACATGTCTTACGTCTTCTGCATTGGCAGGAGGATTCTTTACCACTAGAACCACCTAGGAAGCCCCAGAGCAACTACACCCCAATAAAAAAAAAAGTGGCTTGAATATGGAATGAAGCTTCTGAATTGCCACCATTTCAGACAAGAGCTCCACGCCTCGATACCCTCTCATCTCTCAGGCCCTGGATATGGACTGCCCTTGTGGTGGGGGTGGGAGGAGCAAGAACTTGGAGGAAGCAGCTGTCTGTAGCTGAGACAAGCCACATAGGGGGATCTGGCAGCTGAGGGCTTTCTGTAGGCAGTGTCCCCAGCAGCTGGGAGTAAGTCCCTCCTTCCTGAAGAGGGACCTGGGAAGTGTCTCACTGTATCTTCCTCATGTGCTGCCTCGCCTACCTACTCCTACCTCGTCTACTGTAAGGAAAGCGCCTCCCACTCCTGCCAAGTGGCAGGAATGGAGGTGAAGACCAGCCTCGCCCTCAGCCACCTTCCCTCCTCCTCACTCAGGGCTTTGCTCCAGCTCTGTCTGTCCTTGGGCTCTCGTCCTGAAAATATGTGGCTGCAGGTACAGATGTGGCTTTCCATCCCCGCTCTGGTACCTATCTGCCTCTGTGTCTGTGGATCTAACCTCTAATGCCTGTCCCCAGCGTCCTTGTGTTTTGCATCTCTGTTTTATGTTATAATTCTTATTTTCATGTTATCTGACTTGGCTTCAAGCCCATACCTCTTGCTGCTGCTGTCTGAGAATCTGTAAGACTCATCGAAGCTGGGGCTCAGCTCAGAATCCCAGGAATACTGAGAGGCGATGGCTCGTGTGTCCGGGACCTTGGAAGTCAGTGTTTGGCCATTTGTGTTATGTCACATTGAGAAACGACCTTGGCGTCCCTGAGCACCTGCTCTCACGTTGGCCGTTGTGACTGGCCATCCTGCTGCACAGGTGCTCTTAGGAGGAACAGGTTGGGGAGGTTTGGGAGGAAGGGTGTGCTTTTGCATCTTTTTTCTGGCATGAGGGGTCTTGTGGTCCCCTCTTATGCCAAGGAGCCAGGTAGGACCCAACCTGGTATGGTGTCCTCTGACCTCGGCATCCTCTTCATACACAGAATCCCTTGGGGAACCAAGGTGGGTCATCGCAGCCCAAGGACACAATGCCAAGTGGCACCAACATCAGCCCTCCCTGCCATGACCACCCTCCCCACCAGGTAGCTGCAAACAGTAGGCTTCCAGGGCCTAAAGGTCCCCAGGCTACAAAGGACTCTCCATCCCACTCGTGGAGATCCTGGAGTCCTGTAACAGAATGGGGCTTCCTTTTTCCTGGGAAGAACCAGTGTCATGAGGTAGACACAGAAACCTCGGTACACTCAGGTACAGTTAAGGGACATCACAGCTTCCCCTGAGCGCAGACTCTGATAAAGGGGAGTCAATGGGTGTAGGATGTAGGGAATTGAAGAAGGATGTCCCTTAGGTGAGGCTCCTCTGGTGGCTCAGATGGTGAAGATTCTGCCTGCAGTGCAGGACCTGGGTTCTATGGGTCAGAAAGATCCCCTGGAGAAGAGAATGGGTACCCACTCCAGTATTCTTGCCTGGAGAATCCCATGGACAGAGGAGCCTGGTGGGCTACAGCCCATGGGGTCGCAAAAGAGTCAGACACAACTGAGTGACTAAGCACAAACACACCTTCCTTAGGTGAAGACCCCAAAGGGGAAGATGCTACAGGCAAATGCCTCAGACCTAAGGGTGCAGAAGTCATCTCATCTGCCAAGCGTGATGCCTGGCTTGTAGTAGGTGCTCAATAAATATCTGTTGGATGAATAAATAAAATGCAAAATCTGGACACGGAGTGTGTGCCTTTGTGTTTCTTTGTTCCAGTGAACTTGAAATCATTTCCCCCTATGGGGTTTAACTTTCACTTTATGAAATGGGCACACCACCAGCTCCCCAACCTACGTCTCTGCCCCATTGCGACAATGCAGGCAGAAGGGCTTTAAAAGCGGCAGATACAGGGAAGTTTCATCATTCGCCACTTTCCCTCCAGTCCCCCCTCAGCCCCGGGGTCAGCCCTCTGGATCCATCATCAATAGCTAATGCTTTTCAGCAATGACTCTGGGTTAATTGGCTCAGGCAGAGAGTCCATAGGAAATGCCCCTGGCGGCACCCACAAGCCCTCTTCTCGGTGCGTGGAATATCTTTCTGGGATTAACTGTGCCTAATGCCACTGTTTGCTAGATGGGGATAAAGACAGCAGGGCCAGAATGCAGCTGCACGTCATTTGTATCCGAAATACCAGGGCCAGCTGCCGGGCGGTAATGAAATTCCAGCAAGGCTTGTTGACATTCCAGAGGCATCGGCACAACGAGGTTAAATTATAAGTTGATGATGACAAGCAGACGCACAGGAAAATGTCAAAATTAGCATGACCGAGCGTGGGCACCCTCCTCCCTCTACCCGTCCTTCGGCATATTTGCCTCTCCCTCTCCAGCCCAGTTCTGCCCCCAGAACCACTGAATCTCACCACTTGGTTTTTAAGAATATAGTAGCAAGAGCAAGTTTGGCCTGGAGACTGTCAGTGTCTTACTTACCTTCTCCATGGGCAGCCTGATGGAGGGAGAGCAAAGCAACCTCCTGATGAGGTGGTGACCTTGGACATGTCCCTGACTTTGGAGCCTTCCTTTGCTCATTTGTCTGTGATGGAGGGTACTGATACCTTCCTCCTGGAACCACTGGGGATTGGACTGGATCACACGTGGATGTCACCAGGCTCAGGGCTTAGCCATGCTGCTCTCCCATCCCAGCCATCCTCCTTGGGTCCACCCTGGACTCTTCCCTCAAAAGGGAGCACTGGAAACATGCCACTCATATGAAAGGGGAAAGCAGGTTGGGCTTGTACCAGGAGTTCTTGCAAGATGAAAACCGAGGGTTGGATCATGGGGCCACAGCCTGGGAAGGCTGTTGGGAGGATGGGGACACCCAGGTCTGATGCTGAATATGTGGCTGGACCCACTATATGAGGTTTTGGAAGTAAAATCCAGGTCTTTTACAAACCTTTCACAGACATTTCGCAGCCCAGGGTTGAATTAGACCAGGTAACAATGGTACCCTTGACAAAGCTCATTTAGCTAAATTAGATTATTAGATTCACTGAGCAGTTATTTGAGGGAGGGATGAATAATCCACTTTATGGATAACCCAAGAGGGACCATCCAGTATGGGGTGCAGAGAAGTTAAGGAAGGCAGAGGTTGATATTATTAGAGGGCCAAGGGGAATTTCAAGTTAGGGTAGCCATCAAATAGGCAGAGATTTGGTGATAGTTGAGAAGGACCGGGGGAAATCTTCAACTTAACATCAAGGGAGAAGACAGAGTCCCTGAGGAGGCCATGTGCAGTGAGAAGCCCAGAGGACTAAGGACGGGGTCTTGAAGGCTATAAGATCAAGAATCAGCCAGGGGATACTGAGAAGAGAGGATCAGAGATGTAGAGACAGCTTGAGAGGGCAGTGATGTGAGGCCCAGGCAAAGAAATGGAGCATGTGGGAGAGTGCAGAGCAGAGAGATGGGATCAAGGTCTTCAGCTGAGTCAAATGGATTTTGGTGGGCTTGCCTGAAACTCTCTTTACTATTTATGACCTTGATTCTGCAGGATCATGAGTTATTAAATCCAAAAAATTGGTGTATCAAATTGATTTTTGAGTTCTGGCCCACTGAGACCTGTCTGCAATTTTTTTTTCTTTTCTCTTCTTTGGTTCTGACTTTCTTAGCAAACAGATCAGGACTTTGAAGCATTTTGATTGAAGGTGATTCAGATTCCAGAGGCTGGTCCAGGATATGGGGCTGAGAGAGGAGATGAGAAAGCTGGTGTGGAGGAAGAGTGAGCCACCCTGCTGGGCTCTCCCCCCGGAAGAAATGAACCCCCTCTCCCCCATATATGGGCTGTGGTCTTTGATTTTTGTTCAGGCTTCATGCTCCCGTATCAGCAACGGGCTTTCTAGGCAGGGAGCAGGCAAGGATCCAGAGAGGGAAGCAGGAGTCGATATTAGAGTTAGAATGCAAACCAGCTGTGGTTAGTTTTCAAGCATCTGTTCATACATTGATTCATTGAACCAGTGTTTATCGGGCACCTACCACATGTCAGGGACTGTTCAGAGCCCTGGGAATGCAGCAACGAGCCAAGCAGACACCAGTGCCTGCCCTCATGATACTTATGCTCTAGGGAGGAGAGATGACCATGCACAATATACAGAAGTATATTAGACAGTACGGTTTTAGGAAGGAGATAAAGTCCCATGGAGCCACAATGAAGCTGGACAGGAAACACTGGCAGGCCTGCAGTTAGAAATAGGGATGCCAAGAAAGGATTTATTGAGAAGGTGGCACTGGAGCAGAGCTTGTACGACTTAGGCGCACGAATAAATGGGTGGATAGAAGGCAACCCACAAAGTCAGAACGAAGGCTGGAAAAGGTGGCCTCAGGGAGAGGAATCAGGAACCATGGGCAGACTCTTCAGGGCTCTATGGATGAATGGTTTCCAATCTCTGTATCCTCAGGGCACTCAATTCAAGTCAGCTTCTAGGAAAAGAGAAACTGGCTGGGCTTGCCTGGGCCTCCTGCCCACCTCTCAGTAAGCACACACTGATGAACACGTTCACCAAGATGGCATGTCACAGGAGTAGGGTCCCCAAAAGGAGATCCGGGCGTATGGAGATGGGGTGCACGCCAGTAGGGACAGCTGAGGTTGTTAAGTTACTCACACACCTATATGCACCTACACATACCCCCTCCACACACACGAATATACACACACAGAAAATCATGCAAAACGAGAAAGCTCAGAGATCATTGAATTTGCCCCCTGGCTTAGTTGGAAGCCTCTGGTGGCTCACACAGTAAAGAATTTGCCTGCAGTGTGAGAGACCCAGGTTCGATCATCCCTGGAGAAGGGAATGGCTACCCACTCCAGTATTCTTGCCTGGAGAATCCCATGGACAGAGGAGCCTGGTAGGCTACGATTCATAGGGTCGCAAAGAGTTGGACATGACTGAGCAAGTAATATTTTCCTCTTTATTTTGTTGTTGGAGATACTGAGACTCAAGAATTGGAAAGGAATTGCTCAAGGTCACTGACTGAGGAAAGTTTGGGACTGGATTGCAGGGTTCCTGACTCCCAACCCAGAATGCTCCCTGCTTCCCTGTGCTCCCCAAGGAACACAGGATGTCTAAGGAGGAGGAGCTTTTGAGAACATTGGATCAAATCTGCCCACTTTCCAGATGGGGAACTGAAGGCAGGAAGGAGATTGAGAGAGCAGTGAGCAGATCTTGGTAATAGGCAGCACAGTCTCTGCAGGAGATGATGGGGAAAAAAATCAGAACTTTCCTTCCCTGGACCGGGTGGCAGGAGGGTGCACAGAAAATGTCCCTTGTCTTAAGCGAACATTCGTAGATCTCTGGGAACTGGAAGCGGGCAAGCTATTGCTGAAGTTCAGTGCAGCCCAAAGGGCCCTATCTTGGTGGCACGGGCTCTGTAGGAAATGCCCCCATGATCACAGCACATGCACTTACCCGAAGGAGGGCCTGTCTGCAACCGAGGCCAAATCCTATTTGCTTTCAGTAAGCCCGTGTGTAAACGCTGGGCTGTGGCTCACGCCCCGTGGCGGCCTGGTCAGATGAGTGAGCAGGGCTGAACCGTCGCTCTGTGTCTATATGTTCAGGAAGTCGTGTGATGTAAAGTCAAATACACCCCGGAGTGGAGGGAGAGCCGCCGAGCTCCATTTGGTGTGAGCACAGTAATTGAAAATTAGAGCGCTCCCTGCCAGCCCTGTCTTCGGTCTGGAGTTTGCATCCCTGCCCTGCTGGGCTTCCCAGGTGGCGCTAGTGGTAAAGAACCCGCCTGCCCATGCAGGAGACATTAGAGACGCAGGTTCAATCCCAGGGCTGGGAAGATCCATCCCCTGGAGGAGGGCCCGGCAACCCAGTATTCTTGCTCGGAGAATCACATGGACAGAGGAGCCTGGCAGGCTGCAGTCCATGGGGTTGCAAAGAGTTGGACACGACTGAAGTGACTTCACACACGCGTGCCCTTCAGGGCATCACAGGAAAGCACCTGGTGGCTGCGAATCTGGTCCCGCTCCTATAGGGGGTGCCGCAGCTCGGCCATCCTGCCCGGGCTCTGTACGCACAGCTAGCCCCTCTCCTCACCCTCACCTCGGCCATGGAGCCTGACAGCCTGGGACCTCAGCACCTGAACTCACGACTAGCCTGGCCGGTGCCCGCCCATTCCCTGGGCCCTGGCTCCTTGGCATTTAGTATTTGAGTCTGACTCCTTCTGGCTCTTAATTATTTTTTAACTTAGAAAAAAATTAATTTAGCCAAGTTAACACCCTCTGGCTCTTCTTTACATGCTTCTTGGACTTGAGTTCCAACTTGGGTGCTGAGCTCCGTGTGTTCTGCCTCGGTCTCTGCTGGGAAGGTCTCTGGTCCAGCTTCAAGCCTGGAAGCTTCACTGGCCAAGCCAGAGAGAGGATGCAGAGATTCAGAGCATCCTTCCCTCAGGCATGAGAGTCCCTCTCTCTCTCTCTCTCTGGGTTAGGCTTATCCAGGGACGACTCCGGGCGTAACTCTGATGCTCAACACTTGACCTGGGTTTTGCCGGACCATCCCTCATCAAGCTCGACTCCTAATCTGTGCAGAACGAAGTTCTGACTCCAAGAGGGAAGAGGTTTCACAAGCGTTGTCTGCATCCTCCTTTTCTTCGGCACTAGCTGGCTAGGACCCTTTCACTATCCATGGGAGACCCCGATCCCCCACTGAAGTGTTACAATCCCTAAAGCTTTTCATTGTTAACACGTCTACCCCTTATCAGAACAGACCTGTGTTCTCTTCTTTAGAGACAGCTGTGAGGCAGGACTAACTGGTTTTACAAACTAATTCTTGGTAAGCTGTGGTGGACCAATCACAGACATCTAATGGAAATTTCCACCGCCTTTGCCTGGTGGGCTGGAAGATGCAAATTTCAGAGAACGCAGGAAATTATTTTTCAGAAAGGGAATGCTTTCTGGTGCTCATGGACTCATGCTATCTAGTTGGAAACCACAAAGGTTGGCCCAGTCCTATGTAAAAGGACTTGCAGGGTATTATTCTGAGCCTAGAGATCGCTGGAGCTCTTGCAGTATCAGCTGACTTGTTTTATTTGTTTTTAAAGACTGAGAAACTATTCTTTTCAAGTTTAGAGCCCATAAATGTACGGGATATGAGTATTTTCTCTCCCTCCTGCTGGGTTTCTACTGTGTAAATGAAAACGCCGTCAAATGTGTATTGATCTCCTATATATCGAGTGGATGGTGGGGACCTGTGGGGGAGTCACACACTGGGAAGGCATGACTCTTTGCCTTTAAGATTTCTCGAACCATACTTGATAAATAAAGGGCATAGTGCTGACGACAAGAAGGATAATATTATCTTAACTTTTGTAAATCTGTGGTTTGAAGTTTATAGTTTCTAGCATTACTTAACCTTTTTGAGCCTCGTTTCCTCATCTGTTCCCTCCCCGTGTTGTTACAAGGACCCTGTGAGAAGATGGATGTGAAAGCATTCAGTAACTCTAAGTGCCATGAGTCTGGCTGTTGTCACAGCTGTTGATTTTTTTTTTTTTCAATCTTGGATCAGAATTATTACAAATGTCAATGGGATCACAATTCCCATTTACATGAAGCGTAACCAAGAATTCCCATCCCGTCCCCCTTTCCCGATTTAAGCCAGGGATGCAGATTGTTCTAAACTGTAGCAAGGTCTGGGTCTGGTGGCCCACGTTTGAATCCCAGTGCTGTGTTGTATTATCAAAGCCCCTTAATATGATTTTTCTTCTTTAATACAGACAGACAGGTGGATTTATGGATAGACAGCTTTTGAGTTCTCTGCTTATTTGGGTGTCTGTACATCTCTACAGATGTGTCTTGACACAGTTATTTTTTGTTTTTTGTTGGTTTGTTTTTTGGCTGTGCTGCATGGCATTTGGGATCTTAGTTCCCTGACCAGGGAGCAAACCCTTGCCCCTGCTGTGGAAGCATGGAATCTTAACCACTGGGCCTCCAGGGAAATCCCTCAACACAATCTTGCATTTCTAGACAGTTAACTCCAGCCAGTGCGGTCCCTTGCTTCCTCCTCATCTCTCTTAGCTTCCAGGAGAATTTTAATTATGCAAGTGAATGGCCGGCCAGGGACAGAAATGCACAAAAGAGCCACTTTCTGGAGCTAGTGTGTGCTTGCGTGCATGTACATGTGTATGTGTGTGTGCAAGCACGTGTGTGAAATGTGCTCCTTGCAGCCCTTGAGCTTGCCAGAAATCCTCCCCAGATACCAAACATCCCTGCTCAGGCCTCCTGAAGACGCAGCCTCCTGGAGCTGGGCCAGGTCCAGGGACAGAGGTTTCTTTGCTTCTGTGTGATCTTGTTTGGACCAGGCAGACTGCTGCCTGGACAAGCCAGGAAACAAAAGCAAGGAGAGTGGGGTTGCTGGTAGCACAGCTGACTTGGAGCCCCACTGTCCATCTTCAGACTCTGTGCTCAGCCAGCTTCAGAGTTTAGCTGTGAATTATTTCTGCCCAAGGACTGGATGCCAGTGTGTGCCCTTTGAGTGGCGTTCACATTGCACAGGCATCCTGGAGAGAAGCATAAAGGCAAGGAAGTGAATGAAGCAGGCAGATCAGGGGAGAAACTAAATCCTTCAAGCCCAAGCTTGGCTTCTGAGACTTGATGGGCAATTGATGAACCAGAGGCGGCGCTGGCTATGTGCTTTGAGGACTGAGGGCCAGCAAGCCCGCTGTCAGCACCAGTGACTCAGGATGCTTGGATGCATTGCTCCTGGCCTGTTGGGGAAGGGGATCTCAGACCCTCCCCTGTAACCAGGATGTGACCTGATTAATGGCAAGAGCGAGCAATTTGGAGTCAGTCCTCCTGGGCTCCTTTCCTGGCTGGCTCTGCACTCGCTCTTTGTGTAACTTTAGGAGACTTGCACAGCCTCACTGAGCACTTAGAACTCTTCTTCATCGATATTCCTGGTCAGGTCAGCCTTAAGTCTTCTGGGGGTTGTCTTCAGGTTGGTCCCCAGGATGTGATGCTCTCAGCCTCTGGGACCAACTGCTGTGTAGGCTATTCAGCCAGAAGCTGCCCGACTCCCCTGCCTTGTGTGATCCCTGCAGCCCAACCGTGATGCTCACGCAATCACTGCTGCTTCGTTTCCCTGCAGTGGGCTCAGGGCTCAGCTCAGCAGGGGCACCGCATGTTTCCCAGCTGGGTTCTGGCTCTACCTGTCTCTGAGATGTGCTTGGGGCACAACATCCATCTGAACAGAGACTCTGAAGAGGCAGGGTCTGATCAGGATGAAACCGGAGCTCAGAAAGTCCTCATGGGGAGTCACTGAGTTCTCAGGGAAGATGACAAGTGTCCATCTACCTGCGTGATTCTCAGTAGGGGGCAGATTTGCCACCCAGGGGACATTTGACAGTGTCTGCAGACAAGTTCCGTTGTCATAATGGGAGATGCTACTGTCATCTAGGGGGTACAGACAAGGGATGCTGTTAACTATCCTCTGATCTGCGCCCCCCACGAGGAAAGCACCAGCTCCTCATGTCAACAGTGCCAAAGTTGAGAAATGCTGATCTTGCCTGAGAACGGTCAAGGAAACAGGTCAGACAGACATAAACAGGACCTGGCACGGCTTGACCCTCGTCATGGTGTTGGCAGCTGTGTGGCTCAAAGGAGCCTGGACCACTACTCACCCGGCATCTTTCCCTCCCCGCCCCAGCTCCGGGCAAGAAGATGCTTCTTAGGCGATCAGTGTGACGGATGCTTTCAGTGCCTCGCCCACGTCCCCTTGGCACCCACACTGAGCAAACACCTGTAGCTCTCCAACTCTCTGCTGAGTGCTTTCTCTCAGCTCACAAGCAAGACAGGGCAGAAGTGCCCTGGAGCTCACGTCCCTGGGAGCAGCCCCCAGCCATTGATGATGAGACGTGGGGGATAAACATCCCAGCATGCTCTTCACTACTTCCAGAGGTCCCAGTGGGGCTGAGCCTCAATTGTCCACAGTGATAATGGGCTCATTAGTACACCTTCTTCTGCTTTCTTCCCTTCCTGTTCTCACCTCTCACATCTCCTCTGCTGATGCTTCTTGGGACCACCTCACAAATAGACCACTTTATTTATGTGTCAGAGTTTGTTTCTGGGGTCAGCCGCACCTCAGGTAGGCAATAATCAGTGAGCACTTGCAGGTATGAACCCTGCTGTTTGCTGATGTGCTTATCCATCTTGTTACAGTATCCATCCATCCATCCATCCTTTGTCAGCCCATATGTATTAAGCGGTTGAGGATTTGGTACCCATTTATAGATTGGGAAACAGAGGCTCCAAATGCACATACACTAGTTCAAAGTCCCTCAAAAAGTAAAGAACCCAAACTAGACTAGAAAGGAAAGCCAGAACTCCTCAGGGCATTTCAGACCCATTATACCTGCCAGTTGTTTTTCAGCTGGCTGAGTTCAGAATTACCTGGAGAGCTTTATATAAACACAGATGTCTGAGCCCCACTCTGGAATGAATCACCGTCTCAAAGGAATGGGACTCTGGCTTCTGTATTTGCAAAGGCCCTTTTTAAAGCTCATGTGCACACAGAGTAGGGGGAGTCTGTGCACACCCCACACTGCTTGACTTGGGGGCAATGACTAAAGGATCAGGAAGGTGAGAGGGAGGAGGCCCCTTCCATCACTGGGGCTGAAACCAAGGCTGAGCAGAGATCATCACCCAGCATGCCTCCCCGTAAGCCCTGAGCGAGGTTGGTACCCAGGGAGGCCAGGCCAGCTCTCTATTGTTGATTTACCATCCCTGCAGAATTCTCTTGCCAAATTTCACCTAGACAGGATGTCTATAGTTTGCACGACTTATTTTCTGGTTGGGGTTTCCTGGCCTGCCATATGGTGAGCCCACGTAAGACATGGAGCTGACGAGGCTGTTCCCTGGCAGACGGGAGCTTCCTGGCACAAAAGTCCAGTGGCACTGAAGCCCCCCAACTCCACTCTCACCTCTGCCTGCCCCCTGGAAGGATTAGAGACTGAGGTTTTTTTCAGGCTAAATATAGAGGCAGACCATTAAGAAACTGCATCTCCTCCCCCTCCCCAATCTCTCTGGGCTTCCCATGTGATGTTTAATTGCTCTAGCAATCTGTTCCGTTTCTCCCTTGCAGTGAATGGAGGAGCAGCAGCCACAGCCTGTGGTGAAAGGCTGCGTTTAGAGATGGGAACAGCTTTTAAGACGGGGAAGGAGGCTTCTGTAGGGCTCTGAACACAGTGCAGCCAGGGCTTTATTTTTAGAGGTCTGCTTGGAGCCTCTGCCCCCTGTTCAGTGCCTGCCTGTTGCTGGAACAGGCTCTGAAATGACAGGACCACCCTTTTTATTCTGAACGACACAGTAGGAAGGGCCCTGGGCTTGAAGTCAGGCAGACTTAGAGTGCAATCCTGGCTCTGTCACTTAAATACTTTGTGATTACAAGAAAGTCAGGAAGCGCCACATGCTACTGTAAGGGGTGGGGGGGGGCGGGGTGAAGATGAAGTGAGAGGACTTGAATGCATGACACACGATAAGCACTTAGTGTGGGCCGGTCACATAGTAGGTCCTCAATACAAAGGGTCTGTTGGAAAGTCCCTGGGTTTATTAACTGCATGACCTTGTTTTTCACATCTGTAAAATGGACCTATAACAGCTTCTGCTTTCAGAACCAGTTTCACAATTTACAAGTCTCAGGGCACAATGAAAATGTGAGGTTCTCTATTCAAAAATCAGTAAAAATTTCAACACAGTGAGAGCATAGCATTAAACAAGGCAGGGGACCCTTCTGAATCCAGGGACCTGCGCGACTATACAGGACTTAATGACAATTATGTAAAGTGCTTATGACACAGACGGCGTTTATGACTACTGCTAATTACGCGTAAGATATATTATGGGAGCAGTAAGTTATCCATTTTGCTGTGACACAAATTATAGGGATAAATACATAGACTGGAATCAGATTTTATAAGCTTCCAATAGCAAGCTTCCAGTACTGGGACTTTTTGGGTAACACAAGGGAGTTGCGAAAGATGATTGGATCATCTGCAAAGTACATTGAAGAGTTCTAGTCAGAGCATTGTTTGGGGATGGAAGGGGAGCATGTCCAGGGAGAGAAGGGGATTAGAGACACCCAAGACATCCCTGCTGGGTGATGAGAAGGAGGTGTTATTCACGAAAACAGGGAACCAGAAAAAGGAGATTTACAAGTAGGGTATATATAACATGGGCTTCCCAGGTGGCTCAGTGATAAAGAATCTGCCTACCAAGGCAGGAGATGCAGGTTCAATCCCTGGGTCAGGGAGATCCCCTGGAGAAGGAAATGGCAACCCACTGCAGTATTCTTGCCTGGAAAAATCCAATGGACAAAGGATCCTGGTGGGCTGCAGTCCATGAGGTTGCAAAAGAGTCAGGCACAACTTAGCAACTAAACACACACACACATATATAACACAGATGACTAATATGGGTCTACTGTATAGTGTAGGGGACTCTACTCAATACCCTGTCATGACTTATATGGGAAAAGAATCTAAAACAGAGTGGGTATATGTATAACTGGTTCACTTTGCTGTCCACTGTCCACTCGAAACTAATATAACATTGTACATCAACTATACTCCAATTTAAAGAAAAACAGAAAGAAAAAGAAAACCAGGCCTTTAGAAAAAGAAACAGGGTTCAGATTATGGCTGGAATGAAGACTGTCATGGAGACCCACACGGAAATGGCTGATGTACCAGAATAGATGACATGATCAGTGCAGAACTTGTTTCCCAAATGTAGGGATTAGGGCTAAAATAGAACCAGAAATCAACTCTTTACAAAATTAGCTAGTGCATCTGGGAGCTGAGAACTGATCTAAGGGAAGAGGGAGGAGTCGAGAAAGTGCCATTCCTGTAGGGAAAGATCTTGAGCTTCTGTGATCCTTCATTTCTGCATCTGTAAAATGGGCACAATATCGTTCATGGTTGAAAAGGTAAAATGAGAAAATGCCTGTGAATATCTTTCATAGTATTGGATCTGTGTCAGTGAGCAATACTGTTTACTTCCCTTCCCACTTTAGCTTCCAACCCTTGGGTATTGTTAGTGAGCTACATTCTATTGTATGATTGGTCTTTATGGTGGTTAAGATGTATTTGTTTTCAGAGTGATTTGGGTGTTATACAACCTACTTTGCACATACTTTCTCTAATCCTTCCATCAATCTGCGAGGACTATCACCATCCCACTTTATGAATGGTATGCTCAGAGATGTTAGGTATTACCCAAGGTCACAGAGTTAACAGGGGGGCGTGGTGGGACTCCTATCCAGGGCTGCCTCATTCCAAAGCTCACACTATCTTCATTACTTAGTGGGAGCAGGACAGACAGGACAAACAGCCTGCAAGACCTCACCCAACAAAGCTTGGCTCTTCTCCAGCCCACCTGCTAACAGTACCATCTGCACAGGTACCCAGATGGAGATCAGTGAACACCTTGTTCTACAGAATAGTTCATTGTAGGTAATTTACTATCCCCATGTCACCAAAGCGCCTTGAACAATGGGCCGCTCACAGAGGCTGAGGTTCTTCTCCCTGCAGTGCCTGCCCCGTGAGAGACTGGCAGGGTCAGCATCGCACAGCATCGTGGCAGGGGGCGGGCACGGGGTGACGGGTAGCAGGCAAGTGGCTCCTTACTTCTCCTGGAGGAGAAGAGCTGAACACTGTCCCGCCAGACTATCTACTCCTCCTGGGCTAGTCACTTCCCCCTTAGAAGAGGAAGGTGAGGGACTTCCCTGGTGGTCCAGTGGTTAAGAATCTGCCTTGCAATGCAGGGGATGCCAGTTTGATCCCCGGTCTGGGAACTAAGATCCCACATGCCGCAGAGCAAAGAAACCTGCAAGCCACAGCTACTGAACCCACACAGTACAACTAGAGAGTCCACACGCCACAGTGAAAGATCCCACATGAAGCAACGGAGATCTTGCATGCCTCAACTAAGACCCAATGCAGCCAAATAAATAATTTTTTTTTAAAAGAAAGGAAGATGACCTGGATACTTTCAGTGATTCCCCAAGCCTCCTGCCACTTCTTTGGGTAGCAGTCAGTGGGAGGAAATGCTGTGAGAAGTGACAGAGTGAGCTGGTTAAGAGTGTGACCTCTGGAACCAGCCTGCCTGGGAATTCATCCAGGCTCTGTCCCTTCCAAGCTGTGTGACCTTGCACATGTTGCTGAGTCTCTCTGTGCCTTGGTATCCTCTTCTTTAAAATGGGACTAAAAATGATACCTGATCTCATTGGTGAGTGAATTAGCACAAGTAAATGTTTATTGTTGTTATTATTTGCTATTGTCAGGGAAACCTGACCATCCTGAAAAGAGGCCGCTTCTTCTGTGAAGTCTGTCTGGATCTGTGCTTCTTGGATTTTTTTTTTTTTTTTTTTTGGCCTTGAGCACAATTATTTGGGTGACTGGTTCGTTTCTCTGATCCTCTGAGAGCTCTGTGAGGCAGGGCTGGTGTAGTACCTCATCTTTCTCCATGTTTCATACTAAGTGAGAAGTTCCACAGTGGCGTGTAAAGACGTGAGCTTTAGAGGCAGAAGTATTCATTCAGTATAACTCCCAGCTCTGCTATTCACCAGCTATGTGATCTGAGACAAGTTGCTGAGCCTCTCTGAGCCTTGGTTCTGTCATCTATGAGAGGTGCGTTGGCACGTTCCTCATGGGCTAGCATATGGGCATGTGTGAAATAGTGTTGGACACGTAACAGGCATTCAGTGAAAGCCACTTGCCTTCCATTGCTCCTTCTCATTTTTTCCTTCCCCAGAGCACATTGATCACTACATCGCTAAGTGCGTAAGTGGAGGTAGAATTCAGAAGCTCTGGGAACCCTTGTTTACTTAATACCCACCTAATCATCAGCACAGGGATGAGATCCATCCGTACCTCACCCCTTTAGTCAAGGAATCACAATTATTTCTTGGAAATCACAAGCAGGTGGTCATAGAAGGTTAAGCTGGAAGGAAAACCAAGGCCAAGAGAAGGTCAGAACTTCCCCTGAGGCCACAGCAGCAGGACAGCAAGCCCGTGTTCTGACTCAAGTCTTAGTCTTCTTCCCACCTTCCTGGGTGTCTACCTGGAATAGGATGAGCTCTCACTCTAAGCTGTTATCAGAATGTTCCCCTCTCAAATGAAAGAAGGTTCTGGAAATGATCTGAGGAGTGTGTGTGGCAGGAGAGAAGGTGGTGGCTGATAAACACAGTCCAGGGAGCTGGGCTCCTATCAAGGGTAAGTGGAAGTAAAAGGAATCAGTCAGAAACTTCACCCATTTCCTGGTTTTGCAGCGTGGTCCTGCTTGTCCAGAGGAGAGGGTCTCACTTGACCATCTTGAAAGAATGATGCTCTGGTGTTTGACTCATCTCCCTGGTCACTGACTGAGGTCCTGGGAGTCCTTTGCAACTGGGGATGATGCAAGACTATCGATTATCCCTGCCAGGCCTATTCAGAGAGATCTAGTGCCTGGGCCCACTCACCGAGTGTCTCAGCTTGAACTTGTCCAACCTCTGATTGCTGGCTGTGCAGTGGAGGGAGGGGAAGTACCTGCTCTGCTGACCTCACCAGGTTGCTCTATCGGTGCATAGACATTTGGAATCAGAAAGTCAGAGCTGGAATAAGTTCTAGAAACATCTGCTCCAACATGGCATATTGGCTTCATCTGACACGTTCACCCCAGCCAGTGGGTGGCGGTTGCCACGGGCAGTGTTCCGAGGCCGCAACTGGGCGCTCCAGGAGGAGATCGGTGATCGATTAGTCATGGCTGCCATGGGCACTGTAACGGAGAGTTGAGTTTTGTGTGCTGTGTAACTTCTCTTCTGAGTTTATCTCACTGCTGCATTTTGCAAGGAAGGAGACTGTAGCTCGAAGAAAATGAATGATGTAGTCAAAATCACCTGGTTATTGAGTGACAGAAAGGGGCCATGTCCCAGATTTTCCAGTGCCAAATTCAGTGAACTTTCCATTAAGAAAGCTGTCAATTATAAAACCTTTCACAAATGTCATGATGTCTTAGTGTCTTTCTCTGTTGGCTTCTGTTTGCCTGAAAGTCGGTCATCTGCAGTCTTCCTGATTGGCTTCAGAGACCCACATTTGTGAAATCCTGAGAATGTCCCATTACCAAGATGTGCTGCATTAATGTTTTCACTTAGACACTGAAAAATGAAGATGATGGTGATATAATATATATTACAGAAAATGCTATATGTTATATATACTATGCATATCTGGTTCGTATAGTATACATAATACAGCAATAACATAATCTAGCACCTATTATGGGTACTGTGGCAGGGCTAGCCTGCCTCCTGCTCAATTCTGTGCTCTGTATATTTAAGTCACTTTCCCTCTCTGGGCTTCACTTTTTTCATCTGAGTGATGAAAGCACAAGAACAGATGCTTCTTCCTCTTTGGGCTGACATTTTCCTCTCTGTGTTTCACATCGTCAGCACCTACTCTGTGCCCAGAAATGGGGAAATGGTTTAGGGCAGAGACCAAAATATGAATCCTCGGCTATCTGCTCTTAAAGTAAGGGGTCCCCAACCTCTGGGATCTAATGCCTAATGATCTGGGCTGGAGCTGATGTAATAATAATAGAAATAAAGGGCACAATAAATGAAACATGCTTGAATCATCCTGCAACCATCCCCCACCCCCACCCCCAGTCCGCAGAAAAATCTTCTTCCGTGAGAAACCAGTCCCTGGTGTCAAAAAGGTTGGGGACCGCTGTCTTAAAGCACTGAACCAGACAATGTGACCCAAATTTCCCCAGAAAGCAATGCTGTAATGCAGAGAGATGGACCAGAAATGAGACAGGGAGGCAGTGAGGCGTGGAGAGGCGATCTTTGGAAGTGTGGTGGGGAGCAGAGGTTTGGCGTCAATTCAATCCCCACTTAGTAGCAACCTTAGGCTAGTAGTCACTGACCATCCCCGCCCCCCGCCCCACCCCAACCCCACACCCCAGGCATCAGCTTTCTTATCCGTAAAACTGAGCTCTTATTACAGCTGCTGCAGGGAACCTGGGAGGGTGGAGAGGGCTCAGACATGCAGGCTCAGTGAGCAGGGTAATGCCTGGCACCACAGTCCAGACGTGGGAACAAGTGAAGCCGAAAGGCATTTGGGAGGGAGGGGGAGGGGGGTTGCAGTTGAGGAAGGCTTCCTGTAGGGGGTGGCTTAAGGTCAGCCTCAAGGAATATATTAGTTTGGGTTGGAAGATGTGAAATGACACTAGTCATTTTTTACCCCAAATTGTTCTCTCCTCTTTGGCCCCCATCCGTGCCTCTTTGGAATGGAGCGTGAATATTAAGCACATTTTTCATACACTTTGAAGAAAGCCAGACAGGGCTGGCAGTGCCCCGGTGAATCTCTTACATATTTAAAGAGCATCCTGTTGGTTTGAGGGGGAGGTGGCTGCGTCTCAGTTTTTCTCTCTCAGTAGCCCCCAGAACAAGCTGACATGAACGCTTTATTCCTGACCCAAAAATGATAGCAGAGGATACACCCTGTGATCTATGCACCCTGCAAAATGTTGTATGGTTTACAAGGCATTAGGAAAGCTACCGAATTCACTGTGGCTCTGGGATCAAGAACAAACTGAGCCAGCCTTTGCCCCTCCCTAGAACATATCCCACGCCTCACCCCCACCCCATCCAGCTTTCCATTTGACCCTTTGTTCATGGGTATTTGAACATCTACTGTGTACCAGGGGGCTTCCCAGGTGGCGCTAATGGTAAAGGACCTGCCTGCTAATGCAGGAGACACAGGCTCAATCCCTGGGTCGGGAAGATCCCCTGGAGGAAGGCATGGCAACCCACTCCAGTACTCTTGCCTCCAGAATCCTGTGGACAGAGGAGACTGGCGGCCTAAGTCCATGGGGTCACAAACAGTCGGACACAACTGAAGTGACTTAACACACATGCGCTGTACACCAGGCACTACACTCCTTCAAGACGCTACTTGGATGTCACCTCCTCCAGGCAGCCTTCCTTGATATCCACCCTTGTTTCTTCTGGGCTCAAAGTCCCTCCCTCATATTCCCCAAACACCTCATGTTTGTTACATATCTTGCCTGTTGTGTTTCTCTCCCCGGTTTCTTATTTGACTGCCGACTCCTCGATTTCTTTCATCAACAAACAGTAGGAGCTTAATAGGTGTTTGAAAAGCACACAGAACTGGTTCTGTTTCCCAAGTTGGCTTTCCCTTGCCTGATTCTGACCCCTTCTCGGGTGTGGAGGCGGGAAAGCAGATGTGGGGACAGACTCTGGGCCTGAGGTTCTGTGACTCCTCCCTGTATGAAAGGGCAGCAGGGGGCTCCCCAGCTCCCTTTGACTGAGGTTTGTCCTCCCTCCCAGGTATGTCCCACAGGATCGGGAGGGTGGGCTTTGTGAAATTCTGCTAAGGTCTGAGCACTTATCACCTAAGCAGGCAATTATGCAAACCGCCCAGTGAGCTTTTCAGAACAACAAGCCTGCTCCGGAGGAGAAACGCAAGCAGTGTAAACACCCATCCAGCTGCCTCTGCAAGGCTAAGATGATGCAGGCACCTTGTTCGCGGAGATCATTACTGTGCAGCTCAGCCTCAGCCAGGTGGGGTCAGGGGGTGGAAGTTCCCATCCTGCTCCCCTCTAGTTTCCAGGGACACAAGCCCATAAACTCCCTGCCCTTTCCTGGCCTCTGCCACTGTCTAATTGCTGCAGCTGCCCACCAGGGGAACTGCCCTCCGCCCTTGCCATCTCTTCTGGGTCCTGCACGGTGCTGAGCCTCTGTTCACCTGTCTGCACAGCAGCATGGCAACATCCCCTCTCCACAACGACCCTGCTCCTTGCCAATAGCTTCACGTTCCCCTTACCCACATGGCTCATGGTCGGGGGTCTTTTTAAATATTCTTTTCCAGCTGTCATCAAAGGTGCTCAGACTCTTCTGGTGCTTCCTTCCCCACTTTTCACACAATCTTTTCCTTCCTTTCTCTTCCTCTGTCCTCACTGGCTTGGCCTGATTTTGTTCCTTCTCTGCAGCCCTGGTTTAGGTCCTGCGTTTGCCTGCGCTTGTGGCTTCCTGCCTCACTGATCTCCTTCAGATACCCAGCAAGTAGTACTTATTAGGCATCTATTCTGGTCCTGATGATGGACTGGGTCATGAGAGACCCTAACAGAAAGGAGGCAGTTCCGCCAGAGGCTAAGGAATGCCCCCCTGAAGATGTGGGTGTGAGTGGATATTTGAAGGAGTTGTAGGAGGTGAACAGGTGAAACCTATTCAAGGAAGAGGATGATGTGTGTAGGAGCCCAAGGCAAGAGACCATGGTTCATTCCAGAATCTTGAAGTGCAGTGCAGCCAAAGACAGAGGTTCAGTGGAGCAGTGGTGTGTGATGGAACCAGAACCATCAGCAAGGGCCTGATCATTGAAGGCTCTGAAACTCCAGTTAAGGAACTGGGGTTTTATCCTGAGAGCAGATGGCTTGTGAAGGGCTTTATCAGAGGTAGTGTCTCTCCACTGGGTTAATGATCCAGAATCACTCCCCAGTTAAATATTAAAGAAAGTAACTTATTCACCTCTCTGTGTATTTGAGTCAGGACTCTCAGTCTCGAGTGATGGAAAGCCAACTCAAAGTAGTTAGAGAACAAAGGAAAAGTATTCATTCGAGGATTGATGCATTCAGGCAGGGCTGGATCTAGGTGCTCAAATGCCCTTCTCCATTTCTTGACTCTGCTGTCCTCCATGTTGGCTCCATCAGCTGCCAGAAGCTGCAGGTGAATGCTGCATGGCCTTAGTTTTCACAGCATAAAGAGAGCAACCTTTCCTGGTAATGTCCTTGAAGAGTCATAAGATTGGGCTCTGAATTTAATTGGGCCCTTATGTTAATTGTTCATTCCTGAATCAAAGAGGGAAGCCAGGCAATGAAACAGCTGATGGATCAGGCTGGGTCATCACCAGCCTCTAGATCTGCCCAAGCAGAACCCGTGGCCCAAGAGGAGAAGGAGTGGTAGTTCCCCAAAGGAAACATTGGTTCCATCATTAGAAAGATGAGGAATGGATGCTGGACACACATGAATAGCAGGGTCCACTGCAATGAAATGGTTTCTCATAATTCCTCAACATAGATCAGGCTAGATTCCCTGTTCTATGGACCTCTGAGGGGATCTCTAACCTCTGTGTTTGAGGTTGCCTGGCCAGGATGCACTTGGGTCAGAGGATACAATCTTAGCCTCCAGATAGATCAGATTCAGAGCTTTAGGTGCATAGATACACAGGGACAGATGGGTGTAAGAGCGCGGATGTGGTAGAGGCTGTAGAACAGTGGCTGGATTCCTCAGAGATTATTCAAGAATCCAAACTAGCTTTGGGGTATTTTCCTAACTTTTTCAGATGCTCATTCTTTCTCCCTCTGGCTCTGAACGGGCTACAGTCCATGGGTTCGCAAAGAGTCAGACATGACCGAGTGACTAACGCTTTCAATTTTTTTTCCCTGTGGGATTGGCAGAGTGGGGAGACAACATATTCTCTTTATTCTGGTTGCTAGACCCAAGCAAGCAGTTGACAGCTGCCAAATCTGTGGCAAAGTGGCCACAGTCACAGGTGACCACCGCTCCCTCTCTCTGGAAGCCTCTCTACTTGCAGGGGTGGGCAACCATCCCATGGCCTTCCCCTTCTCAGACCACAGGATGGGTGAGGTGGAGCCATCAGGACCAAGGTGAGCAGCTCTCTCCGCTGGGGAGGAGGTCACGGGCTGTTGGGAATCTTGGATGCTTCTGACTAGCAAAGAGGCTCAGAGTTGTGCACGAGCCCAGCCTGGCCCCATGCCAGCCTTCCTGGTGCAATTCCTTTGATGCTACTCACTACTCACATCTCATCTTCATCTTCCAAGTGCCTGAAACTCTTCTGCAAGAGCTATTTTCCTAAAACTACTTCTCTGATTGCCTTTCCTACTTGGGTCGTTGCCCAAGCATTCCTTCAACACCAAGGCCCTCCTTTATTTAAGTATTCTTTTTTTGTTCGTTTGTTTTTTCATTCCAGAGCCATTCTTCAAGCCCTACTATGTGCCAGGCTCTCTGCCCACAATTTGTCTCTACCTAGTTTCATGGGCCCCTCGCTACCCTTCAAGGATAGCATTCAGGGGCCACTAAAGAGATAGAAACTACATCTGTCATTTTGAGCAGAGACAATTTAATAGAAGAAGATTTAACTAGATATAAAATTGTTAACCGTAAGTGAAAGAGGAAGATAGAATACTAAGGTATGAGGGAGGGAGTCATTGCAGGAAGCAGCCACCAGCTCTTGGGCTGAAGGAAGAAAGGGAAATCACTGGAATCACTAAAATGTAGAAATTTGGAGTTGGGACGCTATGAGGCCGGACCTCAGATCTCTTTGGGGAGGTGCTGCATGGGTAGCATTGGTGTCTCTAAGCTCAAACACCATGGGGCTGGACCCAGACTACTGAGAAGGGGGACCCTACAGGCTGGTGCTGGTGTCCCGGGAGGGGGTTGCTTGCAACTGGTTCTCCAAGCATTGGGAAAATTGCATGCTGGGTTCCACTGCTGCTTTAGGAAGGAACCACTGCTTCCAGGATGAAGAGGTGCTGCTAAGGCGATGCTTTATTGCTGTTTTCCATTGCTAAGTTGTGTCTGACTCTTCGAGACTCCACGGACTGTAGCACACCAGGCTTTCCTGTCCTTCACTATCTCCCGAAGTTTGCTCAAACTCATGTTCATCGAGTCGGCAGTATCATCCAACCAGCTCATCCTCTGCTGCCCCGTTCTCCTCTTGCCTTCAATCTTTCCCAGCATCAGGATCTTTTCCAATGAGTTGGCTCTTCACATCAGGTGGTCAAAGTATTGAAGCTTCAGCATCAGTCCTTCCAATGAATACTCAGGATCGATCTCCTTTAAGATTGACCGGTTTGATCTCCTTGCTGTCTGTGGGACTCGCAAGAGTCTTCTCCAGCACCACAGTTTGAAAGCATCAGTTCTTCGGCGCTCAGTCCTCTTAATGGTCCAACTCTCACATCCATACTGAAAACACCATAGCTTTGGCTATACAGACCTTTGTCAGCAAAGTGATGTCTCTGCTTGCAGGAACAGAAGTAAGCAGGAAGCCCCTGGGAAACAGCTGGAAGAAGTCCCTTCTCCTCCGGCCTTTCAACCTTCCTCTAGCGCCCCCTATTGGCAGAATCTCACCTGGACCCATGTGGTGAAGCAGAAATAGAATTTGCAGCCCCACGTGTCTCAGAGAAGGACTGGTTTGAAACTCCGAGACAATAACTTAATAACTGGCACCTGGCAGACCCATGATTTCTCATTGACCATGGTCCTCACGGTGCCTAGAGCAGGGCTGGTCCGAAGGTGGTATCGGAAAGACACAGAATTTGGAGTCCGTGGACCCAGATCTATCGCTTAACGGTGCTGTGACTTAATGATCAGGTCGGCAGTATCTCTAAGCCTCCGTCTTCTCATCTGTAAAGTGGGAAAATAACCGCCGGCCTTCCTGCCTTTGATGGGAGGAGGGAAATCAGTATCATAAAGTCTGTGGGAGGACCTTGCCCCAAGAGACGACTTTGAAGTACGAGGTAGTGAATTAGTGCTCAATAAATACTTCCCCGCAGAAGAAAGTTTCCATCTATTTAGGGCTTTGAACATCATCTTAAAGTACAGGTCCCTTGGAGCCTTCAAAGTTCTTATAAGCAAGAAAGGCACAAACTAGGCTTCATGTTGGGGAAACTTCCCTGACAGTGAGAACGCTGTATGCCATAAAGCAAGCTGTCTCTTCTCGGAGATGGGGTTCTGTTGCATAAGACACCTCAAATAGACTCAGACAAAACACACGCAGCTTCGTGGCAGAGCTGGGGGTGGGATGTCGGAGGGAATCAGGCTGCCCTTGTCCTTGGGGATGAACAGCCTGAGCGGGTGAGGCTCCTCCCCACGTCTAATCGGGAGGCACACTTTACAGCTCCACTGGCACTGCGTGGGCGTTCGAGATGTTGCCTCTTCTCATCTTAATGATGTTTTGCTTTAACAGAGATGTTTCTGCTCCTTGGAGCTCTGCTCGCTGCTTCGAGGCAAGCCTCCTGGGATGCCCCTGGGTGAGATTGAGAGCTCGCTCCCAGCTTTAGGCGCAGAGGCTGCCGTGGAGCAGCAGGCAAGAGTGGAGAGGCTTCCAAATGTACAGCCCTGCACGCTCTGAGCCTCTGTGTTCTCATCAGTTAAGTGGGGAAATAACCCCTGGCCTTCCTACCTTTGGTGGGGCGAGACTGGAGTCCAGGTCCCACGTACTCGTGGGCTTCAGGCAGGGCACTGAGGGGCATAAGCCTTCTCCCCCTCCGCATCTCCAGGTCAGGGGACAGTCCTGCACGGCCTTCCATGGACCACTGCTGTGTCTCATCTGCACAGAGGCAGGTGGCCAGGGGGGCAGGTGGACTGGGATTACACACATCTCAGGTCTCACCTGGTCATGTGACTTCAGATGGTTCATTTAAACCTCTGTCTGTCAGTTTCCCCCGAAGAAGTAATGTATGAGGACAGGGTTAGCTCAGGGCCTCCCAAATCTTCCCAACCCTGCCTCTTGGGTTCCCATCTCCCCATTCACTCTCATGTTCCTACCTAAGACACTTGCAGCAAAGCACATGACTCCTAAACTCATCCCCACTCTGTGTAGACTGAAGAATGGTCAGTGATTCCCGTATCACCCAACAAATGAAATTTGAATCCCAAAGCTTGGCGTTCAGGGCCCTCCACACCCTCAAGTTTCCTTATATTTTGTCTCCTTCCTCTTAACCCTCCTGTTTACCGCAGTCAACACTGGCTTCATTGCAGCCCCCAGCTGCATGGGCGTTCCCACATCCAGTCCATCGTCCATCTGCTGTGTTCCCTTTGTTCTAAGAAGGCTGGTTCCACCTCCTCTGCTGCTGCTGCTGCTAAGTCGCTTCAGTTGTGTCTGACTCTGTGTGACCCCATAGATGGCAGCCCACCAGGCTCCCCCGTCCCTGGGATTCTCCAGGCAAGAACACTGGAGTGGGTTGCCATTTCCTTCTCCAATGCGTGAAAGTGAAGTCGCTCAGTTGTGTCCGGCTCTTAACAACTCCATGGACTGTAGCCCACCAGGCTCCTCCATCCATGGGATTTTCCAGGCTCTCAGTTCAGTTCAGTTCAGTCACTCAGTCATGTCTGACTCTTTGCGACCCCATGAATCGCAGCACACCAGGCCTCCCTGTCCATCACCAACTCCCGGAGTTCACTCAAACTCAGGTCCATCGAGTTGGTGATGCCATCCAGCCATCTCATCCTCTGTCGTCCCCTTCTCTTCCTGACCCCAATCCCTTCCAGCATCAGAGTCTTTTCCAATGAGTCAACTCGTCGCATGAGGTGGCCAAAGTATTGGAGTTTCAGCTTTAGCATCAGTCCTTCCAATGAACACCCAGGACTGATCTCCTTTAGAATGGACTGGTTGGATCTCCTTGCAATCCAAGGGACTCTCAAGAGTCTTCTCCAACACCACAGTTCAAAAGCATCAATTCTTCAGCGCTCAGCCTTCTTCACAGTCCAACTCTCACATCAATACATGACTACTGGAAAAACCATAGTCTTGACTAGATGGACCTTTGTTGGCAAAGTAATGTCTCTGCTTTTGAATATGCTGTCTAGGTTGGTCATAACTTTCCTTCCAAGGAGTAAGCGTCTTTTAATTTCATGGCTGCAGACACCATCTGCATTGATTTTGGAGCCCCCCAAAATAAAGTCTGACACTGTTTCCACTGTTTCCCCATCTATTTGCCATGAAGTGACGGGACCAGATGCCATGATCTTTGTTTTCTGAATGTTGAGTTTTAAGCCAACTTTTTCACTCTCCTCTTTCACTTTTATCAAGAGGCTTTTTAGTTCCTCTTCACTTTCTGCCATAAGGGTGGTATCATCTGCATATCTGAGGTTATTGATATTTCTCCCGGCAATCTTGATTCCAGCTTGTACTTTTTCCAGCCCAGTGTTTCTCATGATGTACTCTGCCCATAATTTAAATAAGCAGGGTGACAATATACAGCCTTGATGTACTCCTTTTCCTATTTGGAACCAGTGTGTTGTTCCATGTCCAGTTCTAACTGTTGCTTCCTGACCTGCATACAGGTTTCTCAAGAGGCAGGTCAGGTGGTCTGGTATTCCCATCTCTTTCAGAGTTTTCCACAGTTTATTGTGATCCACACAGTCAAAGGCTTTGGCATAGTCAATAAAGCAGAAGTAGATGTTTTTCTGGAACTCTCTTGCTTTTTCAATGATCCAGTGGATGTTGGCAATTTGATCTCTGGTTCCTCTGCCTTTTCTAAAACCAGACTGAACATCTGGAACTTCACGGTTCATGTATTGCTGAAGCCTGGCTTGGAGAATTTTGAGCATTACTTTACTAGCGTGTGAGATGAGTGCAATTGTGCGGTAGTTTGAACATTCTTTGGCATTGGAATGAAAACTGACCTTTTTCCAGTCCTGTGGCCACTGCTGAGTTTTCCAAATTTGCTGGCATATTGAGCGCAACACTTTCACAGCATCATCTTTTAGGATTTGAAATAGCTCAACTGGAATTCCATCACCTCCACCAGCTTTGTTCATAGTGATGCTTCCTAAGGCCCACTTGACTTCACATTCCAGGATGTCTGGCTCTAGGTGAGTGATCACACCATCATGATTATCTTGGTCATAAAGATCTATTTTGTACAGTTTCTGTGTATTCTTGCCACCTCTTCCTCCAGGCTCTAACTCAAAGGCTCAGCCCCTTGCTTCCTGCTTTTTGAAACTTTGTTGGGTCTCACCAGTCTGCTACTGCTACTTCCTTCTCTGAGCTTCCTTGAGTTTTGTTTTGTTTTTTTAAGCAGGGCTTGTGTATTGCTGTGATGTATATTTCTTTCAGTATAGATGGAGAAGAGTGAGCCAGCCACGTAAATACAATTGGCTGAGATTTGAATCTTGACTCTGTCACCAGCAAGCTGTGGCCTTAGGCGAATTTGATTCAACTCCCTCAATACTTCATGGGGCTGTTGAAAAGATTACAGACGATGTCCATGAAGTTTATGATCACAATGTCTAATAAGAGGTAGTCATAATTATTATCATTACACTGTTTAAGAACATGCTAAGCACTCAATGAAAATCTATTGAATTGATTGAAGGACTCGATATGGGGTGTGAAGGCAATGATATTAGAACTATACATTATAATTTTATATTTTAAAGAACTGTATTTTTTGTTTCAAAGTGTAAAGCAGTGTGTGTGTGTGTGTTAGTTGCTCACTTGTGTCTGACTCTTTGTGACCCCATGAACTGTTGTCTGCCAGGCTCCTCTTTCCATGGGATTCTCCAGACAAGAATACTGGACTGGGTTGTCATTCCCTTCTCCAGGGGATCTTCCCGACCCAGGGATCAAACCCAGGTCTCCTGCCTTGCTGGCAGATTCTTTACCATCTGAGCCACCAGGGAAGCCCTACAGTAAAATGTACTCATTGTAGAAAATTTACAATGTGTATGTGTAAAAGGTTAGAAAAAAGATCACACATAATCGCCCAAATCAGTGGTAATAACTCTTACGATGTTATATTTTCTTCCAATTTTGGAAGCATTTTATACGGATGACATCGTACATAGTTTTGTTTCCAACATTCATGTCTCACAAATGTTGTTTAGAAGCCTACTGTTTGAATTTTTATTATAAAAATACTATGTAATAGTTATCTTAAATACTGAAAATGTTGAAGCATTTAATTAAATACCTAAATCTAGCCTATTATTAATATTTGGCTATATTTTCTTCCAACCTTTTGTATTCACATTTTTCCATATTTCAGATATCAGTATTAGATTAAGTGCATTTTCCTTTGCCATGAAATAATTTTTGGGCATCATTTCTTGGTGACTACGTAATATTCTACCCTACAGATGTATCCTAGTCTGTTTAATTCTATCTTTCTTTATTCCTACATAATTAGGATTTTTTAATATTTTCCCATTATGAATGCATTTTTTGTCTTGAGTTTCATATTGTTCCATTAAGAAGAAGAGAGTGTAATTTTATCAGTAATAAAAAAACCCACACTTCCCTGGTGGTTCAGTGGTAAAGAACCTGCCTGCCAGTGCAAGAGACATGGGTTCAATCTCTGGGTTAGGAAGATCCCCTGGAGAAGGAAATGGCAACTCACTCCAGTATTCTTGCCTGGAAAATCACATGGACAGAGGAGTCTGGCAGGCTACAGTCCATGGGGCCGCAAAAGGGTTGGATATGACTTAGCAACTAAACAAAAACAATAAAAAATACCCATACTACAGTGGCTTGTAAGGAGGGCTATTATCTCATACGATGGAAAGCCCGCAGGAAGGGCTGTTTCCGGATAGTTATGTCAGTAACTCAGTGACCTCATCCAGGACCCAGTGGCTGCCATCAGTCTGCTCCTCTGCTTTCTTTAGTGCACACTGCGAGTAGGTGTTGTGACAGGTGGCAGTCATCTTCACAGAAACCCTAGGAAGGTGGGTTCTATTATTATTCCTGTTGTACAGATAAGGAAAGTGAGTCTGGGTGGGGTCCCCTCCCGAATATCAATCAGTACGTAGAGGAGGAATTGCTCTGGGTCCAGACGTCAAAGCCTCACACCACCTCCCAGGGGCTGGGGACGTTATAGCTCTTCCTTGTATGTCTCCTCTGCCTTTTTGATTTGATAAGTTTCCAGGCTACTGGAAATTTGAAATCATAGTCCAATGAACGCCTGTATTCCCTTCAGCTAGATTCATGAATTGTTAAGCATTGGCCACCTTTGATTTCTTTCCCTCTCTTATCTTCTAGCTGAAGGTAATTTGGAAACATCCTGAGTCTGTGCCTCTCTTTTTTAAAACTTCTTAAATCGAAATATGATACTTGTGCAAAAAAGCACGTTTCTCGTGTACTGTAGTTTGATGAAAGTCTACAAATTGACAACATCTATGCAACTAGCACTTCCCTCCCCTGAAATATATTGAGGGTAATCCTGAATAAAATAGAAGTTCTCCTGGTAAGAAAGGTATAGGATAGACACTCACGGTGTCTGTCATATCACCTTAGTCCCTGCTTTCTCCCTTCAGCTGGAGAAAGAGACTTGTCACATACTGTTTGGGCCATACTAATATCCAGCATAGAAACAACAGCTTCCAGTTCAGCATGGTCTTTGTAGTTAGAGAGGCTTAAATTGGAATCTCAGTTCTACCTCTAACTTGCTGTATGTTCTTAAGCAAGTGACTTAGGCTCACTGAGCCTCAGTTTCCGCATCTATACAATGGGTATAATAATAGCACCCACCTCCTGAGATTTCTGTGAAAATGAAAGGAGATTTTATATCACTTATCATGGTACTTCTTTCAAAGCATGCACTTGGGACCCATTATTAATAATAAATTCTCACCTGCTGCTGGTGGTAAAGAATTCACCAACCAGTACCAGAGACGCAAGACATGCAGTTCAATCCATGGGTCAGGAAGACCCCCTGGAGTAGGAAATGGCAACCCATTCCAGTATTCTTGCATAGAAAAACTCATGGACAGAGGAGCCTGGCGGGCTACAGACCATGGGGCCGTGGAGAGCCGGCACGACTGAGTGACTGAGCCCTTACCTATTGTATTAATAATCATGCCGGATAGTCGTTACTGCTATTCCCATTTTATAGCTTTGAAAACAGATGCCCAAGAGAAGAAGGATTCTAGGACCCTTAACTATTAAGCCCCAAGATTCACAATCTGGTTTTTCTGACTCTAAACTTGTTGCCTCTCCATGAGTTGATCAGGCCCAGACAAATGAGAGACTAAATCATACCTCAGAAGGTCAATTTGTTAACTGACAGTTTTATAATAGGAGAGGTAATTGCCAAGCAGCCAGCAAGCGGGTGCCAGGAGGTCAGCACTTTCTAATTCCCAACAAGAAAGTGCAAAAGGCAGCAGGGAGGCACTGAAGACCCAAGCCTCTCTCGGGGCCATCCTGTACTCCAGCCCTTGCAGACACCCCAGGAAGCACTGGCCCCCGGAGGAGGGAGCTGGGTTTCTCATCAGGACTTGGTTCCTGTCCTATCCTTTGTCTTTGTCCCTCCCCTCCCCTCTTTGGGCTCCAGCCCTCGGTGGTGAAGCAGGGAGGGTGGGAAGTGATGGCTGAGGACCCTCCTGGCTTCTGCCTGCTGGGGGTGCAGGTCCCCATTCATCTCTGCCTGGTTCCTCACCCCACCTTCCCTTCAGTATTCAGGAGCAGGGTTCGCTGTTTGGTTTTGGGTTTTTTTTTTTATATAACTTACTCCACTATTACTTTATTACTTTTCAAGTGACAGCAGCAGAATAGACTTTGTTTCGATATTGGCAGGGAGAACGTGGTCTGCATTTATGAGAGTCTGATTTCATTTCGGCATCACCTCTTTTCACGTACAGGGGAGGAGGTTGGTCCTCCAGGTCAATTTCAGCTGGAGGAAGGGGCTGTGTTTCCCAGCACACCTCCCTGCCTCAGCTGGGCCCTGGCAGTGGGGAGACCCTCCCTTGTCATCAATTCCAGGGGTACTTGAGCCAAGAGGGAAATTGCAGTTCCCTGGAAGGCACGCAGGCAGGATGCCTGATTGAGAACGATGGCCCTGCGGGTCTCCTCCATGTGCTCTGAGGGGTAGCTACTTCCTGCTGGGTTTTGGCCTCTTAGAGTCCTCGCCGCTAGCGTCTCTAGGGCTGCTCTTCCACAAGACCCAGGCCACTTGCGGGAGGCAGAGTTAGGCCTTGTTGAGTATCTCCTGTGTCCGGAATGGTGCCACGCTGTGCGGATATGAAATTAACATGCCCAGGTCTGGTCCTGGGCGAGTCCCTGGCCTGTGGCCAGCAAATATCCACTGTGTGTTGTGACATCTGTGCTGACCAGCCAGTTAGGGCCAGGGAGGGGCACCAAGGGAATTTTCCCAGAGGAGGCAGCACGTGGACATTTGTGTTATTATGACACGGCCACCCCGAGCAAAGATTCCTGTAACGCTGAAGAAGACTCATCCACTGGTCAGGGAGGTCAAACAATCTGGCTGCTGTCTGGTTTTGCACAGTTCCCAAGCTAAGAATGGTTCTTACAGTTTAAAATAATTGAAAAAAAATCAAAAGAGCAAGAATATTTTTTGACACCTAAAAATTCTACAAAATTCATATTTGAGTGTCCTTTAATACAGACATATTGGCACACAGCCACACTTATTTATTTACATGTTGTCAGGGCCCACTTTTCTGCTGTAGCGGTAGTAAGGACAGAGGCACAAACCTAAAATGTTTGTTCCTAGGTCCTTTATAAAGTTTCCAGTCTCTGCTGTAAGTCATTATCTCCATCATGGTCCTTTACCTTGGTGTACATTTATAAAATATAATATTTTTAAGTTTGTACTTCTCCTTTACTTCTTCTTTAAAATTTATTTGTTTACTTTTGGGCTGCAGTGGGTGGCCTTTGCTGTTGCACTCAGGTTTTCTCTAGTTGCAGCAAGCAGGGGCTACTCTCTAATTGCAGTGCAGGGGTTTCTCATTGCGGTGGCTTCTCGTGTTGCAGAGAATGGGCTCTAGGGTGCCGGTTTCAGTAGCTGTGGCACACGGGCTTAGTTGCCCAGTGGCATGTGGAATGTTCCCAGACCAGGGATTGAACCTGTGTCTCCTACATTAGCAGGTGGATTTTTAACCACTGGACCACCAGGGAAGTTGTCCCCTTTGCTTCATTGTCTGTCTACTCCTCCCAGTCTCTGTGGGAGTTAGGCCTGAACAGTCCCTCTTTTCGGATATCCAAACTGAGGATCCAAGGAGATAAGTTGCTTGCCAAAATATGTAACTGGCAAGCAGCGGAGCCACGTAGGCCCTGGGCTCCAGGTTTTCTAAAGCCAAGGCCTCCCTCCCCCCATCAACCTTGCCTGTGAGGCTCACATGGTGTATTGGAGGCCCTGGCACCACATGGTCAGAGGCCAGATGATGTTTGAGGTGTGAGTCTGTGATCCTGGTGGGGGTGAGCATCACAGGGTGGGAGCCTTCCATCTGGAGGATGAAGCGACCTTTAAGGTCCCTTTCAACTCTCTGAACCATGGCTGTGTGGTTTCTGGCCAGACCTTCAGAGGCTGGGGCCCCATGCCGGCTCCAAAGGCTCTGGCAACAAGAGGAATCTCTGGATGGGGCCTCTGTCCCCATGCTCCAGCCTGACTCTCTGCAGCGCTGGAGTTCTGAGCAGGGACTCACAGAGGGTTGAATCTGTTTCTCCAGACTGAAGTGACGTGACCTGGAGAGAGCAGAAGTCGACATCAGCTCAAAGGTTGCCCATGTCCTCTGTTCTTCTCTCATGAAGAATTCTTCCCGGTGGCCCCATCAGAGCTCAGCCTTCAGTGCCCACCTAGCATGGGGTAGTGGAAGGGGCATGGGTTTTTGAGTCAGCTGGATCCAGATTCAAATCCTGATTCTGCCAGTTAGAGTCTGCAAGCCTAGGAGCAAGGGACCTCTATTCACTTAGCCTCCATGTCCTTATTCTGCAAAATGGAAATAATAGTACTTATCACACAGGATCAAAAGGTGAAATGAGATAAATCATCACCTAGCTTGTGACACTTCACTTTCCCTTTTCACTTTCATGCATTGGAGAAGGAAATGGCAACCCACTCCAGTGTTCTTGCCTGGAGAATCCCAGGGACGGGGGAGCCTGGTGGGCTGCCGTCTATGGGGTCACACAGAATCAGACACGACGGAAGTGACTTAGCAGCAGCAGCAGCTTGTGACAGCATCCTGCAAAAATTAAGTATAACTTTGTTGTTGCTGTTTGAGTCCCTAACTCGTGTCCAACTCATGTGACCCCATGGACTGTAGCCCACCAGGCTCCTCTGTCCATGGTATTTCCCAAGCAAGAATACTGGAGTGGGTTGCCATTCCCTTTTCCAGCAGATCTTCCTGACCTAGGGATTGAACCTGGGTCTCCTGCTTTCCAGGCCGTTCTTTACCAACTGAGCCAACAGGAAGCCTTCCAAGTATAACTGTATTCACACTTAAAACAATGGACAACCCAAAATATTTGAGTGTTAAAAACACATAGCATGCAACTTTAAAAACTCTATCCAAAAGAACCTCAATATAGTTATATATGTGTGTGTGTGTGTGTGCGTGTGTACATCTATATAGGCCCTCGATGATCCCCTTTGAAAAAAAATTAAATCTTACACAACAGCCTGTCTTTGTATTTAAGGCCCTCTAAATATTTTCAGAATTCATCTCTTTGAAGGGCGGGTGAAAAATTCATGCATCTCCAGTTTCAGTGGATCTTGAACAATTGAACTGCTAACTACCCCTAGATCTACACACACTTTCATTCTATGCGACTTTGGCATATGAATGTCCTATGTCTGAGGGACCTGTCTGTATTGTTCTGTTTCATGAACTCCTCTTCATCCTTCAAAACCCAGCTCAAATATAACCACTTCTGTGAACCCTCATCGATTCCTCTTTCATGTCCTACAAACACTCTGTACATAAGCCTTATTAGACCAGTTCAGTTCAGTTCAGTTCAGTTGCTCAGTCCTATCTGACTCTTTGCAACCCCATGAATCGCAGCATGTCAGGCCTCCCTGTCCATCACCAACTCCCAGAGTTCGCTCAGACTCACGTCCATCGAGTTAGTGATGCCATCCAGCCATCTCATCCTCTGTCGTCCCCTTCTCCTCCTTTTCCCAATCCCTCCCAACATCAGAGTCTTTTCCAATGAGTCAACTCTTAGCATGAGCTGGCCAAAGTACTGGAGTTTCAGCTTTAGCATCATTCCTTCCAAAGAAATCCCAGAGCTGATCTCCTTCAGAATGGACTGGTTGGATCTTCTTGCAGTCCAAGGGACTCTCAAGAGTCTTCTCCAACACCACAGTTCAAAACCATCATTTCTTCAGTGCTCAGCTTTCTTCACAGTCCAACTCTCACATCCATACGTGACCACTGGAAAAACTATAGCCTTGACTAGATAGACCTTTGTTGGCAAAGTAATGTCTCTGCTTTTCAATATGCTATCTAGATTGGTCATAACTTTTCTTCCAAGGAGTAAGCGTCTTTTAATTTCATGGCTGCAATCACCATCTGCAGTGATTTTGGAGCCCCCCAAAATAAAGTCTGACACTATTTCCACTGTTTCCCCATCTATTTGCCATGAAGTGATGGGACCAGATGCCATGATCTTCGTTTTCTGAATGTTGAGTTTTAAGCCAACTTTTTCACTTTCCTCTTTCACCTTCATCAAGAGGCTTTTTAGTTCCTCTTCACTTTCTGCCATAAGGGTGGTATCATCTGCATATCTGAGGTTATTGCTATTTCTCCCAGCAATCTTGATTCCAGCTCATGCTTCATCCAGCCCAGAGTTTCTCATGATGTACTCTGCATAGAAGTTAAATAAGCAGGGTAACAATATACAGCCTTGACGTACTCCTTTTCCTATTTGGAACCGGTCTGTTGTTGCATGTCCAGTTCTAACTGTTGCTTCCTGACCTGCATACAAATTTCTCAAGAGGCAGGTCAGGTGGTCTGGTATTCCCATCTCTTTCAGAGTTTTCCAGAGTTTATTGTGATCCACACAGTCAAAGGCGTTGGCATAGTCAATAAAGCAGAAATAGATGTTTTTCTGGAACTCTCTTGCTTTTTCGATGATCCAGCGGATGTTGGCAATTTGATCTCTGGTTCCTCTGCCTTTCCTAAAACCAGCTCGAACAACTGGAAGTTCACGGTTCACGTATTGCTGAAGCCTGGCTTGGAGAATCTTGAGCATTACTTTACTAGCGTGTGAGATGAGTGCAATTGTGCGGTAGTTTGAGCATTCTTTGGCATCGCCTTTCTTTGGGATTGGAATGAAAACTGACCTTTTCCAGTCCTGTGGCCACTGCTGAGTTTTCCAAATTTGCTGGCATATTGAGTGCAGCACTTTCACAGCATCATCTTTCAGGATTTGAAATAGCTCAACTGGAATTCCATCACCTCCACTAGCTTTGTTCGTAGTGATGCTTTCTAAGGCCCACTTGACTTCACATTCCAGGATGTCTGGCTCTAGGTCAGTGATCACCATCATGATTATCTGGGTCATGAAGATCTTTTATGTACAGTTCTTCTGTGTATTCTTGCCACCTCTTCTTAATATCTTCTGCTTCTGTTAGGTCCATACCATTTCTGTCCTTTATTGAGTCCATCTTTGCATGAAATGTTCCCTTGGTATCTCTAATTTTCTTGAAGAGATCTCTAGTCTTTCCCATTCTGTTGTTTCCCTCTATTTCTTTGCATTGATCGCTGATGAAGGCTTTCTTATCTCTTCTTGCTATTCTTTGGAACTCTGCATTCAGATGCTTGTATCTTTCCTTTTCTCCTTTGCTTTTCGCTTCTCTTCTTTTCACAGCTATTTGTAAGCCCTCCCAAGACAGCCGTTTTGCTTTTTTGCATTTCTTTTCCATGGGGATGGTCTTGATCCCTGTCTCCTGTACAATGTCACGAACCTCAGTCCATAGTTCATCAGGCACTCTATCTATCAGATCTAGTCCCTTACATCATTTAGTCCCCTGTAATTTGGTTCACTGTTTATGCTGGAACTTTTAAGGACTAAGTAGAGATGCACTCAGCATTAATCAGAATAAAAGACCAATGGAGCAGTGTCTTATTCCTGGAGAATCAGCCTGTGGCCTCCATAGACAGGCAGAGCTGTCAGTATTCAGGCCAGAGGGGAGGGAGGCACAGAGGGGAAGTGGCAATGATAGTTCTCCCCATGAGATGGTTCTCATAGATTTCCTTTGATTTTGCTTTCCATCCTGATTAAAAAACGTGTGATGTTTATACTGCTGCAGGGCAGCTAGAACTGTGAATGGCTTTCCAGTCTACACATGAGATTTCACGTCCTCTCATGTTTCATGTCTCATCAGATACCTGATGAAACTTCTGGTTCTCCTCCTCCACTCAGTGGAAGTCGGAACTTTGCATTGCCGTCTCTGGAGTGCAGGTGCAGGGGAGGTGGGTCTCTGGCGTAGTGGTGTGGGTGGAGAGGGCACACCATCCCATCCTTCCACTTTCCCCCAGGTGCTACTCCTGCGCCTTCTACTCTTCTGTGCTGTCTCCAGTGTCCGTTCGTGTCTGGTCACTTGGTCCTCTCCCTGCCACCCTCTGCTGTGTGTGGGTCCATCTCTTTCAGCTGCACCCCTGTAACTGGTCCCCCCACTCAGGCTTCCCCGTGGCCCCTGTGACGCTGCCTGTTTTTCGTGAGCTTTACCTTCATGTTGACTCTTCATTTACACTCACTGGATGGGTGGTCCTTCTCCAGCTCTTCTCACTCACTTCCTTGCTAGTGACCCACTAGACTGCTGTTTCCTAGAGGTCAATGAGTGTATCTTGTCCACTTTTATACAACTTCATAGATAGCATTGAGCACTGTGCCTGTCACATATCAGACACACCGATGATTAAATGAGTATGTGTTGGTGAACACGCTTGTAATAAGTCCAGATCTATTTCGAAGAGGTCAGATGCAAGACCAGGTGAATCGGTTTCCTGTTCCTGTTAGAATTCAAAGAAATACTAGCATCTCTTAGCATTTTGGGGCTTCTGGCAACCCACTCCAATATTCTTGCCTGGAGAATCCTATGGGCAGAGGAGCCTGGCAGGCTACAGTCCATGGGGTCACAAGAGTTGGACATGACTTAATGACTAAACCACTACTTAGCATTTTTATGTAAGCTTTCATTTATTTTTAAATTTTATACTTACTTATGGCTGCATTGTGTGGCTTGCAGGATCTCTGTTCCCCGACCAGGGATTGGACCCCGTAGAGAAAGCGCGGGGTCCTAACCAATAGACTACTGGGAAATTCCTTATCATCTCTACTATGGCAGGGAGCACTTTGAACTTCGAATAACCTGTGACCTCTCTCCAGCCTTGCGTTCCCCATGTTCCGTCATCTCCCACCCATGGTGAGATGACAAGAGAAGATTCTGTCAAAAGACAGACAGACGGCAACATCAGCAGCCCTCTGACTGTCTGCAGTAAGAGAGTCTATGTAATCTCACAGGTCTGTGTGCACGAGCTCAGGTGGGAGCATCCACCTGGCTGTGACCTGCAGAGACTGAGGGCACCGGTAATAGGCTCTGGCCCCTTCCTCCCACTCACCACTTAGTAGGTAGCACTTTAATCACAGTTAATGATTCCCGTGCCTGGTAGCATGTCATAGGCTAAGGTCTGATGATCTCCGACTTTCATCATCACTGCTAGGGGATGCATTCCAGGTACCACGAGTGGGATTACCCTGTTAGAATCTAATTATGGATCTTTATGTTCTAATCTCCTTGTCTTGTTATCTTTGAGATTTGCAGTCTGTGGGGCGTGAATTCCACCCTCCAGGGCCCGCTTTAGGGTTTCCCTCCCTGCTTGCTCTTCAGGCCTGAGGCCCAAGCTGAAAGAAAGCAGATCGCTGGATGGCAAATCAATTTGTTTTTCACAGGGAGCTGAGTCCGATCAGAGAACTTCTTGTTGCTAAACTTTCAGGGAGACCTAGACAGACCTGGAGAAGCTTCACAGGGTTCGACCGTGGCTCCCTTGCTATGCCTGCCATGTGTGGCCTAACGTGGAAGTTCATGGCTGGGGTGGGATCCTCAATCTTTTTTCCAAGTTTCTCTCATAGTGTCTGTTCACCATGCCTGACCTCACTTATTTGGAGCTTCTTAGCTAGCAACTTTGCTGTCCTATCTCCCAATATCATTTTCTCTTGCCCTGTGCCTTTAGGCTCTAATTCCATTTTCCTGGCACTGAACTTGTCTTCTGCCAGAACAGCTGTGCCCCAGGGACCTCCAGCTCCCCTGAGTCCCCCAGTTCACTGCCTCGTTCCTCATGCCAGTGAGCCCACCAGTCCCTAGGCCACCAACAGTGGTGGTAAACTCTCCCACCGCTCCTGAGCCAGGCTGTGAATCCATTTCTCATCCCATGCTTCCAACGATTCTGTGAAACAGACATCACGATGCCACGAGGCTCTGGGAATTTAAGTGACTTGCGATCAAGACCCCAGGTGGGTAAGCAGCACCTGTGAGCTGCAAGGTCAAGCTCTGTCTCCGATGTTGGTGTCTGTCTTCTACAGAGTTGCCGTGTCTTGGGCAGCAGCGACCACAGATAGTTCGAAGAGTAGGGGTCTTCTGAGCCCCTGAGAGCTGGCTTCGAGGTTCGAATGGACCCTTGGTCTCCCTTGACAGTCAGTGGTCTCGTTCTGTTGGGGGAACCCAAGCAGTCATATTCAGGAGGGATGTAGGGTCGAGTCAGGGTTGCAGAAGGATGGCTGGTCAGCCATGAGTGATGGAGACCATCATCCCCAGATCGAGGCCAAGAAGGACATGGGTAACCATAACTATAGCCTTGGGTCTGAAGAGCACTTTCTAGTGAGCAGAGGATTTCAACACTCTTACGCTCAGGGCATGTCTCTTGTGGGCCACCCTGGGGAGCAGGCAGGGCAGAACCATTCCCAACTGGCACATAAAGAAAGTGTGGCTCAGAGAGAGGCGGGTGCACACGGTCAACACCCACTGGAACCTGGTTCTGTTGGTGTTCCTTCCTCTCCCCTGCAAGTTCTGTCTGATCCAGCCCTACCTTCTGCCACGACCTTGCCTCCTTATGCAGTCTCCTTTGTTTCCTCCAGCCCTGGTCTGCCTGTCTGCCTCTCTGAGCATCAGTGCTTTCTCCACTGAAACGTGGATGTGTCAATGCCTTCCTCACCATCAAGCTTCTCCTTGAGCCTCATGGATGTGAACATGAATGTTCTTGCTCAGCTGATGCTTTTTCCTTCTCTGACAACCACTGTCACGGTCACTGCTCTGAGCCCAGGGCTGGGTGGTCTAATGGGCGTTCCTCTCCCCATAAAGCTCAGACCCTAAAGGGCCGCACCTGCAGGGTAAGGTATTAGGCCCCCATGGGAAGTACCAGGAAAATAAATAGTCTTAAACATCGGCACTGAGTGGAAGGGGTCGATAAATTGCTGCTGAAAATTTAGAACTATCAGCATGTTCTTATATAGGTTTTCAGATTGAATTTAGACTGCTTGGGTGATCTGAAAGCCTCCAGACAGGAATTGCATTTAGAGTAAATGTCAGTAGTGAACACAAATCCTATCTAGAACCCGCCTTACTTCTAGGATGCAAACAGTTTCCACAAATAAAATTCTAAGACAATGAACACATAACAGTTAAAAAATAATAAATTACCAGGGACCAAGACACCGTGAGAGCAAATCAGAGGAAACCACTGCAAAGACTTAACTTCCTGGACCTGTTTCCCCACCAGTAAAATGTAATCATAGCCCCAGCCTCACTCAGGTGGTGTGCAAAGGAAGTGAGCAAGTGGGGTCAGCCTGGGGTGCACGAAGGGTGCTCAGAGAGAGCTGACAGCTGTAGTTTTCTCCCATCTATTTGTCTAATATTATCATCCAATGA